>NC_067169.1:58663291-59360791 GCF_903995435.1 Acomys russatus | reverse complement strand
ATTTCAGACCAAATTTCCTTATGAACATTGATGCAAAAGTACTCAATAAAATACTCACAAACCTGTAGTAGGAATAAGACCTGTCTTGAGGAGGAACAAGTCCCACCTAGTAACACACAGAATGGGGGCTTCATGTAAAGTCAGCACTAGACCTACCTGGGAAATGCCCTGGCATGCCCAGAGATATACTGCCCAGAGTCTCATGATGTTATGATGGTAACCAAGGAGGAGGATCCTCAGCAGCAGCTCACAGTTTGGAAGCCAATGGGACACTAAGAGAAGGTATAAAGTCATGCCCTATTTCAGCAATAAATGAGTCTTCTTTTGCCTCATGCTGGACTCCTGTAGTCTGTGTCCTTGACTCTTCACCCCCTCCCCCAAGGTCCTGGGCATGAGTTCCAGCAACACAAACCAAATCCAAGAACACATCAAAAATGTCATTCACCATAACGAAGTAGGCTTCATCCCAGGCATGCACAGGTGGAAACCCATCAATTTAATCAACCATATGAACAAACTGAAAGAAAAAAAGCCACACAATCATCACCTTAGATGATGAAAAAGCATTTGAAAAAATCCAACACCCTTGCATATTGAAAGTCTTAGAGAGATTCAGGGTACAAGGCAGATCCCTAAACATAATAAAGGCAATATACAGCAAGCCTATAGCCAACATCAAATTAAATGGAGAGAAACATTAATCAATTCCACTGAAATCAGGGACAAGACAAGGATGTCCACTCTCTCATTATCGCTTCAACATAGTACTTGAAATCCTAGCTAGAGCAATAAGAAATCTAAAGGAGAAAAAGGGGATACAAATTAGAAAGGAAAAGTCAAAATGTCACTATTCATAGATTATATGATAGTATACATAAGTGACCCCAAATATTCTACCAAGGAATTCCTGCAGCTGACAAAAAAAAAAACTTCATCAAAGTGGCTGAATACAAAGTCAACTCAAAAAAGTTGACTCCTGTATACAAATGACACATGGACTAAGAAAAAAATTAGAGAAACTACACCATTCACAATAGCCATAAATAATACAAAATATCTTGATGTAACTCTAACCACGCAAGTGAAATACTTAAATAAAAAAAAACTTCAAGTCTCTGAAGAAGGCAATTGAAAACTATATCAGAAAATGGAGAGATCTCCCATGCTCATGGATGAGGAAAAATCAACAGAGTGAAAATGGTCATTTTACCAAAAGCAATCTACAGATAAAATGCAATCCCTATCAAAATACCTACTTAATTTTTTAAACACATTGAAAGATCAACTCTCAAGTTCATATGTAAAAAGAAGAAGCCAAGAATACCTAAAAAAATCCCATACAATCTTCCAGTGGAATCTACATCCATGATCTCAAGATGCACTATAGACCAACAGTAGTAAAAATGGCGTGATACTAACATAGAAATAGGCTGGTTGATCAATGGAATTGAATCAAAGACCTAGAAATAAACCCATATACCTATGTACACTTGAGTATTGACAAAGGAATCAAGACCATACAGTGAAAAAAGATATCATCTTCAACAAATAGTGTTAGTCTAACTGGATGTCTACATTTGGGAATATGAAAATATATCCATATATTTCACCCTGTATATTAATTTCATATCCTGCAATGGTGGTGACAGTGTTTATCTATTCCAACAGTTTTCTGGTAGGGTCTTTAGAATTTCATATATACAATATATGTGTGTGTGTGTGTGTGTGTGTGTGTGTGTGTGTGTGCCTCTATGTGTGTGTGTGTTTGTGTGTGTGTATTTAGTGATAAGAGTGAGTATAAAGTCTTATCTCTTACCATGAACAAAGTCAGCTCTAAGTGGATCAAAGATCACAACATAAAACTTAAAACTCTAATCGAAATACACTGTATAAACATATGAAACATTAAAATACATATAAAAACTATTCTTTAAAAATCCCTGAAACACTATTTTTTAAAAAAGGTAAAGCATTTACAACACAATATAGATATAGGTAAGGACTGTCTAAGTAGAACTTCCTTCACTCTAGAAACAAATAAAGGCCAACCATGGACAAATGAAACTGAAGAAACTAAAACACAAAGCAAATATAACCTTTTTAACAGCAATGGAAATGGTCAATCGAATGAATAAGCACCCAATATTATGGGATAAAATTTAGTGTGAAAGATTTTAAATAAAGAAACACAAGTCTAAGAAATATTTTAAATATGTTTGACATCACTTATCCATAAAAGAAATGCAGATTAAAACTACACTGAGATTGATTCTTGCCCCAGTCAGAATGACTATCATAAAAAAACAAAACAAAACAAAAACTCAAAATATAAACAAATGTTCATACAGACATAAGGAATGAGAAAGCTTTGTTCATAGTTGATGAGAGTGAACTGGTACAGCCAGCATGGGAATCAGTGTTATATTTACCTCAAAAGGCTAGAAATAGAACTATCATATGAATATCTATGTCACTCCTGGGCATATATCCAAAGGACTATATATCCTGCAACAGAAGTTCTTGCTCATCCATGTAAATGGATGCTCTGTTTACAATAGATGATAAAGCAATCAGTGTAGATAGCTATTAGTGTATGGATAAATGATAAATATGTGGTACATGAAATTTTGTTCAGCTTTAAAGAAAAATGAAATTATCTGGTAAATAAATATAACTGGAAACAAATTATTCTGAGTAATTAGCCAGGACCCAGAAAGACAAACATAACCTGTTCTCTCTCACATATGGATCTTAGCTTTGAATCTTTAGAGCTATGTTTTTATAAGGATTTACCAATATTATATATATATATATATATATACATACATATACAGTTCTATTACCTAGGCAATTGATTATCTACCATCATTTTAAAAGAAGATTCAAAATTACCTTTGTGTATCTTATTATAATTAAATTTTGGGGGGATCAAGAGATTATTTTCTCTCATTCACTTTAATTCACAGGTATGATGATGGAGAAATTTGTGTTTTTAAAGTTCTGTAGATTTGATATCTTAGACAATATATTTATTCATTCAGAAAATATTTATTGAACATTTACCATATGCCACATATTTGCTGCATCACTAGATTATATCAGTGAACATAATATCAATTGCCTTACTGGACCCTACATTCTAGCAACAGGAAACAAATGATAAATAATAACTGTCATTAATAGAATATTTTATAATTTTACAATGTCTGTGTAAACTGTAAAAGAAAAATGACAAAGTATTATGAACACTGGTTAGTGATAGGACACAAAGATTTTAAGTAAGTTTGACATGATAGAAAATATCTTAAAAACAAAAATAACATGAAATAATTAGTGACACAATCTAAGGAGATAAATATTCATGTAAAGACTATAGCCAATGCAAAGCATCTTGTATCCAATAAACAGCCAATGCATCACTATAGATGAATTTAACAATGAATACTTGTAGGAAACAAGGTTAACATTGGAAAAGTGGAACAATAATGGTACAAATCATACAAGGCACTGTAGCTTATGGTAAAGACATTAGAATTTCTTCTTTGTAAACTTGGAAAACATGATGGGGTCTGAATACTCTTCAATCTATGACTGTGTAAAGTTCCATGTTGATAGTTGAATATCTAAGATTTTGTGGTATGACCTGACCTAGCTATAATATATAATCTTTAGTATATGAATTACTTATGAATATATACAAAGGATGGTATTATGAAGGGAAGTAAAACTTGAGAAGAGATCAAAGAATGGCTGGTGAAGAGTGCCAATACAGAAAGTTGAGGTGTCAAAGAGAAACTATTAAATAAAAAAAATTCTGTATATTTTCTCTGTAATATCTTGAGTATAAACATACAGGAAACTCAGATGAAAAAAACCACATGCTTATTCAGTTACATCAAATAGTAAAATTATTACCTATATGTAATTTGTGATACTGGTTATGTCATATTCCCCAAGCCTTATCAAGTTTTACTTTCTAGTTTATCTTTTATTTAAAATGTGACTTCCCTATTGAGAAGTTATTTTTAGTGGAATATAACATGCAACAGCTAAAGAAATCAAATCCCTTAAGGTAGCAATCAATCCATGAAGCCTCTTTAAATTGTTAATGATGCCCATGTATTTATAGGCCTCCGTCTCAATGATAGTACATTATTTGAAAGTAGAGTAAAATATTTATCTACACCTCATTAATTTATGATGAAATCCATACATCAAAGTACCACAAACAATAGGCTAAGATATAGCACATTGCAAAGCACTCTCCTGGCATATACCAAACCTTGCCTTAGATCTCCACAAAAGAAAATAACATGTAAGTAGTTGATTTATGGAGGCTGTCTCTGAGCTTGACAACAGAAATTAAAAGCAGATTCTAAGAAAATCTAGGCTGAGCCAAGTTGAACTCTGGGTACCACAGCTATCTGTCTATATTCAAAATTTTAAACTGTTAAGTTTCTCTCTCAAATTCATTCAATTGGGTATGTATTGAGTACTTACAAATGCTTACTAAACTCTTAAAATATTTAACATAAAAAAATTTCATTTATTATTTTCAAAGTGACCATAATTCACTCCACATTGAATATAAACATATAACTGTGCTACAAACTAGACTGTGGTAAATACATTCTTATTTTCATATCCCTCCTACTTCTTTCTATTTTGAATTTCCTTTATAAAAATGTATTCCTTTAAAGTTTCATAGCTCTTTGTAATGCTTCTTAACTATATTTCTCCTTCTTCCCTCCAACTCACCATGGCTCCCCTCCCTAATATATTACCCTTCCAGCTTCAACTCCTTCTTTTGCATTGTCGTTCTGTTGTGCCAACCACTGAGTCCAATCAGTGCTGCTCATATATGTATAGCCATGTTTTTTGAGGGGGGCACTATCTTTCCTATCCTAGCAGCATCAGTGGCCAATCATTTCTTAGCTAGGCATGGTGAGGCTTCAGGAGGCCCTTCCCACTCTATGCTAGAATGTTTGTTTGATTGATTGTTGGTTTGTTTGTTTCAAGACAAGATCTCACTATGTTAACTCTGGTTGTCCTGGAATTCACATAAAAGATGCACTAATCTGGACTGGAGTTCACAGAGATCCACCTGCCTTAACCTTCCAAGTGTTTGGAATTAAAGGTGTTGTGCCACTACACCCAGCTTCTCTGTGCTGGAATTTTTAACTGGCTTGAGTTAGTAAAGGTATCTTTACGTATCTTTACAGCATCAAAATCTGCTCTTTGCCTCCCTTCCTGTGTTCATGGAAGAGCTATTATAAAGAAGTTCCCAGAAAGGTTCTTCAATTAAACTGACTTGTTCCTTTGTTATTTCGTGGCTTTGAAGACTTAAGAAACTGTTTCCAAGGAATTTTCCAAGATTTCCTCTGTTTTTGTAAGGTAACGTGTGAAATTACATATATGTATAATATGTAAAATTGTTGTATAAGATTCTTGAAAATGATGAGAAGATATATATTAAGTGGCTCAAAGAAAAATGATAGCCATGTGTAAAAGTAATCAATATGTTACTTGGCTAGACTTAGGTATTCTATAATAAATATATGAATGTAAATGCATATGAATATATATATAAATTACACACCCAGATACTTTGCCTTGGCTTTTTTAATAACTTGTCTTCACTATTCAATGTTATGTATTCTATCTGTGGCTTTTCGTTGTTGTTGTTGTTGTTTTGGTTTGTTTGTTTGCTTGTGTTTTTTTGCAATGGAAATGTCCTCATGTTGTAAACTTTCTACGTAGCAAAAGAACTATGACATTTCCTTTAAGCCATGATAATGACATCACAAATTAAAACATTATGAATTTTTAGTGAAGTTGGAAAAATACAAACTCTTGATCATAACCCAAGAAATAAACAAATTTTTCTCATCCTTTGTCTGAAGATATTAACCTTATGTCATGCTATTCTCCCCATATGTACCTACAAAGTTGCCATTCAGGCTGTCTTTAGGATCCTCAAGTTTATAAGCTCTTTATCACATTTAAGTTTTCTCAAACCTTTGCATTTTCTCATATCTATAATATATTTAGATGAGAAAAATCAACATTCAATATATGTAAATGCATATAAATTATAGAATATATTTCTATAATACAACTAAAAACAAATTTTCCATTTATAGAATAAGAAAACAAATGTTTATGAAAAGTTTACATTAAAGGAATATACTCAACTTATCATCACTAGTTTACTCACAACTTCTTTCTTATAAGTCCTGTTTATCTTTAAGTACAGATTTCATAGAAAAATATGCTTGTGTACATGACTTTGTGTTTACAGTTTGTGTTCATAAGGTGATGTTGCCACTTACCTGATATCATCAGGAAGCCACCTCCTACTTTATAACATCCAGCACTGGCGAAGGGCACCCCATACACCAGCAGAAATCCTCCTGACAGACCAGAAGCAGCACCTAATATAATGAAGATTGTCCAGAAGCCTCTGTACACTAGAGAGTGAGGGAAAATACTGTGTCAGAATATATTATGGAAAACTAGGGTTAATACCTGACAAAAGCATATCGTTAGTACAAGCAACTAGTTTTTTTTAGTTTCTGGTGTAAGAGTTATTTGTCATTTATCACCTAGAATTTCCTGTTTATCTTTCCAAACACAGATAAGATATCTGTCTCATTAGACACCTCTGATGAATCATCATTTCACCTATCTTACAAAAAATGCCATCATATTTACATTTTTTACACCAGCAATCTAATAATATATTTTAGTATTTCCCACTATCAACAGAATCTCCTGGCTGATTGTATACATCAAAAGACATTTGCTACATTGAATCATGTGCATCCACTCAGATTTAGTTCTAGAAGCATAAGCACAAGTGTTTCCTGTTTGTAGCACGTTTCTAGACCTAAACATTCTGGATACAACTATTCTATTATATTCATAATATAAAGCAAGAATCCAAATTGAATGATTGAAATCCAACATTTCTAAATCATCATTGGAACATACCTTGTACTTCCTTTCTTTTCCCCACAAAATTTACTAAAATTTATTAAGTCATTTGCTTAATAGAAATCTGTGATGTTCTCTCAAACAACCCATTCATTTGCTGAAATTTTATTATTCTCCCACTTCTTCTAGACTTTTGAGTGGTTGAGTTTCTATGCAAGAGAGATGTGTGAACACATGAAATTATCCTCACAAATATTTTATGTAAGTAGATTCTAAAGCTAAAAATAAATGTATATGATGGATCCTTATTTAGGATGAACAAATCATAAGTTGTTGCTGGTGTGGTGGTGAAGTGGTAGTCACAACAGTGGTGGTAGAGGCAGCTGCTGCAGCATTGGTGGTGGCTTGATTTGGTTTTTTAGTTTCTTGAGACAGGATTACTCTGTGAAACCCTGACTGTCCTGTAAATCACTCTATACCAGACTGGTTTCAAACTCATGGAGATCTGCCTGCTTCTGAATCCTGAGTGCTGGAATAAAAGACATGAGCCACCTCCAGCAAGGCAGATCATAGTTTTCCTTTGAACAATGTATTCAGATTACATCTAAATTGTTATCCCCTCACTTGTACCTTCCTGTTCCCCCCTCCCTCCCTCTTTCACCCATTTCCCCTCACCTAGGTTTGTGACAGAGAGGACCTCTATCCCCACCATATGATCACAGCCTATCAGATCTGATCCTGGTAGCCTGTTTACTCTTTTTCTGAGTGCCAGTAGGTCTCCCCACCAAGGGGAAGTGGTCAAATAGGGGAGACCGGAGTTCATGTCAGAGTCAGTCCCTGCTATCCACACAACTGTGGAGGGTGTGCTGTTCACTGGCTAGATCTGGATAGGAGTTCTATGTTTACTGCATGCATTGACCTTGGTTGGTACAGTAGTTTGAGCAGACTCTCCTGGGTTCAGATCCGCCAGCATTAATGGTCTTCTTGTAGGTTTCTAGGACCATCTACATCCTTCTATTTCCACATTCTCCCTTACCTCTCTCACCTGTAGTCCCATTATGAAGTCCCAGCACCAATCCAATCTCTGGCTAAGTGAAGACTTTTAAGGGACATCTCTATTTGGGCTAGTGTCCAATTATAAGTGATTATATACCATGTATGTCTTTCTGCGTCTGGGATAACTCACTCAGGATGATGATTTTTAGTTCCATTTGCCTGCAAATTTAATGATGTACTTGTTTTTAATAGCTGAGTAGTATCCCATAGTGAAAATGTACCACAGTTTCTATATCCATTTCTTTGACTGAGGAACATCTAGGCTGTTTCCAGGTTCTGATTACAATGAAAAAGGATGCTATCAACATGGTGGAGCATATGTCCTTGTTGTGTGGTAGAGAATCTTTTGGGTATATTCCAAGGAGTGGAATAACTGGTTCTTGAGGTTGTACTATTCCCAGTTTTCTGAGAAAGTGCCAGATTGATTTCCAAAGTAGTTGTACAAGCTTGTACTCCCACTACCTTGCCAGCATATGGTGTCCCTTGAATTTTTGATCTTAGCCATTCTGATGGGTTTAAGATGGAACCTTAGAGTCATTGTGATTTGCATTTCTCTGATGACTGAGGATGCTGAGCATTTCTTTATGTGTTTCTCATCCATTTGATATTCCTCTGTTGAGAATTCTCTGTTTAATTGTGAACCTCATTTCTTAATTGAGTTACTTGGTTTGGTGATGTTTAATTTCTTGAGCTCTTTTTATATTTTGGATATTATCCCTCTGTTGGATGTAAGGCTAGTGAAGATCTTTTCCCAGTCTGTATCCTGTCGATTTTTTCTGTTGACAGTGTCTTCTACCTTACAGGAGCTTCTCAGCCTCATGAGGTCCCATTTATTAATTGTTGACCTTATAGTCTGTGCGGTTGGAGTTCTGTTCAGGATGTTGTCTCCTGTGCCAATGAGTTCCAGGTTCTTCCCTACTATTTCGTCGAATAGACACAGTGTATCTGGTATTATGTTGGGGTCTTTAATCCACTTGGACTTGAGTTTTGTGCTTGGTGATGAATATGGATCTACTTCCATTTGTCTACATGTAGACATCCAGTTACACCAGCACCATTTGTTGAAGATGCTATCCTTTTTCCATTGAATAGATTTGGTTTCTTTGTCAAAAATCAAGTGTCAGTATGTGTATCAATTTATTTCTCGATCTTTGATTTGATTCCATTGGTCAACCAGCCTATTACTGTGCCAGTACCATGCTGTTTTAATTACTGTTGCTCTGTAGTACAGCTTGAGATCAGGAATGGAGATTCCTCCAGAGGATCTTTTATTGTACGGTACTATTTTAGCTATTCTGGTTTTGTTTCCATATGAAGATGAGAATTGATCTTTCAATGTCTTAAAATTTGTGTAGGTATTTTGATAGAGATTGCATTGAATCTGTAAATTGCTTTTGGTAACATGGCCATTTTTACTATGTTAATTCTCCTGACCCACAAACAAAGGGGGGTATTTTCATCTTCTGATGTCATTTTCAATCTCCTTCTTCAGAGATTTGAAGCTTTCTTCAAACAAGTCTTTCACTTGCTTGGTTAGAGTTACTTCTAGATACTTTATATTGCTTGTGGCTATTGTTAAGGGTGTAGTTTCCCTAATTCCTTTCTCAGCACAATTGTCTTTTGTACACAGGAAGGCTACTGACATTTTTGAGTTGATTTTGTATCCAGACATTTTGCTGAAGGTGTTTATCAGCTGTAGGAATTCTCTGGTGGAATTTTTTGGGTCATTTATGTACACTATAATATCATCTGCAAATATGAATAATTTAACTTCATCTTTTCCCATTTGGTACCCCTTGATCTCATTTTGTTTTCTTTTTGCTCTATCTAGAACTTCAAGAACTATATTGAAGAGATATGGAGAAAATGGCAGCCTTGTGTGTTCCCTGATTTTAGAGGAATGTCACTGAGTTTCTGTCCATTTAATTTGATGTTGGTTATAGGCTTGCTGTATATAGCCTTTATTATATTTAGATATGTGCCTTGTATCCCTGATCTCTCCAAATCTTTAAACATCAATGATTGTTGTATTTTGTGGAATTTTTTTGGCATGTACAGAGATGATCATGTGTTTTTTTCCTTTCAGTTTGTTTGTATGGTGGATTACATAGATTGATTTCCATATATTGAATCGTCCTTGAATGCCTGGAATGAAACCAACTTGGTCATGGTGAATGATGTCTTTGATGGGGTCATGGATTAAGTTTGGGAGTATTTTATTGAGCATTTTTGCATCAATATTCATAAGAGAAATTGGTCTGAAATTCTCTTTCTTTGTTAGGTCTTTGTGAGATTTATGTACCAAAGTAACTGTGGCCTTATAGAATAAGTTTGCTAATGTTCTATCAATTTCTATTTTGTGGAGTAGCTTGAAAAGTATCAATATTAGATCTTCTTTGAAGGTCTGGTAGAATCTGGGCTGAAAACTTCTGGCCCTGGGATTTATTTGGTTGGGCGACTTTTAATGACTACTTCTATTTCTGTAGGAGAATTAGGACTATTTAATTTGTTTATCTGATCTTGATTCAATTTTGGCAAGTGGAATCTATCAAGAAAATTGTTCATTTCCCTTAGATTTTCAAATTTTGTGGCATATAAGCCTTTGAACTAGGATCTTATGATTCTTTGTATTTCTTCAGTGTTTGTTGTTATTTCTCCATTTTCATTTCTGATTTTGTTGATTTTGGATAGTATCTCTCTGCCTTTTAGTTAGTTTGGCTAATGGTTTGTCTATATTGCTGATTTTCTCAAAGAACCACCTCCTGGTTTTTTGGGGTTTTTTTTGTTGTTGTTTGTTTGTTTTTTGTTTTTTGTTTTTTTGTTTTGTTTTGGTTTTTTGTTTTTTTTGGGTTTTTTTTTTGTTTTTTTTTTTTTGTTTTTTTTTTTTTTTTTTTTTTTTTTTTTTTTTTGATTCTTTGAATTTGTTCTCTTTGTTTCTAATTTATTGATGTCAGCCCTGAGATTATTTCCAGACATCTACTCCTCTTGGATGTTTCTGCTTCTTTTTTTTCTAGCACTTCCAGATGTGTCATTAAGTTGCCTATATGAGATGTTCCCAATTTCTTTATGAAGACACTAGTGCTATGAATTTTCCTCTTAGCACTGTTTTCAATATGGCCAACAAATTTGGTCATCTTGTTCCTTCATTTTCATTGAATTTCAGGAAGTCTTTAATTTCTTTCTTTATTTCTTCCCTGACCCAGCTGTCATTAAGTAGAAAGTTGTTTAGTTTCCATGTGTGTGTAGGCTTTTTGTTATTTCTGTAGTTGAAGTTTAGCTTTAGTTCATGGTGATCTGATATGATACAAGGTATTATTTCGATCTTCTTGTATCTGTTGATGATTGCTTTGTGACCTACTATATGATCAGTTTTGGAGAAGGTTCCATGAGGTACTGAAAAGAAGGTATAGTGTTTTGTGTTTGGGTGAAATTTTCTGTAGATATTTGCTAGGTCCATTTGATTCATGACATTCATTAGTATCATTATTTCTCAGTTTAGTTTCTGTTTTGTTGCCCTATCCTTTGTTGACAGTGGAGTGTTGAAATATGCCACTACTAATGTGTGGAGATCAATATGTGGTTTAAGTTTTGTTAATATTTCTTTTACAAATGTGGGTACCCTTGTATTAGGGGCTTAGATGTTCAGAATTTTGATGTCATTATTGGTCGACTTTACTTTTGATGAGTATGAAGTGTCCTTCCTCATCTCTTTTAATTAATTTTGGTTGAAAGTCTATTTTACTAGATATTAAAAATGGCTACACCAGCCTGCTTCTTGTGTATCTTTGTTTGGAATACTTTTTTTCCAGCCTTTTATCCTGAGGTAATGGCTATCCTTGTGGCTGAGATGTGTTTCTTGAATGCAGAAGAATGTTAGGTCTTATTTGTGCATCCATACAGTTAGTCTGTGTCTTTTTATTTGAGAATTGAGACCATTGATGTTAAGAAGTATTAATGACCAGTGACTGTTTTGTCCTTTGACTTTGATGTTGGTGGCACTAGAGTGTTTGTGTAGTTATGATTTGCAACAGTGAAGATATCTTTTTCCTGTGTTATTTTGGTTGTAGTTTGTCACTTTGGGTTGGAGTTTCCTTCTAGTAACTTCTGTAGGGCCATATTTGTGGGTAGGTACTGTTTTAATTTGTTTTTGTCATGGAATATCTTGTTTTCTTCATCAATGGTTATTTTAAGTTTTTATGGGTACAGTAGTCTGGATTGGCATCTGTGGTCTCTTAGGGTTTGCAAGACTTTTGTCTATGTGTTCTGTATGACTCTTGTATGCTTAATTGCATCTCCTTCTTTAAATTGGGGAAATTTTATTCCATGATATTGTTGAAAATCTTTTCTGTGCCTTGGAGCCAGGCGTATTCTCTTTCCTCAATGCCGATTATCCTCAGGTTGTGTCTTTTCATGGTGTCTTTGATTTCTTCGATGTTTTCTATCAGGAATTTTTCAGATTTAACATTTTCTTTGATGTTTGCATCAATTTCTACAATTGTATCTTCTACTCCCAAGATTCTTTCCTCCATCTCTTAAATTATGTTAGAGAAGCTTACCTATGCATTACGTGCTTTCTTTACGTTCTCTTGTTCCATGCTTTCTTCTGCCTGTACTTTTATAATTGTTTGCATTTTTATCCTCAGATATTGAACTGTTTTATTGATTTCTTTCATTTGATTATTTCTATTTTCCTGAATTTTCTTCCAGTGCCTCTCTATAGGCCTCTTTAATGCTTTCAATTGGTTTGGCATTTATTTACAGATTCTATTCATTTCCTCCATTATCATCTTCATTACTAAGGATTTGATGTCATTTTCTTATGCTTCATTTGTGTTTGAGTTCTCAGGATTGAATTCTTTGGGATATCTGGGTTCTGGAGATGCCGTGTTGTTTCAGATTTTGTTGTTTATGTTTTTACTCTGGCCTTTAGTCATTTTGCTGTCTATGAAATTGGGAGGTAGTTTCTGGTGTCCTTCACTGACTGTTGACAGTAGTTCACTGGTGTCTATAGGTCGAGAGCCCTCACCTGCGGGGATCAAGGAACCCTTCCTTGGATCAGACAGGTGACCTAGTTTCAGCTCCAGCAGACTTTGCTCCACACCTTGGGCTCCCCACTATGTCAGCAGAAGCAGGTTCTGGTGGTCTGCAGCCTAAGGATCAGTTCACGGTAGTGTGCATAAAGCTGGTTATCCTGCTTTAGGTTGGGCTTTGGACACACTGCCCTCAGGCACTGGGGCTTTGGGGGCCTAGGCTCAGTCTACCCTGGAGTGCCAGAACCCTTGCTAGCTTCTGTAGGTTTACTAGGCTTCTGCCTAATCCATCTAGGCCATGGGGCCTGAGAGAGCAACGAATGCCCTCTGGCTTGTGGAGGTTGCCTAGGCTTCTGCCCAATCCCTTCAGGCCAGTTCACTCCCGTTTGAGTACTCTGGAACTCCCAATGGGTTCTGCCAGCTGGCTAGGCTCCACCTGAGCTTGCAGACCAGCTCCCTGATTTGGGGTGGCCGGCTAAGTTTCTTCCTGATCCTCTCTGGTTGGTTCAGTTCCTCCCAAGGGCATGGGAGCCCATGCTGGGCTGTGGCAGCTGGCTAGGTTTCCACCCTGTTCAGACCATGCCACCTTACATCAGTCAATCCACGTGTGTGGCTATGGAACTGTAGCTGGAAAATATGTCCACAGCCGCCTGGGCCCCTGTGTGGGCCCTGAGTCCCTCTGTGGACTGGCCAGATGATGTGAGGTCATATCTATCCCAGATCCACACTCTCGGCTTCCCCTGGGCCAGCAGGCACTGATATTGTTTTTGTGTGGTCCACAGATTAGTCAGAGAGGGAGAGAGAAAGAGAGCCCATGTGGTTGCTAGCCCATGGGGCTTTCTGTGGAATGGCAGGGTGGCCTGAGGTTAGATCCACTCATTTTCCCCAGTTCAGCAGCTCCAGACTCTGCCCACAATTCAGTCCCAAATACCAAGTCCATGATATAGAGTAGGGCTGCAGCTCATCAGCAGATTTGGGTCCAAACTCTGGGGACTGGGCACCCATGAGGGCCCAAATGGATGGCCCAAGACCAGACCCACCTGTGTTCTGTACTGTGCAGACCCCTCTCAACTAAGGCTCTCCAGGTCTGTGGTCTGTAGCTTCCTAGCCAGGTGCCTAGTCTCTGTCCCGCAGATTAGATACTGTGCATGTTCGATGCCACCATCTTGGATTCTCCCTGACTCCAGATCATGTTTTATAATCAAACATTCTCTGCTGATTCATCTGATCTGCTCAGCTAAACAGGTGACCACTTCCTCCTTCACTGTTCCATGTGTATCTATCCCAAAGCTGCATGTTTGGTTGAAGAGGATGATCTTGCCTAATAGAGGAGGACTGGTCAAGGATATATGAGCTCTGATGCTCTCTTGATAGAACCTTCAGATTGTCACATATCCTCTGTTGTTCTATATAAGCCTGTATTACCATGGGGTAAAACTTGTTTGGGAATTTCTAAAAATTATAAAAATGTATACAAATGTATCACATTCTTCTATTTAAAGAAAGATTAAATATGCTGCATCCTTTGTCTAGGAGGAACAGATAAAAATAAAATAAAGTATGAATAATCTCTTTTCATTTTCTGAAATCACAAAGCAAAGAACTGTAGAACTTAGAATTTTATCTGTCTTACACTTTCTGTGAGATACTGCATAAACTTGAGAAAAAATAGCCCATTGTGCAAAAATAGTGGATCTTTGAGGGTGAGTAACTGAACTATAAATTGAATTGAATTTCAATGGGTCTGTATCTTTCAGAAAATAGAAGAAACATGAAGCTTAATTTTACCAGAATGTCATTCAGTGACTTGGCTATATCTTAGCTGAAATTTGAAAGGTATGTTTTGATTTTATAATTAAAAGTATGTGTTCCTAATTCCTTTTTCTTTATACCTTCCTCATTAAAAAATTTAAATAAACATTTATATTATTACACATATATACAATAAGCTTCTTACAGCAAAAAGAACCACGAAACAATCAGCAATTATATAACTGTTACATTCATAGGGTTTTGGCTATTTGTATTTGGCAGCCTTGAAGAAAACAACTTTCCTATCTCGGTGTGTCTAAAATTTTGAATGTAAATCAGTATCTATCATATTTCTAGTTCTTTGATAATGTTATATAATGTATTATGCTCATACTAACACCCCACTCTTCTCCAGCATTTAATTATGTGTCTTATCTGTCTGAGTCAAGTAGTACATGCACATTACTGCAGATGCTAGCAGAGGCCAAGGCCACAGGCATCAAATTCCTATGTAACTGAAGTTAAAGGAAGTTGTGAGCTACCCTGTATGAATACTTGGAACCAAATTTAGGTGCTCTAAAGTATCAGCACACACTTTTAGCCAAAGCCATCTCCCTGGTCCCTTTCTCTAGAACATAAATAGTTTTCTCCTCACAAGTATTAATAACTGATTAGATAGATAGATAGATAGATAGATAGATAGATAGATAGATATGCACCTATCACTATATCTCCTCTCTGTCTTTCTGTCTCTGTTTCTGTTCCTGTCTCTGTTTCTCTCTTTTTGCAGATGTGTGTGTGTGTATGTGTGTGTGTAAATGAAGCATGAAACACTGCCAGAGTAAGAGAATAGGGAATAGGAACGCTATGTGGAAACTTAGAATAATAATTCTGCCTTAACAAATTGTGGACAAGACATAATTCTACAAGACTTCTCTGGGTAATACAGTTAAGAAGAATCAGCATACAAAACAATCATGCCCTGTAAAATGGCTCAGCAGGGGAAGGCATTTGTTACCAAACAGAATAACACTAGTTCAACTCCTGGAACCTACATCAAGGAAGCATAACACACTCCTACAAGTTGTTCTCTGACCTCCACATGTGTGTTGTGTCATATGTCCCCACAATAAATGTAAATTTTCAAAATTAGGTTCTATTTGAAAGAAACAAAGACAACTTTCCTCCTAAGCAATCAAAAATACAGAGGAAGAATGACTGAAAATTGTCCCTAAAGATTGACATTGCAAAACAGTGTAGTAAGCTGATTTCAATACAGCCCCAGCCACAGGACTTTTTAGTTCTGTGAGGGGGCAAAACTGATTTCTCATTTAAACGATAAATCAAAACCATCCTGGCAAAAAACCACATTGGCAGATCTGTCCTTAGGATAAGTCCATGGCCCTCACATGGCTCAAATGCTATTACTTCCTCAGATAAACAGATCAACAATAGAAGAAAATTTCAGTTTGATACTCGGTATAAATCATAGAGCAATAGTCTGGCTGACATCTTGAGACAATGCCTATTATTTAAAACTGTGTTACACTTGATGCTTGAGAATGGAATAGCCACAAGTCATGGAGCCTGAGTTTAATTAACAAAGTTCCAGTTGGTCCTAGAAAGCAGATATTGTGGGTGGGAAGGCCAGATATGACAATCTGGAATGTGTAGACTGAGTAAACACTCAGGTCATGAAACAGGATGCACAAGGAAAGTTCATAGGACAATTTTGGCATCCAGGAGTAGATTTCATCAACAAAGAAAACACTAGAGTGCATAAACGCTGAACTTGAGACTACTTATTAGATCAAATCCTAAAGTTACTCACCTATATGCCTATCATTTGCTGCACTAGAGCCCAGGAACTCTAAACTTCCAGCAAAGTGATTAATATTTCCAAGATCTTGACAATAATAAGACATGTCCCCACCTCAACAGATCTCAGTGCTGTGATTGTTTCCACATTCCCAATGGGAAGATAAACTACCCCATGGGATAACATCTACCGACTATGGGAGAGTAAAAGAACCTGACCAGCCCAAACTGCAAAGCTACCTCTGGCCAGCAGAGGCCTCTGATGGCTATCAGACACTTTTTCTATACAAACTAAACAAACCGTAGAGAACAAATTATTAAAAAATCAAGACTCTGCAACTCCAACTGGAATATTTTTCCCTATATAGAATCTCCAAGTTTTAAGAAACAAAAAGTTGTTTCACTACTTAATTTTTTTCCTCTATGTATTTGTCTCCTGTCCTTGCCAGATTTTACTCTTTACTATATCTTTAGCAATATTTGTGCTTTATTGTAATTAATAATTTTTATTTTATTAGCCTTTATACATTCATTTAATTTGATTTACCTATTTTTTAATCATTGGAAACTCTTTTTCCCCTTTCCTTTCTTTTTTGATCCTTGCATATCCATGTTTTTCTCCACCATATTTTTGGTAATGCTTTCATTTTTAAACTCATGTTTTGGATGTTTATAGTCCTTGTATTCAGCTAATTTGTACTCTACATTTTCTAATTATTTAGGTGTTTTTGTCTTTTTCTTTCTTTATGTAATTTTCCTAATCGCCCTCCGTAAATTTTGCTTCATGCCTCTTCTTGTTCTTTAATTTGTCTAATTTTGTTCCTACATTTTCCCCCTTTCTCTTCCTTCTCTTTTTCTCTATGAATATACTAATTGCTTACTGATGATAATTACTTTTTATATTTTTATCACATCTAAAATTTATTTTTGCAATTTTGTATTGTTCAAAGATCATTGGTGATAAACTAATGGGCTTGCACAATTTTTAATATATCTCAGTACAGTTTGATATTGGTTGCTGTAACATCATTTTATTTTTTCCTTTATGAATGATATTGGAGGTTCAGCTCTAATGGTGAGATTTTTAATAAGGAGATCTCACAAATAAAAGCAGGAGAGATCTATAAACTAACATAAAAATTCACATCACAAAAATATAAGAAACAAGAAAAATCAAGAGAATCTGACTCTTCCAAAAGATCAAAGTATTTGAGTGGTTACCTCCAATACATTGAAAATGTATTGCAGGCTGTTTAGGATAAGTAACTTAGACAAGTCAATTGATCAAATCATGGTCATGTCAATTATAATTCTATTTATATCACAAGACTACACATCCTAGTTATAAGAGAAGTATGATATTATAGACAGATAAGGTCATCAAAAACATCAGAGTCCTGCAGAATATGGAATTTAAAGATGTTTTTTTATCATTTTAAGGATTCTTTGATAATAAGACAGATTAACTCCTGGCAACACCCAGCCTACCTTAAAGAAGATGAACATCAAAGAACCTCCTTATTGGAGATGGCTTCAAATGTGGCACACAAGAAACTCGGCAAAATGTTCTCATTTTGACCACTGACAGAATTCTGCATAAAAATATACAAGCTTGGAAGCCGGTAGAGTTGACAGCCAAACTCTGCTAAGACAGGGTAAGTAAGTCCTCAATAGTTCCTGCCTCATAAGTATGTCTGTCAGATATACTGGGCCAGAAGGCTGAAGATGATGCTCCAATGTTATAGAGAGTTATGAGTTACTGTTCAGGCAGGAAAATGTCTCTGTCATCTTCTCATTTGGGAAGCTGCTAACCTGCACTTCCTATTTACTCAGGTAATTAATTTTATTTCTGCTCAAATCTCTGATGGGGTTGAAGACCAAATAGGTTAATTTCACAATTAAGCTTAATTGTTTAGGGGTTAAGATGTTTTTAGGACTAGATAGATGTTTTAAGTTGATAATAATAAGATGTGATAGAGATTGTTTTACATTCAGAATTTTAAACTCATCAGGATAGGAACGATGTTTTCTTCAAGGTTGCCAAATACAAATAGCCAAAATACTATGAGCGTAACATGAATATAATCCCTGATTGTTTCATGGTTCTTCTTGCTCTATGTAGTTTATTTTATATATGTATAATAAGTGTGTATATAAAAAATAAAAATATTTCTTAAAAAGATCAAAGTACTTGATCAACTTTCAAAACAACATCCTTTAGGAAGGATTTCCAAAGAAAATACAAAAGGGAACATGAGTAAGCCACCTGAGCACAGGAATTTGCTTCTCTACTTCCAGGTAGAAACCTCAGACTAACTCACACCACTATGCCATCCCTGCCACAATGGAAGTAATTACTTTAAAAAGTTGCTTCTCTCAGGTGTTTTGTCATAGTAATAGAAAAAGTAACTTATGAATGTTAGTTACTCCCCAACTACTGAATTCAAAGGTATCAAAATGAGTAAACTATGAGTTAAAAATATCTCATTTTTCCAGTAAAAATAAATGGTGATGACAAGGGTATAAATAATCACATAAATTCAAACCAGGATATAGAATATCAAAAACATAAAAAAAAGTTCACCAAAATGATTAAGAATCAATTGGGACAATAGAGGATAGTAATATGGGAAAGAAACTACATAAAAATTTTTAAATGAAATCTTTACATCTTCTAGCTTTTAGGAATAAAGCTGCTATGAAATAGTTGAACAAGTGTCCTTGTTATATGGTAGAGGGTCTTTTGAATATATACACAGGAGTGGTATAGCTGGGTTGTGAGGTAAAGGTATTCTCAATTTTCTGAAATAGTGCCAAATTTATTTCAAAAGTAGTTGTATAAGTTTGCACTCCCACCAGCAATAGCCCAATCCAAGATCCACTGCATGAGAGAGAAACAACCTCAGGCATTATTAACGATACTCTGCTTTCTTGCAGATAGTAGAGAAGTAGAGTTGTTCTTTCAGAGGCTATATCCAGCAGTGCCTCAAAATAGATGCTGAGACTCACAGCCGAAATTTGGGTGACGCATAGGGAACCTGGCAGTATAGTGGGGGGAAGAAGAAAAGGACCTAAAGGTGACAGGAGTTTCACAAGAAGAACAACAGAGCTAACCACTAACCAGGGCCCAGATGGGTCGGCCAAGACTGAATAACCATCCAAGGACCTGGCGTGGACTGGACCTAGGTCCCCTAGAAAACAATGTAGCTGATGGCCAACTCAGGATTCATTTGGGTTTTCTAGTAAGTGTAGTGGGGGCTGTCTCTGCCATAGACTCTCTTACCAGCTTTTCAATCACTTCCTCCTAGCAGGACTGCCTTGCTAGGCCAGAGGAAGAGAACATATTTAGTCCTGATATGACTTGATGAGCCAGGGAGATTAGAAGGTAGGCTCCCTCTTCTGAGGAATAAGGGAGGGAGATGTGGGAAAGGGAGCACGGGTGGGGCTAAGAGGTAAGAAAGGATGAGGCTATTACCAATAGAAAACATAATGAAAAGACTTGATTAATCATAAAAAGAATGTAAGTGATAGAGGGTAAATCAGAAAAAATATTGAATTCAAATATCAATAAAGGCCTCTTTTATGTCTTCCACCTGTTTGGCTGCCTTTATTGATATTTGGGGAAAAAAAGTATCAATAAAGAAAACATGCTTGGCCACAACAACCAATAACTTTGGGGTATGAAGAAGAGACAAATAAAAGAATCTGTAAGGTAGAAGTACCTGAGATAATAACAAAAGGACTAGAAAGTCTATTCAATGAAATTATGATGGAAAAGTTCTCTAATCTAGAGAAGAAAATAAACATCCATATACAAAAGGTAGTTAAGACCTCAAGGTCACATAACAAACTCTCCATGATGTAGAAATTGGCTTGGCAGATTAGGGTAAAATAGGTCACAGAAAAAATAACGACTTTATCTCATGACTAAAAGGCAAAAATTTAAAAATTCCTAGGTCTCTCTGAAACCTCATCATGGCCAAAGGCCACATATGGGACAAGTGTTTGTAGATCCTAATCCTTGAACTGGTCATAAATAATTTTAAACTTACTTATTCAAGTTGGGGCATATTATTGCAGTAGTAAAGGAACATTAAGGGGAAACCTCTTCTTGTCACAGAGATAAATTCTCTGGCCTAAGTAAAGACCTGACATTGCATTTGGACAGGATTGGTCACCTGGCTAAGGAGTAACTCCTACAAATGTGAATTAACCTAAACCCATGCTAATGATAGAAGCAGAAATTTTCATCCTTTAATGAAATACTTTATACTCCCAAAACTCCCACTCCTAGTACAGTCCCTATAACCTGAGTAGTCATGACCTTCTGCTGAGTAGCCCCACTTTAACTCAAAAAGTTGTAGCTTTCCCTTTTACTTTTACTATTAACTTTCCCTATATTTTTCTTTGGAATGCTGGCTAGAACCTAGGTAATTTTGAGCTTTTCCTAAATACTCTGTCCCTATAATATGGCAGACCTCCATGTCATTAGCTAGCTTGGCTTTTTTTTCTCTCTCACTTTGATTCTTGTCTGGGAAGCTGTTGAGATTTATAGCTTATATTCCTTGAGTTTGTTTTGTTTGTTTCTAAATCCAATAAAATTGTCCTTGAGTCAAAAAAAGAAAGAAAATAAATTTTCCATGTCACAGTGTAGTCAATATATAAATCATACAAAGCAAAGAAACAATATAAGAGACCATGAGAAAAACTGTCAGCTCAACTCCAAAGGCCAATGCATCAGAATACAATCGGATATTCGTCAGTAATCTTAAAGGCCAATAAATAAGGTAGATAATTGCCAATTGAGGTGACTATTTCCAGAAGAACCAATTTTAAATGTTGATAGAAAACTAATAACATTTCTGGACAAATACAAATCACAAAGCCAGTCCTAAGGAATCCTAAAAAAATACATAGATGTCATATTAAAGCAACCTATTCAAAGAAAAGAGTTTCAACAAGTGTGCAAGAAACAATAATCTGCATGAGGCTATAGATAAACAGAGTAAAGGTAGGAAACCAGAAAGATCCTAATACTAATAGGGGATAAATAATTGAACAAATAATCTAATAAACCATAAAAATAAAAAATATAATAATTAGTAAATATGTTTTAGTAAGAACTTTAAATGCAAATGGACTATACTTACCAATGACATATAGACAATATTTCTTTATTAAAAACTAGATGTATGTTCTTTTCCAGGTACAGGGTGTTCTTGGCATTGTCTCTAGAGATTGTGAATCGGCCCTTCATGGTGACTGCATAGTGGATAAGAGCATCTCTAACAACAATGTATGTGACCCATTCTAGCCTCTTCCTTGGAACCTGGAGGAGCCTGTTCATGGTGCAATCACTGCAGGTGAATCTAGAGGCCAAACAGGAGAGTTTCAGGGACTTTCCGGGATGCACTAAGCTGTCCCAAGACTCCACCTGGTGCACTTCACACTGGACACCTGTAATCTTGGAGAATGCTGGTCAGAAAGCTACAACAAAACACAATTTCCCCCTTTTCTCATGTCCACAGGGCACAGCCATATATTACTGTGCAAGAAACTGAGTGAGTGTTACCGGGAGCTCAGAAGCAAACCTCCATGCAGGGCTCTGACGACCAGCAGGAGGCTCTGAGAACACACAGAACTCTGGTTACAAAAGAGACCTGTTTATTCAGACAGGCATAAAGGACTGGCCTCCTCTATGTCTGGGCTGCATGTACTTATCACAGTTAGGCATTGTCAAGACAGGTATAGTATGTAGTAGTCCTTGACATGTCCAATAGTTTATTGAAATTTCTGTTTGCCATTGGGGGAAAAAAAAGAACTAGATGTATGTATTGGTTGCTTCTAAGAAACATACCTCACTGCCAAAGACACACACTGAGCCAAAGGATGGAAGTTAGTCTTTGAGGTTATTGGAAACTAAAAACAAACTGGCATAAACTTCAAGAAATCAAGAAGCCACTACATATTAACAAAAATTTCAATTCATAAAAATGAGATAACTATTCATAAATTCATATGCTCCAACTATTAAGGGATCTAAATTTCATAAAAGAAATACATGGATATAAAAGTCACAAAATATTAATACAATTACTAAAACAAAATAATACAATTAACACAAAATAATAAAATTATTACTGTGTATTATTTCAGTATCTTAACATTTATTTTTTGATATACCAGACATACTAAAATTTAGCAAAATAACTTAAATCATACTAAATTATAGATCAAATGGTCGTGGTAAATATCTGTATAAAATCCCATTCAACAGACAGAATACTCACTTTTCTAGTATCCCATAGAACCTTCTCTAAATAGACCACAATCTAGGTCATAAAATAAGGATTAATAACTGTATAGGAATCAAAGTAAGTTACTGTATGTTATCAATTTATTGTGGAATCAATATCAATGGAAACTAAAAAAAATACATGAAGACTTAATAATACACTCTTGAGTAATCAATGAAAAATTTAAATATCGTGGAGAAAACTTCTAGAATTAAGAAAAATACAGCATAATTAACCAGAACCTTTAAGATATAGACCTAAAGTAGCACCAAGAAAAAAGTTTATAGGTAGGTTTTCTTTTGTTAAGAAAAAGAAAGAAAAACTGAGAGATTTCTGATAAATAGCCTGATGTACCTCAGGCTTCCATATGTACTCCAAATTTTAGTTAAAGCATTGAGACAAGAAAAAGAAACAAAAATGATACAAATAAGAAATTAAAAAGTCACAATATTCCAATTTTTAGACAAAATAATCTCATACTTAAAATGCCTAAAAACTCCATCAGAAAAAGTTGACATTTGTTTTTAAATCTACTGAATATAAAACCAACACACAAAAGTCAGTGTTCTATATAGTAATAACAATTTGAATAACAATTTGCAAATAAAAACCAGTTAGAAAATACCATTAACAATACCTTCAACAGGAAAATACTTAGAAATAAATATAACTAAGGTCATTAAGACCTCTATAATGAACAGTTTAAGATCATGATAAATAAATAGTGAAAATTAATAAAAGCTAAAGACTTTGCATGATCTTGGACTGGCAGGGTAAACATTGTGATAATGACCATCTTACCAAAACATTCTTAAGATTCAACAAAATCTCCAATAAAATTCAATATTTGTAGCAGAACTGGAACAAATAATCCTAAAATTTATACACAAGTACAAAAAAAATTCCTTAATAACCAACGCAAACCTAAGCAGAAAGTACAAAGTTGTAATGCCATTAATATCTGTTCTCAAATTATGCTACATAGTTATAGTAATGGAAACAGTCTGATAATGTCCCAAACCACATAGATATCAAAAGAATAGAATAATGCTCACAGAAATAGCTAGATAGCTTTTTACAAAGTGTAATAGCATGCTATGAAAATGAAAGGCAGCATATTCAATAAATGTTGTGTGGATAGCAAGGTATAAAGCTACAATAATGAAATTAGATCTATACATTACCCTGTATAAAATCAACTCAAAACGGTTCATAGATGATAATGTAAGACCAGAACCTTTGAATATATTAGAGGAAAACATAAATAAAAATAATTCAGTATATCAATACTTCAAAGCACAAAAACTAAACTTGGGAATTACAAATAGGTTCTTCGTTCCATCTATTCAGTCCAAGAAGCAGATGGGAGCCAAAGCCATATGCTTTCATGCCTACTCTGGCCCAGGACCTTCACCCTACATCATTCTATTCCACCATGCCTTCAGATCCTGGCCCAGGGGAAAGCTACATCTGTGAGCTCTCTTCAGTTCCCTCATCTTTCCTTCTCCAGGCGTACCTCCAGCAAGAAGTCTCATTGTCATTACCCCTTGTTCAGTCTGACTCAAAACCCTCACACCATGCTGTTGCCACCCATCTACTCCATGTCACAAAGGCAAGACATAGGAAGCATTTTCTCCACATGCTCTGCTTACCCTGATCCAGAATTCTAACCAGACACCTACACTCTAGACCCAGCAAAGGCAGGAGGCACATCTATATACTTTCTTGACTAATCTATACCAGACTCACAACACATGATATCCCTCCATTTCCACGCCATTCAGACTTAGACATGCATAAGCCTGTACCTATGTGTTGTCTCTGACCTAGGAACTTCACCAGGACCTCCTTCTGTGAGCTCTTGGCATAGGCATAGCCGAGAGTAACATTAATGTGCTTTTTCAGAGGTCTAGCTAGAAGCTGCACCAGGGGCCTTTCTTATAGTTTACCGAATCAACTTCACATAACCTTTAAGACCCCGAAATCATTCAGGGCTATTTGAGGGGTAATATGGAAGCCTAATACAGTATAAGCTTCCTAAAATAAATACATATAGGAAGACAAGATCAATGAACTCACCAAATAATAGGTTAGAGAGAACTTCAACTGGACATCTCTTGTTACCCAGTAAAACTTTCAAGACAAGGAATGGGTTACATCTAATTGAATCATTGGCCAAAGGCATCTTGTGGGAAACCACAAACTACCCAAACTGTTACCAAGGCTATAGTTTGCTCTCCACAAACTAATGGCAAGGCTCTATTACTAAAGACAACTAAATAACTCACTGACAATGGAGAAGTTGAGTTGGTGCCTACCTAGAGCCTTCACCTCTAGATTATGCTTTTGGTACAAAAAGCACTCTGCATTTATCAAATGAGAAAGGTAAATATCAACCCATCTACAAAATTTCTGATCTACAATGCAGTTCTGCCCCTAAGACATGCTAGTGCAATGATGGCATAAACTTTGTGGGAGTAACCAACCAGTAATTGATCACTGGAGGCAGGATTTGATAGTTAAAATACTTTGTTTATATCTCAATCCATTTACCTTATGCTTGTAGTTTAAGATGTGAGCCTCCAGTTTTTTATCCCAATTAAACTAACCATTATAACCTCTAAGAATATGCAACAATAAGCATGAATAAACTCTTTTTTCTTTGAGATGCTCTGATCATAATATTCTATCCCTGCAATATAAAAATAACTAACACAGAAAGTAGGAC
Source organism: Acomys russatus (assembly GCF_903995435.1). Classification (NCBI taxonomy): domain Eukaryota; kingdom Metazoa; phylum Chordata; class Mammalia; order Rodentia; family Muridae; genus Acomys; species Acomys russatus. The sequence goes on along the minus strand of NC_067169.1, from coordinate 59,335,175 downwards.
CGTATTATTGAAGACACAACACACTTCAGAGATCATAGAGAGATCATGCTTACACTGACCTATAATTCTCCTCAATGAAGACCAACTACTAGTCACAACCATGTAATATACCAAGTCAGAGAAGTTTACAAAGCCCCACCCAGGTAAAAAGCCTGAGAACCTCAACAATGACAGCATATGCCCCAGTACTGCAATAGTGGAACTTTTATCTCTCAAATAGCCAACTGCTTTCTAATAGGACTAAACTGGTTCAACTGGAGATAATCCATGCTTGGTACTATAAATTTGGCTAATAACTCATGGTTGGAGGGGTCATATGACCTAGAGAAAAACATACTAAACCCAAATTGCTAAAGTAATACACTTTTCAATTGACTTTTAAATACATATATGTAAGCCATAAATAAGTGCACCTTACACATCTCATCCAAAAAGATTTCTTAAAGAGAGAAAGACTGATGGAGACATATACAACCAGTCAAATGCAAAGAAAAAGTGTCTGTGGGGTACCCAAACCCAAACTGAGTATCTATGCATAATCCCTATGGTCCAGGGAACATCACAGAAGAGGACACAGAAAGACTGTAAGAGGTTGAGAAACAAGACAACTGCTATATAATAATTTTGTTAGTCAAAACAAGAATGTTCTCCCATAAATCTCAACAACATAGCTGTGGGAAAATACCTGTAATGACCATACCAGTTGACATGCCAACACCATGAAGGATAATTTCACAAGGTCCTTCCACATGGAAAATAAAAAAAAAGAGCTCCTGCCACTCAATCACTAAATGGTAACTGAGAGAAACAGAACTAGTTTTTTGTTTTGTTTAGTTTTAGTTTTAGTTTTAGCCTATTTTGTTTTTAAGGAGTGAACACCAAATACTAAGTGTTTAGCCCTAAACATATGTAAATAAAGGCATCACTAATTAGAATCTGTAGTATCATGGATAAATTAACTTGGGTCAAGTATATCTAATAACATATATTCTATCTCATATCAGTCCTAGGTTCAAGTTTTTTGTTTTATGTGTTTAACTTGGAGCACAAATTGAAGCCAAAAGTAACTAGAAATAGGCAACTGAGGCAAGATATATTTAGAGAGTGAGAATAATAGAATGTGGGTGAAATCAAAATAGAGGTAGGAATACTAAGGAAGCAGAGAAAAAGTTTATTCAGAAGAGAAGTAGAAGTATGGAAAAATCAGGAGTCTAGGAGAAGGACTAACACAAAAGTGGGTTGTATGACAAAGCCAAATTGAATCCTATTATCTCTCAACCCAATCAAATATTTTTGGAGTTATAAAATAGATGCAATATGAAAGAAGATGAATGAATACTATGGATTAAAGGATTACATGAGGATGGTTATTAGGTTAAGGTATAAGGGAGGGTTGTGGATAAGCTATCCTAAACTATGGATATATAAAAAAGCTTCATAGAAACACACACACACACTCACACACACACACACACACACACACACACACACACATCGACACACACACCGACACACACACACGGACACTTGATTTTTTTCTGAAAGAAGCCAAATCCATACAATGGAAAAATGAGAGTATATTCAGAAAACAGTGCTGGTGTAACTGGATGTCTACATGTAGAAAAATGCAAGTAGATCTATATTCATCACCCTGCACAAGACTCAAGTCCACATGGATTAAAGACCTCAAGGTAAAACCACACAAATAAACTTTTAGGAGAAAAAGTGGGGAAGAGCCTTGAACTCATTGGCACAGCAGACAACTTCTTGAACAGAACACCAACAGCCCAGGCTCTAAGATCAGCAATTGATAAATGGGATTTCCTGGAATTGAAAAGCTTCTGTAAGATGAAGGACACTGTCAAAAGAACAGAACGACAGCCTAGAGACTGGGAGAAGATCTTCACTAACCCTATATCTGAAAAAGGGCTAATATTCAAAATATATAAAGAACTCAAGAAATTAAACTCCAGCAAACCAAATAATGCAATTAAGAAATGGGATTCAGAGCTAAACAGAGAATTCTCAACAGAGGGATGTTGAGTAGCTGAGAAAGAAAGAAATGTTGAATGTCCTTAGTCAGCAGGGAAATGAAAATCAAACAATTCTGACATTCCATCTTACTCTTGTCAGGAACTTAAAAACTCAAAAACTCAAGTGACAGTACATGCTGGCAAGGATGTAGAAAAAGGGGAACACTCTCCTCCATTTCTGGTGAGAGTGAAAACATGTGCAACCACTTTGGAAATCAATCTGATGCTTCCTCAGAAAGTTGGGAATAGTGCTACCTCAAGACCCAGCTATACCACTCCTAGGCACATACCTGAAAGATGCTCTACCATACAACAAAGACATTTGTTCAACTAAGTTCATAGCATTATTAGCAATACTCAGAAGCTGGAAGCAACCTATATGTCCCTCAATTGAAGAATGGATAAAGAAACTGTGGTACATTTACACAATGGAATTTCTCAGCTACTAAAAACAAGGAAATCTTGACATTTGAAGGCAAATGAATAGAATTAGAAATGATCATTGTGAGTAAGATAACACAGACTCAGAAAGACATGCATGGTATATACTCACTTTTACGTGGATACTAGCCCAACACAGATGTCCTCTGAGAAGACTCTCACTCAGCAGGGATCAGAACAGATGCTTGGACTCCCTGCTGGACTCCAGGTAAGAGTGGTATGGAAGAATGGGGGAATAGAAGGACCCATAGGGTTCAAGAGCCCCACAAGAAGACCATCATGGCTGGCAGATCTGGACCCAGAGTGGGGCCTACACAAATTGCAGTACCAACCAAGGACAATGCATGCAGTATCCTAGACCCCCTCTTCAGAGATAGCCAATGGAAAGCTCATTCTCCACAGTTATGAGGAGAGCAGGAACTGTATCTGACATGAACTCTGGTGCCCCCAATATGATCACTTCCCCTTGATGGGGAGGTCAGAGGAAGGGAAAGCAGACTATCCGGAGTAGATGTGATAAGCTGTGGTCATATATTGGGGGAAGAGGTCCTCATCTGTCAGTGGTCTAGCAGAGGGGAATAGGGTAAAAGAGGAAGGGAAGGGGAATGGGAAGTGAAGGAGTAACAATCTGAATAAATTATAAAAAATATAAAATGGTAGCAATCCTCTCCCCCCCCCCAAAAAAAAAGAAAAGAAAAAAGAAAAAGCTTTATAGAACCTACTAGCTCAGAAGCTGATCTCAAAATATTAATTTAAGCAAAAAGAATTCAAACAGAGGGACCTCTCATGAGTGGATTATGTCACTCCCAGAAGACACGAGTTATTACTTGAAAATATCAGTGCAAGGCATGGGATACTTCCCTATAAGCTATTGTCCATGGGAATCCTACAAGTTTCCAAAATAACACAAGCTATTGTCATTGCCCTTGCTTCAACACCATAATTAGATAGTATCATCCTATTTCCAAATATACCATAAACTTTAGCTATAGTGCCCCATGAAATCAATTTCAAATTGATTGGTAAACCTCTTCACTGTTGGCTAGCTTTCATAGTGCTGGAAAGGACTATGTAGGATGCTGGGGGATAAAATAATAGTCTTACCAATTGCTAGAACTTGTATGCTACAACACTGACCTGCCAGGCAATGATATGCTCACTGATGCAATAGTGATATTATAGTTATGCGAGTAACCAACTACTTCTATAGTGTTTGGAGGCCTGCTCAACGGGAAGCAATTTGTGAATGGAGCTGTAAAACTGGTCAAAAGGAGGTCACAGGCCTTAGCATAGAACCTTAGATTGTAATTTTACTAAATGGCCATGCTGCCAAATGTCCTTATTAATGTGCTTCTTTATACTCATAGACCTAGGCTGTTCTCCACCTTGGTCAAAGAAGCTTCTTTTTTTCATTGAGAGACAGACGATAGAGATTTGTATAACTCTTGGAAGTTCTGAGGCTAAGAGACCTAGTGTTCAGCCCTAACTTGGTCATCTGTATTGACCCTTTCATTATCAATGATAGGAGAACAACAATAAAGAGGTGGCAGAGAGAAAGTAAGAGTGGGAGGATAGAGTGATATGCTGCAAAATGTTCTTTCTGAGCATGACATTGTTACCACACTGATGAACTTACACAAACTGTGGTTATCTATACAAGATATACACATGATCAAGTCAGCCAAACCTCCAGCATATAGGAGAGGTGCTCTATAGGCCCTAACCTGTATTGAGGAGTTATTGGCATTAGATAGCTGCTGGGGATGGGGGAATCATTGTTCTATGAGGTTGTGAATGCTTGTAGGTTTCTCCTGCTTTACTATATGGTCCCACACCCATGAAGATAAGGACTTCACTAATTAATCAAGACATGATGTTTAGAAATATGAGGTGTTAGGTGGAGACAGATGGAGAATCAGGGTTTATATGATAACATTTTAGAGTATACTTGCATGTAGTATTCTAAGAATAAGAGCTTTCAAATGTATGATATTCTGATATGAATATGATTCAACCTATGTTTCAAAGCAAGAGAATAGAAACATAAATTGTTTTTAATATTGTAAGTATAAGTTTTTATAGAGACATTCAGATGTCTTGTTCATTCTATTTTTAATTATTCTAGAAAATGAATAATATTATTTTTTAAATTTTAAAATCTGAATACTATGGGTTCTGCTATTTCCAAAACTTCTGAACATCAGTTTTGTAATCTATAAAATGGAATTAGTAATATCTAATACATTGATTCATTTTACTTAAAAACTCAAATGTTACTTTGAATATCTGGAAGATTGTAAATGCTTTGTAACCTTCTTTTTCTCTTCATTTAAAACCAGTAAAAACATATAGATAGAAACTGCCAAATAAGAGGTATTTTTACCTGGAAAACAGAGTGATAACCAACTTAACCTATACTCTAGCATATAACATTGATTCATTTGCTACTGAGGAAGATCTTATTAACTGCACACAGAAGTACATAGAGATGTGTTTCAAAAACTCACCTGCAGTTGCATCAAATGATGGATGTGGGAAAGGCCCAACAGTAATTTGCATGGGAAAGAGATATCCAGGAATACAGCGCTTAGGATGAGGCTGGTTCACTAAAGAAAAAAAAAAAAAACAGGATGTCTTATTTTTAGTTCTAAGACATTTTAAAATTGAAGTTTGATCGTCTACACATATAAAAATTCATATAAGTGTTTGATACAATTAAAATAATTAAAATGAAATGTCTATTTGTATGTAATCCCACTAGAAAGTCAGATCCACTCATTTGCACACTAGTAATCCCATAAAAACACTAAACTGAAAGCCATAATATGTACTTAGAAGACCTGCTGCAGAACCTGTGCAGGTCCTGTTCATTCTCTGTTAGCCTTCTAAAAAAATATGATCTAAAATATACCAATCTATATTGGAGGTCCCAAGATTAAAAAACACTTATAATAGACAAAAATATAGTGCCAGTTGTACTAAACAGAATCAGAATAACACAGGGATAAACATAATAATTCATATAAACACTTTTGTTAGGTAAACCAAAGAATTAATGTCATTTGAGCTTGTACAAATCAAAAAATAATACAGCAAAAAATCCAGAAATTATATATGGGATATTTTGGTATTTGAGAGATTTTAAGGATAGACAGACAGAAATTACAGTTCACCAAAAGAAAATGTCTCATTCAATAACCAAATGAGAATTATATTGTTACAGACAACAGAATGAAATTTATATATTTAAGAACAGAAATGCACGGTAAGGGTCAGAATGAGAAGAGGCATATGATAACATGATTAGTCACTTACTTGACAAGTAGCTAACTTGTGCGGCTGTGAAACACAGAACAAAAAGCTCATGGTCGGAAGTGTCAGCAAGATTGATTTCTGTTCAGCAAAACTAAGGCTGCAATATTAACTTTCAGCTATTAGAATAAGATGCATGGTGAAAGAATCTAAGCTATCGTCAATGGAAGTATTGAAAAAAAGACTTGATGGCCACTTGTCAACATATTATTGAGTAGAGTCATACATCAATCAAGTAGGAAGTTGCACTAGATAATGTCTATCGACTTCTCAAATAGTAATGCTCTCTGATTCTAGAAGTCCATGAAAAACCATGGTATTATAATGGAAGTGTCATTATATCAGTGTTAATACCAGTGTCTTGTCATGATTAATGATATACTGAGAATGTTCGATATGTTAATGGAGTGACCACTTATCTTAAAGTGTTTTCTAGTTAGCAGTAATGCTTTGTAATAAGTAGACATTTGTCTCCACTTAAATTACCAAAGAATTCCAATTGAATTTATTATTAATGCTTTGTGAATATTAAATTAATTTGCTACATCAAATACTTTTATAATTTGCATCAAAAGAAGAACTAAGATTTATCTATAGTTTAAAAATGTATGTTTTTAACAGTAAGACATTTCAGTGTCTGTTCTTTGACGTGTCTATTCAAACTCTATTTAGCATACTTTATATTCATTAGGTTTAATTTGAAGGCATTATATGTCAGCTATATCACTGTAGCTTATGCATTAAAAAAAAAATAAAGTTCACAACCACTGATGAAATGTAGTCCATCATGTGGAATAAACATAAAAAATGGACTAATTAGTATCAAATAGCTTTACATACACTTGTAATAATAAGTATGTATATGATGATGTGATTGCAAGTAAATATTTGATAAGAAATAGAAATCAAGCTAAATAAAAATGAAATAATGTTAATTGTTAGTTAAAAACTGTAATTCTGGACTAAATCAAGTGGACAAATGAATATTAAATGATTATAAATAAAAACATTGTACCTGAAAGAGTAATATGTATAATAATCAGTGCATGCTGTGAAACCCTCTTTTATGTTGTGGGTCAGGGTTATCCCATAGACTACCAAAATACTACAGACTATTGTTATTGCCTTTGGTTGTCCTCCCCACTGGAGGTGGATGGTAAGTCCATATTGTTAAAGATACCACCCATTTTTGACAGCAGGCCCAGAGGGCTGAAACTATGTCTAACTCAAAGCCTCCTCTAACCAAGATCTAGGCACCAGAAGTACCATGGAAGCTTCCAGAGGAGGGAAACAACCAACAGTTCTACCCATAACAATGACCAGCATAGCATATGATTCTTCAGGTGGAGTTGTGGTGTGCATAAATTGGTAATAACCAATAGCTATCTAGTTGGACTTAAGAAGTGTTCAACAAGAGGAAAACCATGCTTAATAATAAAACTGCAGCCAGCTTCCTATGGCTAATGAGGTCATGGAGCTTGGAAGAAAACCTACAATTACAACTTTACTAAACCAGGGTAATTCTTTAACTACATTCTACATATCTGCCCTTGCACCAAATAAGTCCTTATCCTCATCATGAAAATTGTATTTGCCGTATATGTATATCACTGCAGAAAATTACAACCAGTCAAAACCCAGAGTTGTAGAGGTTAAGTTGAACTGATGCATCTACAAAACAGATCTCACACAGAAAGCTAAGGATAATTATAGACAAGGAGGCACAAAGATTGTAGAAAAGGGAGAACAGAGAATTTGTTGTTAGAGTGTGTCTCCTAAAAATGTCAGAAGCTTCACCCATGAAATCTCATTAACATAGCTACCAAAACATGACCATAACAAAGAAGACACCAATAGACATGTTAATAAGGAAGATGGAAATCTCAGAAAAGTCTCAACCATGTACAAAGAAATATAGGCAACTAAGGGATGCTCAGAGCAAGAGAAATAGCCTTCCACAGTAAAAATAACAATTTCATATCCAATAACAAATGGTCAGTCCTGAAAACATACATATAAAAGTAACATTATATGGAAAGAACAGGTTGTTCTTGTGTATTAAGGAACACACACACACATACACACACAGAGAGAGACACACACACATACACACACATACACACAGACACACACACATACACATAAACATACTGTGTAACATAAATTAAAGAAAATGGGCCATGAATTTGAAAGAGAGTATTAAGGTAGGTACATAGTAGGGTCAGAATAGAGTTAAGGGAAGAGAGAGATTATGTAATTATATTATAATCTGAATTGCTAAAAAATCTATATTAAACCAAAAACACAATAAATGTAAATGTTAGTATGGCTAGAACTGACATGCACACAAGCACGTGTATGTGTGTAGTGACACCCGCACATGTGTGTGTGTGTGTGTGTGTGTGTGTGTGTGTGTGTGTGTGTGTGTGTGTGTGTGTAGTGATCAAGCATCAGGTTGTTGCATGAAAAACACTTTCCTAAAAAAACAACAATATTCTTCTTAAAAAGATAACAGGAGCTAAAGAGATCACTTAGAAGTTTCTTGTTGCTTCTCTAAAGGATCTTAGTTAGTTCTCAGCATTCATATCAGTTACCACCCAAATTCCTTTGTAACCCTGGCTTCAGCAGGATCTAATGTTCTCTTCTGGTCTCTCTAGGTGCCTAGATGCCTGTGCACACACACATGCACACATGTGTGCGTATGCACGCACACACACACACATGGGGGAGGGCGGGAGAGAGAGAGAGAGAGAGAGACAGAGAGAGAGAGAGAGAGAGAGAGAGAGAGAGAGAGAGGAGAGGAGAGAGGGAGAGAGAGAGAGAGAGAGAGAGAGAGAGAGAGAGAGAGAGAGAGAGAGAGAGAGAGAGAGAGCTATAAGACTTTTGTAACAGAAATCATTATATCCTGACTATACTATCTATAGTAGACATGGCATGCCTTGCATCTTATGACTGTTATTAGACATGAAAAAAGTAGAACTATGTTAATTTTTGCGATAGAACATAGGATTACATAAAAATTAAACTTTTTATCAAGGAATACACTATCAAGATAGGCAAAGGCTCACATGCCTATAATCCCAGCAGTTGGCGAGGCAGAGGCTGGTGGATCACTTGAGTTTGAAGCCAGCCTGGTCTACAAAGTGAGTCCAGGACAGCCAAGGCTACACAGAGAAACCCTATCTAAAAAACCAAAATAAACAAAACAAATAAAAAATAAATACACTATCAAATCAGCAAATAAAACAGCATTAAATTGGAGGAATTTCTTGTAAATCATATATCAGATAAGGTTGAACTGCAAAAACTATGTGATGAACTCTTACACCTCAACAGCAAAAGACAGAGAACCCAGTTGAAATGTTGAAAAGATATGGTAGTGAGCATTTCTCTCAAAAATGTATAAACTGTCTAAAAGATGCAAAGGCAAACTATAATAAGACACTACTTCAGAGTCATCATTATCACCACTCTAGGAAAAAGGAAGGGCAGGTGGATCTCTGTGAGTTCAAGACCAGCCTGGTCTACAAAGTGAGTCTAGGACAGCCAAGGCTAACACAGAGAAACCCTGTCTCAGAAGTAAGAAGAAAAAAAAAAAAGAAAGAAAAAGAAAAGAAAAAATACTAAGAAAGATGATAAATAATGATATTTTTACATATTTGTTTTCTTTCTTCCTTTTTACATCTCAACTGCAGTTTCATCTCCCTCCTTTTCCCCAGTACCCCCACCTCTCCTCTGAGCTCCCATCCACTTCTCTTTTCCTCTTCACAAGATTGCATGTTTCATTCTTTAGGTTTGGAAGTTCTCTGCTGCAATTTTGGGAAACTGTTTCTATTCCTTTTGATTTTATCTGTGTTCTGTGCAACATAAATCATTAAGTTTTCCTTCTTCAATATACCCCAGACTTCTTGCAAATATATTCTCCTTCCCTGTCATTTTCCGCATACATGTTTGTGTCATTGTCTTCTCTCCAGGATGGAATGTTGTTTGTTTTGATCTTGTGCAAGTCCTGTGCAAGCATCCACATCTCCTATGAGTTAATAGTGCATCCAGAAAAAATTACAGAAATCCTTGATGACCTCTAGTTCTTACACTTTTTCTAAGCCCTATTCTGAAGTGGTCCCTGATCCTTGGGAAAAAGGATGATATAGATGTCTTTTTTAGGGATGAACTTTACACAGTCACTAGTTTTAAGTATCTGCACTAACTGCCATAGATTAGCTGGATGATATGGAATTTCAATGCCATTTGAATTTGCATTTCCTTGACGAATAAGGATGTTGAACTTCTGTTTAAATATTTATTGGTCATTGGTGTTCATTCTTATTCTATTTTGTACTTATTCACTAAATTATTATTTTCTTGGTCTTTAAGGTGTCATAGTCTATAAATAGCAGTTTCTAGTGTGTAAAATATATCTACATGATGACTATATAAAATAACCTTTATCTATTCCCTCAGAAAGAGGGTGATGGCATGATTATGTTCCAAATTCATAATATGCTTAAAAAATAATCATTTCATGAAAGCTACTACATTGTCAAATGAATATACATTATTAAATAATACTAATCTGTATTGACTGTTATGGTAATTTTATTTATTCAAACTTTAATTCAGGAGAGATAATATAATACAGAACATAAAGATACCTGTTATTTTCATGAATATCAGAAATTTTTACTATTTCACTGTTTGGACATATCACAAAGATACCTTATATTTTAATAATTTTGACTGCTTCATTGTTTGGGTTTGTGCTCCCAAATCTTTTTCTATGAAATGGACCACATTTTCTTTCTCTTCCAAACAATAAAGAATACTAAGTAGCATTCTAATTAAAATATAACTCAAGTGACATTATCTAACAAACTGTTGAAAGCATATACTCTGTAGATTCCTTAGAATGAATTAGATCTTATTCCATTGAGAAAATGACATCATTGTATATTGTCCTTGCCCATATTAAAGTTTCTGAAATGTCTTGAATAATGTTTACATCTTTCAGTGTTGTAGCCACAAAATCAAGAAATGCTGAAAACTATTTTTCATACAAATTCCATGCCAATAAAAGTTATTGCGTCCTGAGAAAATTCTATGGAAGACTTTTCATTATAATTACCAATATTCTTGTTTTGTCTTGGAAGTATAACCAATATCTTTATAGAAGTATTTATCAGTGCAAACTACAGGAGTAACCACACAGAAGTAGGGAGTGCAAAATAATAATATCAGTATCTACATCTATATTTGTATCTATAGATATATATACAGAGATGTATAAAGATCACTTGCTCTAAAAAATCAGACCAGAGTTAAGATTTAAAATGAGTATGCCATTTCTGCCAAGCATACTCTTTGAGCCAGGATGGCCACCATGCTTTTATTCATCAGCTATCTTGGTTCCTCACTATGATTTCTCAAACCTACTATTAAACTTTGTAGTGATTTTTTACTGTAATTACTGAAAATGAACCCAGAAATTTTCATTTTAAAATGTAATTCAAAACTTTGTTGCAATTCTTAATTTAACCTTAGTTCTTTTTTATTGTTTTTTATTTTACATATATATTTATTTTTGTTTGTTTATTCAGTATCTTTATTACTATTCAATAAAGATTTATACACCTAGGGTTGAACCTACAGGCTGATTATATCCATTTGTGAAAATGGTAATATGAAATTGGAATGAAATTTTTTAAGATGTTCTTATCAATGTACCATATTTTTATTTTAGGTGATTAATTATAGTGGTTGTTTTTTTATGTATATATTTATATTATTACACACACATATGTATAATAAACTATCTACAGCAAGAAGAACCATGACACAATCAGAAATTATATAAACATTACATTCTTATTGTTTTGGCTATTTGTATTTAGTAGTCTTGACGAAAACATCTTTCATATGAGTAAGTCTAAAATTCTGAATGTAAATAAAAACCTATCACATCTTGTCATTACTAACTTAAAACATCTATGTAGACCTAAAAGTATCTTAACCCCTAAACAACGAAGCTTAATTTTAAAACTAAACTATTTCGTCTTTAACACCATCAGAAACTTGAGAAGGTATAAAATTAATTACCTGAGTATACAAGGGGTACAGGTTAGCAGTTTCCCAAATGAGAAGATGATGGAGACAATTTGCTACCTGAGCAGTCACCCAAAACTGATGCTGTCTTCCTGATTAATTCTTAAAAAGAATTACTTTAAGAATGGTATGTTTTAAAGTACCTATTCATTTTTTATCTCATATTTAGATGCTTTGAGTTTAATGTATGAGTTCACCATCTGAGAATAGTCAAATAAATTTTATTATCTCCTTTTTTTAACATCTGTAAATGGGTTGTATTTTCTTCTTTGTTTGTATATATTGCTATTTTACTGGAATTAAATAATTATTTTAGATTATTATTCAATTACTACATCAACTCATCCTAGAGATTATTTATTTATTTATTTATTTATTTATTTATTTATTTATTTATTTATTTGGCTGAAGTAATTCCGTGAGTATATTCCCAGAGTGTAGTCTATTTGATTGCTTAACTTTCTTTTTAACTTGGCATGGTGTCACATGCCTGTAATCCCAGAACTCAGGGAACCAGAAACAGGTGGATTGCTGTGAGTTCGAGGCCAGCTTGGTCTACAAATTGAGTCCAAGATGGCCAAGACTACACCAAGGAACTGTGTCAAAAACACTCCCTTCCCCCAAAAGAACCTCCTATGTTTCTATATACTGCTGTTTTTTTCTTTTCTTTCATTCAACCTGACTACTTAAGTCACTTGGCCAGTTAGATTTCAACATCTAATTTTATGTGCATAGGTTTCTTGGATACTGTTATCACACTTTCAGAAGATAATGTATTTGAACTACATACCCACAAAAATACAAGTAGCTTACTACAACCTTCTGAGTCCCTCCTAGTATAGTAGTCAGAGGAATGTGCATAGTATTCTAAGAACTCTGGTATTACTACACTTATTTTCAAGCTTTAATTCCTATAATTTAACCCTAAGCAGAAAAAATTATTGTCCAATTATTATTTGGTAATAAATTGTATCTAAGCTCCTTTTGCCAGTAATACTTCATCTCTGTGTTGATGAGTCTGCAAATGTGTTCACATCTGTACTGTTTCTTCTTTGAGTTGCTTCTGAGTTGCTAGAGGGTAACATGTATGTAAAGTTCTCCTGTCTTCAGAATTAACTGTACTTAGAGGAGACCTCTTCCCTAGATTTTTCTCTTAAATTCCTTAATTCCTTATTTTGCTTATTCTGGGAAATTTTCAGCCTTTTTTAAATTAGTTTGCAAAAATATCTCAATGTTTTAAAGCACTGTTTGTTATGAAATTCTCCGATGTCTCTTTCAAGCCATTCCTTTATGAACTGGTCTTTAGCCCTACAATGTATTTCTCTTGTTTAAATTTATTCTTGACCAGGAAACATTTACATGCACAAGATCATGAGCCAGAAGACCTGAATGTCACCCTCATTCTATTAATGGGTTTTCAGGGACAAGTGTCAACACTTGGACTTGTGGAGTGTTCCTCCTCATCAAAGCACCATACTCCGATTATTCCGTGATAAAGGCAGAAGAGCCAAGTTATTACATTCTAATCTTACTGAAAATTTCAATCATATTCCACAACACTGAATTATATGTATGTATAACCAACCCAGCTTTTAGCACGGGTCTGAGATTTAAATATAAGTCTTCATGTTTGCAAAGAAAGTTCTGTTACATGTTGAGCCATTTTTACAGGTTCTGTTCTATATAGTTCTTATTTATCTCCTTATTTACTCATATATGCAAAATACTCAATGCCTTCAATGAGCTCTTTTCATATTTGCTTCCCAATTGTACGCCCTTGTATTTCTAAAATATATCTATATCTTGATCCCAGATATATTAAGTTCTTAAAATATATAAATCATATCTAGTGTTCAGTCTCATCTCTGATTAGTCCTGAAACAGGATTTTAATATAGAGGTTAAAATTACTTTGTTTATTTGTGAAAGAACCTCTTTTAGTTTGCTTCTACATCAAGCTCTAGAATATATACATATCTAGCATTACTAAAGTAACCAGATGTGCTCAAAAATATTAATGATGCTCTGTTATGCATGCAGACAGAAGCCTAGCATTACTGTCTCCTGAGAGTCTTCATCCAGCAGCTGATGAAAACAGATGTAGAGGGAGATCGAAGATGACGGCGCCTATTGCACACTGCATCTGATGAACAGGAAAACCAGAACAGCACAGCGACATAAAGACCAAACTGAGGGCTACAAAACACCAGAGCTGCTGATTCCCAGGTGAGACAGATCTACATTGTGTGGGGAATGGGTGGGTCTGACCCCTGGCCACCCAATTAACCCACAAAAATGTCCCAGGGAACAGCCCACACTAGCCGCCATCTTGGGAAGGACTGTGGATTATCCATTCAACTTCGGGTTCTTACTGCCTGTCTACTGCTTGTCAGATCTGGAACAGAAGGACTGTGGGATATCCATGCAGCTTATGGCTCTCACCATCCATCTACTGCTTGCCAGATCTGGGACAGGAGTGGCAGACAGGCAGAGCTGAATCCTGGCCCCCAGACACAATCCACATTAGCTGCCTCCCGAGAAAGAGTGTGGGGGCACCCAAAAACATTTTAACTCTAATTCCTCTCAGCCCCCCAGATGCTTGCCGACCTATCCTAGCTGGGTCACAAAACAGATAAGCATAGCCCTCCCATCTCAAGAAGGCCTGTGGAGGGCAAAGCTGAATCCAGGCATCATTAGCCACCATCCTACCAGCAACTTCAGGCCTTGGTCTGTCTCTGCCCACCTACCTGAAGCCTCCTGCTCAGACAAAGCAACAGGCTGAGCAGAGACCTGCCTGGGCCACAATCCTGCTAGGAGTGTCTAGCTCTGATCTCACTCCACCCACCTACATCCTATTGGCCTAATCCATCTAGGTCACAGAACAGAAACCTGTGCAGGTCATTTCACACATTAGCTGCTGCTTTACTAGCAGCTTTTAGCTCCAATCTCTCTCTGTCTGCCAGCAGTTTACTGTAATAGCCCATCTAGAACACAGTAGATAGACAGAGCCCTGCATTCTGGAAAATGACTGTAGGGTAACTCAGCAACTCTGGGATTGGAAATCTATCAGCCCACTACTCTCCTGCCAGACCCAACTAGCATATAGTCATGGAACCCAGAAAAACTAAGTTGGGTGCAGGCTCTAACACACTCTGCCCAACATCCTAAGGAGGCCTCAGGGGATCCCTAGAAAACAAACAGGATTAGATAGAGCTCTCTTAACTTGCTCTGAACCTGCCTGGCCAACATGGAACACAGACAGCAACCTCATTGGAGGAACATCTAGGACTCCTAAAAGCAGAGACAACCAGATGACTAAAGGACAGTGCAAGAAGACTAGCAACAAAACTAAGAGCCATATAACAACACTGGAAACCAGTGATCCTAACACAGCAAGCCCTGGAGATAGGAACACCCATGAAGTGCAAGGAGAAGACTTTAAATCTGAGGTGATAAAAATGATATAAGCTTTGTAAGAGGAAAATAAATCACTCAAAGAAACCCAGGAAAATACATTCAAACAGATGAAGGAACTGAGTAAATCCTATAAAGAATTAAAGGAAAATTCAATCAAATGGGAGAAAGAAATGAATAAGACTATAAGTGACCCCCAAAATTCCACCAGAGAACTTCTACAGCTGATATACACCTTCAGCAAATTGGCAGGATACAAAATAAACTCAAAAAAGTCAGTGGCTTTCCTATATACAAATGACAAACAGGCAGAGGAAGAAATTAGGAAAATTACTCCCTTCGTGATAGCCACAAGCAATATAAAATATCTAGGAATAACCCTAACCAAGCAAGTGAAGGACCTATTTGAGAAAAACTTTACATCTCTGAAGAAAGAGATTGAAAATGACACCAGAAGATGGTGAGATCTACCTTGTTCATGGATCGGGAGAATTAACATAGCAAAAATGGCCATCTTACCAAAAGCAATTTACGAATTCAATGCAATCCCTATCAGAATACCTAAAAAATATTTTGAAGATATTGAAAGAACAATTCTCAACTTCATATGGAGAAACAAAAGGCCCAGAATAGCAAAAACAATCCTATACAATAAAAGATCCTCTGGAGGAATCTACATACCTGATCTCAAGCTGTACTATAGAGCAACAGTAATTAAAACAGCATGGTACTGGCACAGCAATAGGCTAGTGGATCAATGGAATCGAACTGAAGACCCAGAGATGGATCCACACACATTTGGTCACTTGATTTTTGACAAAGAAGCCAAATCCATTCAATGGAAAAAGATAGCATCTTCAACAAATGGTGCTGGTATATCAGAATGTCTACATGTAGAAAAATGCAATTAGACCCCTATTTGTCACCATGCACAAAACTCAAATCCAAGTGGATTAAAGACCTCAACCTAAAACCAGAGACATTAATCCAGTTAGAGGAAAAAGTGGGGAAGAGTCTGGAACACATAGGCACAGGAGACAACTTCCTGAACAGAACACCAACAGCCCAGGCTTTAATGTCAACAATTAATAAATGGGACCTCATGAGGCTGAGAAGCTTCTGTAAGGCAGGTGACACTGTCAAGAGAACAAAGTGACAGCCTACAGACTGGGAAAAGATCTTCACCAACCCTACATCTGACAAAGGTCTAATATCCAAAATATATAAAGAACTCAAGAAATTAAACACCACCAAATGAAATAACCCAATAGAGAAATGGGGCTCAGAACTAAGCAGAGAATTCTCAACAGAGGAATATCAAATGGCTGAGAAACACTTAAAGAAATGCTCGACCTCCTTAGTCATCAGAGAAATGCAAATCAAAACGACACTGAGATTCCATCTTACACCCATTAGAATGGCAAAGATCAATAACTTAACTGACAGCTCATGCTGGCAAGGATGTGGAGAAAGAGGAACACTCCTTCATTGCTGGTGGGAATGCAAACTAGTACAACCACTTTGGAAATGTATCTGGCGCTTTCTCAGAAAAATGGGAATAGGGGTTCCTCAATACCTAGCTATTCCACTCCTTGGAATATACCCAGAAGATGCACTACCACACAACAGGGACATATGCTCAACCATGTTCATAGCTGCATTATTCATAATAGCCAGAACATGGAAACAGCCTACATGTCCCTCCGTAGAAGAATGGATAAAGAAACTGTGGTACATTTACACTATGGAATACTACTCAGCTATTAAAAACAAGGAATTGCTGAAATTTGTGGACAAATGGATTGAAATAGGAATTATCATAATGAGTGAGTTCACCCAGAAGCAAAAAGAGTTAAATGGTATATATTCACTTATATCAAGACACTAGTCCAAGGGGTACGTCCCCATGAAAAACTTTACCTACCAGAAAAGTGGGTCAGAGGGGAGGACATTCTATTGAGACTTTAGGTGTGAGAAGCCTGGGAGAATGAGGAAATAGAAGGATCCAGAGGGTCCTGGAAAACTACAGGCAGGTCTGGGCCCTGGGGTCCTCCTCAAACTATGGCACCAGCCAAGGAAAATATAGGCAGTAAGCTTTGAACCCCTACCCAGACTAGCCGATGGACAGGACATTCTCCACCATTAAGTGGAGAAGGAGATCTGACTGTCACACAAACTCTGGTGCCCCATATTTGACCATGTCCCTTGGATGGGGATGCCTGGTGACACTCAGATGAAAGATAATAGGTCACCAAGAAGAGACTCGATACCCTATGAGCATATACAGGGGGAAGAGGTCCCCCTCAGTCACAGCCACAGGGGAGGGGAATGGGGGGAAAGTGGGAGGGAGGGAGGAATGGGAGGATACAAGGGATGGGCTAACAACTGAGGTGTAATTTGAATAAATTAATAATAAAAAAGGGAAAAAAGATCTAAAGAGGGAATTAGAAGCAACAAAGAAAACACAAGCTGAGTCAGTCTTATAGTTGGAAAACATAGGGAAGTGAACAGGAACAACAGACACAAACCATACCAACTGAATACAAAATATGGAAGACAGAATCCCAAATGTGGAAGATACGATCAAAGATATCGATACATCAATCAAAGAAAATGTTAAAACTAAAAAGTTCCTGATACAAAATACCCAAGAATTCTGGGACACTATAAGCACATCAAATCTAAGAATAATAGGAATAGAAGAAGATTCCAAGCTCCAAGGGCCAGAAAACATTTTCAACAAAATCATAGAAGAAAATTTCCCCAACCTAAAGAAAGAAATGCCCATAAACATACAAGAAGCCTACATAACTCCAAATAGATTCAACTAGAAAAGAAAATCCTCCTATCACATAATAATCAAAACACTAAGTGTACAAAACAAAGAAAGAATATTAAAAGCTGCAAGAGAAAAAAGTCAAGTTACATATAAAGGCAAACCCATCATAATTACACCTGACTTCTCAACAGAGACTATGAGAGCTAGAAGGGTCTGGGCGAATTCATGGAAACAAGAGATCACAGATGCCAACACAGACTACTATATTCAATCACCATAGATGGAGAAAACAAGATATTCTATGACAGAACCAAATTTGTTCAGTACCTAACCACAAACCCAGCCTACAAAAGGTACTAGAAGAAAACATGGAAACACACACACTCTACCACTACCAACATCAAGACAAAATGAACTAAAACAACTGGTCATTAATATCTTTTAACATCAATTGTCTCAATTCCCCAGTAAAAAAGACACATGCTGTCAGAATGGATGCAAAAACAGGATTCATCATTCTGCTGCATACCAGAAACACACCTCACCAATAAAGATAGGCATTACCTCAGAGTAAAGGGTTAGAAAACTCTACTCTAAGTAAACAGACACAAGAAGCAAACTGGAGTAGCCATTCTAGTATCTGATACAATAGACTTTCAACCAATACTAATCAAAAGAGATGGTGAAGGTCACTACATCTTCATCAAAAGAAAAATACACCACGATGATGTCTTAATTCTAAACATCTATGCCCCAAATGCAGGAGCACCCACATTGATAAAAGAGACATTACTAAACCTTAAATCACATCTCGAACCCCACATCTTAATAGTGGAAGACTTCAAAACCTCTCTCTCCCCAATAGACAGATCATCAAGAGAGAAACTAAATGGAGAAACAAGGAAACTAATAGATAGCATGAAGCAAATGGACCTAACTGATATCTACAGAACATTTCACCCAAACACAAAGAAATACACCTTCTTTTCAGCACCTCATGGAGCCTTCTACAAAATATTTGGTCACAAGCAAACATCAACATTTAAATTTTATTCCGTCTCAAGTCTCTGAAGGGAGTTGAAGACAAGGTGGTTTAGTTTTACAAACAAGTTTAGTTGGTTAGGGGATAAGATCTTTTTAGATCAAGATAAGAGATTTAAGTTCATAGAGATGAGATATGATAGATATTGAATTTCCTTCACAAATTTAGACCGAACAAGATAGGAAAGATGTTTACTTCAACTTTGACAAATAGAAATAGCCAAATCACTATGAATGTAACATCTATATAACTCATGATTGTTTTATGGTTCTCCCTGCTGTATGTAGTTTGTTTTATTCATGTGTAATAAAATAAATGTATATGTTTTTAAAAAGCATTATATATTTCTAACATTATAATTGTATGAGGTGTACAGGATGTACAGAGTAAATAAGACTGATTCTCTGCTCATGGTATGAGCAAAAGTAAAACAACTGCAAATCTTCCTTCATGCCATACTAAGAGTGGTCTCTAGTAATACATCACAGTCTGTGGCCAACATGAATCCTCAATATGCATTTACATTCTTTTTTTTTTTTTTGAGTAAGTTAATTATTTCTTTTTTTTAATTTTATTAATTTATTCACATTACATCTCGATTGTTAGGCCTTCCCCTGTTTCCTCCCATTCTTCCCTCCCTCGCACTTCACCCCTTCTCCCCTCTCCTGTGTCTGTGATTGAGGGAGACCTCCTCCCCCTATATATGCTCTTAGAATATCAAGTCTCTTCTTGGTAACTAGCTATCCTTCCTCTGAGTGCCACCAGGCCTCCCCATCCAGGGGATGTGGTCAGAAAAGGGGCACCAGAGTTTGTGTGAGAGTCAGATCTCACTCTCCACTCAACTGCGGAGAATATCATGTTCGTCGGCTAGGTCCTGGTAAGGGTTCGAAGCTTACTGCCTATATTCTTCTTGGCTGGTGCCTTAGTTTGAGGAGGACCCCAGGACCCAGATCTGCCTGTTATAAAGTTCTTCTTGTAGGTTTCAAGGACCTTGTGGGTCCTACTATTTCCCCATTCTTTCATGCTACTCTCGCCTAGAGTTTCAATAGGATGTCCTCTCCTCTGACCCACTATTTTGGTAAGTAAAGTTTTTCGTGGTACGTATCCCTTGGACTAGCGTTTTGATATAAGTGAGTATATACCGTTTGTCTCTTTTTGCTTCTGGGTGAACTCACTCATTATGATAATTTCTAGATCAATCCATTTGTCCACAAATTTTGGGAATTCTTTGCTTTTAATAGCTGAGTAGTATTCCATAGTGTAAATGTACCACAGTTTCTTAGTCCATTCTTCTACTGAGGGACACTTAGGCTGTTTCCATGTTCTGGCTATTATGTATATCAGAATGGCTAAGATCAAAAACTCAAATGACACCACATGTTGGCGAGGATATGGAGAGAGAGGAACACTCCTTCATTGCTGGTGGGAATGCAAACTAGTACAACCACTTTGGAAAGCTAGCTGGCGCTTTCTCAGAAAAATGGGAATAGGGCTTAGTCAAGACCCAGCTATCCCACTCCTTGGAATATACCCAGAAAATGCCCTACCACACAACAGGGACATATGCTCAACCATGTTCATAGCTGCTTTATGCATTTACATTCTTGTCTCTGCCAGTCTCAGAGTTATTCCCATGTAGTGGGGTTAGCAATCTAAGTTACCTGCCTGTTCTTCAGTTTGAATTATTTACATCCCAATTGTCACCCCTCTTCCTCAACACCTCTTTTTTTTTAATTTTTTATTATTAATTTATTCTTGTTACATCTCAATGGTTATCCCATCCCTTGTATCCTCCCATTCTTCCCTCTCTCCTCTTTCCCCCTTATTCCCCTCCCCTATGACTGTCCCTGAGGGGGATTACCTCCCCCTGTATATGCTCATAGGGTATCAAGTCTCTTCTTGGTAACCTGCTATCCTTCCTCTGAGTGCCACCAGGTCTCCCCCTCCAGGGGATGTGGTCAAATGTGAGGCACCAGAGTACGTGAGAAAGTCATATCCCACTCTCCACTCAAGTGTGGAGACTGTTCTGACCATTGGCTAGATCTGGGTAGGGGTTTAAAGTTTACCACCTGTATTGTCCTTGGCTGGTGACTTAGTTTGAGCGGGCCCCCTGGGCCCAAATCTGCCTATCATAATGTTCTACTTGTAGGTTTCTAGGACCCTCTAGATCCTTCTACTTTGCCATTCTCCCATGCTTCTCTCATTTAGAGTCCCAATAGGATGTCCTCCCCTCTGTCCTAGTTTCCTGGTAAGTGAAGGCTTTCGTGGGACATGCCCCTTGGGCTAGTATGCAGATATAAGTGAGTATATACCATATGAGTCTTTCTGCTTCTGGGTTAACTCACTCATTATGATCATTTCTAGCTCAATCCATTTATCCACAAATTTTGAGAATTCCTTGTTTTTAATAACAGTAGTATTCCATAGTGTATATGTACCACAGTTTCTTTGTCCTTTCTTCTACTGAGGGATACTTAGGCTGTTTCCATGATCTGGCTATTATGAATAAGGCTGCTATGAACATGGTTAAGCAAATTTTCTTGTTGTGTGCTGGAGCATCTTCTGGGTATATTCCAAGGAGTGGAATAGCTGGGTCTTGAGGAAGCCCTATTCCCATTTTTCTGAGAGAGCACCAGATAGATTTCCAAAGTGGCTGTACTGGTTTGCATTCCCACCAGCAATGAAGGAGTGTTCCTCTCTCCCCACATCCTCGCCAGCATGTGGTGTCGCTTGAATTTTTGATCTTAGCCATTCTGATGGGTGTAAGATGGAATCTCAGAGTTGTTTTGATTTGCATTTCCCTGATGACTAAGGAGGTTGAGCATTTTTTTAAGTGTTTCTCAGCCATTTGATATTCCTCTGTTGAGAATTCTCTGTTTAGTTGCAAGCCCCATTTCTCAATTGGGTTATTTAGTTTGGTGGTGTTTAGCTTCTTGAGTTCTTTATATATTTTGGATATTAGACCTTTGTCAGATGTAGGGTTGGTGAAGATCTTTTCCCAGTCTGTAGGCTGTCGCTTTGTTTTCTTGACAGTGTCTCCTGCCTTACAGAAGCTTCTCAGCCTCATGAGGTCCCATTTATTAATTGTTGACATTAAGGCCTGGGCTGTTGGTGTTCTGTTCAGGAAGTTGTCTCCTGTGCCAATATGTTCCAGGCTCTTCCCCACTTTTTTTTCTACTTGACTTAGTGTCTCTGGTTTTACCTCAACACGTCTTGATCCCACACCCCCCATACCCTTTCCCTCCCTCTCATAGTCCTTAGAAAGGGCAGCCCTCCTCCCCTAATGTCTGCCCTTAGCTTACCTAGTGCCTACTGTACCACATATAACCTCTTCCTCTGAAGCCTGGTAAGGCCACCCTATGCTCCTCTCAGTGCTGTGCCCAGTATCCAGCTTCGAGTTTCAGTAACTGTCCCTATGCCCCGCTGGGTGGAGTCTCTCAGAGGACTCCTATATTGGGCTAAAATACACATATAAGTGAGTATATACCATGCGTGTCTTTTTGGGTCTGCGTTATCTCACTTAGGATGATCATTTCTAGTTCCATCCATTTGCTGCAAAATTCAAGATTCCCTTGTTTTTAATAGCTTAGTAGTATTCCATTGTGTAAATATAGCACAGTTTCTTTATCCATTCTTCAGTTGAAGTACATCTAGATTGTTTCCAGATTGTTGCTATTACAAATAAAGCAGCTATGAACATAGTTGAGCAAATGTCCTTTTTGTATGGTAGAACATCTTTTGGGTATTTTCCCAGGAATGTTATGGCTGAGTCCTGAGGTTGAGTTACTCCCAATTTCCAGAGAAAGGACCAGATAAGAATGCTTAAGTAACTTTACCTTGGTGACTGACAATCTCTATATATAGGGTAAAATATTATTTCATTTGGCAATTAAAATCCCGGTCAGTCCATGTCCCCTGGAGGGGGAGACCTGGTGGCACTCAGAGGAAGGACAGCAGGTTGCCAAGAAGAGACTTGATACCCTATGAGAATATACAGGGGGAGGTAATCCCCCTCAGGAACAGTCATAGGAGAGGGGAATAATGGGAAAATGGGGCAGGGAGGAATGGGAGGATACATGGGATGGGATAAACATTGAGATGTAACAAGAATAAATTAATAAAAAAAAAGAAAAAGAAAAAAAATCCCGGTCAGTATTTTAAAACAATATGATTTAGAGTAATAATAGATTAAACTGAAGGCTCCAAAATTTGAATATTTATGCTCCAATTTCACAAGTTAAAGTTACATGCAAAGCCAAAAAAATCTTCAATGAATGAGTTTTAAGCCCTTTTATAAATTAAGTATACTTTTACTACTTGGTTTTGTAAGTAACAAATTAGTTGTTCAACCTTTGCTTAGCATGCACAAAGTGATGGCTTAAAATACAGAACCATAAAAGAAATCCAGCTGTCTTCTAACACAAATAGTACACATGATTTTTCAAAAAGTGCTGCCTTCTAAACCTGAAGGTTTTATATACTAGATATTGTCACTGTAAAGCATCTCCTTCAATAACTATGTAAGAGATTATTTCTGAAGCTGAGGTGAGGCCATCATTTTTTAAATTTTTATTTAATTAATTTATTCAGATTACATCTTAATTTTTATCCCCTCACTGTATCCTCCAATTTCTCTCTCTCTACCTCTTTCCCACTATTCCCCTCCCCTAGGTCTGTGACAGAAGGGGACCTCCTCCTCCACCATATGGTCACAACCTATCAAGTCTCACCTTGGTAGCCTGCTTATCCTTTCTCTGTGTGCCACCAGGCCTCCCCACCAATGGAAAGTGGTCAAATATGGGGCATCAAAGTCCATGTCAGAGTCACTCCCCACACACCTGTGGGGAATGTCCTGCCCATTGGCTAGATCAGAGTAGGGGTTCAATGTTTCCTGTATGTATTGTCCTTGGTTGGTGCAGTAGTTTGAGCAGACTCCCCTGGGCCCAGATCTGCCCACCATGATGTTCTTCTTGTAGGTTTCTAGGACCCTCTGGATCCTTCTATTTCTTAATTCTTCCATATTTCTCTCACCTAGAGTCATAAGAGGAAGTCCTTGCAAATATCCCAATCTCCTGGTAAGTAAAGACTTTCATGGAACATCCCTTATTATATAAGTGAGTATATATATACCATGTGAGTCTTTTTGAGTCTGGGTTCGCTCACTCAGGATGATCATTTCTAGTTCCATTCATTTGCCAGCAAATTTCAGTATTTCCTTGTTTTCAATAGTTGAGTAGTATTCCGTAGTGTAAATGTACCACAGTTTCTATTTTTAACACATATATCACATAGCATCTGATACTCACTAAACCAGTATTTCCAAACTGAAGTTTGTAGGTCATCTCCAAAAAACCAACAACGCCAGAAGAAGCCTTCATGATGGTAAATCACTGACATTTCTTCATAATCTCTCATATCTTCATCATACTATGAAATAAAATATTTAAAATTTTAATTATGGCCCTAGACATGACTTGGTTTTGCATAAATTCTACAACACAGTGGACTACCATTTCTGACAGGTTATGAAACATTTTTAAAATATGCTTTCTGTCATTTTCTTTGTACCAGTATTTAATTTTAAGGTATATAACTAAATATCTGGTTGACTTGAATATTATAATTAATTTTTGATAGGTCCTATTATTTTTCATTTTGAATGAGCTTATAAGTAATTTTTTCTAGTAGTTAGTAGTTACTAATTTATATAGTAAGGATTTATATTTCTTTAACAAGAAAACAGGAAAAAAATTAGTATTTTCTAAGTTTTGTGAAATGTTGATCATTATACATGGCTCTCAAGAATTATGTTTGAGCTTTTCAAAATATGAACTGATGGTAAGACTCTATTGCTAAAGCCATCAAATACTTTGGTCACAGGACTTGGAGAAATCAAGCTGGCACTGACATGAAATTCCCTCCTTGTAAACTAACTTTTATAGTACCAGAAAGTGGCAGAAAGTGTACATGGGGAGAAAAGCCTTCCCTAACTGTGACCGCTGTATGCGGTCATAAAAACTGGCATAGAATGATATTACTATGGGTATAAGTAGTGGCACGAATATCATGCAGGTAACCAACATCTCTGTTTGGATTTAAGCCTACTCCAAAGAAGGAAACTCATTCTTGATCTATAAATCTGGCCATATTTGAATGATTGGGGATCTCATATACCTTAGAGGTAAACTCATTACCATTATTGTTCTACTGGCCATAGTATCAAATTTTTCTCTAAGTAATCCTTTATATTATTATATTAGTACAATTCTCAGTCTTAATTAGAAAAGTGTCTATAAACTGGATTGTGACTAAAAAAGAGACTCACAACTGGTCAAAGTGCAGAGACAATGTGTCTTTGAAGTACTCAGCTGTAAATGAGACACCTATATCATACCCCATCCCACAAGACTAAGGAAACTTTGGAGAAGAGAGTTCAAAAAGATTATAAACACAAGACATAGATATGGTTGTGGTGAAGCCAGTACATTAAAAACCTCATGTGATTTCCTTCATAAGATAAAGTTAGTCAACATTCTATCAGTGCTAAGATGTTAGTAAAAGAGCTATTGCCTCTAGCTGAGGAGCTAGTGACAGTTGATGACTGTTAGTGGAGGGAACAATTAGATTTTTTAGGGGTGTGGTCTCTGATAAGTTGATCGTGTTTCCGTGGATATCCCTATACCTATGCATACATGGGAAACAAAATTTTATCTCAGTGGGTCTCTTAGGGGGGGAAAAGGCATGAAGTTTGGGACAGGAGCACGTGGATAGGCATACAGATGGAGTTAAAGAGATAAAGATGAGTATTTATGACATTATATGCATAAATGAAATTCTCAAAGGATAAATGAAATATATTTGAAAATTAAGTGAAAATAAGTACACAGTGTTTTGCAACATATTCAGCAGACATCATATATTTATTTACTGGATTCTAAGGTATAGTCCATATACTTTTTACAATATTATTGTAATAGTAATATTCTAAAATAAATAAGTTAAAATTGTTTCATGAAGGTATAGATAAATACGATCTAGTTTTTACATGTTCTTTACAAATTTCTTCTTCATGAAACCTTAGAAACCAATTGAACCATAATTTTGAATTATAAATCATAGTGCAGGATTTTCCATGCTAACCATCAGTGAATTGTGAGATAGAATTGGCATAATTCATGTTTCACAATTAATGAGACAAGAAAATCTTTCTACAGAACTGAAATCCATTGTAAAATAATGAAGGTAAAGTATCTGCACTCTGAATTTTTCCAGGTAGTGTGATTAGGGAAGTGAATGTTGAACAGTCAAGCTTTATTTGTTTTAGAGTATAAATTAGAAGGCCAGGATAAAAACGTGAAGGCCTGGACTTAAGTATTTTTAATAATTTTTATTGATTATTTTGGAATTTCACATCATGAACCCCAAGAAAAATCACTGGATGTGAGGAGGGATGGGGCTATGACCAGGATGTAAATAAATAAATAAGAAGAAATCTATAAACTATGCTTTAAAAACATATAGTTTACTGTTTCCTTAGGACTATTAATACATTAATACTATAGTTTTAATATGCATTTCTAAGTATTCAGGAGGGTTCACCAGATTGTTTTGGTACAAAATTAATGTTATTTATGAAGATGTACATAATATTTTAACTTGCAATACCATTAAGAAAGCTTCATTTTTAAAAAAAGCTGGAAACTACAGCTGAGCACAAAGTGAGTTGTATTAGTGGATACCACAATAATATAACTATTTCATATAATTTGTGCATTTATTATTTATAATGAATCCATTATTGCAAATGTATTCCCTTAGAGTGAGCAATAGAGGTTTGCACTTGAAACTTCAGTACTGAGTAGGCGGAGGAAAGAGGATCACCAATTTGATATTAACCTGGATTGTACTATGGGATTATATTTCATGAAACAAGAAGTAAACAAATAAAAGTAAATGTGTTCCAGGATCTCTTTATAAAGAAAAAACCCTTAGAAGTAGTTTTGCCTTAAAACAAATAAACATTGATAAATAAATAAGTCTGCTATAGATTTATCCTGCAAGTTTTCAATGATATATGGGATTGTAACAAATGTTTATTAATTAGAAACTGCAGAAATTGAAAACCTTTGGAAAGGAAAATCACAGAAAAACCAAAGAATCATAGCATGGGAGATCAAACTGAATTTTTTGAGACCCAGGATCAGCATTAACCCATTCCTTACCCATACTGCTTCATAATGAGTTATGCTCAGTTTTGCATTTTCTTTTTTTTCCTTCAGAAAAGCAATAGCGTTTTTTTTCTTTACTGAGGAATCATTACAAAGGGTAAATGCACTTTCCAAATGAAGATATTGCAAGCACAGTAAGCCTTGTTTAACAGTGGGTGATGAGCATTGTTTTATAATATGATTGTATTTGAATTTCCTGAAATTAAAGTTGGAGAAAAACATTTGGGTCCTATGTAAACTTTTTAATAAAAAAAGCCTTTTAAACTAGACTAGAGTAACATCACAACAATGAAAATGACCTTTTAGCAGTCCTGAAATGCATTTTTTAGCACTCATCTAGAGAAATGTCTTTCAAATCTACTAACTGGACCAAACTTCCAGTTTGTTTTCTCCCTCAAATTTCTACATTACTTATAATAAAAAGTAAAATGTTTTTAAAATCACAAGGAGGATATTTTGCAAATTAATCATCCAAATTAACATATTTTAGTGTGAGAATAAAACTGCAACAATATCCATTCAGCCTGTATCCTTTATTTCTCAGCTTACCCTAGGCTCCATATCTCCAATCTCTAAATAAACTCGAAACAAAAATTATTAAATTTGAAAATAAACTTTAAGAAAATTAAAACTCAATGAATCATTCCAATATGTAGATTTTTGAAAATTGGCTCTTCTTTAATGAGCAGCTATTTAAAAGTCCCACAATTTTAAAAGAACACATTAGATTTCTGGTTACCTCTTCTTCAATATCCACAGTTCCATTGTTAGAATCAAAACTTCCACAAGTCTCTGTTGCAAGTAACCAATATTCAGTCCCAAATGCTACCAAAAATAGGATGATGCCAATAGCACCAACAATTCCTGCCACAAGAGCGGTGATCCCAACCTTCATGATGAAAGTACTATATTCTTTGCTAACGTTGCATGCAGAAGAAGCAGTGAAATAACCACTTGCTAAAGCACAGCCTGTGGGTCTCAATAGAAGTCACTATTTTAAGACTAGGATTAACATCTTTTTGTGGTTGGTCTAGGTTTCACCAGGCTGTGACAGAAGAGCTATTAAAAGCAGATGACCTGGTTCAATTAAGCCAATAGTCTATATAGCACAAACCTTCTCCAGAATATCTCTTTCTCCCCCCCACACACACACATATACATAAACAAGCACATGCAAAGACAGATCTGTTCCATAAGATAATTAACAAAGAGAAACAGGAAATATAAGCTAGCAACTTCTGTCTTCCATGTAAATGAAGTGGGTGACATCTGTTAATAAGATAAATAACTACCCAAAAGGAAGATCACAGATTGAGACAATTTTCTGGTAAATTATAATATACATCAATTAGTAATAAATGTGTACAAATAACAGCATAAAACATAACATAAAATAGCGTTGACATATTGGCTTTGAAGATTCAGCAGTATAAGCATGAGCACAACTCTGTGCTAATGGAAGGAAAACTTTAAATTTTACAGTTAAAATATTTTACCATTTGTCCCATATAGGTATCATTCTCTAACTATAGTTTGGTACAAGAACTAAGGTATGCAGATATTTTAAATATGCAAATTAATTATTATTTATTTATTCAAATTTTAACTGTGTTTGGATAATATTCACATAAAACCAGTGCTATCAGCATCCTTTATTAAGAGGGACAGATCAGTGAATGGCCAAAATATTGCTATATTAGAAGAATGATCTTTATAGTTATCTGTAGTTTGAATCTCACGTTTTCCACATACTAGATTATGGCTTTTAACAAGCCTCTAAATCTCAGTCTCTGAACTATTCAAATGATGATAAAACTAATGCCTAACATAAATTTCTGACTAAGATATGAATCATATAATACGTGACATATGACAAGAAAATTATAAATATTTTAATGACTTCTTAAGAAAGATTTCTATGTGAGATTATTGATTATCATAAAAGGAGGCATAGCATGTTATATCCATATGTCATTATGGAGCCTATTAGTGATTAGAAAAACAAGTTATATATATATATATGCATTGAATAAAATGTTATAGAACATATTATAAATTGTTAAAGAACATATTATAAAATATTAATAATATTATCTAAAAGAAAAAATAGAAAATAAAATATTTCTCATTGCTGAGTAAAATGCAATCACGTATGATGACAAGAATGGCATATAAGAACTAGTACTTCTTACGATTGTCAGAGAGAGGAGGAGTGAGTGAGTGCATGAGTGAGTGAGAGAGAGAGAACACAGAAATATGATATAGAGGTGCAAAGAATGTTATAGCAGCTCAGAGACTCAAGAAATATGAAGGATATGGACAGGTGGCAGAATAGTAATTGAAGAAGTTGTGCAGCTGTCCTAGGAAAATAGGCATGATCCAAATGTCCTAGAAGGTTTATCATCCAACTTCAATTACTCATATCATAAAAAATACATACTTTTCCCAAAATACCCAGGCTGGCCCTAAGAAAACATTTTCTTTAAGAGAAAAGCAATCAAGAAATCTATGTATGCAAAAAAGAAAATCAAACAAGCTTCGGTTTGGTATGATGCTGCTATTTTCAGGCCATCAGGCCTTTACTGTCACTAAACTAAATCTTATTAAAGCCTTATGAAAATGAGGTATTACACACATATAACTAAATTATAATACAAAGTTTACTACCAATACTTAGAAAGTGCTTTTGTAGGCTGTTTAGGATAAATAAGTTATACAAGTTAATTGTAATTAATCAAATTGTCATGTCAACCACTAGTCTACTTTTATCATAAGAATATACCTCATTATAAGTGTGGCAGATAGATATGATTCTATAGAACAATAAAGTAGGATAGTTAAATAAGTCATCAAAAACCTTAGAGACATGCAGAATATGGAAGTTTAAAATGATTTTATTATTTTAAAGATTCATTGACAATGAGACAGGTTAACTCCTGGCAATACCCAGCCTACCTCAAAGAGGATGACCATCAAAGAACTTCCTTATGGAGATGGTTTTAAATGTGGCAAACAATCCACTGGGGGAAATGTCCTCATTTCTATCACAGATAGAACTCTGTCTTGAAAAGGGCAAGCTTGGATGCTGGCAGACTCGATGGCCAAACTCTGCCAAGACAGGGTAAGCAAGTCCTCAACAGTTTCCACCTCACAAGTATGTGTGTCAGATATATTGGAAGAGTAGGCTGAAGAAGATGATCCAACATAATAGAGAGTTTGGGGAGACTATTCAGGTAGAAAACTGTCTCTGTCATCTTCTCATTTAGAAAGCTACTAACCTGCACTCCCGGCATACTCAGGTAATCAAGTTTATTCCTTGTCAAGTCTCTGATGGAGTTGGAGACCAGGTAGCTTAGTTTTACAATGAAGATTAGTTTTTTAGGAGTTAAGATGTTTTAAGTCTAGATAAATGTTTTAAGTTGATAATGACAAAATGTGGTGGAGATGGATTTACACTCAGAATTTTAGATGCACCAAGACAGGAAAGATGTTTTCTTCAAGGCTGTCAAATACAAATAGCCAAAACACTAAGAATGTAACATTTACATAATTCATGATTGTGTCATGGTTCTTCTTGCTATAGGTAGTTTATTGTGTATATATAATAAAAATGTATATGTAAAAATAAAAAATGTTTAATTAATAAAAAATACAAAAAGAAACTGTAGTATTTAAAAAAGAGAAATATAAATTAACAATGAAGTAAATATAAAATATAGTTTTAAAAGAAATAAAAGTAAAAGAAAGAAAGAAAGAAAGACCAGAAAAAGAAAAAGCAAGACACCTCCAAAAATTCCATTGAGTTAGTTTTCTCTTGGCTATGTACAGCTTGGCACAGTGCACACCTTTAAGAATAGTTTGTTTCCACAGTGATATATACTAAATTTATCTATCTATCTATCTATCTATCTATCTATCTATCTATCATCTATCCATCTATCTATCTATGTGTCTGACTATATATCTAGATATAGATATATATATAAACTATATATAAGTACACACACACATATATGTATATATACCAAAACTCTGCCTTATACCTGAATGTCCTTAGGCAAATATGTATAAGAAATAAGTATAGGGATCCAAGATGGCAGCAAGCAGTGTGGACCGTGTTTGGAGGCTCCAGTGAACAATTCAGGGAATTGCACAGATTTCTGAGCCAGGAACACAGAGGTCCCAACACCATGGCAGCGGGAGTGCTCCATGGTTAGGAGGGACCAGGGTGCGGAGGACCTGAGTACCCCTGCACACGGGAGGAGCACGGATTTTCTCGAATTGGAGCAGCAGCGGCAGAGGCAGCAGAACCAGTGGCACCAGCGTCAGCAGCAGAGGTGACTGAGGTTTGCAGCTCAGAGTGTTCCGGTGGAGGCGATTGGTATGGTGGCCTGTGCGAGTTGCTGTGGGAGAGGGGACTCTGGGCAGGATTTGGGTCGAGTGGTGCCTTGGGACCCAGACTGGACACAGTGGACAGTTCTGCCCCAGAGTCCCAGGTTCTCGCTCAGCTCAGCAAGCAATTCTGCCTGGGGCACTGGCTCAGCACAGCCACAGCTCCCCTGCTGTGGCGCAGTCTGGACAGAGCGCTTGGTTCCACCAGCAGCATTGCCTCAGCGCAGCCGCAGTTCTCCTGCTGTGACAACGGCTGGACAGAGCGCTCAGTTCCACCACCTGTGCTGGCTCAGCACAGCCAGAGTTCTCCTGCTGTGATGCAGGCTGGGCAGAGCACTCAGTTCCACCAGAGGTGCAGGCTCGGTGTAGCCGCAGTTCTCCTGCTATGACGCAGGCTGGGCGGAGTGTTCAGCTCCACCGGCTCTAAGACTCTGGTTGGACACAGTGTGCACTTTGAATCCAGAATTTCTGGCTGAGCTTGGCCCACAGTTCGGGCCCTGAGCCAATAACTGACCACAGCACATACTTTGGGACAAAAGCCCCTAGCTGAGCCCAAAAATTCTGGCTGGACCCGGTGTGCATTTTGGGCCCAGAATCCCTAGCTGAGCTCGGCAGACGGTTCAGGGCCCAAGAATCTAGCTGAGTTTGGCCCGTGGTTCGGGCCCAGTGTTCCTGGCTGGACTTGGCAGGGGACACAGAAGGCTGTGGATAACTTGACCTGACCCAACGCTCATTCAGAGACCCAGAATGATTGCAGGACCCACAGCGAGGGGAGCTGAGGATCACTGGCTGTGAGAGGCCAAAACGATAGGGCTAACCTCCTACCATCCATACCAGTGAAGCATCAGGGCTTCCAGGCTAGGGGAATCATGAAAAAATAAGTGAATCTATCATCAGACTCCCTCGATCCAACTCTGAAAGTTACCCAACAAAAACAAAGACGTCAAGATGTCTAAAGGACAGCGAAAAAGCATACGAAAAAAACCCAAAATAACATGGGGTCTCTAGTTTCAAGCTATCCCAAAGAAACAACCCAGAGAACTTAAATACAATGGAAGTACAAGAAAATGACCTCAAATACTTAGTAATGAGGATGACAATGGAGGAAACAAATAAAATTTGTAATCAAATGCAGGAAGACGCAGCCAAACAAGTGAGAGACATAAAAGAAGCACATAGAGTGGAACTGGAAAATTTTCAGGAAAATGCAAACAACCAGATGAAAGAAATAAATAAAATGGTTAAAGCTCTGAAGACCTATAAAGAGGCAATGGAAGAAAGTCAGGAATATACAAACAATCAGATGAAAGAAATCAAAAAATCAGTTCAAGATCTGAAAATGAAAATGGATTCAATGATAAACACACAGACAGAAGAAAAATGAGAAGGTGAGACCTCAGAGAAGAAGGCGAGCAACACAGAGCTGAGCTTTTCTAACAGAATCCAAGAGATGGAAGAACGAATCTCAGGACTAGGAGATACAATCCCAGATCTTGAAGCAACCATTAAAGAAGAAGCCAAATCTGGAAAACTCCTGCACAAAACATCCAAGAGATTAAGGACACCATGAAAAGAGGAAACCAGAGGATAATAGGCATTGAAGAAAGAGAAGGTATGGGACTCCAAGGCCCAGAAACTATTCTCAACAAAATCATAGAAGAAAATTTCCCCAATCTAAAGAAGGAGATGCCTATAAACATATAAGAGGCCTACAGAACACCAAAAAGAATTGACCAGAAAAGAAAACCTGCCCGTCACAAAATAATCAAAACACAAAACATACAGAACGAAGAAAAAATATTAAAAGCTGCAAGGGAAAAGGGCCAAATACCATTTAATGGCAAACCTATCAGAATTACACCTGACTTCTCAGGAGAGACCATAAGTGTCAGAAGGGACAGAGATCCTGCAAATCCTAAAAGACCACAGATTCCAGGCCAGACTACTTTACCCAGCAAAACTATCAATAACCATTTATGGAGAAAACAAATTACTCCATAACAAAAACAAATTCAAACAGTACTTATCCACAAATCCAGCTTTACAGAAGGTACTAGAAGGAAAACTCCATCTCAAAGGGACAAGCTACAACCAAAACTACTCAGGAAATAGATAACTACCCCATGGCAAAAACACAGCTACACAAATACTCGACTGGAAACAACATCAAAATTAAGACTCTTAACAGTCACTGGTCATTAATATCTCTCAACATCAATGGTCTCAATTCTCCAATAAAAAGACACAGACTAACTGAATGGGTACATAAAGAAGATCCAACATTCTTCTGCATTCAAGAAACACATCTCACCCATAATGATAGGCATTACCTCAGGGTAAAAGGTTGGAAAAAATATTCCAAGCAAATGGTCACAAGAAGCAAGCAGGCGTAGCCATTTTAGTATCAAACAAAATAGACGTTCAACCAAAATTAATCAAAAGGGATGAGGAAGGACACTTCATACTCATCAAAGGTAAAGTCAACCAAGATGACATCACAATTCTGAACATCTATGCTCCCAATACAAGGGTACCCACATTTGTAAAAGATCTGCTAAAAAAGCTTAAACCAGACATCGATCCCCACACAATAATAGTGGGAGACTTCAACACCCCACTCTCACTGAAGGATAAGTCATTGAAACAGAAACTAAGCCGAGAAATAACATCATTAACCAATGTCATGGGTCAAATGGATCTTACAGATATCTGTAGAACCTTGCACCCAAACAAGAAAGAATATACCTTCTTCTCTGCACCTCATGGAACCATCTCCAAAATTGATCACATCATAGGTCACAAAGCAAGACTCAATAGATACAAGAGGATTGAAATAATACCTTGTATTCTATCAGATCACCATGCTCTCAGGTTGCAATTCAACAACAACAGAAATAACATAAAGCCTACATGTACATGGAAGCTAAAAACTCTCTGCTAAATGACACCTGGGTCAGAGAAAAAATAAAGAAAGAAATCAAGAAGTTTCTGAAATTCAATGAAAATGAAGAAACAACGAACCCAAATTTGTGGGATACATTGAAAGCAGTGCTAAGAGGAAAATTCATAGCACTAAGTGCCTTTAAAAAGAAATTGGAAACATCGCACATAAGCATCTTAACAACACAACTGGAAGCCCTACAAAATAAAGAAGCAGAAACACCCAAGAGGAGTAGACATCTGGAAATAATCAAACTCAAGACTGAAACTAAGAAATAGAAACTAAGAAAACAATACAAAGAATCAACAAAACCAAGAGCTGGTTCTTTGAGAAAAGCAACAAGATAGACAGACCGTTAGCCAAACTAACTAAAAGGCAGAGAGACAGTATTGAAATCAACAAAATCAGAAATGAAAAGGGAGACATAACAACAGACACTGAAGAAATACAAAGAATCATAAGATCCTACTTTGAAGGCATATATGCCACAAAATTTGAAAATCTAAGGGAAATGGACAATTTTCTTGATCAACTTCACTTGCCTAAGTTGAATGAAGAACAGATAAACAAGATAAACAGTCCCATATCCCCTACAGAAATAGAAGCAATCATTGATAGTCTCCCAACCCAAAAAAGCCCAGGGCCAGATGGTTTCAGTGCAGAATTCTACCAGACCTTCAAGTGTGAGCTAATACCGATACTCTTCCAGCTACTCCAAAAGATAGAAATGGATGGAATATTACCAAATTCATTCTATGAGGCCGTAGTCTCATTGATACCGAAACCTCACAAAGACTCAACAAAGAAAGAGAATTTCAGACCAATTTCTCTTATGAACATTGATGCAAAAATACTAAATAAAATACTTGCAAAACGAATACAAGAACACATCAAAGATATCATTCATCATGACCAAGTAGGCTTCATTGCAGGCATGCAGGGATGGTTTAATATACAGAAATCCATCAATGTAATCCACCATATAAACAAACTGAAAATAAAAAACCACATGATCATCTCTTTAGATGCAGAGAAAGCATTTGATAAAATCCAACACCCATTCATGTTTAAAGTTTTAGAGAGATCGGGGATACAAGGCACTTTCCTCAACATAATAAAGGCTATATACAGCAAGCCAATAGCCAAAATCAAAGTAAATGGAGAGATACTCAAGGAAATTCCTCTAAAATCGGGAACAAGGCAAGGCTGCCCACTCTCTCCATATCTCTTCAATATAGTACTCGAAGTTCTAGCCAGAGCAATAAGACAACAAAAGGAGATCAAGGGTATCCAAATGGGAAAGGAGGAAGTCAAATTATCCCTGTTTGCAGATGATATGATAGTGTACATAAGTTACCCTCAAAATTCCGCCAGAGAACTCTTACAGCTGATAAACAACTTCAGCAAATTTGCTGGATACAAAATTGATTCAAAAAAGTCTGTAGCCTTCCTATACACAAATGACAAGCTTGCAGAGGAAGAAATTCGGAAAACCACACCCTTCACATTAGCCACAAGCAATATAAAATATTTAGGAGTTATTCTAACTAAGCAAGTGAAGGACTTGTTTGAAAAAAAATTTCAAAACTCTGAAGAAAGAGATTGAAGATGACCTGAGAAGATGGAATGATCTTTCTTGCTCATGGATCGAGAGAATTAACATAGTAAAAATGGCCATCCTGCCAAAAGCAATCTACAGATTCAATGCAATCCCTATCAAAATACCTACACAATTTTTTAAAGACATTGATAGTTCAATTCTGAACTTCATATGGAAAAACAAAAAACCCAGAATAGCTAAAACAATAAAAGGTGCTGATCTCAAACTGTACTATAAAGCAATAGTAATTAAAACAGCATGGTACTGGCACAGCAACAGGCTGGTTGATCAGTGGAATTGAATCGAAGACCCAGATATAAATCCACACGCATATGGTCACTTGATTTTTGACAAAGAAGCCAAATCCATTCAATGGAAAAAGGATAGCATCTTCAACAAATGGTGCTGGTCTAACTGGAGGTCTATGTGTAAAAAAATGCAAATGGACCCATATTTTTCACCTTGCACAAAACTCAAATCCAAGTGGATTAAAGACCTCAACCTAAAACCAGAAACATTAAGTCACTTTGAGGAAAAAGTGGGGAAGAGCCTGGAACATATTTGCAACAGGAGACAATTTCCTGAACAGAACACCAACAGCGCAGGCCTTAATGTCAACAATTAATAAATGGGACCTCATGAGGCTGAGAAGCTTCTGTAAGGCAGGAGACACTGTCAAGAGAACAAAGCGACAGCCTACAGACTGGGAAAAGATCTTCACCAACCCAACATCTGACAAAGGTCTAATATCCAAAATATATA
Source organism: Acomys russatus (assembly GCF_903995435.1). Classification (NCBI taxonomy): domain Eukaryota; kingdom Metazoa; phylum Chordata; class Mammalia; order Rodentia; family Muridae; genus Acomys; species Acomys russatus. The sequence continues at coordinate 59,298,133 of NC_067169.1, read as the reverse complement.
AAGAACTCAAGAAGCTAAACACCACCAAACCAAATAACACAATTGAGAAATGGGGCTTGCAACTAAACAGAGAATTCTCAACAGAGGAATATCAAGTGGCTGATAAACACTTAAAGAAATGCTCAACCTCCTTAGTCATCAGGGAAATGCAAATCAAAACAACTCTGAGATTCCATCTTACACCCATCAGAATGGCTAAGATCAAAAATTCAAGCGACACCACATGCTGGCGAGGATGTGGGGAGAGAGGAACACTCCTTCATTGCTGGTGGGAATGCAAACCAGTACAGCCACTTTGGAAATCTATCTGGTGCTCTCTCAGAAAAATGGGAATAGGGCTTCCTCAAGACCCAGCTATTCCACTCCTTGGAATATACCCAGAAGATGCTCCAGCACACAACAAGAAAATTTGCTCAACCATATTCAGAGCAGCCTTATTCATAATAGCCAGAACATGGAAACAGCCTAAGTTTCCTTCAGTAGAAGAATGGATAAAGAAACTGTGGTACATATACACTATGGAATACTACTCAGCTATTAAAAACAAGGAATTCCCAAAATTTGTGGATAAATGGATTGAACTAGAAATGATCATAATGACTGAGTTAACCCAGAAGCAGAAAGACTCAAATGGTATATACTCACTTATATCTGCATACTAGCCTAAGGGGCATGTCCCACGAAAGCCTTCACTTACCAGGAAACTGGGACAGAGGGGAGGACATCCTATTGGGACTCTAAATGAGAGAAGCATGGGAGAAGAGCAAAGTAGAAGGATCCAGAGGGTCCTAGAAACCTACAGGTAGAACATTACGATAGGCAGATTTGGGCCCAGGGGTCCCGCTCAAACTAAGTCACTAGCCAAGGACAATACAGGCGGTAAACTTTAAACCCCTACCCAGATCTAGCCAATGGTCAGAACTGTCTCCATACTTGAGTAGAGAGTGGGATATGACTTTCTCACATACTCTGGTGCCTCACATTTGACCATGTCCCCTGGAGGGGGAGACCTGGTGGCACTCAGAGGAAGGATAGCAGGTTACCAAGAAGAGACTTGATACCCTATGAGCATATACAGGGGGAGGTAATCCCCCTCAGGAACAGCCATAGGGGAGGGGAATAAGGGAAAAATGGGATGAAGGGAAGAATGGGAGGATACAAGGGATGGGATAACCATTGAGATGTAACAAGAATAAATTAATAAATAAAATTTAAAAAAAGAAATTAGTATTTTCTTTTACTCAGCTGCCTCAATTTGTTTGGTCCTTCCTGGGAAGCTAAGGCCACATTGGGGTGAGGCCCTCACTTCATCCGGTGACTAACACTGTGATAGCAGTCTACATCATGGCCTCTGTCTCCAAGCTCACCTGCATCTGCTGAGCCCTCATTCTTCATGATGATGAGGTAAAGGTCACGGAGGATAAGACCAATGCCATAGATAAAGCAGCCAGCATGAACATTGAACCTTTCTGGCCTGGCTTATTTGCAAAGGCCCTGATCCGTTTCAGCATTGGGAGCCTTATCCACAATGTAGGGGCTGTTGGGCCAGCTCCAGCAGCTGGAGCTGCACTAGCAAGACGTCTTGCCCCAGCCATCACTGCTTCCCCAGGTGAGGAGAAGAAAGTAGAAGCACAGAAGGAAGAATCTGAGGAGTCTGATGATGACATGGGCTTTGGTCTTTTTGACTAAACCTCTTGTTAACATGTTCAATATAATCTGAACCTGTTTTTCTAAAAATAATAATAATAATAATAAAGTATACAATTTAAACATTTGAAGACAATAAATTATAAAGAAACTTATTTTAAAAGAATTATTTTTCTTATTAAATATACATATATGACTTTACCATTTATTATGTATGTATATAAGTTTGCATACCAATGAGAGGGATATGGATGTATATTTTTACCTGAAGAAATAAATTTTGGATTAATATTTGATAACTATATGACTTAGTGACTGTTTACCTGTTGGAAAGTTGGCTGATTCTATAATTTGTGATGCAAAGAATAGTAACTTGAATATATACATAGTTTAAAACAGCAGAAATACCTTTAGCATCATTTTAGTAAATGTTGGAAACTTTCCCTTAATTCCAATCCAAAACCTCTCAACTATTTTTTTAAATACATCAACAAAGCTAAAGAGCTCAGTAGTACAACACTTATATAGAATATCTGAAACTCTATGTACAATCCTCTGTAACTTCAAAAGGAAAAGGAATGTTAGCAACTCACATTGCAATTTTTATAATACAAAATTTAAACCCACACACCATTGGACACTTGATTTTTGACAAAGTCAAAAAATACAATGAAAAAAAAGATAGTATTTTCAAAAATGGTGCTGGTCTAACTGGATGTCTATATGTAGAAAAATGCAAATAGATCCATATTTATCACCCTCTCTCAACCTCAAGGCCAAATGGATCAAAGACCTCAACATAACACCAGATGCACTAAATATCTTAGAAGAGAAAGTGGGGAAGAGCTTTGAACTCCTTGGCATAGGAGACAAATTCCTGAACAGAACACCAAAGGCTCAGGCTCTAATATAAACAAGTAATAAATGGGACTTCTTGAAACTGAAAAGCTTGTGTAAGGCCAAGGACACTGTCTATATAACAAAATGACAGCCTAAAGACTGGGAAAAGATCTTCACCAATCCTACATCTGATAAAAAGGCTAATATCAGAAATATATAAAGAACCCCACACATCATCAAACCAAATAATCCAATTAAAAAATGGGGCACAGAGCTAAACAGAACTTTCAAAAGAGGAATCTAGAATGTTTGAAAGCACTTAAATATGCAACATCCTTGTTTATCAGGGAAATACAAATCAAAATGATCCTGAGATTCCATCTTACACCTGCCAGAATGTTTAAGATCCAAAAGTCAAGTGGCATCATATGTGGAGAATGTGGAGAAAGGGGACACTCCTGTATTGTTGGTGGGAGTGCAAACTTGTACAATCATTTTGGAAATCAATTTGGTAATTTCCCTGAAAATTGGGAAAAACTGCATCAAGACCCAGTTAAACCAATCCTGAGAACATACCCAAAATATGCTCCACGATACAACAAGGACATTTGCGCAACAATGCTCATAGAAACTTTATTTATAATAGCTAGAATCTGGAAACAACCTAGATGACCCTCAGCTGAAGAGCGAATAAAGGAACTGTGGTACATTTACATAGTGGAATATTAGTCAGTCATTAAAAACAAGGAAATCTTGAAATTTATGGGCAAACGGATGGAATTAGAAAAGATTATCCTGAATGATGTAACCCAGAGCCATAAAGCCATGCATGGTATGTAGCCATCTATGTGGATTTTAGTCATATAGCACAAGATAAACATACTACAGACCCAAAGACCCAAAGAAAATAAGTAACAAGGAGGATGCAAGGAAGGATGCTTAAATCTCACTCAAAAGGGGAATAGAATAGGCAGAAGTTGTGGTTGAAGAGAGGGAACAAGATAGAAGAGGAAGCACAGAGAGATATGAGGGTGGAGATCAGACCTGGGGATAGTGGAGGTAGGAGGTGGGAGGACAGGCCTATAGAGAAAATAGAAACTGGGGTAGGGCTATCTCTGTGAGAAGCTGGAGCCTAAAGTCAGGGTAGGCTCCCAGGAGATATGAGAGGGACTCAAGCAGAGACACCTAGTAGGAAGGCCCATAGAGACTGAATAGAACACCCTCTAACTGGACAAGATTTCTAGTAGAGAAAGGAAATACCAACTCACCATCAAAAACATTGACCCAAAATTGACCCTGCCTACAGGATGTGCAGGAATAGAGAAGGAGCAGATATAGCAGAGATTGAGGGCATTTCCTACCAATGCCAGGCCCAAACAAGAACCCACCCCATGGGAGAGAGCCAACTCTTGATATTATTAACTATGCTCTGCTATATTTGCAGACAGGAGCCTAGTAGAGTTGTCCTCTGAGAGGCTCCACCCAGCAGCACCTTGAAACCGATCATGAGATTCACACTCAAACATTGGGTGATACGTAGGGAGCCTTGTGGAAATATGAGGGGAAGGAGAAAAGGACCTGGAGGTGACAGGAGTCTTACAAGAAGACCAGCAGAGTTTAAGTAACCAAGGCCCAGAGGGGTTTGCTGAGACTGAAGCATCAACCTAGACCCTGCTACAAAGATGCAGCCAATGGTCAGCTCAGGCTTCATGTGTGTCCACTAGTAGGGAGAATGGAGGCTGCCTCTGACATGGACTCTCTTGCCAGATTTATTATTATTTTTCCCTGGTGGGACTGCCTTGCCAGGCCACAGGGGAAGAGGATACACTCAGTCCTGATAAAACTTGATGAGCTGGGGTGCATGGTAAGGGAGAGGACAAGAGAGGGAGGGAGAATGGGACTGGCAGGTGGCAAGAGATGCAGCTATGACCAGGATATAGAACACATGAATAAAATTTTAATTTAGTAGAATCCACAGTTTTGATATATACAGGCAGTGGAATGGCAGTGAGGATATGTTTATATTTGTTTTCTGCAAATTTTTCTTTTTATTGGTGTTTTTAAAAAACCTTTTATTGCTTCTTTGTGAATTTCACATCATACATCATAATCCCAGTCATCTCCCTATCGCTCCATATCTGTCCCCTCTGCCCTTGCAATCTGCCCCTGCCAAAGGAAAAAAAAACTAAAAATAAAAAACAACAAAAGAAGAGGAAACTATAAAAAAAAGAAGCTGCAGTGTGTCACATTGTGTCCCACAGTATACACAAATATCTTTGCTTGCAAATGTTCATTGCACTGAGTTATTGGTGTGATTGAGGCTTCTGGCTTCTGCTATAATGTCAATATTGGATTTTCATCAAGGTTTCTCTCAGATATATTGTTGTTATCCTGTGTCATGGAGATCCTGCAGGTTTGGTCCTAAAGGACAGGCTTCTTCAGAAGCTCAAGCAGATGGCATAGATGTTCAGGTGAGCCAACTCAAGGCCCTGGATCTGAGACAGGGTGGTGGCTCTACTGTTCAGCCCAACAGCTCTCCCTCACCCACAGAGCCAGAGCCAGCTCTCCTGCTTTGCCCCAAGTAAGGGGTGGGAATAGATTTCCTGCTGCGGCAGCTGGTAGAAGGCAGAACTGTCTTTCCCTGCTCTAAAGCCATTAGGATCATCTCTCCTGCACCCATGCAACCAGCTCTCCCACTCTCACACCATCAAAAGGCAGGTCTCCCATGCTGCCCAGGCAAGGAACAATGTGACTCTGCAAAGCCCTTGGACATTGAGATCGTCCCAGGATGCAACCCACACCAACATCATGACCTTTTGTGGTAACATGGGCCATGGGTATTGATTCAGACTCTGCTGCTTCATGAACACAGACCTTGACATGGCATCAGTGGCAGCATAGGTTGGGAACTCACCATGGCCTCAGGTGACAGCACAGGCTATTCATATCAGGCTGATCCTCACCATCCTTGCATCTCCAGTTCCACGTCTCTTCATAATGCACACACTATTCCTTTCTCTTTCTCTTTCTCTTTCACCTCTCCATCATATACTAGCTCATCATAGTGGCACTTCTGGATGTCTTCAATGAGCTCATCCACTGTTATGTGGTGGTTGGCTTGTCTCTGCCTGACTTGCAGCCACATGCAGAAGGGCATACCTTACTTTCTGTAATTTAAACATTGTGCTTTTAAGAGAACAAAAATTCACATGCAGTAAAATACTTGTAATGCATAACATAAAATAGTAGCAAATCTGAGCTTATATGTTTCAGGTAGCATTAGTTGACACTGAATTACATGAGGGCATGTGAAATACAAAGTGAAAGTGTTTTTGCTTTACAACTTCAACAAATGGTGCTGGTCTAACTGGATGTCTACATGTAGAAAAATGCAAATATATCCATATTTATCATTGGCACAAAACTCAAATCTAAGTGGATCAAAGACCGCAGCATAAAACCAGAAATGCTGAATTTATTAGAAAAGAATTTGGAGACCAGCTTTGAACTCATTGACATAGGAGACAACATCCTGAACAGAACATCAACAGCTCAGGATCTAAGATCAACAATTAATAAATGGAACCGCATGAAACTGAAAAGCTTCTGAAGTCAAAGGAACCTGTCAACAGAATAAAATGGCAGCCTACAAACTGGGAAAAGGTCTTCACTAATTCTACGTCTGAAAAAGGGCAAGTATACAAAATATACAAAGAACTCAAGAAATTAAACACCATCAAACCAAACAATCCAATTAAAATGGGGTACAGAACTAAACAAAGAATTCTCAACAGAGGAATATTGAATGGCTGAGAAGCACTTAAAGAAATGCTCAACAAGGCATTGTGGCACACACCATTAATCCCAGCACTTGGGAGGCAGACAGATCACTGTGAGTTTGAGGCCAGCCTGGTCTACAAAGTGAGTCTAGGACAGCCGAAGGTACACAGAGAAACTCTGTCTCAAAACAAAACAAAACAAAAACAAAAAACAACAAAACAAACAAGAACAAAAAACAACAAAACAAAACAAGAACAAAAAAGAAATTCTCAACATACATCGTTATCAGGGAAATGAAAATCAAAACAACTCTGAGATTCCATGTTACACCTGTCAAAACGGCTAAGATCCAAATCTCAAGTGACAGCACATGCTGAAAAGGATGTAGAGAAAGAGGAACACTCCTCCATTGTTGGTGGGAGTCAAACTTGTACAACCACTTTGAAAATTAATCAGTACTTTCTCAAAAAATTGGGAATAGCTCTACCTCAAGACCCAGATATACCATTCCTGGGCATATGCCCAAAAGCTGTTCCACCATAGAGCAAGGACATTTGCTCAACCATGTTCATAGCAGCTTAATTTGTAACAGACAGAATCTGGAAACAACTTAGATATACCTCAACCAAAGAATGGCTAAAAAACTGTGGTGCATTTATTTACACAATGGAATACTACTCAGCTAGTAAAAACAAGGAAGTCATGACATTTGCAGGCAAATGGATGGAACTAGAAAAGATCATCCTGGGGTAACCCAGTCCCCAAAAGACATACATTGTATGTACTCACTTATAAGCGGATATTGGCCATACAGTACAGAATAACCATATGACAATTCACAAACTCAAAGAAGCTAAGTAACAAGGAGGGCCCAAGGAAGGATGCTTGAATCTTAATCAGAAGGAGAAATAGAATAGAGAGCAGAAGTGGGTGAAGAGAGAGAAAAGTATTGTAGAGGGAGTTGGGAGGAAAATGAGGGTGGGGATCAGATGTGGGGAGAACAGGGTAGAAGGCCAAAGGGCATGAAGAGAGGAGAGAAACTGAGGGCCGTGGCATCTCTGAGACTAGCTGGAGATCTTTCACAGAGTAAGTTCCTGCAAGGATATGGGGATGACTCTAGATGAGACTCTTAGTAGCAGGTATCATGAAGACTGATGAGGCTACCTTCTAGCCATAATGGACTTCAAGTGGACAGAGAACACCATCCCACCCACAAAAACTTTGACCCCAAATTTACCCTGCCTATAAGATGTGCAAGGATAAAGATAGAGCAGAGATTGAGGGAATGTCCAACCAATGCCTGGCCCAACTTGAGTCTCACCCATGGGAGAGAGACAACCCCTGATGCTATTAAAGATAATCTACTATACTTGTTGACAGGAGCCTAGCTGTCCTCTGAGAGGCTCCAATCAGCAGCAGATCAAAACAGATTCTGAGACCCACAGCCAAACATTGGGTGAGGCATAGGGAGCCTTGTAGAAGAGTGGTGGTGGTGGGAGGGAGCATGGAAAGGTGTAGATGAGAGACGTACTTCATAAGAAGACCAACAGAGTCAACTAACCTGGGCCCAAGGGTGATTATGGAAACTGAAGCACCAACCAAGGTTCATAAACCTTGAACCTGAGACAAAGAATTATGTTTAACTGTGGGAAATGCTCAGAGTACAAGAAGTGGGTCTTCCCAATGAAAGAGGCCCCTAATTGATTACTGTAGTATGTGGAGGAATTTTAATATAGAAATATGGCTGTTCTGGCAAGGAATCACATCCAAAGAGCTTCTAGATCTATGTGATCCTGTTCTTATGCAGACATGCGCTGGATTACAGTATGATCTGGCTGTAATATTGACACACCCTTGGTACATACTTTGAATCTCAAAAAATTATGGTAGGGTAGTTTATAGAAGAAAGAAGCCATGCTTGAAAATGATATCTAATTGGGGAGCAGACAAAACAATGAATCAGGGAAAGATTTGACAGAATGAGTCAGAGATAGGATATACCCAACTCTGATGAGAACTTACAAGAAAGATAGGCTACTTAAGAGTAATACAGGGAGAGAAGAGGCAGTTTTTACCAAGAGTTTTGATCTAGAGTTGATTGCCAGGACAGTTTACAGAGACAAGTTGCAGAGAAAACAGGCTAGGCATAAGTGAAGACAGAGCGAGCCAGAGAATGAGAAGGTGCCAGAAGATTGAAACATATTGCCGGAATTTGTCTGAGGCCAGGCAGAGCAATTCATTAGCTAAGAGAAGCCACTTCGAATCAGTTAGCTTAGAGCAGAGTTTAAGCCAAAATAGCTGAGTTGAACCAGCCTGTGAGAATTCAAAAAGACCTAGAAAGGGTTGAGAGCAGCTTTCATCAGTTCTGTCATCTGAGGAAATAAAAACATTTGTAGTGGTGCTTTGAATAAGAATGGCTCCCATAGACTCATATATTTCAATACTTGGTCACCAGGAAGCGGCATTATTTGAAAAGATTAGGAGGTGTGGCATTGTTGGAGGAAGTATGTCATTGGGGGTGGGCTCTGAGGTTTCAAAAGCCCATTTCAAGCTCAGATTCTCTTTTTTTCCTGCTGCTGCCTGTGGGTCCAGATGTAGAACTCTTAAGCTACTTCTGTAGCACTATATATGCTTGCCTGTAGCTATGATTCCCACTATGATAATAATGTACTAAACCTCTGATACCGTAAGCGCAATTAAGTGCTTTCTTTTATGAGTTGCAGCAATCATGGTGTCTCTTCATAGCAATAGAACACTGACTAAGAAACTTATCCAATGCTTAGTAGTCAGCCATGACATCACATCTGTACACATAAGCTTATACAGACTAAGCAGGTTGGATTTATGTAAAATTTATTATATATAATGTGGTGGTTTGAAGAAAAATGCCTCTATATGCCCACAGGGAGTGGCCCTAGTAGGAGGTGTGGCCTTGTGAGAGTAGGTGTGGCTTTGTTGGAGGGGTGGGCTTTGAGTTCCCAGGAGCTCAAGCCTGGCCAGTATGTGACTGTCACTTCCTGCTGCCTGGAGATCCAGATGTAGAACTCTTAACACCTTCTTCTCCAGCACCATGTCTGCCTATGTGCCACCATGATCTCTGCCACAATGACAATGTACTAAATCTCTGAACTGGAAGCTAGTCCCAGTTAAATGTGTTTTTTAATGAGTTACAGTGGTCATGGTATCCCTTCACAGTGATAAAACCCTAAGAGGTGTGTGTGTGTGTGTGTGTGTGTGTGTGTGTGTGTGTGTGTGTGTGTATAAAAGACTATGAATTTCAGAAAGAGGCAGGGGTATGCATAGGAAGGGTTAGAGAGAGGCAGAAAAAAGAGAAAAGGATTATATGATATATTATTAATATATTAATATATTATTAATATATTGATATTATTATATTATTATAATTTCAAAAATAGAAATTATTGTAAAAACTGTTTTCATATTTTATCTTAGTCCAGTCAAGTGACTAATATTAAGAAGAAGAAAAAAAGACAAGTTATAGTGAGGATATAGGGAATGGGAAAGGCTCACACATACATAGTTGTTGGGTATGTAAATTGTTGTAGCCACTGTGGAAATCAGTGTGGCTCTTACTGAGAAACTTAGAAATAGACTTATCATATAATCTACTTATGCCACTCCTGGCAATATGACCCAAAGGACCTTATTTCCTACTATAGAGATAATACTCATCCTTGTTCATAGTTGCTCTAGTCATGATAGCTAAGTTGTGGAAATAGCATAGATGTCCACTATCTTGACGGTAATCGAAAGCTTTCTAATTGGACAAAATGCCCACTCACTAGGAGGGAACCCACAGCTGATACTATATAATTAGCCAACTACCTGTTCTGGTGAAGCCATGGAACCAAGAGGAAAACTTCTACTGCCACTTTCCTAAATAAGCATAAATTTTAACTGCACTCGAAATATTTATCCTTATGCCTGGTGGCACTCAAAGAAAGAATAAGCAGGCTACCAAGATGAGACTTGATAGCCTATGACCATATAGTGGGGGAGGAGATCCCCCTTGGTCATAGACCTAGGGGAAGGGATGAGGGTGAAAGCAAGAAGGAGGGAGGAATGGGAGGATACAAGTGATGGGATAACAATTGAGTTGTTGTCTGAATAAATTAATAAAATTAAAATTAAAAAAACAAGAGGTTAGATTAGTAAATTTGTTATTGTTGTTTTGTTTTGTTTATTTGTTTGTAGGGGTTGGTTTTTGGAGGGTTTCTTTGTTTGTTTGTTCAAGACCAAAATTTTTTTTAATCAAGGTTTTCTCTGTGTAGACTAGGCTGGCCTCAAACTCAGATCTGTCTGCCTCTCCTTTCCAAGTTCAGGAATTAAAGATGTGTACCACCACTGCCTGGCAGTTTTCTTCTTATGCCAACTACACAATTTTCATTTTATTTTTATTCTTCATTAAATTTTGACAGAAGTTCATTATCAAATTTCTTGTGCATTTCTTGCAAGCTTTTTCATAAATATTTTAAATAAATTTTTACTCCTCATCTACTACTTCAGTGAGAGCCACTTTGTCAACATAGGTCCTTATTTAATCTGTTAATTAAACTGCAGATGGAAAGCAATTACAAGTATATCATAACAAGTCTATCATTCAGTTTAAACAGTTCATTCAACATATTGTTTGTAGCATTCAAACATAGTAGGAGATTAGAATGTCTCCTTTGTTATTAATCAGGCAGGCTGTTTTATGACACATCATAAAAGGATATGTGTCATACAGTGACATATTATTCTATATTCTTACCTTTAATCGCATATTTAGAAGTTTTATGGTCTTAATTTTTGGTGATAAGAACTTTTCTTGTATCATAGCTATAGTTTGGTGAAAAGTTGTGAGTGGGTACATGTAAGACCTGAGCAAATGTGATTTTAATCATAACTCACCGGACTATTATGTTGACAACAAGATGTTTAAAGTGATCAAGAAACATGCCTCTATCTTCATAGTAGCACTTTCTTTGCTGCATCTTCAAGGTGGGCACAGTCAATGACTATACAACTAATTGTCATTTTGTACAATTTTAGTCTTCACCACTGGAAAACAAATGAAATGAAATTCAGTTTGTGTTAATTTGAGCCACAAAATCATCAATTTAATTTCATCATGGCAAGAAAAAAAGGTTATATCATATGCTCTTTTCCATCATTCTGTAGAGATTTAATAAATTCAATTGAAATCAAACATTATCATTTTCTTCTCTAAATCTAAGTTTTAGATTCAGAAATAAATAGTAGCAATAATCATTTTTTAAAAAACTTAAATGACTTAAGATAACTTAAATGCATTCCCTGGAAATCATCCTTAACTACACTGCTCTGACAATTTCATAAATATGAATAGTAGGTAAGTGGATTTGCTATGTAAAGCTAAAGGTTATATCCAGGCTTAACGTCTTTTTGATAAGGTAACTGCATCAACTGATAAAGGTTATTTATACATATAAGCTTGATAAAACTAGGGCACTCACTGGAACTGGTGATTTGAGCCTTTTATCAAAGATTTTTAATGAAAATAGTATGAAATGCATAAAGTGTAGTGGACTAAATTTGAATCATGAAACCGCCTCATAATGTTAATATTTCAACTACCTCTATCATATCATTTTTCTATTCATTTTAATAATTTCAATTTATTTTTACTTATTTGCTTTCCTTTCCCCTAGGTCTTGCATTCCAAGCCATTTTTGCTAAAATACACATATTTTCCTGCTACCATATACTTATTCATGTTGTTTCTCAAGAAAGGTTGAACATGCACTTCTTAGGTCTCTCAAAAATGTATTTACTGTGAAGCTTCATAATTGAGTTGATACTTCTGTCTCACCCACTAAAAGAAACTAAAAGAAAAAGTCATTAAAATATTTAAATTTTGATAAAAGGAAAGAAAATTGATTCTTTGCTGAGCAGTTAAATGGATATACAGGTGGCAATTTGCTAATAAATGCAATAATGTACATCCAGGTTTGTGCTAGAAAGGAAAAATTCAACACATCTTACTATTTAGTTCTAAAGAAAATTATTTGATAACTTCCTGAAAATTATTTTCTCAAAATGAGTAGGTAATAATATTTAATTAAAATATGATATATTTCTGAAGTAAGTTGTTTACTTCCGGGTAAAAATATCTAATTCATTTCCATTTGATTTTCAAACATTCTATGCAGAGTAATACACTTCATTATATTGTGTTCCCTGAACTAGTGACTCTATCAGAAGTTCTAAATATTTACACGGAGTTTCATATTCACTGGAGGAATCTAGTACATTATATTTGGAATATGGGAGAACAAATACTGAAAATATCACTCAGTTTCTTAGTTATTCAAGTTATTCCAGAATTCCATAAAAACATACTCTCTCCCTTCTTAGAATCATATAGCCTTAAATCCAAGGAATTTGGGGTTTTCTAAATAAAATTACCTATGTAGTGGAAAATTACTGAATAAACAGAAATAACATAAAATTATGTTTCCTGAAACAGATTAACAGAGGTGTTTTAATTAGAATTTTCAAAACCAAAGTCTTATTTCAAATTTCTCAAGCCAAAGTTTCCCCAGTTCTCATAATTTTCTTACATTGTTTTTCATGATTTTTAATTCATCTTCTCTATAATTTGTCATTGATATAACTTCCTTTAGTTGTTAATTCATGAACATTAGAAAGCCATCATTGGAGCAAACATGTTATGAGCACTGAATTTTCAAATTTACACTAAAATAGTTTTGGTCAGTGAGAAAACAACCCCATTGTCCTCAATATTCTTTGTAAAATAATTCAAGCTTCCTACAAGTATTTTGGTTCTGGAAACACTGTGTCACATTCTCCTCAACAAGCTATAGTGCCTTATTCCTCCCATATTTTTTTAATCACATGGTAGAATTTCTTACATATGGTTCTTCTGCAGTACATCTTTGCTAGGATAGGAAAGCGTGAATGATTAGGAGCTTTCAAACCTAATACTACACAGGGAGTATTTATTTGTAATCTTCGAAGATTTTGCAGTGTGGTATGATGACTTACTGTCCATAGTGAAGAAACAGCTCGATTTCTCTGGGAATTACTGCATTTAGTTTTTCTTGAGAAATGATTTCTTCCATCTTCCATCAGGACTTAACCAGAATTGTTTTTGCCAGTGAAATAATTTACATTGCCTTGTGCAGGATTTCTTCAATATGGTATGAGTTATGTGACACAAGAAGCTCCTTCATGATGCATCAAAGCATAAGCTGGAAAATGTATACTTTAAGTAGTTTGGGATCTGTTTACCTTTCTCTAGTTTCAGTTCACAAAAGTATTGGGTTTCTCACTATATATAGTGCCACTTTTCTAGATCTTTTCAACAATTCTTGTTTATGTTTATTTTCATGGAAAACTTAATTGTTACTTGTAAAAAATCACTATATTCAAAATATTGTACCTTCTGTATGTCTAAGCTGATATTCTACTACCAAATTCTATTCAACAAAAGTATGCTTAGCATTTTATTGGATCCCTTAGAAACAACAATGTTTAAAGTCTTTATTGTGAGAATTGTATCAGAATCTTGCCATGGTTTTACTTTTTCATAACTCACAAGTGACATCCCACAGAATCTTGCAATGGTTTTACTTTTTTATAACTCACAGCTGACATCACAACCCCCTAAGAAGATTGGATTTGTCTTATAAAAGGATTGCTTAATTATGCAAAGGTTAAAATGACAATAGAAAGACAAAGAAAGAAAAGATGGAAAGAAACAATGTATTAAATAGGGAAGGGGAGTCTTTGTGAGGTAATCTTTGTGAACTGCTTACCAGAATAAAACTATTAAAATATATTTCCATAAAACCATGCAATGTACAATGACAGCATGAAAGTGTGTTTCAAATATTTTTAAAGGACTGGAACTCTGCAAAGAATTCATTATCCACGCCTAAGCCCAAGCATTTAACAGTTTTCCACTCAGCCATAGAGTTTTCGACCACCAACAATGGACTTTAACAAAAACAAATGAATAAATAGAGTTAAAAATGTTACTTGGAACTGTATTAGAAACAGAAAGCAACTAGAAAATTCTTTGTGATATTAGCCTAGATGAAACACTTTACAACAACAAAAAAAAAGGTTATTTATTTACTTTTTATCAACCATAAAAATTAGGAGGTTAGATACATGGAACAAACATTGGTAAACTATACAAAAAATCTGTTTTGAAGGTTTGTCATTACTATATTTTGGGTATTGTGAGTAGGTGTAAGCATGTTTGTGTGTGTCAAGTAACAGTTGTATGAAAAACAATGCAATAGTTTGAAGTAAAAATATGTAGAAAATTTTACAGATACATTAATATATTCCAATGCTAAAAAGTAGCAAAACATGTAAAATATCAAAAAAAGAAAACACTAATTTTTAATTAATGATATATCAATTTTCCTTAATGCCTAATAATATTTTGAAAGTCCCAAGTGATTTCTACATCACCTTGGAACTCATTTAATGGAGAAGTGACTTATATAAGGTTCTCATATGTCATATGTTATTTAATAAGGTTCAAACATTTCATATTAGAATTATATTTTTGTAATGTATTTATGTTTATGAACTGATAGTGATGTGAAACAGGTAAAAACTACAGGTCAAATAAACAAAGTAAGTTAACTAATCTTGGAGAAGAGAAAATAAAGTAATGGAGTTAATTAAATATACATAATCACACACACACACACATACACACACACACACACACACACACACCATTTATTTGCTTCACCATGACATTGAATTTGAAGGTATTCATCTTCTGTTCTTCTGATACTTTGATAAATCTAATTCTCATATCAATAATACTCCAAACCCTGGTATCTGCCATTAGTACTGCAGTTGTTTCTTGGAATCCTGCTGTTTTATGAAGGGAAATTGAGTGAGAGTGAATCTGGAAGGAGAAAACTGTGACTAGGATTTATTGTATGAGAGAAGAATCAATTTTTAGTAAAAATAAAAGCTAGAAGTGACTATTTCTGCTAGGGGTTTGTGTATATGCACATTTCTCATTTTGTATTAGTTCTTTGAGAATCTTAATCAGTGTACTTTCATCATATTTATCCCCGCTCTACGTTCCTCCCAGATCAAAACCACCTCCTAACCATCCTGCTTTGTGTCCTCTTTTTGTTTTTCCTTCACTATCTTACTGCTCTAGCGATGTCATTAAGCACTATGCTAAGCAGGACTGGAAAGAGTGGAGAATCTTGTCTTTTTCCAGTAAAGAATTGCTCAATGATAACCAGAATTTAAAAAAAAAAAATCTCAGTGATTATAAGATGCCTTTACATTTGTTATCTACCTGTTATTCATGAAATTTACATTTAAAAAGTAAAATGATGAACTAGGATTTGTCTCAAAGTTTAAAAGCATTTGCTACTTTTGAAGAGGACTTAAGTTTCATTACAAGCTCCCACATGGTAACTCACAACTTCCCTGTAACTTCAGTTCCAGGGGATCTGATATCCTCTTTTGGTTTTCATGGTCACCAACTATGCATGTGTTGTACACGCACATGAATGCATGCAAAGACTCATACATATAAAATAATATTAAGTACACATTTTAAAAGTTATAGGAAACTCACATGTAAATCTAAAGTCATAAATTTTTAATTTGGCTCACTTTTAAAACACCATCATCACTATCAGTAGCCTTTTTGTTACAAAAGATTGAAGTATATAATAAACTATTTAAAATATTTATTTAATTAAAATTGATTAAATCCAACGACTGGTAGTTTCAATAAATAGGAACAGATCACCAAATTTCCTACAATAATTTTGGCTTTGTTCTGTTTCATCTTCATTTATTTATCCCACATAGCTTTTATTCTTTTAAGTAATATAACATTCTGACTTGCAACAATTGTATATCATACCAGAAAGAAACAAAGTGATCTGCCCAAAAGCAGTGACAAGAGAAGAAAATAATCAAGTTGATCAAAATTACTTATACTATCTGTAATTAGAAGAAAATAAATGATGAAAAATCTTTAGTTCTCTTTGAGTTGAGATACATTTGATCCACTCTTTTTTATGTACTTGTAAATTTGGTCAGTGATATAAATAATGGAGAAATTCTTTTCTTTGAAATTGCATCTTTAAAAAACCTTTACTGTCTATGTCAGTATAAAATTGCCCCCTGCACTCAAAGGCACACTCCTTAAAAGCTCATCTACACTTCATCCTCCTCTCTAGAATGGTACTGGTAGAAATAATGTTTGGAATGTAATTTAGGTTCAAAGAACAGTATCACATTTAGGAAATGAAATTCAAAACTGCTCTTAAAGAAGCTCTTTATATAGCCAGTCAGTAACAACGCAAGAAAAAAATGTTGTAGCTGAGATTTTTAACATCAGTGTTTTTTTTTTTTTTTAACAACTTAACTGCATTATCCTGCAGAAATTGCTAATTGGAGTGCTAATACTCCCAGGCAAACAACGGAGGCTGCAAGTTAGAAAACCATCATCTACCATACTGTGGATGCTCATTGATTCTTTCTTTGACAACATAATGTGATGTAAATAACCTATTGTAGAAAGTAGGACCTGGTTGCTAAAGTGAGATTATAACTCCTCCCCTTAAAGAGATAAAGGAAACAAAGAATACACCTTTAATCTGCCTTACATCTCCGTTTATTTACCCAGGGACAATAAATTATTTACATCATAGAACTTCAGATGGAAATTTTGTCATTATAGGCACAGAAATTCTACATTTTTTAGGTAGTAGAAGTATCTTTATTTGATGCACAGCAATTAAAAAACTCTAAATAAACATATTATTTGAAATACTGCAAATAGAGATCTCCTGCAAAACATTAAAACACCTTATTCCACATTTTTGCACTGTGGGTGTCTTCTTAAATATTAAAATAATTACAAGGATAGAATTATCTTCAGGTAATATGTCAAGTGGCAGAAACAGGAAAGCTCAGCTGACACAGAGATAGATGTTCCTGAGCTTCTGTACAAGGATACAAAATGATCCTGTTTTCTTTTTTGTTATCTCTTAATTATTGACTGTTTAAAACAGAATTTCAATGGTGAGTATTATATATATATTTATCATCAATTACTTCCATAAGCCAGAAGTTTCTAATATGAAAAACAAAACAGTAGGTCAGATTCCATAAAGACATAAAGGATATCTTTGGAAAGAATATACTAAAGATAAAACAATCCTAAGAAGCACTCACCTGAAAAACGAACCATCAGTGGCTACTGGCCTTATGACTCTGTCATGCTTTTCACTTTGTTAATAAGCAATGGGATTACAAGGGGTTACAAATAATAGGATTAAAAGGGTATCTAGAATTGTTTCCAAACATCATAGTATTAGAGAATGTCTCAAATTTGTGTCAAACATAAAGGAAATGGCATTCTACTTATTGCCTTGAATAAGTGACTTCAGGGCACAGAGCACGGCTTCAAGTTTATTCCCACATTCCTTAAAATAATAAGTATGGGTTCACATAATACCTCTACGTTTACTTTTGATGATTCCTGTTTTGTTAGCTATTGACTAGATAATAAAAATAAATATGACTGCAAAACTATTGAAAATATGTCTTTAGCCAAAATAATGTGGCTTCTCTTGCACATTTACTCTTGACACACAAACACTTTTGTTAATGTATTTTTTTCACCCATGTTCATAAAATATGCATCCCATTGTCTCCTTTATTTACAAAAGCATTGTAGTGAAACATCTTGGCATTCAAAATGTCTTGCCCAATTAATTTCCCATATGACAAATGATGTACAGCAATAGTCACAGTTATAAGAATGGAAATCTACCAATTAAATATGGGCACATTTTTACCACTTATTTCGGACTCACTATGAAGTGACACAGCTGACCGTAATTTAAGATGTAAATTTTAACAAAAAGTGACAGTGAAAGTAACAGGCACACATGACACAAGACTATGACTGCTAGTTTAGTTAAGTGATAGAACTAAACTATTAAGTCAATAAATCCATTAGACATATGTGTATTCCTATGCTAAAGTAAGAATGTGCCAGAATTCACAGGACAAAAATATATTAAAAATAAAAAGAAAGAGTATAATCATTATAGAGAGGACTAACATTCATTAAGCATCACTAAAACAGCAGAATTTTAGTGAATTTTACTTCAGAGGAAAGCATCTAGAGATTACCACTTTTAATATCGTGCATTATTTATTATACATTTTCAAAATTGCTAAATATTATTAGAAATACCAAAATAAAAACACTGTTCCCAACTTAGCTTCAGTACTTATATGTACAAATATAAATAAGTGATAAGATTTTATTGAAAAATTGACTTCAATTTTTTATATAAAGTATATTTTAAAACCTTAGTATGTAAAGAAAACTAAGTAATGGTACTTCCACTAACTAATTTGACATGGTATTTGTGAGAATCATGCAGATGAAAATGTTTACATATATAACAAGCAATGAGATTGAAGAACTAATCAGAAAAACTCCAAAATGATTATAGTCCAGGCTCAGTTTCATTGTTGAAATCTTTTGGATCCTTAAGAAAAACTAACACAATAGTCCTTAAAATTGCAAAGAAATGAACACTGTCAAATATTTATTGAAAGAAGTGTTATTCTACTACCCAAACCAGATAAAAACAAACAAAAAGAAACAACAGGAAACCATAGACTCATCTCCCTGTTGAACATACATGCAAGAGTTCCCAACAAAATACTTGCAAACTGAATTCAGGTAAGCACCAAAAAATCATACACTATGATCAACTTGAATTCATTTCACACATGCTTGGATAGTTTGGCATATACAAATCAACAAATATTAAATAATTACATGGTCATCTCAATGCATGAAGAAAGGCTTTTGGCAAAATACAGCATCCATTAGTCATAAAATTCCTAAACAAACTAGAAATTTTAAAAATATCTCAATGTACTAAGGAATATTATATCATAAACCAATAGCCAGACATTATACTAAAACATTTTTTAAATGTTCTCAAGCATTGTCATTAAAATCAGAAGCAAGACAAGAGTATCCTCTTTCTCTACTCCACTTGAAGTATTAGCTACAGCAATAGGACAAGATAAGCAAATAAAAGTTGTACAAATAGGAAATAAAGAAGTAGATATATTCCTTTATTATTAAACGATAAGTAGTTTTTATTGAGGTAGAAGAGTATATGATTTAAGAGAAACTTGATAAGACTAGGATAAAAATGAGTCTAAGTGGTTTCACAGCACATGTCACAGAAGATACAGCTTGTGTATCTGGAACTAACCTCTAATGTCAGTATGTAAGAGATGAGAACATTCTAACAGGGAGATGAGAGAGGCTCATGAACCCTCATCACTAACTGAAGAGTCACTGACTGCTTATGGTTGCTGAGAGAAGAAAAATGAATTTCTTTGAAGGTGTAGCTCCTGGTAAGTCGACATCGTTGGTAGCTCGATTGTACTCCAGTGGATGGCACTACATTCATGAGTACATGGACAGCACAAACTGGAATCCATGGGACATAAAAAATGAGGACACAAATTTGAGGATTGGGAATGTGGAAAGTAGATCTGGAAAGAGTTAGGGAAGGAGTGGAGATGAAGATGACCATAACACATCATATGCATGCATGAAATTTTCAAAAATGAAATGTTAACTATTAAAACAGAATCAATTTATTCAATTTATGTCTAAACATCAAGTGTCCTTTTTTACTTTTTTCTCGCCTCCTGTTATATTTATTATTTTTATATATTTAGAAAAAATGAATTAAGTGAAATCAGGCAGAATACAAATATTCAGTGATAAGTATCTACATTAGTAATGGATTTAAAAAAGTGAGAAGTTAAATATACATATAACATGATAAAATCTATGACAGTGATGAAAGAAGTTTTAAAAAAAGAATTAAGGTTGGGGAGATGGCTAAGTGGACAAAAATACTTGCTATATAAGCATGAGCATCTGAGTTCTGGCTGCTACAAAAAACAGTGTACAGTGGTATACAGTACAAGCACATTATGTGGGGGCAGGCAGAGAGAGATGAATACAAAAGAGCTCACTGGCTAACTGAAATGGTGAGCAACATGTTCACTGTGAGATCATATCTTCAAAAATAATGTAGACATTGATACAGGAATAGACAA
The DNA here is from genome assembly GCF_903995435.1 of Acomys russatus. Lineage (NCBI taxonomy): Eukaryota > Metazoa > Chordata > Mammalia > Rodentia > Muridae > Acomys > Acomys russatus. Next base: position 59,277,682 of record NC_067169.1, on the reverse strand, counting down.
AACATACACCTTTGGGCTTCACATCCATATGTCCATGCACTTATGTACACATATATAAAAATAGAGAGGGGGAAGAAATTAATTAATGGTTTTAATTAGGAAATGTAATTTAATTTCCTTGATTTTATTTTCATTGTTTTATTTTGGAGGGGCCTCGCTTGTGTGAAGACAGGTCTATTTATTTAACTGTTTGAGAATTTCACATGTACACACAATGTATTCTTATAAAATCTAGCCCTATTCTTTCCCTTTAAGTTAGTCCCTTATACCACTTTCAATTCCATCTTTTTGTGTTTCCTTTTTATTTAAATGTTTTGTTTTCTTGAGAATTTCATAAATGTTACTATATTTCCACTCATCTCTCTCTTCCTATCCAACACCTCCAATGGCCCCCTAAAATTATTACCTCTTCTTTATTATTATTATTTACACACACACACACACACACACACACACACACACACACACACACACACATGCTACTGAGTCCATCTAGTAGTTCTCATATGCACATGTGTTTAGGGCTGATCACTTGGGATTGGGTAAATTATCAGGAGAATTCATCCCTGAAGAAAATGGATTCTCTTTGTCTCAGCCATCAATGACTGCCTGTAGCTTTTCCTATAGTGATGGTGCCCTACAAAATTTTCCTATCTATATTAGCATGTTTACTAGTATAGTCATTATGCAGGTCTTGTTTAAGAATCCATGTCATTGAGATTTCTTGAGTGCTGCTTTCTTGTCATACCTAGGAGACATTTTTCTTGCCCCAGGCATGCTCATCATCTGGCACTTAAAACCTTTATGCCCTTTCTTCTATAACACTCCTTGAGCCTTGGGTATAAGAGTTATTTTAAAGATGTATCAATTGAGAATAGGCAGTGCGAAGTTATTTATTCTCTGCTTTTGACAAGTTGTGGATCTCTGAGGTACCTTCCCTCTGAAGCAAAAAGAAGCTTCTTTAATAAGGGATGAAAGCTATATTTATTTGTGGTTACAAGAATAAATATTTAGAATTCAGATAGGAATTATATATGAAACATGCTCTGCAGAGTCATCACCTAGGAATGGAACATTACATTGTAATTACATTTTCTGTAACAAAATTCATTGCAAATGCTTGTTGGCCAACTATCACAGTAATATTGATTACATTTATTTACTTCCGTGTTTTTCACTACTGACTTAGCTCAAATCTCTTACATTATTGCAACTACCTCTTTGGGGGTGTTTTTATTGTTCAACACACGTTTATACAACTTAAGATGGCCATGTTTTGCAATTGAAAAACAAAAATATATAATTGAACTGAAATTTTCTCCATAATTTTATCTGTAAAAAAGTTAAAATGGCAGAAGGAAATGAATGAATAAAAAGTAAGATCAACCTCAATGGCAGGGATAGACTTTTATTGGTCTGAGAGGGGAACCTCAAGACCCAGTAGCACAGTATCCAAGAACTCTGCATCCAGAATCTGAGGGGGATTTGTAATTGTGAGTTGGAAAGGAGGAGGGTATAGCCTTGTGAGACCCAGAAACTTTTTTTTCTGGATAAACTTCTTTTTGAAATTGCATAAATGAAATAAGTTAAACGGCTTGTTTTAGTATGTTGCTTTCCTGGAATTCCATTAGTAGACATCCTATCCTTAAACTCAGAGCCTGAGTATTAAGGAGATTTCTCTTTAATCTGTTTTCCCTTTTCCAGCATCCAAAAAAATTGTCATTCAGGTAGCTCCATGAGTGTGAATGCTTGCTACCAAACCTAATCCTGAGTTCAATCCTCCAGGGCCTACATGTTAAGAAAAGAAAACCTAATCCTTCAAATTGTTTTCTGACCTCCAAATGTGTGCTCAGACACACAAGAACATAAACACATAAACAAAATGATAGACAGATGATAGATAGATAGATAGATAGATAGATAGATAGATTTTTAAAATATGCTTTGAGAGTGACCATGTTCCTATATTTTCATTCTATAGTTTTGCACAATAGTATAATACCTCTCCAGAAGCTGATATATGATCATGTCACCACTCTGCTTCAAGCCCTCATCACTAAGAATTTTACTAGAAATACAACTTAGTCTTAGAAATTGTTATAATCTTGTCTAGATCTAACTCTAATTTCAACACACATGCATACTTACACACACATACACACACACACTTACTACCACCACTACTACTACTACTGCTACTACTACTACTACTACTACTACTACTACTTTTTGAGATACGACATTTCTCCTTAAAATTCATCAAAGTTCTTTTCCAACTCAGAATTTGTATGTGATCATGTCTACTATCAGATAATTGTTCCGCAACACCAGTACACCAGCATATCTGTACCATGCTCACACCAGCATATCTGTACCATGCTTATCCTTCATATTTTACTTTGTTGTTGTTCACTCAGATAAGGCCTTGTTAAAATTCTATATTTATTTTCTCCAACATAATATTGTTATTAATTATTTGGGAATTTTGTACAATGCACTCCAATCACACTAGCTTCCAATTTCTCCCAGGTCCACCTTCCTAGTCTTGTGCCTCCCCTCATTAAAAAAACCTACCAAGTCTAATTTGTGTTACCCATATATTCATTGGAGTATGGTCAAACTCAGTTTCCAGTCCCTTAAAGAAAACTGAGTTCTTCTCCAACCCCCTGACAGAAGGCATTAACTATAAAAAGCTATACCTCAGAATCTTTTATTTTTTTTTTATACCTCAGAATCTTTATCACATTTTTAGAGACTCTCTTCAATAGCTTCCTGTTTCTTTAATTTGGGTTCATGGGGGATGTAGGTTGCCACAGAAGTCTTCAAGTCTCTCATTCTCAGTTGTGAATCTGCAGTTATCAACACCAATACAAAGGAAGCTTCCTTGCCCACAGCAGCTTGCCACAGCGTAAATCATACACTTCAACATGGACCACAGGCATCAACATTGCCTCTGGGTGGTAGCACAGACCACAGACATCAACAAGACCTCCAGCTACAGTATGTGGATCATGTACATGAAAATGGCCTCTGGTGGCATCAAAGACACCCAGACATCAATATGAGATCTATATTACCTTGTTTTTCTTCTTTTCCCTTTCATTATAGATAGTTCAACAATTTATAATATTACTAATTCTTTTCCTTATTTTCTGACTCTTCCATTATACTATCATAATAAGTTTCCAAATAATATTAACCTTCATTGTAATGCTTATCAGTGAATATGTAACTAATAGGTACTTGCTACCTAAGAAATAGATCACCATTTATCTGTTTTCTACCAATATATATTATTTTGTATGATCTAGAAATAATTATAAATATAATTAGACTACTCAGCTATGTGAAATTCTTACTAAATATATATTTTAATATTTTTCAGCATCATTGTGTACAATAACATTAGATTTCTTTTTAATCTCTGAATATTTCATTGTATAGATATACCAGAATGTGATTTTGCATGCATCTATTGGTGGACATTCAGGTTATTTCCAACTCTGGGCTACTATAGATCAAATTGTCATTAATAAGGCAGGGGGATAAAATCAGAATGTGAAGAATTTAAACTGCAGAAAGAGCAGGTAACTTATATTGCCAATCCCACTATATGGGAATATTTCTGAGACTGGATGAGACATGAATGTCTAGACATAGACAATGCTTCTTGTTGGCTACAGAACCTCTATGAGTTTACTATTAGATACCATTCTTCATATGGCATGAATGAAGATTTAACAGATGAGTTTTTTTTTGGCTCATACAAAGAGCAGAAGAACAATCTTAATTGTTCTGTGCATCATGCACCTTATATACTTATAATTTTAGGACTGTATAATGCTTGTGAGAAATTATATACTTTCAGAACAAAGCAACCAGACACTGACATTGGATCAGATGTGACAAGATGCATTCCTCTCAACATGCCCAATTTTATTTGGGCACCTACTAGATATTATTTGTCCCAAATCAGCCATAAGAAACCTCAAGAGAACAATACTCCATACCCTGCAAGGAGGATTGGATAGGTTTTTGGTTGCTTTCTTGCTCAATGGAGGGTTGTTATCAATGGGAGTTGATTACAAGTTATTGCTTGTAATTCTTATTTAGAAAGAAAACAAGATGATTATACTCAGCAATGTCCCTCTTTTCCCTATTCTCATATTCATAGCGTTGGAGATAGGGGTTGAAAAAAAAAAAGAAAGTGGAATATAGAAATATATAGGGAAGAGAGAACAAAAAGTAGATAAGTGAATCTACTCCCCAACTTAAGGCCTCAATTGTCATTCACAAGGTTATTTTTAAATCACTGGTATAGAATTTTGTATATAGATGCAAAATAATAAGTTTAATTCTAGATACAGTGGTATAGAATTCAAATGTAAGTTTATTCTCCCTCTCTCTCCCCTCTCCCTCCCTCCCTCCCTCCCTCACACAAACACACACACACACACACACACACACACACACACACACACACATATATATATATATATATATATTTCTACTCTAATATGAGGTGTTATACCCACATAACTCAATTATAATAAAAAGTTTACTTCCAATACTTTAAAAGTGCTTTGCAGGTTGTTTAGGATAAATAAGTTATACAAGTTAATTGTTAATTGATAAAATAATGGTCATGTCAATCACTAGACTACTTTTTTATCAAGAATACACATCTTAGGTGCAGCAGATAGATATGATCCTATATAAAGATAAGGTAGAATAGTTAATAAGGTCTTCAAAACCTCAGAGAAACGCAGACCATGGCATTTAAAATGTATTTATTATTTTACAGATTCACTGACAATGAGACAGGTTAACTGCTGGCAACACCCAGCCTACCTCAAAGAGGAAGATGAGCATCAAAGAACCTCCTTATGGGGATGGCTTCAAATGTGGCAAACAAGACACTGGACAAAATATTCTCATTTCTACCACAGACAGAAGTCTGCCTAAAAAAGGGCAAGCTTGGATGTAGGCAGAGTTGATGGCCAAACTCTGCCAAGACAGGGTAAGCAAGTCCTCAATAGTTTCTGCCTCACAAATATGTGTGTCATATATATTGGGCCAGAAGGCTGAAGAAAATGCTCCAACATAATAGACAGTTTTGAGAGACTATTCAGGAAGAAAACTGTCTCTGTCATCTTCTCATTTGAAAAGCTACTAACCTGCACTCCTGGCATACTCAGGTAAACAAGTTTATTCCTTCTCAAGTCTCTGATGAAGTTGGAGACCAGGTAGCTTAGTTTCACAAAGAAGCTTAGTTGTTTAGGGGTTAAGATGTTCCTAGGTCGGGCTGAGAGATGGCTCAGTGGTTAAGAGCACTGTCTGCTCTTCCAAAGGACCCAAGTTCAATTCCCAGCACCCACATGGCAGCTCACAACTGTCTGTAACGCCAAGATCTGACACCCTCACACCAATGCACATAAGTTAAAATTAAATAAAATTTAAAAAAAAAAAGATGTTCCTAGGTCTAGATAAAGGTTTTAAGCTGATAATGACAAGATGTGATGGAGATTGATTTATGTTCAGAATTTTATTTTTTATTATTAATTCATTCATATTATACCTCAATTGTTATCCCATCCCTTCTATCCTCCCATTACTCCCTCTGTCTCACTTTCCCCTATTCCTCTCCCCTATGACTGTGACTGGGGGGAACCTCCTTCCCCAATATATGCTCATAGGGTATCAAGTAGCCTTGTTGGTGGCCTGCCATCCTTCCTCCGAGTGCCACCAGGCCTCCCCATCAGGGGACATGGTCAAATATGGTGCACCCAAGTTCGTATGAAAGTCAGTCCCCACTCTCCATTCTCCACTCAACTGTGGAGACTGTCCTATTCATTGGTTATATCTGGTTAAGGGTTCGAAGTTTACTGCACATATTGTCCATGGCTGGTGCCATAGTTTGATCAGGACTCCTCGGCCCATATCCGCCCATCATACTATTCTTCTTGTAGGTTTCTAGGACCCTCTTGATCCTTTTATTTCCACATTCTCCCACCGAGAGTCCCATTAGTATGTCCACCCCTCTATCCCACTTTCCTGATAAGTGAAGACTTTCATGGGACATGCCCCTTGGCCTAGTGTCTAGATATAAATGAGTATATACCATTTGAGTCTTTCTGCTTCTGGGTTAATTCACTCATTATGATCATTTCAAGTTCAATCCATTTGTCCACAAATTTCAGGAACTCCTTGATTTTAGTAGCTGCATAGTATTCCATAGTGTAAATGTACCATAGTTTCTTTATCCATTATTCTACAGAGGGACACTTAGGCTATTTCCATGTTCTGGTTATTATGAATAAGTCCTCTATGAACATGGTTGAGCATATGTCCTTGTTTTGTTCTGGAATATCTTCTGGGTGTATTCCAAAGAGTGGAATAGCTACATTTAGAATTTTAGATGCACCAAGATGAGACAGATGTTTTCTTCAAGGCTGTTAATACAAATTGCCAAAACACTATGACTGTAATATTTATATAATTCCTTATTGTTTCATGGTTCTTCTTGCTATAGGTAGTTTATTGTATATATGTGTAATAATATAAATGTATATGTAAAAAATAAAAAATGTTAAAAAAATATGTTCAATATTTTAATGACCTATCAAATTGTTTATATAGCAGTTTCCATTTCTAGCAGCAGTGTATCACGTTTTTGTTTGCTACACATCGCTGCCAACATTCAAAATGCTGTAGTTTTAATTTTAGTAATTCTATTCATGATGTAGTCTTTTTATAGTGATTATATTTTAAATTGTATTTTGCTGATGTCTTATGATTCTTTTAATTAATAGCAATGCTTGTGTTTTGTTTAGTGTATTGCATATTAATTATTATATATTCTATGTTCATTGTCTAATATAATTATTTTATTAATTGACAATGGACATATTTGTGTCTAGTGTATTTTCCATGTTAGACCTTGTGGCACATCTCCAATACCATCACTTAGATGGCTGAGGTACAGGAAGAAGAAATTTGAGGCCAGCTTGAGTTACATTGAGACTTTCAGGTCAGCTTGGGCTTCATAAAAAGCCTCTGACTCAAAATTTAAGTATAATATATTGTCCATATTTTTGCATTGCTCCCCACTTAAGGGACAGCCTAAGCATAGAAGACATTAGCCATTCCAGAGCATCCATGCTAGAGAGTCTCAGGAGATAACCTGCCCCTTTAACAGGCAGAAGGGCTTATTTGGGATAGCAGAGTGCTGCTTTGAATGAGAATGGTGTCCATAGGCCCATAGAAAAAGGCACTATTAGGAGGAATGCCCTTGTCAGAGTAGGTGTGGCCTTGTTTCAAAAGCTCAAGCCCAGCTCAATGTCTTACTATCTCTTCCTGCTGCCTGTGGATCCAGATGTAGAACTCTCGACTACCTCTCCAGCACCATGTCTACTTACATGTAGCCATGATTCCCACCATAAGAAGAATAGACTAAAGCTCTGAACTGTAAGCCAGCAGCAATTAAATGTTTTTCTTTATAAGAGTTAAACTGGTCATGGTGTCTTGTCACAGCAATTGAAATCCTAAGTTAGGAGTTGTGATAAGCCTGACCAAGCTTTTGTTTGATAGAATATTGAACATTTTGGACTATAGGCTAGAAAAGCAATTGGACACTTTGAGCTGGCCTTAATGGGCCATACTAATAGAAATATGAAAAACATTGTAGGGACCATCACAAGAAGTTTAGGAGGAGAAGAGTAGTAAGTGGCTTAGACATCATTTTGTTACAGTTTGGTAAAGAATGTGGTTACTTTCTGCCCTTGTCCAAAAAAATCTGATGCTAAATTGAGAGTTATAGATTAACAGCCTTGGGAAAGGACATTTCCAAAAAACTAGCATTGACTGCATTGTGTGATTCTCAATGGCCATATTTATGCAGATCTATAATAAAAAGGAGCAAGCTGAGAAAGAAAAAAATACAAAATGTACACTTGGAGGAAAAAAAGAACACTAGAAAGTATAAAGTAATGCTAAGTGGAATACTCAGCATCAGTTTTCATCTTAAGAAAATGAATTTTTAAAAAGTGAAAACTAACTAAAGAAAAGCTTAGAGCCAGGCATGGTGGTACACATTTTTACTCCAAACACTGGGAAGGAAGAGGCAGTTAGATTTCAGAATATGAGACAATTTTGGTCTACAGAGCAAGTTCCAGGACAGACAAGCCTAGGTAGTAAATGAAACCATTGAACACAGAAAGCTGATGAAGATGTATTTGAACAATGGGGCCATGTTTCAGCCCAGCAAGCAGCAGAACTTGGCAGCTTCAGCCCTGTGTTTCTGACTTTAAAGTCAGGGATACAAAAAGGGGTTGTGTAATCTCCTTCCACAACCAAGGAAAGTCTCTGAGGCCACGTGCGTGTTAGGATTTGCCCTAAATGGAGGTCCAGAGAGGCCATTGCATGAAGATCTGAAAGTGAAGCCTGGATTTCCTTGGAGAATCTAATGTGCTGGAGATGCCATACTATTGGAATATCTGTTGAGGAAAGCTGATAACAAGGAGTGGAACCAGCCCAAGAGAGGGAATTGTGTTGCAGTCTGTCAACAAAGATGGAGGGAGCTGGAGATCTGAAGAGCCATTTGACATCAGACATGGAGATGCTGAGTTTGGAGTTTGCCCCACTAGTTTTGTACTGTTTTGGTTCAGTATTTCCTCACTGTCATCCCCTTCTTCCATTTTACAACTGTAACGTATATCTTGTGACATTATATGTTGGATGAATGTGATCTTATACTTAATTTTAATTTACAAGAGATTACAGTTAAGAGATTACATGGATATCAGAAGGGATTTGAACTTTAAACAAGTTTGAGTCTGTGATGGACTATGGAGACTTTTGAAGTTGGACTGGATGCATTTTGCATTATGTTATGGCTATAAACCTAAAGGGGCAGGGAATGGAATGTGGTGGCTTGAAATTAAGTGGTCCCCATAATACCATAGGGAGTGGTACTATTAGGAGGTGTGGCCTTGTTTGTACAGGTGTGGCCTTGTTGGTGTAGATGTGGCCTTTTTGGAGGAAGTATGTCCATGTTGACCAGCTTTGAGGTTTCAGATACCTGGCCCAGTGTCACTTCCACTTCCTGCTGCCTTCACGTTTGGATGCAGAACTCACAGCTACTTCTCCAGCATCATGTCTGTCTGCTTACTACCATGCTTCTCACCATGTTGACAGTAGACTAAGCCTCTGACCCATAAGCCAACCCTAATTAAATATATTTTAATGCTGGCGAGGATGTGGGGAGAGAGGAACACTCCTTCATTGCTGGTGGGAATGCAAACTAGTACAGCCACTTTGGAAATCTATCTGGTGCTATCTCAGAAAAATGGGAATAGGGCTTCCTCAAGACCCAGCTATTCCACTCCTTGGAATATACCCAGAAGATGCTCCAGCACACAACAAGAAAATTTGCTCAACCATGTTCATAGCAGCCTTATTCATAATAGCCAGAACATGGAAACAGCCTAAGTGTCCCTCAGTAGAAGAGTGGATAAAGAAACTGTGGTACATATACACTATGGAATACTACTCAGCTATTACAAACAAGGAATTCCCGAAATTTGTGGATAAATGGATTGAGCTAGAAATGATCATAATGAGTGAGTTAACCCAGAAGCAGAAAGAATCAAATGGTATATACTCACTTATATCTGCATACTAGCCCAAGGGGCATGTCCCACGAAAGCCTTCACTTACCAGGAAACTGGGACAGAGGGGAAGGCATCCTATTGGGACTCTAAATGAGAGACACATGGGAGAATAGCAAAATAATAGGATACAGAGGGTCCTAGAAATCTACAAGTAGAACAATATGATAGGCAGATTTGGTCCCAGGGGTCCCGCTCAAACTAAGGCACCAGCCAAGGACAATACAGGAGGTAAACTTTAAACCCCTTCCCAGATCTAGCCAATGGTCAGAATATTCTCCACAGTTGAGTGGAGAGTGTGATATGACTTTCTCACGTACTCTGGTGCTTCACATTTGACCATGTCCCCTGGAGGGGGAGACCTGGTGGCACTCAGAGGAAGGGCAGCTGGTAGCCAAGAAGAGACTTGATACCCTATGAGCATATACAGGGGGAGGTAATTCCCCTCAGGAACAGTCATAGGGGAGGGGAATAATGGGAAAATGCGGGGGGGGGGAGGAATGGGAGGATACAAGGGATGGGATAAACATTGAGATGTAACAAGAATAAATTAATAAAAAAATTTTTAAAAAAATCAAAAAATAAAAAAAATAAATAAATAAAACATACACATAAAATGCAAAAAAAACAAAATAAAAAATAAAGTTACCATGGTCGTGTGGTCTCTTCACAGCAATAGAAATCCTAAGTCAGTAGGCAAAAAGCATGAGCTACTAAAGAGAAGAAAGCTCTAGTTACCATCAGATACTATAAGCCATATGGAAAATAAGAACCCACAAGTTCAACTAATCTTACTTCCCTGCATAAGTGGCATTATAAAATTGTAAAGGACTCAGAACAAGGGATTTTTCCCCTCCTTTTTCTTATATTTCTACCTCTTCTATATCTCTTCCTTTTAATTTTTTAGTATAATTTTAGCAGTAGTTTTTACTTTCATCATTTTAATAACACATTTCTATTCCTATTTATAAACCCATCTAATTTTATTTACATATTTTCATTATCACGCAATCTTTCCTACTTTTCATTCTTTTCTCTTTTTTACTCTTCCCCTATGATTCATACTTTTCCATTTTCATACTTTTATTAGTATTTTCATGTTATCTTATTCATTACTTCATTTTTTGAATGTTGTCTTGAAAATATATTTGATTTCCCTAAAATTTATCTTTTCTCTTCTATCTTGTTACTGAGAAACCTTTTGTTTTATTCATTATTAAAATGTTTTTCTTATCTTTTGCTCCTTTCTTTCCCTCTCTATAACATCTTATCAAATAATTTTCTTTAATGCATTTAAACATTTTACTGTATTTAATTAATATGAGATCATGTGCTACCATGTGTTTATAACAGTCAGAGGACAATGCACAGAAGTTGATTCTCTTCTTCCACGAAGTGATTTCCTAGGATCAAACTCAGGTCATTAGGACTAGCAAGTGAATGTGTTTACCTGTTGAGGTATCCAGCCAGGCCATTTTTTCATTTTTTAACCTAGTTTCTCTCCTATTTTTTACCTTCCTCTGGATCCTTCATTCATGTCCTTCAGATATTAATTATGGATTTATTCTAAATAGCTTTTAACTTCATACAACATTCTAAGTTAGTTTTCTCTGTTTGGGGTTTATAGTCATTTGTGGTATTAGAGTGTTTTAGTCCATTTAAAGTGTACTTCTATCTCTTCTACGGCTTTATGCTATTGTAATAATGGTATTTAGGCTAAAGTTATTGTTTAATTCAAGTGCTGAGTGTATCTGGTACACTCCTTGCTCAGAGAATCTCCTGTCTCAATGTTGCGCAAACACTTGTTCCCCAATTCTCCACTCATGTGCCAATAAAAAGCTTCCAGCCAATCACTGAGTAGGAGAAAGAATAAGGCTAGACTTCCTGCTAAGCAAGGGAGGAAGACTTAGAAGAGGAAATAGTGGATTCAGCCACGAGAGATAGAATGCAAGAAATGGATAATTTGCTCAAACAAAATGTTGAATCTAAAGAAAATTAAAGGCACAAAACTTTCAGGAAATCTTGGACACTATAAAAAGACCAAATCTATGGATAATAGAAATAGAGGACAAAACCAGGCTCGGTAGCACAACCTGGAATCCAAACACTCATGGAAGCAGAAGCAGGGGGATCTCTGTGAATCTAAGGTCATTCTGAGCTATAAAGACAATCTAGGACAGCCAATGCTACACAGAGAAACCCTATCTCAAAAAGGAGACTTTCTTCTGTATCCAGAAAACATACCTTAAAAATCAATGATAGATGTTACCTCAGAATAAAAGTTTTTAAAAAGACATTTTAAACAAGCAGACCGAAAAAGCAAACCATGAATCATCTGACAAAACGGATTTCAAACCCAAACTAATCTCAAGAGATAGGGACAGACACTATATACTCATCAATGGAAAAACCCTCCATAAGACATCCCTATTCAAACCATCTACACACCAAACACAAGGGCACTGAAGTTCATTAAAGTTACACTACTATAGCTAAAATCACATATTGACTCTCATATAATGATAGTGAGTGACTTCAATATCACATTTTGTCTGAACACTTAGCGCAAAAACAAGACACACCAAAGAGGAGTAGACAACAGGAAATCATCGACTCAGGGGTGAAATTAATAAATTAGAAAACAAGAGAACAATTCAAAGAATAAAGAAAACCAAGGGCTGGTTCTTTGCAAAAATCAACAATAATGAAAATTCCTTAGCCAAAATAACCAAAAGGCAAAGGGAAATAACTATAATCAACAAAATCTGAAATGAAAGGGGAGACATAACAACAGACACCAAGGAAATCCAAAAAATCATCAGGTCTTATTTCAAAAGCCTATATGCTACAAAATTTGAAAATATAAATGAAATAGACAATTTTCTTGATAGTTACCAATTACCAAAATCAAATCAAGATTAGGTAAACAAATTCAGTAGTCCTATATCTCCTAAGTAAATAGAAGCAGTTATCAAAAGTTTCCTAAAAAAAAACAAACAAAAAAAACCAAAAAGGCCACGGCAAGATGGATTTATCCCATATTTCTCCCAGACCTTCAAAGAACTAATACAAATTCTTTTCAAACTATCCCACAAAATAGAAACAGAAGAAACATTACCAAACTCCTTCTATGAAACCACAGTCACCTTGGTACCAAAAGCACACAAAGACACAACAAAGAGAATTTCAGACCATTGAAATTGATTCAAAGTAATCAATAAAATACTCAAGAAATGAATCCAAGAACACACTAAAAATATCACTCACTAAGACCAAGTATGCTTCATCTTAGGCATGAACAGGCCATTCAATATACAGAAACTCATCAATGTAATCCATCAGATAAATAAACTGAAATTTTAAAAGCCACATAATCATCTCCTTAGATGCTGAAAAATCATTTGACAAAATCCAACAGCCATTCATGTTAAGTATTGGAGAGACTGAGGATACAACCCTAACCCTAACCCTAACCCTAACCCTAACCCTAATCATAATGAAGGAAATATACAGCAAGTCTATAGACAACATCAAAATAAGTGTAGAGAAATTTAAATCAATTCAGCTGAAATCATGCACATAAGCAGGCCGCCCACACTCTCTGTGTCTCTCCAATATAGTACTTCAAGTCCTAGCCAGAACAATAAGAAAACCAAAGGATCTCAAAGGGATACAAATTAAAAAGGAAGAAGTCAAAATATCACTATTTGCAAATGATATGATAGTATACATAAAATGACCCCAAGAAGTCTACTAAGGAAATCCTACAGCTGATAAATACCTTCAGCAAATTGGCTGGATACAAAATCAATTTTCAAAAATCATTATCCTTCCTTTATACAAAAGACAAACAAGCTGAGAAAGAAATTAGAGAAACAACTTTCATAGTAGCACACACACACACACACAATTATAAAGTATCATGCTGTAATTCTAACCAAGCAAATGAAAGACCCTTATGAAAAATAACTTCAAGTCTCTGAAGAAGGTAGTAGAAAATGGAAAAATCTACCATATTTATGTGTTGGTAGGATTTACATAGTAAAGATGGCCATGTTAATAAAGCAATCTCCAGATTCAATACAGTTCTCATCAAAATGTCAACAGAATTCTTTACAGACCTTGAAAGAACAACTATCAACTACATATGGAAAAATTAAAAAAAACATAATAGCTAAGAAAATTCTATACAATAAAAGATCTTGGGGTTTAGGATATAGCTCAGTGGTAGAGCACTTGCCTAGCAAGTGCAAGGCCCTGGATTTAGTTCTCAGCTCTGGAAAAATAAAAATAAAAATAAATATCTTCTCCAGCTATCTCCATCCCTGATCTCAACATATACTATAGAGCAACACTAATAAAAATGGCATGGTACTGGTATAAATACAAATAGGAGGATCAATGAACTCAATCCAAAGAACAGAAAATAAAAACCCTCACATGTATGGACACTTGATTTTTTACATAGAAGGAAAAACAACCGCATCTTCAACAACTGGTGTTGGTCTAACTGAATGACTACATGGAGAAAAATGCAAACAGGTCCTTATTTATCACTCTTCACAAAACTCAAGTCCAAGTGGATGAAAGACCTCAATATAAAACCATACACACTAAATCTGTTAGAAGAAAAAGTAGGGAAGAGCCTGGAACACATTGGTACAGGAGACAACTTCCTGAACAGAACACCAACAGCTCAGGCTCTAAGATCAACAATTAAGAAATGGGACTTCTGTTTGTTTGTTCTTGTTTTTTCAAGACAGGGCCATCCTGGACTTTCTTTGTAGACCAGACTGGCTTTGAACTCACAGCGATCCACATACCTCTGCCTTCCGAGTGCTGGGATTAAAGGTGTGTGCCACATATTCCACTCCTTGGAATATTTCCAGAAAATGGTCCACCATAGAACAAGGACATATGCTCAACCATGTTCATAGCAGCCTTATTCATAATAGCCAGAACCTGGAAACAACCTAAATGTCCCTCAGTTGAAAAATGGATAAAGAAACTGTGGTACATTTACACTATGGAATGCTACTCAGCTATTAAAAACAAGGACATCCCAAAATTTGTGGACAAATGGATGGGACTAGAAATGATCATAATGGGTTAGTTAACCCAGAAGCAGAAAGACTCTCATTATATATACTCACTTATAATTGGGCACTAGCCCAAAAGGTACATCCCACAAAAGTCTTCACTTACCAGGAGATTGAGATAGATGTGAGGACATCCTACTGAGACTCTAGGTAAGATAAACATAAGAGATGGGGAAATAGAAGAACCCAGAGGGTCCTAGAAACCTACAAGAAGAACATCATCATGGGTGGATCAGCACCCAGGGGGGTCTGCTCAAACTATTGCACTAAGGACAATGCAATAGTAAACACCAAACCCCTACTCTGATCTAGCCATTGGACAGGACAGTCTCCACAATTATGTGGAGAGCAGGGACTGACTCTGACATGAACTCTGGTGCTCCATATTTGACCACCTCCCCTTGGTGAGGAGGCCTGGTCGCACTCAAAGAAAGAATAAGCAGGCTACCAAGATGAGACTTGATAGCCTATGACCATATAGTGGGGGAGGATGTCTCCTTTGGTCATAGACCTAGGGGAGGGGAATAGGGTGAAAGTAGGAGAGAGAGAGGAATGGGAGGATACAAGTGATGGGATAAAAATTTAGTTGTAATCTGAATAAATTAATAAAATTAAAAGAATTTTTAAATTAAAAAAAGCCCAAAAAAGAAATGGGATTTCTGAAAACCTAAAAGATTCTTTAAAACAAAGGACACTGTCAACAAAATAAAACAATAGCCTACAGACTGAGCAAAGATTTTCACCAAACCCACATCTGACAGAAGCCTAATATCCATAATATATAAAGAACTCAAGAAATTAAATAGCACCAAACCCAATATCCAATTAAAAATGGGATAGAGACCTAAACAGAGAATTCTCAACAGAAGGATATCAAATGGCTGAGAAACAATTAAACAAATACTCAATGTCCCTAGTTCTCAGGGAAATGTAAATCAAAAAGACTCTGAGATTCCAACTTACACCTATCAGAATGGCTAAGATAAAAAACATGCTGGCGAGGACATGGAGAAAGGGGAATACTACTCCATTGCTGGTGTGAGTGAAAACTTGTACAACCACTTTGAAAGTCAATCTAGCCCCTTCTCAGAAAATAAAGCTAACTCAAGACCCAACTATACCACTCCTGAGCATATACCCAAAAGATGTTCCACCATACAATAAAGACATTTGCTCCACTGTCTTCATAGCAGCTTTGTTTGTAATAGCCAGAATCTGGAACAACCTAGATGTCCCTCAGCAGAGGAATTGATAAAGAAACTGTGGTACATTCACACAATAGAATACTACTCAACTATTAAAAACAAGGAAACCTTGAAATTTGCAAGCAAATGGGTGGAACTAGAAAGAATCATCCTGACTGAGATAACTCAGACCAAGAAAGCCAGGCATGGAATATACTTACTTATACATGGATATTGGGCACATAGGACTAAATATCCACACTGCAATACACAGACCTAAAAAAAAAAACTTAATAACATGGATGACCCTAGGGAGAATGCTTAATTCTCATTCAGAATGGCAAATAGAATAGACACCTGAAACTGTTAAAGAGAAGCAACAGGATGACAGGGGCCTACCATAGAGATCTTCTGAATACTCCACCTAGCAGGGGATCCAAGCAGATGCTGAGACTCAGAGACATACTTTGGGGTGGAGCATGCAGGAAGTTTTATTGAAGAGTTGGAGAATAGAAGGACCTGGAGGGGACAGTAGCTCCACAAGGAGACGGAGCCAACATATCCTGGCAGATGAGTGGGGCACTAGAGCTACAGATGCACCAACCAAGAACAATGCATAGTGATGACCTAGGCCCTCTGTTCAGATATATTACACAGGCAGCACAATCTCCTTTTGGGTCCCATAATATGGAGAGTAGGGACTACTTCTGACAATGACTCTGGTCCCCACACGTTGATCACTTCCCCTTGGCAAGGCAAACTTGCCAGACCACAGGCAGTCCTGAAGGAACTTCTCTCTCTCTCTCTCTCTCTCTCTCTCTCTCTCTCTCTCTCTCTCTCTCTCTCCCTCTCTCTCTCTCTCTCTTCCTCTCTCTTTCTCTCAGGACTAGGGGACAGAGGGAAGGAATGGTTATCAGGTAGAGAGGGTGGGATTGGGATTGAGAGGCAAGGAAAGAGTGGCCTACAATTGAGATGTAAAGTGAACATTTTTTTATTGGTGAAAAAAAATAAAGAAAAAAGAAACACCTGAGTTAAAAACAAAACATCAACTTTGAGGAAATCATGAAGAAACTTGAATGATCTTTGACACTACAGGTTTGTTTTGGGGTCAGTGTGTTAGTTGTTTTTTGTTGTTGTTGTTGTTTGTTTGTTTGTTTTGTTGTTTTTTGAGGCTGGGTACCATGTTGAATGGAGGGTGGGCATAACCTTCTGATCTTCCTGCTTTCTACCTCCCAAGTGCTATGATTATTAATGTACACTATCACATGTAGTTTGACACAATGGTTTAAGTGACATAAATGCCCCAAGAAGAGTCAATATAGGGGTAAAATTTAGATTTGGTCATTGAAATAATAGCAAAATTATTCACAGAAAAATTAAAAGCCAAATATAATAGTTTAAAGGGTAAATGAACATTTCTCTATTATGTTATGTATTTAGGCTTAAATTTTTCAGAAAAGTCCTTAAGCTAGCACACAATAAAGGACCTATATAATAACAATAAAAAGTATTAAAAGCCAAAAACAAAGCAAAACAAAAGTCTTGAAGAGACTAGAGATACAAAGGACATGATTCAGGGAGACCCAAGATGGTGGCTCTGAAGAAGCAAGGTATCTGATCTGCAGGACTGATACTAGGGACCTGACCAAGAGCTGTAGACTACAAGACATTAGAAGCCCTATGCCATTGCAGAGCACAGGTGGGTTCAGCCTCAGGCCATCCAACTGGTCCATGGAGGACTGGTGCCCAGTCCCAGCATCTAGACCCGTACCTGCCTGGAAGCTGCTGCTGTGCACTATATCAGGCACTCGGTATCTGAGTCTGAACTGTAGGTCGTGAAACACCTGGAGCAGCTGGCCTGGGCAAAACGCAGGAAAACTGGTAGTTCTGACCTCAGACCAACCCATGAGTCCACAGAAAGCCCCAGGGGCTGCCAAACACATGGGAACATTATCAAAAGCCCAGGGCAGCTGAACCTGCATGCCTCACCTGTGCTCTCTCTCTCCCTCTATGAGTGATCTGTGAGCCACACAATAACAGCATTAGAACTGGCTGTCCCAAGGGGACCTGAGAGTGTGGATCAAGGATAGATCTGAACTCAGAGCTTCGTGCCAGTCCATGGAGGGACCCAGGGCCCACACGGTGGCCCAAGGAGTTGTGAACATACCTTCCAGCAAGAGTTCTATAGCCCACACTCGGGTTGGCCAATCTGAAGTGGTACAGTCTGACTGGATAGGAAGGAAACCTAGCCATCCATCTCAGTGAACTGCTCCCAGACACTTGAGCAAAATTGATCTGGCTTGAATGGATCTGGCAGATGTCTAGCTAGCCAACATAGCTCAGCAGGGTCTTCCAAGTTCTCAGGAAGATCTGAACTGGACTGAGGAAATCGAGTAGAGACCTAGCCACCCGCCCAACATAGGGAGCCATTCCCATAGGCTCATTCTATGAGCCCACAGTCATTTTGATACCTAAACCTTACAAACCCCCAACAAAGAAAGAGAATTTCAGATCAATTTCTCTTATGAACATTGATTCAAAAATACTCAATAAAATACTCACAAACCAAATACAGGAACACAGCAAATATATCATTCACCATGACCACGTAGGCTTCATTCCAGACATGCAGGGATGGTTTAATATACAGAAATCCATCAATATAATCCACCATATACACAAACTGAAAGGAAAAAACACATGATAATCTCCTTAGACGTTGAAAAAGCATGCAACAATATCCAACACCCATTCATGTTTAAAGTTTTGGAGAGATTAGGGCTACCAGGCACATACTTAAACATAATAAAGGCTATATATAGTAAGTCAATAGCCAACATCAAAATAAATGGAGAAATACTCAAGGAAATTCCTTTAAAATTGTAGACAAGGCAAGGCTGCCCACTTTCTCCATATATCTTCAATACAGTTCTTGAATTTCGAGCTAGAGCAATAAGACAACAAAAGGAGATCAAGGGGATCCAACTGGGAAAGGATGAAATGAAAGTATCACTATTTGCAGATGATGTGATAGTATATATAAGTGACACACAAAATTCCACCAGAGAACCCCTACAGCTGATAAACACCTTCATCAACATAACAATACAAAATTACTCAAAAAGTTGTTAGACTTCCTGTATACAAATGGCAATCATGCTGAGAAAGAAATCAGGGAAACTACACCCTTCACAATAGCCACAAGCAGTATAAAGTATCTAAGAATGACTCTTACTAAGCAAATGAAGGACTTGTTTGAAAAAACTTCAAATCTCTTAAGAAGGTGAATGAGGATGACATCAGAAGATGGAAAGAGCTCCGTTGGTGGTGGTTTGGGAGAAATAACTTAGTAAATTTGGCCATCTTACCAAAAGCAATTTACAGATTCAATGCAATCTCTATCAAAATACCTAAACAAAATTTTAAAGACATTCAAAGATCAATTCTCAACTTCATATGGAAAAATAAAAGACCTAGAATACCTAAAGCAATCTTGTACAATAAAAGATCATGCAGAAGAATCGCTACACCTGGGGGATCCAAGATGGTGGCGAGCACTGTGGACCGCGTTTGGAGGCTCCAGTGAACAATTCAGGGAATTGCACAGATTTCTGAGCCAGGAACACCGAGGTCCGAACATCACGGCAGCGGGAGTGCTCCACGGTTCGGAGGGACCAGGGTGCGGAAGACCTGCATGCCCCTGCACATGGGAGGAGCGTGGATTTTCTCTGATCGGAGCGGCAGCGGCAGAGGCAGCAGCACCAGCGGCACCAGCAGTGGTGGCTGAGGTTTGCAGCTCATAGCCTTCCGGTGGAGGCGATTGGTGTGGTGGCCAGTGGGAGTTGCTGCAGAAGAGGGGACTTGGGGCAGGATTTGGGTCGTGTGGAGCCTTAGGCCCCAGACTGGACTCGGCAGACAGTTCGGCCCTAGAGTCCCGGGTACTGGCCCGGCCCAGCAAGCAATTCTGCCCGAGGCACTAACTCAGCGTGGCCGCAGCTCCCCTGCTGTGGTGCAGGCTTAGTTGAGCACACAGCTCCACACTAGGCAGCACCTCAGCTCAGCGGCAGCTCCCCTGCAGTGACACAGTCTGGGCGGAGCACTTGGTTCCACCATTGGCGCTAACTCAGAGCAGCCGCAGTTCCCCTGCTGTGGGGCAGGCTTGGCCGAGCACTCAGTTCCACCCTAGGCGCCACCTCAACTCAGCAGCAGCTCCCCTGCGGTGACACAGTCTGGGCAGAGCACTTGGTTCCACCACTGGTGCTAACTTCGAGCAGCTGCAGTCCTCCTGCTGTGGCCCAGGCTTGGTGGAGTGCTCAGTTCCATCCTAGGCACCACCTCAGCTCAGCGGCAGCTCCCCTGCGGTGACACAGTCTGGGCAGAGCACTTGGTTCCACCACTGGCGCTAACTCAGAGCAGCCGCAGTTCTCCTGCTGTGGCACAGGCTGAACAGAGCGCTTGGTTCCACCAGATCTAAGACTCTGGTTGGACACAGTGTGCAGTTTGAATCCAGAATTCCTGGCTGAGATTGGTGGTCAGTTCGGGCCCTGAGTCAATAACTGACCACAGCACGCACTTTGAGCCAAAAGGCCCTAGCAGAGCTTGGTGCATAGTCCCAGCCCAAAAACTCTGGCTGAACCCTGTGTGCATTTTGGGCCCAGAATCCCTAGCTGAGCTTGGCAGACGGTTCAGGCCCTGAGAATCGAGCTGAGTTCAGCCCGTGGTTTGGGCCCAGTGCTCCTGGCTGGACTTGGCAGGGAACACAGAAGGCTGTGGATACCTTGGCCTGGCCTGATGCTCATTCAGAGATCCAGAACAATTGCAGGATCCACAGGTAAGGGGGGATGAAGATCACTGGCTGTGAGAGACCAGAACAACAGGGCTAACCTCCTAACATCCACACCAGTGAAGCTTTGAACTCCCAGCCTAGGGAAATCGTGAGAAAACAACTGAATCTATCGTCAGACACCCTCCATCCAACTCTGGAAGCTACCCAACAAAAACAAAGATGGCAAGATGTCTAAAGGACAACGAAATAGCATACGCAAAAAACCCCAAAACAACATGGCGTCTCCAGTTTTCAGCTATCCCAAAGAAAACAAACCAGAGAACTCAAATACAAAGGAAATACAAGAAAATGACCTCAAATCCTTAGTAATGAGGATGATAATGGAGGAAACAAATAAAATTCGTAATCAAATGCAGGAAGACACAGACAAACAGGTGAGAGACATAAAAGAAGCACATAGAGTGGAACTGGAAAAATTGCAGGAAAATGCAAACAACCAGATGAAAGAAATAAATAAAACGGTTCAAGCTCTGAAGACCTATAAAGAGGCAATGGAAGAAACTCAGGAATATACAAAAAATCAGATGAAAGAAATCAAAAAATCAGTTCAAGATCTGAAAATGAAAATGGACTCAATGATAAACACACAGACAGAAGAAAAATGAGAACGTGAGACCTCAGAGAAGAAGGCGAGCAACACAGAGGTGAGCTTTTCTAACAGAATCCAAGAGATGGAAGAACAAATCTCAGGTCTAGAAGACACAATCACAGATATTGAATCAACCATTAAAGAAAATGCCAAATCTGGAAAATCCTGACACAAAACATGCAAGAAATTAAGGACACCATGAAAAGAAGAAATCTGAGGATAATAGGCATTGAAGAAAGAGAAGACATCAGACTCCAGGGACCAGAAATTATTCTCAACAAAATCATAGAAGAAAATTTCCCCAATCTAAAGAAAGAAATGCCTATAAACATACAAGAGGCATACAGAACACCAAATAGAATTGACCAGAGAAGAAACACTGCCCGCCACATAATAATCAAAACACAAAACAGGCAGAACAAAGAAAAAATATTAAAAGCTGCAAGGGAAAAGGGCCAAATAACATTTAATGGTAAACCTATCAGAATTACACCCGACTTCTCAGCAGAGACCATAAAACCCAGAAGGGCCTGGACAGAGATCCTGCAAACCCTAAGAGACCACGGATGTCAGGCCAGACTACTTTACCCAGCAAAATTATCAATAACCATTGAGGGGGAAAACAAAATATTCCATGAAAAAAAAATTCAAACAGTACCTATCCACAAATCCAGCTTTACAGAAGGTACTAGAAGGAAAACTCCATCCCAAAGGGTCAAGCTACAACCAAAACTACCCAGGAAATAGATAACTATCCCCTGGCAAAAACACAAGTACACAAACGCTCAACTGGAAACAACATCAAAATTAAGACTCTTAACAGTCACTTGTCATTAATATCTCTCAACATCAATGGCCTCAATTCTCCAATAAAAAGACACAGACTAACTGAGTGGGTACTTAAACAAGATCCAACA
Source organism: Acomys russatus (assembly GCF_903995435.1). Taxonomy (NCBI): domain Eukaryota; kingdom Metazoa; phylum Chordata; class Mammalia; order Rodentia; family Muridae; genus Acomys; species Acomys russatus. Next base: position 59,255,379 of record NC_067169.1, on the reverse strand, counting down.
TTCTTCTGCATTCAAGAAACACATCTCACCCATAATGAAAGGCATTACCTCAGGGTAAAAGGTTGGAAAAAATATTCCAAGCAAATGGTCACAAGAAGCAAGCAGGCGTAGCCATTTTAGTATCGAACAAAATAGACTTTCAACCAAAATTAATCAAAAGGGATGAGGAAGGACACTTCATACTCATCAAAGGTAAAGTCAACCAAGATGACATCACAATTCTGAACATCTATGCTCCCAATACAAGGGCACCCACATTTGTAAAAGATCTCCTAAAAAAGCTTAAACCACACATCGATCCCCACACAATAATAGTGGGAGACTTCAACACCCCACCCTCACTGAAGGATAAGTCATTGAAACAGAAACCAAGCCGAGAAATAACATCATTAACCAATGCCATGGGTCAAATGGATCTAACAGATATCTATAGAACTTTTCACCCAAACAAGAAAGAATACACCTTCTTCTCTGCACCCCATGGAACCTTCTCCAAAATTGATCACATCGTAGGTCACAAAGCAAGCCTCAATAGATACAAGAGGATTGAAATAATACCTTGTATCCTATCAGATCACCATGCTCTTAGGCTGCAATTCAACAACAACAGAAATAACAAAAAGTCTACACGTACGTGGAAACTAAACAACTCTCTGCTAAATGACACCTGGGTCAGGGAAGAAATAAAGAAAGAAATCAAGGAGTTTCTGAAATTCAATGAAAATGAAGAAACAACATACCCAAATTTGTGGGATACATTGAAAGCAGTGCTAAGAGGAAAATTCATAGCACTAAGTGCCTTTAAAAAGAAATTGGAAACATCTCACATAAGCATCTTAACAACACAACTGGAAGCCCTAGAAAAAAAAGAAGCAGAAACACCCAAGAGGAGTAGACGCCTGGAAATAATCAAACTCAGGGCTGAAATTAACAAATTAGAAACTAAGAAAACAGTCCAAAGAATCAACAAAACCAAAAGCTGGTTCTTTGAGAAAATCAACAAGATAGACAGACCATTAGCAAAACTAACTAAAAGGCAGAGAGACAGTATTGAAATCAACAAAATCAGAAATGAAAAGGGAGACATAACAACAGACACTGAAGAAATTCAAAGAATCATGAGATCCTACTTTGAAGGCATATACGCCACAAAATTTGAAAATCTAAGGGAAATGGACGATTTTTTTTTGATCAATTTCACTTGCCAAAGTTGAATGAAGAACAGATAAACAAGCTAAATAGTCCCATTTCCCCTACAGAAATAGAAGCAATCATCGATGGTCTCCCAACCAAAAAAAGCCCAGGGCCAGATGGTTTCAGTGCAGAATTCTACCAGACCTTCAAGTGTGAGCTAATACCGATACTCTTCCAGCTACTCCAAAAGATAGAAATGGATGGAAAATTACCAAATTCATTCTATGAGGCCATAGTCTCATTGATACCTAAACCTCACAAAGACTCAACAAAGAAAGAGAATTTCAGACCAATTTCTCTTATGAACATAGATGCAAAAAATACTAAATAAAATACTTGCAAAACGAATACAGGAACACATCAAAGATATCATTCATCATGACCAAGTAGGCTTCATTCCAGGCATGCAGGGATGGTTTAATATATGGAAATCCATCAATGTAATCCACCATATAAACAAACTGAAAATAAAAAACCACATGATCATCTCCTTGGATGCAGAGAAAGCATTTGATAAAATTCAACACCCATTCATGTTTAAAGTTTTAGAGAGATCGGGGATACAAGGCACTTTCCTCAACATAACAAAGGCTATATACAGCAAGCCAATAGCCAAAATCAAAGTAAATGGTGAGATACTCAAGGAAATTCCTCTAAAATCAGGAACAAGGCAAGGCTGCCTACTTTCTCCATATCTCTTCAATATAGTACTTGCAGTTCTAGCCAGAGCAATAAGACAACAAAAGGAGATCAAGGGTATCCAAATGGGAAAGGAGGAAGTCAAATTATTCTTATTTGCAGATGATATGATAGTATACACAAGTGATCCTCAAAATTCCACCAGAGAACTCCTAAAATTGATAAACACCTTCAGCAAATTGGCTGGATACAAAATGAACTCAAAAAAGTCTGTAGCCTTTCTATACACAAATGACAAGCTTGCAGAGGAAGAAATTAGGAAAACTACACCCTTCACATTAGCCACAAACAATATAAAATATCTAGGAGTTACCCTAACTAAGCAAGTGAAGGACTTGTATGAAAAAAATTTCAAAACTCTGAAGAAAGAGATTGAAGATGACCTTAGAAGATGGCATGATCTTCCTTGCTCATGGATCGGGAGAATTAACATAGTAAAAATGGCCATCCTACCAAAAGCAATCTACAGATTCAATGCAATCCCTATCAAAATACCTACACAATTTTTTAAAGACATTGAAAGTTCAATTCTGAACTTCATATGGAAAAACAACAAACCCAGAATAGCTAAAACAATCTTGTACAATAAAATGTGCTCCGGAGGAATCTCCATACCTGATCTCAAACTGTACTATAAAGCAAGAGTAATTAAAACAGCATGGTATTGGCACAGCAACAGGCTGTTTGATCAGTGGAATCGAATCGAAGACCCAGATATGAATCCACACACATATGGTCACTTGATTTTTGACAAAGAAGCCAAATCCATTCAATGGAAAAAGGATAGCATCTTCAACAAATGGTGCTGGTCTAACTGGAGGTCTATGTGTAAAAAAATGAAACTGGACCCATATTTGTTACCATGCACAAAACTCAAATCCAAAGGGATTAAAGACCTCAACATAAAACCAGAGACACTAAGCCACTTAGGGAAAAAATGGGACAGAGCCTGGAACATATTGGCACAGGAGACAACTTCCTGAACAGAACACCACTGGCCCAGGGCTTAATGTCAACAATTAATAAATGCGACCTCATGAGGCTGAGAAGCTTCTGTAAGGCAGGATACACTGTCAAGAGAACAAAGCGACAGCCTACAGCCTGGGAAAAGATCTTCACCAACCCTACATCTGACAAAGGTCTAATATCCAAAATATATAAAGAACTCAAGAAATTAAACACCACCAAACCGAATAACCCAATTGAGAAATGGGGCTTAGAACTAAACAGAAAATTCTCAACAGAGGAGTATCAAATGGCAGAGAAACACTTAAAGAAATGCTCAACCTCCTTAGTCATCAGGGAAATGCAAATCAAAACAACTCTGAGATTCCATCTTACACCCATCAGAATGGCTAAGATCAAAAACTCAAGTGACACCACATGCTGGCGAGGATGTGGGGAGAGAGGAACACTCCTTCATTGCTGGTGGGAATGCAAACTAGTACAGCCACTTTGGAAATCTATCTGGTGCTATCTCAGAAAAATTGGGAATAGGGCTTCCTCAAGACCCAGCTATTCCACTCCTTGGAATATACCCAGAAGATGCTCCAGCACACAACAAGAAAATTTACTCAACCATGTTCATAGCAGCCTTATTCGTAATAGCCAGAACATGGAAACAGCCTAAGTGTCCCTCAGTAGAAGAGTGGATAAAGAAACTGTGGTACATATACACTATGGAATACTACTCAGCTATTACAAACAAGGAATTACCGAAATTTGTGGATAAATGGATTGAGCTAGAAATGATCATAATGAGTGAGTTAACCCAGAAGCAGAAAGAATCAAATGGTATATACTCACTTATATCTGCATACTAGCCCAAGGGGCATGTCCCACGAAAGCCTTCACTTACCAGGAAACTGGGACAGAGGGGAAGGCATCCTATTGGGACTCTAAATGAGAGACACATGGGAGAATAGCAAAATAATAGGATACAGAGGGTCCTAGAAATCTACAAGTAGAACAATATGATAGGCAGATTTGGGCCCAGGGGTCCTGCTCAAACTAAGGCACCAGCCAAGGACAATACAGGAGGTAAACTTTAAACCCCTTCCCAGATCTAGCCAATGGTCAGAATATTCTCCACAATTGAGTGGAGAGTGTGATATGACTTTCTCACGTACTCTGGTGCCTCACATTTTACCACATCCCCTGGAGGGGGAGACCTGGTGGCACTCAGAGGAAGGACAGCAGGTAGCCAAGAAGAGACTTGATACCCTATGAGAATATATAGGGGGAGGTAATCCCCCTCAGGAACAGTCATAGGGGAGGGGAATAATGGGAAAATGGCGGGGGGGGGAATGGGAGGATACAAGGGATGGGATAAACATTGAGATGTAACAAGAATAAATTAATAAAAAAAATCAAAAAAAATATTAACGTTTCCTTTCTCTCAGGTTAAAAAAAAATCGCTACACCTGATCTCAAGCTTCACTATACAGCAACAGTAATTAAAACAGCATGGTGCTTGCATAGCAATAGGTTGGTTGACCAATGGCTTTGAATTGAACACCAGAAATAAATACACACACACACACACACACACACACACACACACACACACACACACAGACACTTGATTTTTGACAAAGAATCCAAATCTATTCAATGGAAAAAGGATAGCATCTTCAACAAATGGTGCTGGTCTAACTGGATGTCTACATGTAAAAAAAAATGCAAGTAGATCCATATTCATCACCATGCAGACAACTCAAGTCCAAGTGTACTAAGACATCAACATGAAACCAGAGACATTAAATCTGATAGAAGATAAAGTGGGGAAGAACCTGGAACACATCGGCGCGGGAGACAACTTCCTGAACATAACACCAATAGCCAAGGCCTTAATGTCAACAATTAATAAATGGGACCTCATGACGCTGAGAAGCTTCTGTAAGGCAAGATACACTGTCAAGAGAACAAAGCGACAGCCTACAGACTGGGAAAAGTTCTTCACCAACCCTACATCTGACAAAGGCCTAATATCCAAAATATATAAAGAACTCAAGAAATTAAACACCACCAAACCAAATAACCCAATTGAGAAATGGGGCTTGGAACTAAACAGAGAATTCTCAACAGAGGAGTATCAAATGGCTGAGAAACACTTAAAGAAATGCTCAACCTCCTTAGTCATCAGGGAAATGCAAATCAAAACAACTCTGAGATTCCATCTTACACCCATCAGAATGGCTAAGATCAAAAACTCAAGCGACACCACATGCTGGCGAGGATGTGGGGAGAGAGGAACACTCCTTCATTGCTGGTGGGAATGCAAACTAGTACAGCCACTTTGGAAATCTATCTGGTGCTATCTCAGAAAAATGGGAATAGGGCTTCCTCAAGACCCAGCTATTCCACTCCTTGGAATATACCCAGAAGATGCTCCAGCACACAACAAGAAAATTTGCTCAACCATGTTCATAGCAGCCTTATTCATAATAGCCAGAACATGGAAACAGCCTAAGTGTCCCTCAGTAGAAGAGTGGATAAAGAAACTGTGCTACATATACACTATGGAATACTACTCAGCTATTAAAAGCAAGGAATTCCCAAAATTTGTGGACAAAGGGATTGAACTAGAAATGATCATAATGAGTGAGTTAACCCAGAAGCAGAAAGAATCAAATGGTATATACTCACTTATAATTTGACACTAACCCAGCAGTGATGTCCCTTGAAAGTCTTCATTTAGCCGAAATTGGAATAGATACTTGGATTTCCTACTGGGTCACTAGATGAGAGACATAAGGAAGAATGGGTAAATAGAAGGATCCAGAGGGCTCTTGAAACCTACAAGAAGGCCATTAAGGCTGGCAGATCTGGACCCAGTCAGGTCAGCTCAAACTACAGTACCAACCAAGGGCAATGCATGCAGTAAACCTGAAAGCCCTATCCAGATCTATCCAATGGACAGCACATTCTCCACAATTGTGTGGAGAGCAGGGACTGACATGAACTCTGGTGCCCCCTATTTGACCACTTCCCTTGGTGGGGAGATGTGGTTACACTCAGATGAAGAGTAAGCAGGCTACCAGGATGAGACCTGATAGGCTGTGATCTCATAGTGTGGGACATGGTCCCTTTCCGTCACAGACCGAGGGGAGGGGAATAGGATGAAAGAGGGAGGGAGGTGGGAACAGGAAGATACACATGAGGGATTAAAAATAAAGTTGTAACCTGAATAAATTAAATAAAAATTTTAAAAAGAAACCGTAAAAAAAATGAAGGATGTGCTTCAAAATAATAGAGGTGATTATAGAAAATCCATACCAACAGCAATCTAATGGAGAGAAACTTAAAGCAATTTCACTAAAATTAGGAATAAGAAATGGTTGTTCACATTCTACCCATTTATTTACTATATTCCTTGAAGTCTTCTCTGGCCCAATAAGACACAGGAAACAGATCAAACACATAAAAATAAGTAAGAAAGATGTCAAAGTATCTTTTTCTGCAGATGATATAAGTGTATACATAAATGACCCTAAAATTCCACTGAGAAGCTCCTACAACCAATAAACACTTACAGCTATGTATGAGAAACCCACATTTTACAAAAAAATAGAGAAAATTTTATCAATCCTATCAAAATCAGGAATGAGACACTATCTCTACTCCTTTTCTGTGTCATACTGAAAGAGCTAACCAGAGCAATAAGACAAGAGAAGGAAATTAAAGAGATATAAGTTAAAAAAAAAAGAAGTTAAATAGTTATATTTATACATAAGAGAACAATTCTACCAAAAAATGCCTAGAAACAACAGACTAATTCAGTAAAGTGGTAGACTATCAAATCAAGTTTGGAAAATCGGTAATCTATACACCACCAACAAACACATTGAGAAAATGATCATGAAACTCTCCCAGTTACAATAGCATCAAAGACAATAAAATACATTGAAATAAATCTAATCAAGGAGGTAAAGATCTCTACAATAAATCTTCAGATCTTAACAAAGAGATTAAGAAAAACATTAGGGCAGTGGCTGGGATTAGCAGTTCTAGGAGGACACCCCAGACACGCAACAGAGACCACCAAGATCACAGGGTTGCTGCTCTTGTCCGGCTTTCAGCATTCCCCTAGAGGTGTGGAAATGTTAACAACACAAGTATTTTGCCTGGGGCTTTGGTCAAGCAAATGTTGAGAAGCCACCTAAAGAGGATCCCTAAGGAGACATTTCTCAACAATTTCACAGTCAACTGATGTAACAATGGTACTAATATTAGGACGCAACTAAGCAGAGAGGATCTTGGGGTACATGATTCCCCAGCAACTACGCTTAAAGTGTTTGAAATGGACCACAAATCTCTGCGAGGTCATGAGAATTTTCCCTTCTCTTCAGGATCCTCCCATGCTGAAAACATACTCCAGTTACTTAATGAGTTCCGCGACAGCTGCCTCTTCACAGATATTATCATCCGTGTGGAAGGAAAAGAGTTCCTGTACCACCGAGCTGTTCTCTCAGGCTGTTGCAACTACTTCATGTTTTGTAACGACCACAGGGAGAGCCAAGAAACGCTGGTCGAGATCAAAGGCATTTTAGCTGAAGCTATGGAATGTATTTTGCAGTATCTATATACCCTGAAGGTGAAGATCACAACAAAGAACGTCCAGTCTCTCTTCGAGTCCTCCAGCCTATTTCAGATTAGAGCTCTCTGTGACGCTTGTGCTGCCTTCTTAGAGGAGCAGCTCGATCCCTGCAATTGCTTAGGAATCCAGCGTTTTGCTGACACCCACGCGCTCGAGAATCTCCTTAGAAAATGTAAGGCCATGGCCTTACAGACTTTCGAGGATGTGTCCCAGCACGAGAAGTTTCTTGAACTTGACAAAGATGAACTTACTGATTACATGCGCAGTGACGACCTTGTGATTCAGAAAGAAGAGGTGGTTTTCGAGGCTGCCATGCACTGGGTCTACCAAGCTGTCCATCTTCGAAGACCACTGTTACACGACGTCCTGACCCACATCAGGCTCCCCCTCTCGCATCCCAGCTTCTTTCTTCAGACAGTTGAGGTGGACGAGTTGATCCAGAATTCCCCGGAAGGTTACCAGCTCCTACAGGAAACAAGAAGGTATCACATATACGGCAATGAGATGAGGTCCCCAAGGCCACGCAGGTCTACTGGCTACTCAGAGGTGATAGTTGCCGTTGGAAGAGGTGAACAAGTCAGAGGATTTAATAATCCATTCACTGTGTGCTATGATCCAGTAACAGAGAAATGGACGTCCCTGGCGAAGCTTCCACTATTTACCAAATCAGAGTATGCCGTCTGTGCACTAAAGAACGATATTCTTATTTCAGGTGGAAGAATCTACAGCCAAGATGTCTGGGTTTATCACTCAAAGTTAAATATCTGGATCAGAGTTGCCTCTCTAAATAAGGGAAGGTGGCGTCACAAGATGGCGGTCCTTCTTGGAAAAGTGTATGCTGTTGGAGGCTATGATGGGCAAAACAGACTTAGAAGTGTCGAGTGTTATGATTCCTTTTCAAATCGCTGGAGAGAAGTTGCTTCACTTAAGGAAGCAATGAGATCCCCTGCAGTGACCAGCTGTGTAAGGAAGCTGTTTGTGATTGGTGGAGGACCTAAGGATACTACTTCTTCTGATAAGGTTCAGTGTTATGATCCAGAAACCAATTCATGGCTGCTTCGTGCACCTATCCCAGTGGCCAAGAGGTTCATAATGGCTGTGTCTTTTAAACAACCTGATCTACGTTGCTGGAGGACTGACCTCAGCAGTCTATTGTTATGATCCAGTTAAAGACTACTGGATGCATGTTCAAAACACATTAGGCAGACAGGAAAACTGTGGTATGTCAGTGTGTAATGATAAAATCTATATCCTGGGTGGAAGAGGAGAAAACGGAGAAGCCACAGACACTGTTCTCTGTTACGATCCTGAGACAAGTATCATCACAAGAGTTGCTGCAATGCCCAGACCATTGTCCTATCATGGCTGTGCAAGTATTCATAGATACAATGAGAAAATGCTGTAAGCACACAAGAAGGCTCACCAATCCAAGAGGAAAGTTTTAAAAACTAATAAGTGAGAATGAATCTCTTTCATGCCATATATGAAAAGAAATAAAGAAGTAATCCTGATTGTTTTCTGCTTAAAAAGCAAAATTTGGAGCTGTAATAAATCATTCTTATAATTGGAGGTGGGAGAGGGGGTTAAAATAATGGTGGTTACAGACAGGCCAGTACATACCTTTAATGCTAGTACCCAGAAGGTAAAGGCAGGTGGACTTTCTGAGTTTAAATCCACCCTGCTCTACATAACAAGTTCTAGGCAAACAAGGACTACACAGTAAGACCTTGTCTCTTAAAAAGAATGATTTGGCTTGTGAATATACTTTTGCATCTTTTATAAACCTATGCAGAGTAGGAAATAATATCTAGTTTTAAACTCCTGGGATTTGTGCACTGTCTTTTAGGAATGTTTGTTTGTTTGTTTCTCTCTCTTATTTTTTGTCAATTATGTAGAGAAAATTGTATGATTGAGTCTTCATTTAGGTTGAACTGCCTGATGTCAAGAATGTTTAGAATTGACCATTTGGAGGAAGAAATGAGGTTTTTCCCTCAGGTAATTTATTTTTTATTTTTGTAATATCTTTTATTAACTTATTCATATTACATCTCAATTGTTATCCCATCCCTTATATTCTCCCTCCATCACACTTTCCCCTTACCCCCTCCCCTCTGATTGTGACTGAGGGGGACCTCCTCCCACTGTATATGCTTATAGAGTATCTTGTCTCTTCTTGGTATCCTGCTATCCTTCCTCTGAGTGCCACCAGGTCTCCTCATCAAGGAGACGTGTTCAAATATGGGGCACCAGAATTCTTGTGAAAGTTAGTCCCCACTCTCCACAGGAGAATGTCCTGTCCATTGGCTATATCTGTGTAGGGGTTCAAAGTTCACTGCATGTATTGTCCTTGGCTGGTGCCATACTTTGAGCAGGACCCCTGGGCCCAGATCCGCCCATCATAATTTTCTTCTTATAGGTTTCTAGGACTCTCTGGATCCTTCTATTTCCTCATTCTCCCATGCTTCTCTCACCTAGAGTCCCAATAGGATGTCCTCTCCTCTGTCTCACTTTCCTGGTAAGTGAAGACTTTCATGGGACATATCCCTTGGGCTAGTGGTCCAGATATAAGTGAGTATATACCATTTGACTCTTTCTTCTTCTGGGTTAACTCACTCATTATGATCATTTGTAGTTCAATCAATTTGACCACAAATTTTGGGAATTCCTTGTTTTTAATAGCTGAGTAGTATTCCATAGTGTATATGTACCACAGTTTCTTTATCCATTCTTCTACTGAGGGAAACTTAGGTTGTTTCCATGTTCTGGCTATTATGAATTAGGCTGCTGTGAACATGGTTGAGCAAATGTTCTTGTTGTGTGCTGGAGCATCTTCTGAGTATATTCCAAGGAGTGGAATAGCTGGGTCTTGAGGAAGCCCTATTCCCAATTTTCTGAGATAGTGCCAGATAGGTTTCCAAAGTGACTGTACTAGTTTGCATTCCCACCAGCAATGAAGGAGTGTTCCTCTCTCTCCACAACCTCGCCAGCATGTGGTGTCACTTGAGTTTTTGATCTTAGCCATTCTGATGGGTGTAAGATGGAATCTCAGAGTTGTTTCATTTGCATTTCCCTGATGACTAAGGAGGTTGAACATTTCTCTAAGTGTTTCTCAGCCATTTGATATTCCTCTGTTGAGAAGTCTCTGTTTAGTTCTGAGCCCCATTTCTCAATTGGCCTATTTGGTTTGGTGGTGTTTAATTTCTTGAGTTCTTTATATGTTTTGGATATTAGACCTTTGTCAGATATAGGGTTGGTGAAGATCTTTTCCCAGTCTGTAGGCTGTCGCTTTGTTCTCTTGACAGTGTCTTCTGCCTTACAGAAGCTTCTCAGCCTCTTGAGGCCCCATTTATTAATTGTTGACCTTAAGGCCTGGGCTGTTGGTGTTCTGTTCATGAAGTTATCTCTTGTGCCAATGTGTTCCAGGCTCTTCCCCAATTTTTTCTAACCAGTTTAGTGTCTCTGGTTTTATGTTGAGGTCTTTGATCCACTTGGACTTGAGTTTTATGCATGGTCACAAATATGGGTCCCACTGCATTGTTCTACCTGTAGACATCCAGTTAGACCAGCACCATTTGTTGAAGATGCTATCCTTTTTCCATATGTGTTTGGATTCATATCTGGGTTTTCAATTGGATTCCACTGATCCACCAGCCTATTGCTGTGCCAGTACCATGCTGTTTTAATTACTATTGCTTTATAGTACAGCTTGGATCATGTATGGAGATTCCTCCTGAGGATCTTTTATTGTACAAGATTGTTTTAGCTATTCTGGGTTTTTTGTTTTTCCATATGAAGTTGAGAACTTAGTGTTTAATGTCTTTAAAAAAATTACATAGGTATTTTGATAGGGACTGCATTTAGTCTCTAAATTGCTTTTGATAAGCTGGCCAATTTTACTATGTTAATTCTCCCGATCCATGAGCAAGGAAGATCATCATCTTCTCAGGTCATCTCCAATCTCTTTCTTTAGAGTTTTGAAATTTTTTTCAAACAAGTCCTTCACTTGCTTGGTTGGAGTGACTCCTAGATATTTTATATTGCTTGTGGCTAATCTGAAGAGTGTGTTTTTCCTAATTTCTTCCTCTGCAAGCTTGTCATTTGTGTATAGGAAGGCTACAGACTTTTTTGAGTTAATTTTGTATCCAGCCAATTTGCTGAAGGTGTTTATCAGCTTTAGGAGTTCTCTGGTGGAATTTTGAGGGTCACTTATGTACACTATCATATCATCTGCAAATAGGGATAATTTGACTTCCTCCTTTCCCATTTGGATCCCCTTGATCTCTTTGCGTTGTCTTATAGCTCTCACTAGAACTTCCAGTACTATATTGAAGAGATATGGAGAGAGTGGGCAGCTTTGCCTTGTTCCCGATTTTAGAGGAATTTCCTTGAGTATCTCTCCATTTAATTTGATTTTGGCTTAGGCTTGCTGTATATAGTCTTTATTTTGTTGAGATATGTGCCTTGTATCCCCGATCTCTCCAAGACTTTAAACATGAATGGGTGTTGGATTTTATCAAATGCTTTCTCTGCATCTAAGGAAATGATCATGAGGTTTTCCTCTTTCAGTTTGTTTATATGGTAGATTACATTGATGGATTTCCGTATATTAAGCCATCACTGCCTGCCAGGAATGAAGTCTACCTGGTCATGGTAAATGATATCTTTGATATGATCTTGTATTCATTTTGCAAGTATTTTATTGAGTATTTTTGCATCAATGTTCATAAAAGAAATTGGTCTGAAATTCTCTTTCTTTGCTGTGTCTTTATGAGGTTTAGGTATCAATGTGACTATGACCACCTAGAATGAATTTGGTAATCTTCTATCCATTTCTTTCTTTTGGAGTAGCTTGAAGAGTATTGGTATTAGCACACCCTTGAAGGTCTGGTAGAATTCTACACTGAAACCATCTGGCCCTGGGCTTTTTTTGGTTGGGACACTATAAATGATTGCTTCTATTTCTAAAGGGGAAATGGGACTATTTTGCTTGTTTACCTGTTCTTCATTCAATTTTGGCAAGTGGAATAGATCAAGAAAACCATCCATTTCCCTTAGATTTTCAAGTTTTGTGGCATATATGCCTTCAAAGTAGGATCTTATGACTCTTCAGTGTCTGTTGTTATGTCTCCCTTTTCATTTCTGATTTTGTTGGTTTGGATACTGTCTCTCTGCCTTGTGGCTTGGCTAACGATTTGTCTATCTTGTTGATTTTCTCAAAGAACAAGCTCTTGGTTTTGCTGATTCTTTGGACTGTTCTCTTTGCTTTTAATTTATTAATTTCAGCCCTGAATTTGATTATTTCCAGTCGTCTACTCCTTTTGGGTGTTTCTGCTTCTTTTTTTTTTTCCTAGGGCTTCCAGCTGTGTCTTTAAGTTGCTTATGTGGGATGTTTCCAATTTTATTTTAAAGGCACTTAGTGCTATGAATTTTTCTCTTAGCACTGCTTTCAGTGTATTCCACAACTTTGGGTATGTTGTTCCTTCACTTTCATTGAATTTCATGGAGTCTTCAATTTCTTTCTTTATTTCTTCCCTGACCCAGGTGTCATTAAGTAGAGAGTTGTTTACTTTCCATGTATGTGTAGGCTTTTTGTTATTTCTGTTGTTGTTGATGTGCAGACTAAGACCGTGGTGATCTGACAAGATACAAGGTATTATTTCAATCCTCTTGTATCTATTGAGGCTTGCTTTGTGACCTACGATGTGATCAATTTTGGAGAAGGTTCCATGGGGTACAGAGAAGGTATATTCATTTTTGTTTGGGTGAAAGGTTCTGTAGATATCTGTTAGATCCATTTGATTCATGGCATTGATTAATGATGATATTTCTCAGCTTAGTTTCTGTTTCAATGACTTATCCTTCAGTGAGAATGAGCTGTTAAAGTCTCCCACTATTATTGTGTGGGGATCAATATGTGGTTTAAGCTTTGTAAAATAGATCTTTTACAAATGTGGTTGCCCTTGTATTGGGAGCATAGATGTTCAGAATTGTGATGTCATCTTGGTTAACTTTACCTTTGATGAGTATGAAGTGTCCTTCCTCATCCCTTTTGATTAATTTTGGTTGAAAGTCAATTTTGTTAGATATTCAAATGGCTACACCTGCTTGCCTCTTGTGACCATTAGCTTGGAATATTTTTCCACCCTTTTATCCTGAGGTAATGTCTATCTTTCTGGGTGAGATGTGTTTCCTGAATGCAGAAGTGTTGGATTTTGTTTATGCCTCCATTCAGCTAGTCTGTGTCTTTTTATTGGAGAATTGAGACCATTGACGTTGAGAGATATTAATGACCAATGACTGTTATGTCCCTTAATTTTTTATGTTGGTTACAGTAAAGAGTTTGTGGGGTTGTGTTTTGTGGTGGTGTAGTTATTTATTTCCTGTGTAGTTTTGGTTGTGGCTTGTCCCTTTGGGGTCGAGTTTTCCTTCTAGTACCTTCTGTAAAGCTGGATTTGTGGATAGATACTGTTTGAATTTATTTTTGTCATGGAATATTTTGTTTTCTCCATCAATGGTTATTGATAGTTTTGCTGATAAAGTAGTCTGGCCTGGCATCTGTGGTCTCTTAGGGTTTGCAGAATCTCTGTACAGGCCCTTCTGGCTTTTATGGTCTCTGCTGAGAAGTTGGGTGTAATTCTGATAGGTTTGCCATTAAATGTTATTTGGCCCTTTTCCCTTGAAGCTTTTAATATTTTTTCTTTGTTTTGTACATTTTGTGTAAAAATATGGAATGCTTCATGAATTTGCGAGTCATCCTTGTACGGTGGGTAGCTATGCTAATTTTCTCTGTATCGTTCCAATTTTAGTATATGGGCTGCTAAAGTGAGCACAAGAAATGAGTTTTAAACATCTCTGCCACTGACTTATTCATAGTAGTTAATTTTATTTTGAAGGCTTTTGGCTCTCTGTTTTTTCTTAATTGTAAAGATGTAATTACAATTCAGCTACCATAAAATACCAAATTTTATAATTTTATAGACTGTTCTCTGATATTAAATACTTTTGTGAGCTTATGTAGGGGATTTAAATTATACATTAGTCTCTAAGGAAAAAAATTAAAATAACTATTGAAGAAAAAACGTGATTCACTTTGGTTCTCAGGGTATTTAACAAATCATCTGTGTGTCTACTAAAGAAGTTCTGCCTTTAAAACTAACAGAGGAGTTGAAATTTCTTTTATAGAGCCAGAGACACCTGTATTCAGGATCTGTAACCCAAGAATGGTATTATACACATATATCCAGTATCTGGCAGGTGCATCAAAAGAAACCAAATTGGGGCTGAAGAGATGGCTCAGTGTTTAAGAACACTCACGTTCTTGCAGAGAATTGCGTTTGGCTTACACCCCTATCAGGTGGCTCACAAAGGCCTATAATTTTAGTCTCAGGGAATCCAGTACCGTCTGGCACCTTACATGCATGTGGTGCACATGAATTCACACAGGCAAACATACATAAAAGAAACAAATCTTAAGAAAACAAAAATATGCTTTGTAATAATACTGCTGTAAGGAAAACAAGAATATGTTTACTACATACCCATGCCAGCAGGGTTGATTTTACGAGGATAATGCTTTGTTGAGTACCTCCTGGCTGTCTTGTAAGCAGATACCAGACTAGGAATGTCTACTGCTACCTTAATAGCCTACAGCAGAGGCCACTATTCTTAGAGGGGCCATTTGTAAGTTAGCTCTGAGCCACTCTGGCCAGTAGCAGTCAAGTCTTCTGAGAGAAATCTTTTATTTAGATGCTGATATGCAAAATATATAAAGAATTCAAGAAATTTAACACCATCAAACCAAATAACCCTATTAGAACATGGGGTACAAAGCTAAACAGAATTCTCAACAGAGGAATATTGAATGGCTGAGAAACACTAATATTCAACATCCCTAGTCATCAGGGAAATGCAATTCAAAATGGATCTGAGATTCCGTCTTACACCTATCAGAATAGCTAAGATCAAAAACTCAAGTGACAGCACATGCTGGTGAGCATGCAGAGAAAGTGGAACACGCCTCCATTGCTGGTAGGAGTACAAACTTGTACAACATTGTCAATTTTCTACTTAAGTGTTTTCTTCTAGGTTTTTCACCTGCATTTTGTATAGCTTACCAGTTTTCAAAAGTAATGTGAAAGTTTTTTTCTTAGAAATAAAATGGGATACAACAGGAGTTAGTATGATAATTATTGTAACATCTATAGACAATTTACAATGCTGTAGGCTGTAGCAGTAGCTTGCTGTTTTTAACTTCCCAGTCACCATTGTCTCTCTCACTATAATATACTCTTTGTCAATCACGGTAGTGTCATCAGATTTCTGCTCAAATTAAGGCAATCATCAAAAGCCTAACATTGCAAACTTTTTCTTCCTTATCTTAAGATAACCCAAACATTTCTTAAGACTCATGCATAATTGGAACCTACATTCTGGGGAAAATGCTAAAAAAATACACTTAGGAAATTATTTTCAAGTCATAAATTTTAAATGATCTGTTAATTGTACAAGCAATTCAGAAAAACTTTATCTGTGAATGGAGAGACAGTTATTTATAACTGAAGGGATGGATACCATAATTTTGGAGTAAATATCTGCATTATATTTTGTTATATAATGGAAACTGTTTAGTTCAGAAATTCTTAACAGTAAAGTGTGAACAAAGGTGTTTTGTAAATGGTTAGATTTCTACAAATTATCATTGTTATTCCCATGTATATTTGTAAGATCATGACCATTCATAAATATGCCATATAAAAGACTTGCTCAAAAAAAAAGAAAGAAAGAAAAGAAAAGCATTAGAAACTGGTTAAAACACTCTATGTTCATCGATCAGTAATGTTATCATTGTGATAATACTATATAATAGTGCTAATGTTGCAAAATCTTACCAAAAGCAATTTACACACTCAGTGCAGTCCAAATAAAACACACAACATTCATAACAGAATTATAAAAATAATCCTAAAATTTGTGTGGAACCAGAAAATGTCCCAGATAGCCAAAATAGTCCTAAGTAAAAAGAATGATACTGGAGGGATTGTTGTTCCAGACTTCAAAATATACGATGAGCTATAGTTATAAAAACAATGTGGTGGAGGCACAAAAACAGACATGTAGTGAGAACAAAAAAGAAGACCCAACATGAGTCCAACAAATGTTGCAGGAAAAACTAAATGTCCATGAGCAAAATGAGCTTAGCCACTATCTATTATCCTGCACAATAAGTCACTCCAAGTGGATCAATGACGCCAAATTGAAACCTAGAATGCCAAAACTACTAGAATAAGGCAATATTACAGGATTTGATCACAAGAAAGGACTTTCTGAGTAGAATTCCCATTGCACAAGAATTAATGACAACAATTGACAATCACTATCTCATAAAATGAAAATATTTCTATACATCCTGGAAAACAATCAACTGAAGAATAAACCCACAGAGTGTGAAAGAATCTTTGCCAGTTATGCGTTTGACAGAAGATTAACACGCATAGACTATAAAGAACTAAAAATATAAGAGCCAAATAAACAAATGGCCCAACTTAAAAATGGGATATGGATCTAATAAAAGTTTTAATAGAAGAAATTAAAATGATTATGAAATACTTCAAAGAGAGATCACTAACCTTAGGAATTAGGCAAATGGGAGTTAAGATAATTTTGAGGCTCCATCTGACTGTGGTTAGATCAGCTAAGATTAGAAAGAAACTGACAACAAATGCTGGCATGGTTATACAAAAAGAGGAACCCTCTCTAACAACTGGTGGGACTGTAAATTGGTCTAGCTACTCTGCAAATCACTATGGAAATCCTCAAAACAAAAATTAAATATACCATATATCTCAGCTCTTCCAATCCTTGGCATATGTACAAAAGAACTGATATCCTATTCCATAGACACTTCTTCAGCAATGTCCACTACTGCTCTATTCGCAAAAGACAAAAATGGAAAAAACTTAAATGTCCTTCAACACATGAGTACACAATGAAAGTACAGCACACATACACAATGAAATACTACTCATCTATAAATAAAAATAAAATCATGAATCAGGAGTTCATTATAAGTTATTATTGGTCTTATACAGAGAAAAAAAACTAGCTTGAACTCAGGGATATCTCTCTTTTCCTTTATCTTTCTTTCATAGGTAAGGAGATGGGAGATGTAAAGAAAGAAAGGGGGATACAGAAATATAGAGGAATGATAAAACAAAAGGTAGATTATTGAATCTACTCCTCAGCTCAAGGCCTTGTTACTCACAAATAAGGTTATCTTTAATTTATTGGTATAGAATTTTGTATATTGATGCAAAATAAGTGTACTTTTGATACATTGGAAGAGAGTTCAAATCTAAGATTATTCTTCATACACATTATATATTTACATATATATACTCAAATATGAGGTATTTTATCCATACAACTTGGTTATAATACAAAGTTTACTTCCAATACCTTGAAAGTGGTGCTTCTGGCTATTAAGGATAATTAATTAATAATAGAAGGTCATTATTACTTGAACAAATCATGGTCATGTCAAATGCTAGTCTAATTTTATCACAAGAATATATCCTAGATCTAACAGATAGATATGATTCTATAGATATATAAGGTAACATAGTTAAATAAGGTCTTCAAAAGCCTCTGAGACATGCAGAATATGGCATTTAAAATGTTTCTATTATTCTAAAGATTCTTTGACAACAAGACAGTTAACTCCTAGAAACACACAGCCTACCACAAAGAAAATGATGAGCATCAAAGAACCTCCTTATGGAATTGGATTCAAATATGGCAATCAAGCCATGGGGGAAAACATCCTAGTTTCTGCCACAGACAGAATTCTGCCTAAAAATGGGCAAGCTTGGACGCAAGCAGAGTCAACAGCTAATCTGTGCCAAGACAGTATAATCAAGTCCTCAATAGTAGTCCCTGTCTCACAACTATGTCTGTCAGATATATTGGGCTAGAAGGCTGAAGATAATGCTCCAACGTTATAGAGAGTTTTGGGTGACTGTTCAGGCAATAAACTGTCTCTGTCATTTTTTCATTTTGGAAGCTGCTAATATGCACTTCCAGTTGACTCAGGTAATTAAGTTTCATCAAGAGGACATAGTATCTTAATTATTAATGCACCAAAACTTAGGACTCCCAATTTCATAAAGTATTCACTAAAATGTAAAAAGACAAAACATGTCAGAACACAGTAATAATAGGATACATCAATATCTTATTTTCATATACAAAGAGGTTCTCCACATCAAAAAATAACAAAGAAACCTCAGAGCTAAACCATGCAATGAATCAATTGGATCTATCAGGTATCTACAGGTCAGTCCATCAAACAGATAGGAAATATACATTCTTCTCAGGAGAACATGGAATCTTTTCTAAACTGGTCATGTTATAGGCTACAAAACAAACCTTAATAAATGTGGGGGAAATCACAATAACTCTCTCTCCACATCCTAGAGGCCTACAGTAGAATAACACAAGAAATTAACAGCAAGACTTAACTAAAAAATATGACACAAATACTGAGACTGCATAATATGCTTTTGAAAGAAATGAAGAAATTGGAGAAAGTTTTCAAATCTTGGAGAGTGAAACTGAGAGTGCAGCCCTCAATCACCCCTGTCATGCCTTATGTAAGTGCTCACAATTAAAAAGAAAAACTACAACAACAAAACATGGACATATCCCATATAAATAACTTAGTAATATACACCAAATCTCTAGAAAGGGGTCAGAAAGATGGTACAGTGAATAGAGGTACTTGCTGTACAGCCCTGATGAACTGAGTTTGAAGCCTTAAACTCATGGTAAAAGAAAAAAAAATGACTTCCAAAAGCTGTGCTCTGACTTCCATATGCAAAAGCGAAGTTTGCATACATATATCACAAACACATATATACAAACTAATAACACACTTTTTGAAAATCTCTAGAAAATCAAGCACTCAACCCCAAATTCAGGTGATGACAAGAAATAATAAAGATTTGGATACTAGGATTAAATATGGCGACACCAATCACACACTGCTTCTGATCAGCAGGACAACCAGGACTGCACAGTGACCTAAAGACCAAACTGAGACCTACAGAACACCAGTGCTGATGATTCCCATGGAGCACGGGTGCATTTGACCCCTGTCCACCCAACTAACCCACAGGAAAATCCCAGGGGACAATCTACATTAGCTGCCATCCCAAGAGAGAGAGCCGGGCACCCAAGCACCTTTGGGCTCTGATCTCTCTCAGCCCCCAAGCTGCTTACTAGCCTAGCACAGCTGGGTCACACAGTGTATAGGCAGAGCTCTGCCATCTCAAAAAGACTTGTGGAGCATCCAAGAAACTTTGGGTTCCGGTCTCTCTCAGTTCCCCAGCCGCTTACCAGCCTGGCCCATCTGTGACACAGAGCATACAGGGAGAGCTGAATCCAAATATCTGTCACAATCCACATCCTGTGAGTGGCTTCAGGCCTCAGTCTATCTCTGCCCACCTGCCTAAAGCATACTGCTCTGACACAGCTAGAACATAGAGGAGACAGGATGAACAGAGACCTGTGTGGGCCACAATCCATATTAGCTGCCATTCTGCTAGCTTCAGGCTCTGTTCTCTCGCTGCCCAACTGCAGCTTATTGGCAGGATCCAGCTAAGTCACAGAGCAGACAGATGGAACAGAGACCTGTGCAGACTACACTCCACATTAGCTGGCATTCTGTGAGCAGCTTTGGGCTCTGATCTCTCTCTGCTGGCCAGCAGCTTGCCATCCTAGACCAACTGGGGCATTGAGCAGATAAGCAGAGCCCTGTCATCTCTAGAAGGCCTGTGAAGCACTGCAGCAACTTTGGGCTCTGGTCCCCCTCAGGCCCCTAGCTACTTACCAGCCTGGACCATCTGGAATACAGAGCAGATAGGCAGAGCTGAGTCTGGCGTGGACCAAGAATCACATTTGCTACCATCTGAAGAAGGTCTGTGGGGCACCTGAGAAGCTTCAGGCTTGAATCTCTCACAGCTCCCTAGCTGCTTACTGGCTTAGCCCATCTGGAACACAGCAGATAGGCAGAGCCCTGCCATCTCAAAAAGGACTGTAAGGCTCTTGAGCAGCTCTAGGCTTGGAAATCTATCAGCCTATGCCTCTCCTGCCAGAGCCAACTAGGATACAGACAGGGAACCCAGCTGAGCTGAGCTGAGTGCAGGCTCTAACACCCACTTTCCACCATCCTGAGGGGATCTCTAGAGAGCAATAGCAAACAACCTTCAGCTTGGAGCTCTCTTTATTTGCTCCCAACCCTCTGGGCCCACGTGGGACACAGACATCAACCTCATTGGAGGAACCTCTACTTCTCCTAACACCAGAGACAACAAGATGCCTAGAAGACAGTGCAAGAAGACTAGCAACAAAACTCAGAGCCATATAACAACACTGGAAGTGATTCTACTACTGCAAGCCCTGGAGATATAAACACCCATGAAGCACAAGGAGAAGGCTTTAAATCTGAGATGATGAAAATGATAGAAGCTTTAAAAGAGGAAAATAAATCACTCAAAGAAATACAGGAAAATACATTCAAACACATGAGGAAATTGAATAAATCCTATAAAGAACTACAGGAAAATATATCCAAAGAGATGAAGTATATGTAGTACACATTTATATATGCAGACAAGTATTCATATGCATAATTATTTAAGTTTTCAAAACTACAGAACAAGCTCTCTGATCAACAGACACAAAAGTTCCAAATGAAGTACATACAAATGGAATTCAAGATCTCATTAGGAAAATCTCTTGCATAAGGCCAACCCATTCAAATTCTACCTCAGAGGAAGAGGAGTTTCCAAGACCTCACACCTGAGGAGCTATTAGCACTTGATAGCTAGCTAGCTATTTGGGGAAAGAAAATCATTCTTTTTTGTGGATGTTGACACTAATAAGTTCCTGTTCGTATGGTAGATGGCCCAATATATATATATGCAGTACTAATTCGACTTAGTGAGTTATAAAGAAGGAAAGGACAAGAATGTGAAGAGAAGGAAAAGGGGAAGAGAGGAAGAGTGAATTTGGGAAAGACACATGTTGGGAGAGTTAAAAGAAAAAATTGGGGCTTATAGGTTTATATTTTATTGTATAAATATATGAAATTCTCAAATCATTGGCAAATATGTTTCATAGTAGGGATTCAGGCATGGTTCAATACATGTAAATTAATAAATGTATCATCACATTAATGAACTTAAAAGCAGAAATCACATGAACATCTAGATAGACACAGAAAAACACATTTGACAAAATTCAGCATGCATTTGTGATAGAAGCTGTGAGAATAAATCTTTTAAAATAAATAGGACATGCCTCAACAAAATCTAGGCTATATGCTACAAACCTATAGGCAACACTATACTAAGAGGAAAAAGAGTAAGACCATTTCCTTTAAATTTTGGCATGAGACAAGAATGTGACACGTTCAATTCTTATAAACTATAGTCTTACCTGGAGCAATAAGACAAAAGGAAACTATAAAAGGTAATAAAAACAGAAATATTTGCTAAGGTAACATATGTAATGGTTGTGTTTTATATAGAAATTCAGTATAGTTTTAATTTAAAATTTAAATACCCAAAAATCAAAGAATAAATATTGTCAATGAAAATTGAAGTTCAATGGTGCAAAGTTATTTATTTGTATCTTCAAAAAATATATTATTTTGTTTATACATCAGCGTGAGTTTCAAGCATCCTTCCCTGGATCCTCCTTGGTTTCTTTGGGTCTGTGGGTTATAGCACTGTTATCCGTAATTTATTGCTAATATCCACTTATAAGTGATTATATACCTTGCCTCTCTTCCTGGACCTGGGTTACCTCACTCATGGTCATATTTTCTAGTTCATCCGTTTGCCTGCAAATTACATGATGTCTTTGTTTTTAATAGTTGCATAGTATTCCTTTGGGTAAATGTACATTTTCTTTACCCATTCTTCAACTGAGGGGCATCTGGATTGTTCAGTTTCGGTTATTACAAATAAATTTGCTATGAACATAGGTGATCAAGTATCTTTGTGGTATGGTAAATCATCTTTTAGATATATGCCCAGGAGTGGTATAGCTGAATCTTGAGGTAGATTTTCTGAGAAAATCCACATTGATTTCAACAGTGGTTGTACAAGTTTGCACTCCCACCAGCAATGGGGGAGTATTCCCCTTTCTCCACATTCTTGCAAGCATGTACTGTCACTTGAATTTTTTATCTTAGCCATTCTGATAGGTGTAAGATGGAATCTCAGAGTTAATTTGATTTTCATCTCCCTGATGACTAAAAACACTGAGCATTTCTTTAACTGCTTCTAGGCCATTAGAGAGTCTTCTGTTGAGAATTCTCTGTTTAGCTCTGTACCTCATTTTGGGGGGTTATTTGGCTTGTTGGTGTTTAATTTCTTGAGTTCTTTATATGCTTTGGATATTATCCCTCTGTCAGATGGAGGGTTGTTGAAGATCTTTTCCCATTCTTTAGGCTTCCATGGGGAGGGTAACAGGGATAGGGGTCAGGTGTGGGAAGGGAGAAGAACCAGGAAAGAGAATGGGAATCTGTGGGAAGGTGTATCTCTGGAACAGGAGAAGCTCTCAGGAATCTATGGGATTGACTCTATTTGAGACTCCTCGCATCAGGGGTTATGGAGCCTGAAGTAATAACCTCTTGTTGCCAGGTGAGTCTTCCAATGGAGGGAGGGTAAAAACAATCCACCATAAAACCTTCAACCCAAAATTCGTCTTGCCTACAACAAGTATAGTGATAAGAATAGAACAGAGATTGAGGGAATGACAAACAAGGACTAGCCCAATATGACACCCACCCCACAGGAGAGATCTAACATATGACACTATTAATGATACTCTGTTATGCTTATAGAGAGGAGCCTAGCATAACTGCCTTCTGAGAGGATTCATCTAGCAGTTGATGGAAACAGATGCAGGGACCCATAGCCAAACAATAGGCAGAGTTTGGAGAGTCTTGTGGAAGAGTGAGAGGCAGGATTGAGGGAGCCAGAAAGGTCAAGGACACTAGAAGATGTCCTACAGAGCATGCATGGGCTGGAACTAGACTCCCTACTCATGTGTAGCAGATGTATAGCTTGGTCATTTTGTGGGTCCCTTACAATAGGAGTAGGAGCTGTCTCTGACTCTATTGCCTGCCTCTGCATCCCTTTCCATTAGCTAGGCTGCATTGTCTGGCTTTAGTGGAAAAGGATGTTCTTGGTCCTGTTGAAACTTGAGATGTCATGATGGGTTGGTAAGCCTTGGCAGCCTTCCCTTCTCTGATAAGAAGGAGAGAGAGGAATGGAGGGGAGAGGACAAGAAGGTGGGACTGGAAGGAAAGGAGAGAGTGTGTAAGATCAAGCTGTAAAGTAGTTAGGTAAACAAATAAAAAAGAAAAACCAAAATAAATAAATAAAATGTAGTATTTATTGCTTACTTTATTTGTTTTGTATGTGTCTATTTGTATCATTTTTCTACCATATACATTCAGGAAAGCATGAGGGCTAAAAGATGGTATCAAATCCCCTGGACCTGGGGCTACAAATGTTTGTAATCTACAATATAGGTGCTAGAACCTGAACCCAGGTCCTCTGAAAGAGCAGTACGCACTCTTAACAACTAAGGTATCTCTCCTACCCTTACTTGTGCCATTTTAAAGAATGCATTGCAATTAGTAGGTCATTAATGTTTGTAGAGTATAACATATGAAAAGAAAATATATTAATTCATATATTCTTATTTGATCAATTAAGATAATGGTGCTTTTAACAAGGCTTTTAAAAAGGCAGCCCTTTTAGCTTTCTTGTGTTTTCTTATGCTAAAAGAATAGGTAATAAACTTTATTCTTTTATATATCCAGATAATAAAAATAAAACATAATGTACAATTTATAGAGATGCTTTTATTTTTTAGGAACATACTAAATGCTTACCTTATACAAAATCACATCAATCTCTTAAAAAGAAGTTTCCCTGGAAACACAAAAAACTTGAACCTTTAATGTGTAAATTATAAATATATTTTCTGCCTCATATAATGAGCAGTAAATTCTTATTCAAGATATCTTTAATTGAGTAGATTTAAAACCATGCAGTTCTCCTACACTCAGTTTCAAATTATTTATTTATTACTTTTTGTGATCCAAACTCTAATGGTTCCATCTTGTGGTGAAAATCAGAATAGGTTCTGTGCACTTTGTGCTTTTATTTATTTTACTCTTTTTGCTTATAAAATCCACAGCAAAAAAAGTTAAAAGATTATGTTTTTCCATAGATGCCTGAATAGTTTCCTTACCTCAAGTAATCCATAACTAGCAGCAGCATAGACAAGTAATTCAGTAAAGTACAACATACATGTAAAAAGAAGTTTAATCAAGGGGTAGTAATGGCACATAGGAAATAGCTAATATTTTTCAATTTTTGACTATAAGGAGCACCAGGAATAATATAATATGATAAATATTTGGTTTATCATAATATAAGATGATAAACTATTTGATTATCTTTCGGAATCTGGATTGGATGCTGGACCACATCTCTATTTACATAAATAGAGAAAGCAAATGCTAGAAATCATTATTTTTAAAAAATGAAGAATAAGCCCTCAAAACTGCAGATAGTGAGTTAATGCAAATATCAGGATTCAAGCTAGAGAGCTAAACAAAGAACATATATCCAAAAATATTTCAATAAGGAACAAAACATAGAAACAGGAGAAAAGGAAGTACCTTGGACACTTTCTAAAGATAATAAATAGCTGTTGAATTGGGTATTGGGAAGAAAAACAGAGCTCCCACTCCCAATCTATGTGGTATTTTAAGTTTACCCTTTGAAGTACTACAAAATACTATTAGATAAAATGTAAATGATTGACATGCATTCAGGTAAAAAAGAAAAAAAAAGGAAATATCTTCTAAGTCAAGATGGCCAAACTGAGACCCATCCAATGGGAAAGAGACAACCTCTGACACTGTTACTGATACTCCACTTTGTTTGCAGACAGGTGCCTATCATAACTGTCTTCTGAGAGGCTTCATTCAGCTGCTGATGGAAGCAAATGCAGAGATGAACAATCAACAATAGGTCGACTCTGGGAGTCTTGTGGAAGAGGAGGAAGAATTGAGGGAGACTGAGGGGTCAAGAACACCACAAGAAGACCTACAGAGTAAACAAACCTGGGCCAAAGGGAGCTTACAGAGACTGAACCACCAAGAATGCATACCACAGAATCACTGGCAAAAACCCCTATAGACTAAGTGACTGAATCCAAAACATGTTCAACATGACTATGCAAATTTTTTCCTAGTGCTTACTCTTGTATCTGCTAGGCAGGTGGTCTACAACTTTTCCTGGCACTTCAGCCTCAACATGACCATTAAACAACAAACATAGAACCACTCATATGTATAGCAAACACTGTGTGTGCTCCACATTGATCTGGCTTCCAAATATTTAAATGTTTTCAAAAGTATTTTCTGCATTGGAAGCCCCATTTAATATGCATATGCTAAGGCAGAAATGCCTAGGAATTAATGTGCCTAAGAATAGCCTTGAAATAAAGACTAAGAGAATTTGGAGGTAATACTCAGGCCCTTCAATCCTGTTTTAAAGAGAAAGGTAAAAACTGAAGGAGTGAAGAATGGTGTCTTATTCGAAAGAAAATATTAAACAGCATTAAAATAAGTATGTTTGACATATTCATATGAATAAATTAATGAATAGAACTTATCATAATAAAGAAAAAAGTAAATAGAAACTACATAAGGAAGATACTTTTTTCTTATTTAGGTTTCTATTGCTGTGATAAAACATTTACCAGCCAGGTGCTGTGGCATATATGCTTGCAGTCCAAGCACTCAGGGGAGGGAGAGGCAGAAGGATCTTTGAGTTCAAGGCCAGCCTGGTCTACAAAGTGAGTACCAGGACAGCCAAGGCTACTCAGAGAAACCCTGTCTAGAAAAATTTAAAAATTACCAAAAGTAACTTGGGGAAGGAGCAGTTATTTCAGCTTACAGTTTGTAGTCCATTATGAAGGGAAGATAGGCAATATAAGTAGGAAAGACACTGAACGTAGGAAGTGAAGCAGAAACCATGGAAAAATGCCAACTGCCTTGCTCCCCACAGATTTCTAGCCTGCTTTCTTACACCACTTAGGACCACCTGCCTGATGTGAGCTTGGCCCTCTCACATCAGTCATTAGTCAAAAATTTTCCCCCACAGACTTGCCTATGAGCTAATCTAATGGAGCCATTTTCCCAAATAAATTCCCCTTTTCAAAATGACCCTGACTAAATAAAGTTGACCAAAAAATAGAGCAATATGATAATTTATCCATTATAAATTTAATAAACAATCATTTTATCAATTTAAATATAAAAGTATTAGCAGTCATAATAAAGTGTGATGGGCACTGAAAAGGGAACAAGAAAATTGGAAAACTGAGAGGACAATGCTAAGAAATTTGTTTGTAATTCACTGAGAAAAAAATCCTTAGAATGCATGAAATGATGGTTTAAATAATTTAAGGAATTATCAAATTATTTGTCCAAATAATAGGATTGTTTTGTTCTTCAAATAAATAAAACAAGAGTTAACTTAATTACACTGTGCTCCAAGTCATTGGACTTTGAATTCAATCAATTTGACAGATGATAAATAGATAGATAAATAGATAGATAACTATATAATCTTTCTTAACCATTAACTATTAGTTGACAAAGCACTAATAAATTTTAAAAAGTGAGGTGTCACTAACTTATCACTTCCATTAAGTAGTTTGGATTCATCTTCCTGAAACTGATTAAATATGAGTACTCAACTTTACAAAAAATATATCATAGATGTATCATAGATATATGAGTTATCTATCAAATTTCCCTTTTCCTTTAATCTCATCTCTCACCTATATTATTTCATGCTTTTTTTGTGCCTTACATTGTAGTATAACTCTTGGTCTGCAGTCTCTAATTCCTTATTAGTAGTTTTGTAATGGTGTTGTTGTTGGGCTATTGGGCATCCAAGAACATGTCTATTTAATACATCCAATTATATTAACTTGAATTTGGAACAGGACAGATAGTGAACTCATTGATTATGAACTATTTCAAAAACTTCACAGTTTTTCCATTTAGAGATACATATCAAGTTTTGGAAACCTCTACCACCATTTTCATGTACTCATAAACCATGTTTACTCATGTTTACCCTTTAGCTACAAACTAAATTATAAAGACCTTTCCACTCACTAATTCGTCATGAGGTTCTCAATGTGGGCAGACCACCAACGGTGGTGCTTCTATCTACAATACAGATTGCATTGCTTGCAGGCATTCTATCTTGACAACACCATTCCTAGTGGTCTAGTATGGTGTCATCTTTCTAAAAATGATAAACTGAAAAAATGTCTCTTCATTTTTCCATTGCATCTTTGGCCTCTGAATTCATAGCAAGAGGGAATGTTTATTTTTGTTCTTATGCTGCCAGCTACTCCCTGATGGAATACATAGCAAGATATACAGTGGAATATATCACCATTTAAAATTAATTTCTGGGGTTTCAAATTAAGCATAATGGTAGAGTATCTTCCTATCATTTGAAAGAGTCTGGGTTCAATTCCCAGCACTGTATCAAAAGAAAAGTCATCCTCTGCATTACTATGACTGGGAGCCAAGTAATTCACTTTAATAGCAGTGAGCAGGCATTGTAAAAAAAAAAAAAAAAAAAAAAAAAAAAAAAAACAGTCAAATTTGTCCATTCATTCACACAGTCTTGGTTTTGTCAGATATTTTTCAAACATTTAGAATGAATGTATTTGAATTCCAATTCTTTGGATGAATTACCATACCATTCTTATTTTCAGCTTTTCATGTATAAAGTGGGCATAAAAATAGCTATGTATGTTTCAGTATTGCTGGTACTAGAGATAGAGTAGTAAAACAAACATAATCACAGTTTCTTACTTTACAAAAATTAAAATGCAACCCAGTTTGACTACACATTAAAGCTAATGAAAAAATATTACACTTTTCCCCCAGTTCTCATCTTCTAATGGCTTAAAATAAATAACTTAATTTTCAAATAGAAAAGCCTATGTAGCCTCTAGGTTTTGCCACTCTGTGTTGTGAACTTTCAGGCTCTCTCTCTAAAATTCTCCTCCAAACATACATCTTCAATAAGTATGGTACCTACTAAGTAGTACATCAAGACAAGGAAATAGGACAAATAGTAGAAAATTGCAAAAGAAAGTAAAAGATCAGAATTGAAGCATACCTCTGTCTGAGTTATATTAGAGTCACACAGAGTCATGTGGAGAAATTCTGAGTGTGATGCCCTTAGATCTGTAAATGAGGTATATCCTTTGCCTGTTATGGTATATCAATCTACCCTGGAAGATTTTCTCTGTTATACACTAGAGTATAGTGAAAATGAACAACATGTAGATTGTGCAATCCACAATATAAATAAACTGAAAGAAAAAAATCACATGATTATCTCATTGGATGCTGAAAAAGCCTTTGCCAAAATCCAATACCCCCTCATGATAAAGGTGTTGGAGAGATCAGGGATACAAGACAGATACCTAAACACAATAAAGGTAACATACAGCAAGCTAATAGACATCATCAAATTAAATGGAGAGAAACTTAAAGCAATTCCACTAAAATAAGAGATAAGAAAAAGCTGCCCACTTTCTCCATTATCTAAGAAATATAGTTTTTGAAGATTTAGCTAGAGCAATAAGACAACTAAAGGAGATTAAGGGAAAAAAAGAAAGGAAAAGTTGGAAAGGAAGAAGTCAACGTATCACTTATTACTGATGATATGGTAGTATACAGAAGTGACCCTAAAAATTCTACCAGAGAACTCCTACATCTGATAAATACCTTCAGCACCAAGTCAGGAAAAAAAATTATGTCTTTTTTTTTTTTTTTTTTTTTTTTTTGGTTTTTCAAAACAGGGTCTCTCTGTGTAGCCCTGGCAGTCCTAGACTCACTTTGTAGACCAGGCTGGCCTCTAACTCATAGCTATCTGCCTGTCTCTGTCTCTCAAGTGCTCGGATAAATGGTGTGCACCACCACACCCAGCCAGTCTATTCTTAACCCTCTATGTTATTTTGTCATATTTCCAGCAAACATCCCAGTGATACTTGTACTTTATACCTTTCCTTGGCTCCAGCTCCTTCCTCCTGACCTTCCTTGTACTTCTCCCATCCCCTAGCTGACTCTCCTAACTCCTCCTCCCCTGGCTGGCAGTAAGTCCAGCCCTATTCTCTTCCCTGCTCATCAATTGTCTGTAAGCTGCTTTACTAACGTGTCAGAGAGAAAAGTGACAAGCAGTTTTTATAACATTTAAACAGGAAATCAAAATTTAAACTACCCAATGACCTTATGCCTACAAAGCACTTAAACAAATATGCAACACCCTTAGTCATCAGGGAAATGCATATCAAGACGACACTGAGATTTTATCTTGCACCTGTCAAATAAGCTAAGATCAAAAACTCAAGTGGCAGCACATACTGGTGAGAATGTGGATCAAGAACAATCCTCCATTACTTGTGGGAGTGCAAATTTGTACAACCACATTAGAAATAAAATAAGCACTTTCTCACAAAATTGGAGATAGTTCTACCTCAAGACTGAGCTATATCACTCCCGAGTATATACCCAAAGGACATTTAATCCTACCACAAGGAAACTTGCTTAGCTAGGTTCATATAGCCAGAATGTGGAAACAATCAAGATAAATGTTTCCCAACCAAAGAATGAATAAAGAAAATGTGGTACATTTAGACAATGGAGTATTACTCAGCTTTTAAAAACAATGACATCATGAAATTTTCAGGCAAATGGATGGAACTAGAAAAGATCATCCTGAGTGTGATAAGCAGATATTAGCCATATAGTACAGGATAAGCATACTACAATCCACACACCCAAAGAAGCTAAGTAACAAGGAGGGCCATGGGGACATGTTTGAACTCACTGAGTAGGGGAAATAGAATAAACATGTGGGTTAGAGGGAGGGAGGAAACTGTGTATGGGAAGGGTTGAGAAGAGGATCAGGAAGGATCAAGTGAGAGCAGGACAGAGAGAGAGAGAGAGTACTGGGAGAGAGAACTAGAATGGGAGGGGAACAAGCCTGAAACTTCAGATAATAGAAACTCACAGGAATCTATGAGGGTGATGCTAAGACTCCTAGCAATAGGGAATATGGAACTTGAATTAGCCATATTCTATAACCAGAAAAGTCTTCCAATGGAGGGATTGGAACACCAACCCTGCCACAAACCCTCAACTCACAATTTCTCCTGCCTACAAGAGGTTCAGGGGTAAATATAGAGCAGAAATTGAGGGAAAGACTAAGCAATGATTGGCCCAACCTAAGACTCATGCCATGAGAGAAAGCCCACCCTGACAAAATGATATTCTGCTATACTCACAGACATGTGCCTAGTATAACTGTCATCTGAGAGGCTTAACCCTGCAACTGATAGAAACAGATACAAAGACCAACAGCTAAACATTGAATGGAGCTTGGGGAATCTCATAGAAGACGGGGAAGAAAAAAAACCAAAGGAGCCAGATAGGTCAATGATGCCAAAAGAAAACGTACAAAATCAATTAATCTGGGACCATAGGTACCCACAGAGACTGAACTGCCAAACAGAATGTACATAGCGCAGAACTAGGTCCTCTGCACATATGTAACAGTTGTGCAGCTGAGTCTTCATGTGGGACTCCTAACAGCAGAAGCAGGGGCTGTCTCTGGCTCTGTTGCCTGCCTTTGGGACCCTTCGCCCTAACTGGTCGACCTTTTCTATATGAGATGAGCCTAGTCCTAGTGTAACTTGATATGACAAGGTAAATTGATATCCATGGCAAGCCCTCCCTACTCTGAGGAGAAAGGGAGGATGGAGGAAGAGGAGGGAAGAGAGAGGGACTGGAAGGAGAGGAGAGAGGGGAAGCTGTGATTGGGATATAAACTTAATTAATTCATTAATGTTTAACTTTTAATTAAGAGGTATATCAAAAGGGAAATAAAATATCAAAAGACAACATATTATTTTGAAGTAAATTAAAATTTTACATAGGAATATCAAATTTGTGGGCTGACAATAAGCCAGTATATAGGGGAAAATTTCTAAGATTGGCCTATAACTATTTAAAAAGGGGAAATCTAAATTTTACCCACTGCAGCTTTAGCACTGAGAAATTTAAGAACATTTCAACACCACATGCCTTTCAAGTGGATGCTGGGACTTGACATGTCCCCCCTTGCAGGGTTTTTTCCACAAAACAAAAGCCTGCTTTCTTCTACCATCCAGGACCATCTGCCTAGGGGTGGCACCACTCCCAGTGACCTGAACTCTCCCACATCAATCACTGATCAAGATAATAAGCCACAGACTTGCCTAGGCCAATCTGATGGAGGCAGTTCCTCAGTTGAGATTCCCTCTTTGCTAGTATGTCTAGTTTTCTGTCACTTATCAGCTAATGACAAGCAGGTATTGTACTAAAGAATGGAAGACAGGAGGGAGGCAGCGGATGAGTTAACTAAAACTAAAATTGTATGTAAAAGCCTTGTGGAGACTCACTAGTTAGTAAGGAAATTTCAAAACCTAATTGGTCAGCCCTAGAAACATAAATGTCAGCACCACTAAATGCTAATTATATGCATGTATTTGTTTATATGTGTGTGCATGTATATGGATGTGTGTGTATGAGTAACAATAATACTTAAATAAAAGAAAACCATGAATTTGAGAGGGATGGTATGGGGGCAGGGCCATGAGATGGGCTGGAGGAAGGAAGGGAGAATGGTATAATTATATTTTAATTAACAATAAAATAAAAAATTTAAAGAGTTTAGACATAATTATCTTGCATGGGTGGGTAGTGTTGACAAAATTTGCAGTACAAGCCATAAGATAGCTCCCAATAACTAATTGGTCAAGGAGATCTATGAGGTCTCCAAAATAACAGATTATTTCCAGTGCCTTTGTTAGCTATCATAACTACATAGTAAGATTCTGCCACAAACTGGAGGCAGAACATAAGAGAGAGAATTCCCAGACTGTGAAACTGCCTCCTTACTGACTAGCTTTCACGGTGCCTCAAAGTGATATCTAAGGAAAGTGGTATGGCTAGGGGAGAAAAGACATTAATGACCTTACCCACTGTTGGACCCTACATTCTGCAATACTTATGTGCATACTGGTTCAATAATGGCAGGACCATTACAGGGTAATTATATTTTTTCTGATTGGATTTGAGGTATGATCCACAGCAAAGAACTTCATATCTGATGCTATAATCCTAGTAAACAGCTTGTATCCTATTAAATCATAGGCCCTTGGATATAATCTCCTATTATTATTTTGCTAATGGTCATGCCATCAAATTCTTTCCTAATTATTTGTGGTTACATCCATAGATATGGGCTGTTTTAAAGTTTGGTCAGATATTCCTATTTATTTATTTATTTGTTCTTGCAGTGGACAGTAGTCAATAGAGAGATATATAACTAGCTCATCAAAGTGTTGAGAATAAAAGACTCAGTGCTCAGCCCTGACTAGGACACCTACACTAACCCCACTAAACTAAGACTCAGGAAACATGAAGGAAGAAGAGGCAGAAAGAATGTAAAATTTATAGGATGGTAAAGAATGCTGTGAGATGGCTTCATCACATGGCATGACTATCATACTCATGATCTCACAGCAACTAGCATGTAACATCAAGTCACCTAAAATCCTGGCATTGATAAAGTAGATGATGTCCAAACCTCATTTCTATACTGAGGAGCTATTGAGACATATTGTTGGCTGGGAGAAGGATAATACTTTATTCAGGGTGTGGCAACTGATGCTCCAGTAGATGACCCACACCTTTGCATACATGAACTGCACTATTTGGATATATTGGGTTATCATAAAAGAAAAACAAGATATAAAACTGTGATGGGAATGTGATGAGGTAATATGGGAGAAGTAGTAGAAGGTAAATGGAGAAGCAAATATACTATTGTATACATGAATGAAATCTCAAAAAGGTGGTCAATTCTTTGTTTGAGAAGAGGCCCTTCTGCGTCAGACAGGACATCCAGCCCAAAAGAGATCTCACTTGCTTCATTAAATGGCCCCACTATATCAGGCTGCAGCAATAAAGGGCCATCCTCTATAAGCAGCTTAAAGTACCTCCTGCCATTAACCAGTTCACCCAGCCCCTGGACCGGGAAACAGCTATCCAGTTGCTTAAGCTTTCTCACAAGTACAGGCCAAAGACAGCAGGAAAAGGCTACAGGTGCATGCTGAGAAGAAAGCTACTGGGAAACAGGACCTCCCAACTAAGAGACTATCTGTTCTTTGAGCAGGGGGTCAATACAGTCACCACCTTGGTGGAAAAGAAGAAGGCTCAGATGTCACTGGGAAAAGATAATGATGACACCACCACTTTCATAATTGAAAGGAATTGGTATTGTTGATCTCCAACTTCTTTCCAAATTATCTGCAATAAAACCAAGTTCCACTAATCTGAATGATATCAGGAAAGATAGCAGCATAAATAGCTCCAAAAGGAGATTAAAAAATCAAAACATTAAAATGAAATATGTTGGAATTCTATAAAATAATTGAAAGCTGATAATAATAAACTAAATTATGAATTAATAGAAGGGCATCTTAAAATTATGAGGAGGATTTGTGGTGTTTCTTTTGCCCTTGTCCCATTCTATGCTCTGTGTGATTTTGCTCAATAAATATGTATTTTAATTCACAAATAATTGAGTTTATCTCAAAACCTTTCAGTTTAAATGATGTTTGCTTTCATACATTATAGAAAGGAATTTTCCATATGCATAACTGTTCAAGTGGACATTCATGTTCATAGAGTCATTATTATGACTATCCAAGTTATAAAATCATTATATATTTGCTAATAAATAAAGCAAGTGTATGTAAACTCAATGAAGTTTTCACTCAGCTTTTAAGAACAAATCATTTAATTTATAGAGAAATATATGAAACTACGGATAATCACACTAAGTGGAAAAAGCCAATCTGAAAATGACAAACACTACATATTCTCTCATATTTGGAATCTAAATTTAAAAAGAAAATAGGACATAAAATGAAAAGACTACTTGGAAAGAAGAATGAGACATCATAAGGGGGGAGGGGAAATGAAAGTGATAGGGTAATATGATTACATGGCATGCTATACATGGATGAAAAATATCATAATAAAACCTATGACTTTGCTCAATAAATGTCATCTAATTCACATAAAATTGAATATATCTCAGAACCTTTAAGTTTAAATAACATCTACTTTCATACATTATATATTTTATTTTTGCTGGGGCCAGTTCCACAACGAATATGGCAGCACAGGCAGCTCTGTTGTATGATGACTTAGATTCTTTCAGGTAAACTAACCAGAGATGCTAAGCTGGATCATATGAAAACATACCATACTTATTTCTATAGTGTCTTGCCATATACTATAAGAATTATATAATCAAATATAATAATTATATAATAAAAATAATGATCACTATTTTGTAACTCACTGATATAAAAGTATCCTTTATTTGCCCTTTCATCTTAAAAGCTTACTGCCTCAGTCTGCTAACCTAGGCCTAGTCCTGGAAGCTTCTACCCTCCATACAGTCTAACCTAGGCCTAGAATCTATTCAGCCTCTGAGACTTACTGATGAATAAGCTCACCCTTTCTAGCTCTTTCTGAACTCTATCTAGATGGTTCAACTCACTGTTCTGGCTCAAATTCCTTTCCAAGCTCATTGATGTAAAGTGGCTTCTCTCAATTTCTGACTGAATTGCTCTGCTTGGCCTCATATTAACTTTAGCAGTCTGTTCTAATCTTCTGTCTCCTCATTCTTTGGCTCATTCTGTCTTCACCTGTGTCTAGCTTGTTCTCCCTTCAACCTGTCTCTGTAAAACTCTCCTGGTAAAACTGCCTCCTCCTCCTCTCTCTGTTAGAGTTATTTTTATAAAACTATGTTTCTCAGTTTCTCTCTTAACCCAGCTATCACGCAAATAATTGAGACTCTATTATATTATTTAAACAAGCTTTACAGCATAAGAACTGAGCAGTTATTACTTTATTCTTAACCTTCTAAGCTAATTTTGCTTTCTTCCAGGATACACCCCAGAAATACTTGCACTTAGTAGTTTTCCTTGCTGAGCTCTCTCTCCTGGTCCCTCCTGGACATCTCCCATGGCTAAATCCCCTACTTCCTCCACTAATTCTGGCTCCCCTGCCTGGCAGGAAGTCCAGCCTTATTCTCTCCCCTGC
The DNA here is from genome assembly GCF_903995435.1 of Acomys russatus. Taxonomy (NCBI): domain Eukaryota; kingdom Metazoa; phylum Chordata; class Mammalia; order Rodentia; family Muridae; genus Acomys; species Acomys russatus. The sequence goes on along the minus strand of NC_067169.1, from coordinate 59,219,533 downwards.
TCAGAGATGGGCTATTAGCTGCTTTATTGGCATATCAGATGACAATTGGGGAGCATTGTTTACAAAATATTGAGATATGAAATTCTCAGAACAAAAATTGCTCCCAGATATGAACATACAGGAATCAACATTTGAATTGCACAATAACCTTATGCCTACATTTCTCTCTGCACTGCTCTCTCTTAAGTAGCCTATTCTGTTAAATCTTTCTCTGAAAAGCCAGGGTTGGTGGTGCATGGCTTTAATCTCAGCACTCAGGAAGTAGAGGCAGGCTAGTTTCAAATTGAGTGCAGAACAGAGCAATCCTGTTTTAAAGAAAATCTCCCTCTGCTTTGTCATTTTGTCTGTCTCTCAATTAGATGGCACTTTCAAATATAGGTGTTTCCTTCTACAAACTAACTTTACCTTTATTGTTTTGGATGAAAAGTGTGTACTAAGGGTGTGTCTGTATTCCAAACAGAGGGATTAAAGGTGTGTGCTAAGAAAATGTCTGTATTCCAACCAACATTGCCATGCTGCTGGATTAAAATCCCTCTGCACACTGACTTTATCTTCAACAAATGGTGCTGGTCTAACTGGAGGTCTATGTGTAAAAAAATGAAACTGGACCCATATTTGTCACCTTGCACAAAACTCAAATCCAAGTGGATTAAAGACCTCAACATAAAACCAGAGACACTAACTCACTTAGAAGAAAAAGTGGGAAAGAGCCTGGAACATATTGGCACAGGAGACAACTTCCTGAACAGAACACCAATGGCCCAGGCTTTAATGTCAACCATTAATAAATGGGACCTCATGAGGCTGAGAAGCTTCTGTAAGGCAGGAGACACTGTCAAGAGAACAAAGCGACAGCCTACAGACTGGGAAAAAATCTTCACCAACCCTACATCTGACAAAGGTCTAATATCCAAAATATATAAAGAACTCAAGAAATTAAACACCACCAAACCGAATAACCCAACTGAGAAATGGGGCTTGGAACTAAACAGAGAATTCTCAACAGAGGAGTATCAAATGGCTGAGAAACACTTAAAGAAATGCTCAACCTCCTTAGTCATCAGGGAAATGCAAATCAAAACAACTCTGAGATTCCATCTTACACCCATCAGAATGGCTAAGATCAAAAATTCAAGCGACACCACATGCTGGCGAGGATGTGGGGAGAGAGGAACACTCCTTCATTGCTGGTGGGAATGCAAACTAGTACAGCCACTTTGGAAATCTATCTGGTGCTATCTCAGAAAAATGGGAATAGGGCTTCCTCAAGACCCAGCTATTCCACTCCTTGGAATATACCCAGAAGATGCTCCAGCACACAACAAGAAAATTTGCTCAACCATGTTCATAGCAGCCTTATTCATAATAGCCAGAACATGGAAACAGCCTAAGTGTCCCTCAGTAGAAGAGTGGATAAAGAAACTGTGGTACATATACACTATGGAATACTACTCAGCTATTAAAAACAAGGAATTCCCTAAATTTGTGGATAAATGGATTGAGCTAGAAATGATCATAATGAGTGAGTTAACCCAGAAGCAGAAAGAATCAAATGGTATATACTCACTTATATCTGCATACTAGCCCAAGGGGCATGTCCCACGAAAGCCTTCACTTACCAGGAAACTGGGACAGAGGGGAAGGCATCCTATTGGGACTCTAAATGAGAGACGCATGGGAGAACAGCAAAATAAAAGGATACAGAGGGTCCTAGAAATCTACAAGTAGAACAATATGATAGGCAGATTTGGGCCCAGGGGTCCCGCTCAAACTAAGGCACTAGCCAAGGATAATACAGGAGGTAAACTTTAAACCCCTTCCCAGATCTAGCCAATGGTCAGAATATTCTCCACAGTTGAGTGGAGAGTGTGATACGACTTTCTCACGTACTCTGGTGCCTCACATTTGACCATGTCCCCTGGAGGGGGAGACCTGGTGGCACTCAGAGGAAGGACAGCAAGTAGCCAAGAAGAGACTTGATACCCTATGAGAATATATAGGGGGACGTAATCCCCCTCAGGAACAGTCATAGGGGAGGGGAATAATGGGAAAATGTGGGGGGGGGGAGGAATGGGAGGATACAAGGGATGGGATAAACATTGAGATGTAACAAGAATAAATTAATAAAAAAAAATTAATAAAAAAAAAAAAAAAAAAAAAACTCAGCTTGCTTGCACTAACATGATTGGAGATTACTTACTAGAGCACCGCAACTAACCAGTGACTACAACTACTGTAGGAAATGATTCCCTTTTCCCCAGTAGTCATTAATTGCTAAAGCCTCTTCAAGGAGTGGTGGAACCTCCCAAGCCCATCACCCATTCAAGATGCAGTATTAAGGAGCTCATGTTCATGCAGGATTTGTGAAGGTAACCACGGCTCCCGTGATTTCATAATTGCAATGACACATCCACGAAACAGCATTTTATACTTTCCTCATAGTCATCAGGATCTTACAACTTTCCATCTGTTCACAAGAAGATATGAAAGTTAAAATAACAGCTTGTAGGGGAAAAGTGTTTCAGTTGAAGTAGGAGCAAGATAAGAAAGGGAAATGGGGATTATATGTAAGCAAAACACAATATATGCATGCATAAGACTGTCAAATAATGAAAATTATCTATAACTTTACATTCAACTATATTATATAATTATAAATATGTTGTAATTTAAAAGAAAATTGTTCACTTTAAAATTCTGTTTTTATCTTATATATGTGGGTATTGTGCCTGTACTGTGTGCATACCTGGTGACTGCAGAGGCCACAACAGGTGTTGAATCTACTGGAACTGGAGTTACAAACAATGGTAAAGCATCATGTTTGTGCTAGGAATCAAACTTGAGTTCTCTGGAGGAGCACTCGGTGTTTATTTGCTAATGCTAAGCCATTCCTTGAGCCTTAAAAGTTATTCAAATTTAAACAAGGATTTAGATATAATTACTGAAACATATTTTGATAATTATAAAGTACATGTAAGCTCCCAGAGTTTCTTTCATGTGTATGATTACAATTTTCTAGATCTACCTACTATACATTTTTATAGTTTTATCAAAATATGTATAACAATCTTCATCTTGTTACGATGAGTGTCATTGTACTCTAAAATTATCAAGAACCTTGGAGAAATGTCTGAATCAAAATCTTATGTAAACCTGATGAGGTTTGTTTCAGACAGAGCAAACGTGAACAGACAGTTTTGAATGATACAAGGAAACAGAATATAAAATCTTGGTGGATAACAATAAGTACACATTGTTAATTTGGTGATGTAGTAGATTTAATAATGATGCTGTCAACCTGCTAAAGTATGAATAAATAATATGTCTGTAGTTTGTTTTGAAGTTCTACAGAAGAAAAAGTTAACAGTGAGTAGGAAATACAGTGGAATAGGTATATTCAAGGTTGCAAAGCATTGGTAATTACTTAACCTGGGTAATGATTCATTTCATCACTTATTTTATGTTTTAGAAAATAAAAGGATGAAATTTAAATGAACAATTTGATTGATATGCCTATGGAGAATAGGAAGCCTCCTCACACTAGCACTTATGAGACACCTAGGAAAGTATTTTCACTGTGGAAAACAGTTTGGTTGATAATGAATTTTCAAGTTATGATATAACATCTCTGGACTAAGACTAGCAGATAAATTTTTGATTACTAACTGTTCAACCTTGAGAAAGTTATATAACTTTAGCAAACCTACTCCTTCTCAGTGTTTTAGCGGAAATTAAAATGGTAATAACTTCATGGAGGTATAATAAAATATAACTTAAATAATGTTTATAAAATGTTAGTATATTGTATGGTGCACAGATAACGTCCAATAAAAGTTAATTGTCTTTTTTAATCTTCAGTTTAAGGCACCATTTTCAAGAAAGAGATGAATGTTCAAATTACTCTTTGTAACATCATAGAGTTCTAATGCCATATATGATCTGCAGAAATTATCTGGTACCTTTAAATAGTTTGACACCTAGCTCATCAGAAAGAATTCTCCATTGATAGAAGCACAAATAATATAAATATAAAAATTATCTTATTTCACTTGTATAATTTGTTTCTCTGTTTTCCCCATAATATCCTTCCCTTTTCTTCCACATATTATTTAAGCTTAAAGATAAAGCTAGACAGAGTATAGTCATATTACTTCACAGTGCTTTGCATATCATAATTATTTCATATGCTAGTATAAAAATTAGTATTTATAGACATCTAATTCATAAAATATTGCATTTTTAGTCCAGTTGGAGAAAATGAATTGTATTTTGTGTGAATTGTCATTAAAATACTATTACTATTATTAAATATTTATATTTCAGGTTTTCCTTCATAAGATCAAAGAGATTTTCATAACTATTGGATATATTCTTTATATGTTTCTATATCAGAGAGATTCTGCCAACATACTACCACAACAAATTTTCCATATTTATTTTATCTTGTGCTTCCATCACACGTATCTTTATGCAAGGCTACAAACTGCACAACAGTGAAAAACATGGTGGGGCTTTAGAGCAAACTATTAGAAAGTACAAGCTGAAATCACGAATTCCTAGGATAAAAGTAAAATTATATGTCAAAATGTGACTTAGTTTACCTATTGGCATACATTTTTTTTCAGTGAATATGGAAAGGTAGGATTCTGATGTTACTTAGGTCTCTCTGTATTTTTAAAATAGCATAGAAATACTATCTAAAGTCCCATATATATAGTGGGTATATTTCTCATTCTATTAAAATTTGAATTCCACAGTCCCTTGATAATAAAAATACTTCAGTATTAAACAGCCAGTTTTTGTAATATATAAAGTAAAATAGGGTTTCCTGTAAAAACCTGAACACTTAAGAAAATGTCATCATCTTTCGGGACCTTTGGATATTGTGCACTAGCATTTAATTAGAAACTCTTATAGCACTTTCCCATGAGTGTTTTTCATTTTCTATTCCATGTCAACATTCTTGCAACATGTATGAGCCTAGGTTAGTTTGGAACTATCAAAAACAAAAGTAACTAGACTCACTCCTTTTATGTAATAAACTTATGTTTACTTGACAAATATTAACACTTCTGATTTTATAAAGATTTATGATCAGTGTTTCATGAATATTAACTGTAAGTTCTTGAATCTGAGGGGTGGGGTGGAATTAATTGCTGTTTCATGGCCAGGAAAAAAATCTATGCCACTTATATTAATCACAAATATATAAATTTAATAAACACCAGACCTAAATAATCAACAAATGAATGTCCTCCAGCGAAGACTTAAAAGGCTTATTGAGCTTAAAATAGGGAATAAAAAGTATAGGAAAAGCATAAACATATGTGAGTAGGGATTTAGCTCAGTAGTACAGCATATGCCTAGCAAGTGCAAGGCCCTGGGTTTGGCCCTCAGCTCTGAAAGAAAAAAAACAAACAAACAAAAGGCATATGTATGATGGACATTGAAGGGGCTCTAATAGGCCCAAGCATGACAAACATAGACCCAGGCATGCAAACATGACAGATATGTTTTGCCCTTTACAATTTTCCTCTCCTTTGCTAAAAGTGATTAGATTACATTCCTAATGTTAGCCCCCAAGGTCCATTCTTCTATTTGACCACTGTCTCATTCCTGATACTAAACACCAAGGTCCAACAATCAAAATTCATTATTTGACTAACATGTGAAATCACCCTAGCACAGATTCCACTTTCTTCCTTACAAACCCACTCCTAAAGAAATACCTTCTCTTCTCTCTCTTGCTTTCTTGCTTTTCTTTCTTGCTTGTGCTTCCTGTTGCTGTCTTTGCAGCTCTCACCTACACACACACACACACACACACACACACACACACACACACACACACACACACACTTGCCCCTCTGGAATAATCAAAACCTCCCTTTGTGCTGAGAATTTGTGGTCTAGTTATGCCCTGTTCTGATGGGGGGCGGGGGGAGACAATCTCGCTTTCAGGCAGGATGATACATGCCTGAAACTTCAGACAAGAAAGTTGAGTTCAAGGCCACTCTGGACTCCAAAGCACACCCCTTTCTCAAAATTAAAAATGTTTAAAAAGCATTAAACATAATGAATTCAGATATTGATGAAATATTAAAATATATTGTAATAAATAAATGAGCAAACACATTTCAGAGAGCAGTTCTTTTTATGAGTGCCAAAAATTGTAATTTGAAGTACTGAATACTCCATATAAATCAAAGACGTATATACAGTGCTGATAATGCATTGCCCAAAACAATTTTAATACAAATGCTGCTGCTAAAATTACTTCCCAAGAGGGAGATGTAAGCAATGTTTACCTCTTCTCCTATGATCCCAACAACAAACCAGCATATGATGCTAGCAAAGTTCACTCTGTGCAAGTGATCAGTTATTTGGCTTTCCTTACAGGAATGTAAACCCTTCTCCCTGACAACCTGCTGTGTCTAGAGAGCCTTATACAGCTGGAATGAGGGCTTCCCCCATAGCAATATAAATGGAGCCCTACACTTTAGCATTCCAAGGTCTATATAGACTTTAGTTCCTCCCCCAGGACAGATGCAGAGTTGGTAGGGAGCAGCTGGATACTGGAGGATTGGCAAACTGTCAATAAGCACAGCTTGGATGAACTTTTTCCAAAAGGGGGCATAGATGAATGTCCTATTACAGAAGTTGCTTTGGCTCAGAGAACCAACACACAGAACCCACTCCACCTTCCTCCAGCTCTTACATTCTTTCTTCCCCCTCTTCCACAATGATTCCTTATCCGTGGAGGGCATAACATTAATGTATCTATTAGTGAAGGTTCTTTAAAGAAGCAGAACTGGGTCTTCACAGTTCGACTGATTTAATATTTTTAAATCCCTCACAAGTATACCCAGCCACTTTGGTTTTAGTTAATTCAAGATGTAGTCAAATTGACAACCAAGAAGAGCCATCATAATGTGTGACTATATTTTTTTCTGCTTTGTGAAGGGCTGTATCCTTGTGTCTTTCTATTTGTCCCTCCATCTTCAGGATATGGTGCTTGGTGACTCTAGCATATATTTTTTCTATCACAAAACACGAGTGAAGAAAATAGCAACAAAAAAATAAGAACAATAACAAAAAACAGGAAATGGAAAACTATCCAAACACAGATGAAAGAAATTGTGATTGCAAACACAAGTATGGGGAACTATTTTAGCTGATACATCATTTAACTATTCAACAGTAGTTACTCTTCCACTAGGGCTTATGATTTCCCTGGGCACAGACTTTTGTCTAAGTTCCCAGTTTTAGACGAAAATTCCCCTGTGAAGTAGGCCTTAAGTCTAATCAGAAAGTTGGTTTTATCCACAATCACTAAAGCAATTTCACTAGCTGGAGCATCTTGACTAGCACTTTCATTATTCATGCTGGATCCAGAGAGGAATAAGACTCTTCGGCTTGATTCTCCCCAGCATCCTTAATAGCAAATTCTAGCACTCTAAGGACTAGCTTTCAGAAAGGGAGCATTGCAGGCTGAATCTCAGCTTTATTTATCCCACCCAAAAGCCAAAGAAAGGATACGACTTCCTCAGTTCAGCAGTAAGGACTTATTCAGTTCTGTAATGCAACAACTGTAGCCATACCCTTTATTGTTTTAGAGGCATCTAGAGCCACTGTAACCAACAACTCCTAGGGAAGTAACCCACTGCTAGCATTGGGATTCCCAACTAACCAACCTATGGTTCCCAGGAATATCCGTTTTGTATTAGGGATCCTTTTTAACATTTCCAGGCCCAGGTTATTTTTCCTCAGTCTTTGCAAACTATCCACACTCACCTTGGTAGTTACCATTTGTGTCTTACTCAACAACAAATCTTCCAAGAATTCCACAGCAACACCTGGCATTTGCTCCCTTTGTGAACTAATTTCCTATGCCTGTTTCTTTCAAGGCACTTTCCTGTCTTGTAAATGAATCTCTGAATCTGAAAACATTCAACTATCTATATGGAGCAAAACCATTATACAGAGGATAGACAGAACAATGATGGAAAGCTCCAAGCCACCATCTCATAATGCACAAGGTGTCTGTGTAGATAACATTGGTGAGGGAACTTGAAAGCCCCACTGTCAACTGCTTTAAATGTTAGATGGTCACAGAAAGTCACAGCCAAGGAGAGAATCAAGTCAAGTATAAGCAACATCAAACACAGCTTGATAAGATTGTGTCCAGTAATGCCACATTAATGTTTCCTCCACTGATCTATGTTGTGTATATTAGCATGAATAGGTGGGAGTAGGTTAGCTTTTCACAACCCTCAGTCATTCTCTCTAAGCCATTCTACTTCCATACCCTGAAGTTCTTCCATGAGCCTCCCAGCATTGTCCTACTCCTGATGAGATTGGTGACACGCAGCCCTCTCCTGTACTATTGGTGAAGCAGGCCCTGGTTTCCCTTGCTGCAGTTGCTGCTTAGGCTGGCTCCTTGGGAAGGGACTCTGGACTGGAACAGTGGCTGTAACTGCAACCGCTGCCTCTCTATCTACCACAATTGGCTTCTAAATAAATCATCTCTACCCCAAGCATACTCTTTTGTCGAGGAGAGAAAGATACCCTGCTCAGTCTAGAGGGATCATTGCCCACCCCTTAGACAGGCTTGGTCTTCTGGACCTGTATTGTTTTATGATGGAATCCTTTTTGTGGACTACTCCTCCAGCTTTAAAGCTTTCTAAAAGTTTAGTAGTGGAGAAATTACTTTCTGTCATTTTTTCCTTGGAAATTTATATGTGACAAAAATCTTGCTATACTTGCCTTCAAGTAACCCAGACAGACCTCCTTCTCAGTTGCCTTTCTTTTATCTCTAGGCTGCTCTACCATGTTATGGACATCCTTTACAGACTGGTCTAAGTCACTTAGAATCTCCTTCCTGTTTCCTACATCATCAAAATATACTACTGATCTAAGGCGGGACCTCTTCTCCTTTTGGCACCCTAGCAATAAAAATTGGCAAGCCAACATTTCTTTCTCCATGTGTTTTATCCAATTTATCCTCTTAATTGGAAGCCAGTACTGAAGTCACTTTTCTTGCTGTAATTGCCACATAATAGCCACATTCTCTTTCTGGGCTTCCCCATGGGTCTAGGCTAAATATCTTATCATCCATAGCATCAGAAAGCAGGCTGCCCCTACAGATTTTCATTGTCACCTCAGCCCATGATGTGTTAGTTCCAAGGTTTGGAATGTCTGCTCTAGATGTTTGGCAGTTCTTAAAATATCTCCATCCTCCACCAATGAATCAGGCACACTACTCCATACTATTTGGAAGAAGACTATAGGTCATCCTGGGATTTGCCCCACTGACAGCTCCTGTCCTGGTGACCATCCCTAGTTACATGTCTCCATGTACTCTGCACTATCCATATCCCAGTTACTACCTCCACAAATCCTAGAGTAACAAACTACCATGTCAAATATTCTTCTGCAAACAGCCTCGCTCCCTCATGTAACTTCACGTCACATGTTTATCTCATTTCCCATTTCATGGACATTATTGCTCATTCTAAATTATCCTTGGTTCTGTTATATACTGTTGACTGCCAAGTGTTGCAAAAATTCCTTTCCAAGGGGAACCATAAGCAACATGTTGATGTGTAGAGGAATTTTAATCCAGCAACATGGCTACTCTGGCAAGAAATCATATCCAAAGAACTAGGTCTGTGTGATCCAGCTCAAATACAGACCTTTATACACACCTTTAATCCCAAATAAACACCTAATTAAGGGGAAAACAAAGCAATGTATCAGAGAAAGATTTGACAGAATCAGTGAAAGATAGGATACCTCCAAGTCTCACAAAAAGAGATAAGAAATATGGACTACTTAAGAGAAGTGTAGAGCAGGGGTGGGGTGGGGCTGAGTTTGCTGTATTTCAATTGAATGCAGTGGAGGTCAGTTGAGTCCACTCAGTTCTATTCAGATCCACTGGTTCATGGAGTCAGTACAGTACATGCAACTTAGTTCATAGAGTTCAGAGGCAGGTTTCCAAGCACAGCAATTCATCGAGAAACCAATTTGAATCAGTCATCTTGGAGAGGAGTTTGAGCCAGAACAGTTGAACCAGCCAGCCAGAGCTCAGGAAGAACTAGAAAGGGTGAGCTTATTCAGCAGTAAGTCTTACAAGTCTTACAAGTCTTACTGAGGCCTGAAACTGAAGCCTTCAAGGTCTAGTCTTACAGAAGATTAGATTGTATAGATGCTAGAAGCCTCCCTAGGCCTAGGTATAGTTAAATGGAAATGCTCTGGGTTCAGCTCAAGCTGTGTATCTGTGTATTCATTAAGCTTGAGTATGGATCTCATCTAACCCCCTAATCTGAGGAAATATATATATATTCTAAGCTTATATATGTATATATATACTCTAAGCTTATATATGTATATAATATTATATAAATTGTTTATATATGTGTATCTGTATATATGTGGATTAAAGGTGTGTGTTAGGGCTGAGCCACACCAAGAAAGAAACAGGTTTTTAAAGTTCACAATCTTGGGGTTCACAATTGGATCATATATCCTGATGTGTGTGTGTGTGTGTATACATACATACATATGTGTGTGTATGTACGTATGTATGTATGTATATATGTGTGTATATATATTGTTTGTATGTGTGTGAAATTTATATATATGCCTTCAACATATATATGAAGTTTATATACATTTTTATAAATGTAACTGTAACAAATAGGTATACATATATGACATATATGCACATTTGCTAATCCAACAATGGTTGTAATTGTAAAGTCCAATAATCCAGTAGTTTCTCAGTCCACAAGGCTGGATATCTCACCTGGGTTTCAATATATGCTGGTACCCCAATGACGTAGGCTCTAATGCCAGTGAAGGAATGGACTTGCAAGCAAGGACAGGGCAAGCAGGCAGAGAACAAAAGCTTCCCTCTTCTATGTTCTTATGTAGACTTGTAGTGGAGGATATGGCCCAGATTAAAGGAGTTTCTTTCCATCTCAAGATCCTGATCAAAGATGTGTGTCTTCCCAGTTCACAGGTCTGGACTTAAAGTGAATCTAACCACTTCAAACCAAGCCAAAAAAAAAAAAAATCTCACAAGTGTGCCATCCATTTCCGGATTGTAGTTCATTCTAGCTGTAGTCAAGTTGACAACCAAGACCAGCCATCATAAAATTTATTTCTTATCTTAATGTTAATGCCAAATTTATATTATTAAATCAGACACAATAAATTCCATGGCCACTTGAAGCAATGGCGAGAGACAATCTGTATAACTTAGATGAAATAAAATTCATATATAGTCTTTTAGTAAATTTGCTACGTACATTTCACAAATACATCAAAATTATATTATGCCTTCTATTATGTCTTAATTGTATAAGTCTGGCATGATAAATAAAAATATTAATGATGATTGATCATCCTAAGTACATCCAAAGCCTAATTTACTCTTTTTTACATCAGACAGCATGCAATCAATACCCACTTATCTTTCTCATACAGCTAACAGCTCCCTGTGTCAAAGATGCTGGTGAGATGATTTGTAACAGAAATAGTCTCTCTTCACTGGTGAAGTCCACATTTAAAGGGTGAATAATTACCCAATAAAAGGCTTTTTTAATCTTAATTAAAAGTATTTTAGTATCTTATTACACCACTTAAATTTGCTTGTTCTTGAAATGACCACCCTTTATGTCAGACAATTGTTTAGAGATTTAAAAATATTCTCAGTCTTGAATTTGTTCACTTTTAGCTTCGAGTCTCCTTACTTCAGTTCTTAGAATTTCCTTTCTAAATGCTTTTATGTGTTTTCTTATTACAAAATTTAAATTAATATATTCTTAATAACAACTGAGTATATGAGTTAAATATATATGAGTTAAATTTATTTCACTATGAGGAAAAAACTATTGAAACTATAATAAAACATGGTGTTTAAAGAGATTTTGATACAGACATATGGACATAGATATAAAAAATGTATATTCTATAGGACTCTAACTCTGAAAACAAAATTGGTTTCTACAAAATGATCATGCTATACCTTCTATTTTCCAAAATTCTCATTTCCTTCAACAGTGTAGCCTACATAAATTTTCATATCAATGTTTATTCCATACATATAAATCATTTTATGAGTTGTTATATAATTATAGACAATTCTTTCTGGTCAAGTACTAGACTTTTAGGCATTGATTTCTGGAATTAGAGAAATGAGATGTTCAAATCAATTATTGATCAGTTTAGAAAAATAGACACAATAAAAATTATAGAATTATTTTATCTTGAGCTAAATATGTGATTGCAGTGAATTCATATCATTTAAAATCAATTATACCTGAGATACTAAATATTCTATTAATTTAATCAAAATAGTTCCTTCTAGATTATGTCATAATCCAGAAAACAATGCATTCCCACTCAAAAATCACATTTCTATAAAAATGCCAGTATAATGAATATAATATTATTCTTCACTTATTACTTTTTTCTCAATATATTTTCCTCTTTTATTTAAATATACCCAGAGGTTCACAATTGAATGCAGACAAGTGAAAGAAGAGAGAAAACATGAATATTTAAGTCTCTCAATAGCATATTTTTTTTCCAAAATAAAAGCAGACTTGTACAGAATCCAGAAATTTTGGCAGAAACACTCTTCAATAGAAGCATGTTTTCTATTAACTTAAATACTATGTTGATCTCAGTCAAAAATATGCTTTCATCATCGTCATCATCATGACCACTTCCAGAAATGTCCACGCCTCACTGATTTCCATTCTCTCTTGGTCTTCTCCCACGCCCCACCCCGACTCTCCTCACATCGGATCCCTACCCAGTTGCCCTCCACACCCCCTCTTCCACCAAGTTTCCTCACTCCATCTACTTCAGATGTCTATTTTATTTCTTCTTCTGGGTTAGATTTAAGCATCCTCCCCTGGGCCCTCCTTAGCTTCTTTTGGTCTGTGGGTTGTAGCATAGTTATTCTGTATTTGATGGCTAATAGTACATAACATGCTTGCCTTTTAGGGTCTGGGTTACCTCACTCAGAATGATCTTTTCTACTTCTACCTACCCATTTGCCTGAAAATTGCATGATGCTTTGCTTTCAATAGCTGGGTAGTATTCCATTGTACAAATGTACCACAGTTTCTTTTATGCCAATACCATGCAGTTTTCATTACTATTGCTCTGTAGTACAGCTTAAAATCAGAGATGGTGATACCTCTATTTTTCTATATGAAGTTAAGGATTTCTCTTTCAAGGTCTATAAGAATTTGTGTGGGGGTTTTTATGGGAATTCCATGAAACCTGTAGATTGCTTTTGGTAAGACGATCATTTTTACTATATTAATCCTATGGATACATGAGCATGGGAGATCTTTCCATCTTCTGATATCTTCTTCAACTTCTTTCTTCAGAGACTTGAAGTTCTTGTCAAACAAGACTTTTACTTGCTTGGTTAGAATTACACCAAGATATTTTATATTATTTGTGTCTGCTGTGAAGGGAGTTGTTTCCCTAATTTTTTCTCAGCCCATTCATTGCTTGTATAAAGGATGGATACTAAATTTTTTAGTTAATTTTGTATCCAGCCACTTTGCTTAAGGTATTTATTAGCTGTAATAATTCTCTGATAGAGTGTTAGAGGTAACTTATGTATGTATCATAACATCATGAATAGAGAAATTTTGACTCCTTCCATTCCAATTTGTGTCCCCTTGATCTACATCAGTTGTTTTATTGCTCTAGCTAGAACTTCAAGTAGTATATTGAATAGGTATAGAGATAGTAGTCAGCCTTGTCTTGTCTATGATTTTAGTGGAATTGTTTTAAGTTTCTCTCCATTTAATTTGATGTTGGTAACAGGCTTGCTTGCTGTATATAGCCTTTATTGTCTTAAGTATGTGCCTTGTATCCTTGATTGCTCCAAGACTTTTACCATGAAGGGGTGTTGGATTTGCCCAAGTCTTTTTCTGCATCTAGTAAGATGATCATGTTTTTTTTATTTCAGCTTGCTTATATAATGGATTACATTGATGGATTTTTTTTATATTGAATCATCCCTGCATCCTTGAGATGAAGCCTACTTGATCATATTGTATGATATTTTTTATTTATTCTTTGGTTCAGTTTATGAGTATTTTATTAAGTATTTTACATTAATGTTCATAAGGAAGAATGTCCTCAAGTTTTTTACCTTTGTTGAGTCTTTGTGTGGTTGGGTGTCACTGTGACTATGGCCTCATAGAATGAGTTTGGCAAAGTTCCTTCTGTTTCTACTTTGTAGAATAGTTTGAGGATATTAATATTAACTTTTCTTTCAAAGTCTGGTAGATTTCTTTATGATAAAAGTCCAGGGCTTGTTAAGTTGGAGGGGGGTTTAATGACTGCTGAGGGGTTACGGGTCTACTTAACCTCACTACCTGATCTTAATTTGAACATTGGTAATTGTTGCATATCAAGAAAATCTTCCATTTCTTTTAGATTTTCCAATTTTGTGGAGTACATATTTTTTAAATAAGATCTAATGATTTTTTGGATTTCCTCAGTGTTTGTTGTTATGCCTTTTTTCATTTCTGATGTTGCTATTTTGGATAGTGTCTCTCTGCCTTTTAGATAGCGTGGCTGAGGGTTTGTCTATCTTGTTGATTTTTCAAATACCGAGCTCTTGGTTTTGTTGGTTCTTTGTATTGTTCTCTTTTATTCTAATTTATTTATTTCAGCCTTGAGTTTTGTTGTTTCCTGCAGTATACTCTTTTTGGGTGTATTTGATTCTTTTTCTTCTACAGCTTTCATGTGTGTCTTTAAATTGCTATTATGAGATCTTTCCAATTTCTTTTTTAAGGCAGTTAGTGCTATGAATTTTGCTATTAGCACTGCTTTCATTGTGTTCCATAAGTTTGGGTGTGTTGTGCTTTCATTTTTGTAGAATTCTAGACAGTCTTTAATTTCTCTCTTTATTTCTTCCCTGACCCAATAGTCATTGAGTAGAGAGTTGTTTAGATTCCATGAGATTGTAGGCTTTATGTTGTTTCTGTTGTTGTTGAAGTCCAGTTTTAATCCATGGTGATCTGATAGAATATAAGGTGTTGTTTCAATCTTCTTGTATCTTTTGAGGCTTTCTTTGTGAACAACTATGTGGTCAGTTTTGGAGAAGGTTCCAGGAGGTGCCAAGAAGAACATATATTCTTCTGTGTTTCGTGGAATGTTCAGTAGATAAGTTAGGTCCATTTGATTTATAATGCTGGTTAGTTTCATTATTTCTTTGTTTAGTTTCTTCCTTGAAAACATGTCCTTTGGTGAAAGTGGAGTATTGAAGTCTCCCACTAACAATGTGTGGGGTTCGATATGTAATGTAATCTTTAGTAATGTTTTATTTAAAAATGTTGTTGCCTTTGCATTTGGGGCATAGATGTTCAGAATTGAGATGTCCTATTTATAGATTTTTTTCTTTGATAAATATGAAGTGTCCTTTCCCATATCTTTTGATTAATTTTGGTTGAAAGACTATTTTATTAGTAGAATGGCTACTCTATTTTTATTTTGGGGTCTGTTTACTTGGAAACCTTTTTTTCCAAGCCCATTACTCTGAGGTAATGGCTATCTATGTTGCTGAGGTGTGTTTCCTGAATACAGGACAATGTTGAGTCCTGTTTTCACATCCATTCTATTAGCCTGTATTTTTCATTGGGAAAATTGAGTTCATTGATGTTGAGAGATATTAATGACCAATGATTTTTAAGTCCTGTTATTTTGATATTGGGTTTAGTTAACTGCCTTGGGTTGAAGTTTTCCTTCTAATATTTCCTGTAGAGCAGGATTTGTAGATAGATATTGCTTAAGTTTGGTTTTGTCTTGGAATGTCTTCTATTCTTTATCTAAGGTGATTGAGTTTTTTTCTTTGTATAGTAGTCTAGGTTGACATCTGTGGTCCCTTATAGGCTGCAAGACATCTTGCCAGGCCCTTCTAGTATTTACAGTTTCCGTTGAGAAGTCAGATATAATTCTTATAGGTCTGTCATTGTAAGTTACTTGGCCTTTTCCCCTTGCAGCTTTTAATATTCTTTCTTTATTCTCTACAGTTTATGTTCTGACTATTACATGGCAGGAGGATTTTTCCCCTGGTCCAATGTAATTGGTGTTCTGTATGCTTCTTGCATGTTTATAGGCATGTCTTTCTTTAGGTTGGGGAAATTTTCTTCTATGATTTTGTTGAAAATTTCTGGTCTTTGAAGGTGGGACTCCACCTTCTTCTATTGCTAGTATTCTTGGGTTAGGTCTGTTCATGGTATCCCAGATTTTCTGTGTGTTTTGTGTAAGAATTTTTTTTTAGATTTAATATTTTCTTTGGCTGATATATCAGTTTTTCTATTGTATCTTCTATACCTGAGATTCTGTCTTCCATCTCTTGTATTCTGTTGGTGATGTTTGTGTCTGTTATTCCTGTCTCTTCCTTAGGTTTTCCAGCTCCAGAATTCCCTCCGTTTGTGTTTCCAGTAATGCTTCTACTTGCATTTTCATGTCTTGAATAATCTTATTCATTTCCTTCACCTATTTAATTATGTTTTGCTGTATTTCATTAAGGGATTTAGTTATTTTTTCTTTAAATAATTCTACCTGTTTAATTGTATTTTCCTATTTATTAATTTCTTCTTTAAAGACTTCTATTATCTTCATAATTTTGGATTTAATGCCATTTTATTGTGTTTCAGCAGTATTAAGATATCCTGGGCTTGCTGTAGCATATCAGCTGGGTCTAGTGGTGTCATATTGCCCTGCCTTTTGTTTGTGTTTTTATTTTCCTCTTTTAAGGCTTCTCTTTTTTCTGCTGATAGTCATACAGCCAGGAAACACCTATTTTGTGTACATGGCCAACAAACATACATGCAAGCAAAACACTCATATACACAAAATAACTTTAAAATGTTTTGGGTTTCTTGGAACAGGACTCTCTACATAGCCTTAACCATCTTTGATCTCACCATGTAGATCAGGCTGGCCTTGAACTCACCAAATGATGGGATAAATGGCATGTGCCTCTACCTTCCAAGTGCTGAGATTAAGGTATGTGCAACCACTCTCAGCTAATAAAACATCTTTAAAAATAAAAATTTTAATCTATTAAAGAAGCAAAAAGACAGAAATCCAGGAATTAATTTGAGGATGGACCTCAGACTGCAGTATAAAGTTGGAGTCCTACTATTTATTTCAACTTTATTTCAATTAAATGGGAATCTAATGGATACTTTTTTTGAAAATTAAAACTCATAAGAAATTCTAATTTGATTTTCAGTAGGTGCCAATAAAGAAATTTGGAGAGTGTGATATGACTTTCTCACGTACTATGGTGCCTCACATTTGACCATGTCCCCTGGAGGGGGAGACCTGGTGGCACTCAGAGGAAGGACAGCAGGTAGCCAAGAAGAGACTTGATACCCTATGAGAATATATAGGGGGAGGTGATCCCCCTCAGGAACAGTCATAGGGGAGGGGAATAATGAGAAAATGGGGGGGGGAGGAATGGGAGGATACAAGGGATGGGATAAACATTGAGATGTAACAAGAATAAATTAATTAAAAAATTTTAAAAAAAAAAAGAAATTTTAAGCAAGTTGAACACAATAGAGTCAACAAGATGAAAGCAAATCAGATCAAAAGGGAATAAAAAGTCAAACCTACTAGTCAAATAGTATCTATATTACAGAGGAATCCAGGAAGGAAAAGTACACTAGACACAATTTATATTCAAACAATGGGGGGAATGTGGCACTTTTATGAAGAGTTTGCTTCAAGAACCTGAATTTAAGCTTACAAAATAAACACAAAATGAAAGAAACATCATGGTAATTTTCAGCTTCACAATCCCCATGTGAAAATGTTTACTAAGTATATATTTGTAGGTACTAAGTACCACAATAAAAATGTAATGTATTCTGAAAGATTTTATCAATATCTACATCTATAAATGTTTTGCAAGTTAAGCAGCACATCCAGATGTCCCAAGGGTCTCAGAATTCTTTGTCATCTAAACTCAAGCTCTCAGCCTGAAATGAATTTGGAAAGACAGTAGGTGGCAGTATTTGGCTCAAAAATAAAATGAGTCTAAATTGTTGCCGTAGCAATTTGTATTTAAAAGAAAAATAAATTCACATAAAAATTTATGGTACTTTAAAGAGATATAATTTTATGAGTTGGTGATATTATATAAAGGATAAAAACACAGGAGATAAAATGAAAAGGAGGTACTAAAAAATCTGTTCATCCATGAAGTTTTCAAAGGCATTGTAGTTCTTCACAAACAATATTCACTGCATGAAACCACATAAATTATATTTAAATAGTAATATAATTAGTTCATACCACTAGAGTGTTTACCTAACATGAAATCATGATTTTAATCCCTAGTGTTGCAATCCATCAATTAATCAATAAACAACACTAGACAAAAAATACCTGATAGTTGTATGTAATTATGAGAATTTTATATAGTACTTGACACCATAAACAAATATTAAGCAATAAGAGAAGAGATCTAAAAACATGTCATTAAGCTAATATAAATGACAAGAAAGTATAGGCACACAATTACCTGGGAGAGGGATCAATATGAACATACATTAAGGTAAAAATACTGCATTTAATGGGTTAAAGAAATACAGATGAATATGCTGCAGTATTGAAAATGACAAAGAATGTTATGAGAGCCTGTGCATAGTGTATGCAAAAGAAAAGGATACCCTGAGAATTTTAAGGCACATGCTTATTGTGCAAATCTCAATTTAGTATCAGTTGTTTTGTATGGCATGTAAAAGAGGAAGGTTAGATAAATGCCTGCCTTTGTTTTGACCAGCCATGTTTTTTTTTTTAAATTTTATGTGGCTGAATAAAAGTGAACGATACCCAATAAGAACATAACAAATGGAGTAAAATATGTATCTAAATATATACCATACATAAAAATCATTATCCACTACTGACAAACAAAAACACCATCAGGGACAGAAGATAAATTAGAAAAAGGTATAATGACACAGATACATGGAAGTGTCACAATGAAAAATATTACTTGTATGTTAAATTTTAAAAATTAATTTAAAAATAATATATCAATAGTATCACTGAAATTATTGATTTCATATGGATAGTTTATTATCTAATAAAAGCATTTGAAATGGTCACCTTGCTCAAAAGTTTATATCTACTGCTGTCATATAAAGCATTCAGCCATCTACCAAATATATGAACTTAGCACTACAGATGAAATAATAGCCAGGTATGGTGGCACACACCTTTAAACCCAACACTCAGGAGGCACAGACAGCCTGATTGCTGTGAGTTCGAGGCCGGTATGGTCTACAAAGCAAGTCTACAACAGCCAAGGCTACACAGAGAAACTCTGTCTCAAAAAAAAAAAAAACTAAAAGAAAGAAAGAAAGAAAGAAAAAGAAATAATAGAGATATTTCAGTCATGTGGGGAACTGAGAAGCATGATATAAAGAAGTAAAGATAAATTTCAAACTTTCCATAAGTGTTACAAGAAAAACAAACTTTGCATACAAATGGAAAATTCGGAGTAAAAGAAGGCTTGGGTGAAAATGTTCACTGTCACACTGTCTCTAATAAAGAGGCAATAAGCATAGAAAAATGAAGCCTCAATATATAATATAAACATCGTGAATGAAATGCATGGTAGAAAATAAAGAACTTTGTAAACAAATTATGAAAAAAAAGAGCAAAAGTTGGGGGAAAGAGAGTAATTAACAATGGATTTAAATGTTAAAATAAAACACATAATTTTATATGACATTATAAAATCATACAACCTAAATTTTTATGAGAAAACAAACAAATAACCAGACTTATTCAAGTCTGGTGTGCAAATATTTATTTTTAACTGCAAATCTGATTCTCTTTAATCTGAATTGATGTTTTCATTTTCCAAATTACAAAGGAGTAAAAACTTTTAAAATTATGAATTTTTCCAAATTGATTTTATAGGCAGAATAGTTGGATAGTCACTAAACTGTCTCATCTTTAACTAAAATTCTCAACTCTTCTCATTAAATTTCAATAAAAATAATCCAATTTCCTGTTTATATCTTGATCAATCAAAAATTAAAAGTGAAAAAATCAGAGATGTATAAGTTATGTCATATATATGTATATACATATATGCTTATATGCATGACTACTAATAAAACATGTTTTATAAATATAAAATTATCTTGCATGTTAAAAATGTGTCCCAGACATTATGAATTGTTCCAAATTGATATTATATGCTGAATAGGTGAATAGTCACCAAACTCTTCTATCTTTGATTAAAATTCACAGTTTTTCCCAACATTAATAAATTTAAGAAAAATTTTGTGTGGTTTTGTTTTGTTTAGCAGAGAGGTTCCACTATGTAGCATTAACTGGCCTGAAATTCAGAGATCCACTTGCCTCTGCCTCGACAATTTGAGATTAAAAGTATGTGCCTCCATGTCTGTGTTGAAATCATTCTTAATATTACCTCTATTTCAATAGTTCTTTTTTATTTTAATTTTTTATTAATTTAGTCTTGTTACATCTCAATGGTTATCCCATCCCTTGTATCCTCCCATTCTTCCCTCCATCCCATTTTCCCCCTACTCCCCTCCCCTATGACTGTGACTGAGGGGGACCTCCTCCCCCTGTATATGCTCATAGAGTATCAAGTCTCTTCTTGGAAGCCTGCTATCCTTCCTCTGAGTGCTACCAGGTCTCCCCATCCAGGGGACGTGGTCAAATATGGGGCACCAGAGTTCCTGTGAAAGTCAGACCCCACTCTCCACTCAACTGTGGAGAATGTTCTGTCCATTGGCTAGATCTGGGTAGGGGTTCAAAGTTTACTGCACATATTGTCCTTGGCTGGTGCCATAGTTTGAGCGGGACCCCTGGGCCCAAATCTGCCTATCATAATGTTCTTCTTGTAGGTTTCTAGGACCCTCTGGATCCTTCTACTTTGCTATTCTCCCATGCTTCTCTCATCTAGAGTCCCAATAGGATGTCTTCCCCTCTGTCCCAGTTTCCTGGTAAGTGAAGACTTTCATGGGACATGCTGTTATATTTTACTTTAGCCTATACATAAAATACAGTGTATTAAATTCCACTTTTATAAAAAAAAAAAGAAAACCAACTATTTTTAAATTTACATATTTAAATTTTTCATACTTTCTATTTTTCTACACTTCAAAATTTTAATATGGAAAGAAGGAATATTTTTTATTTCAGAGTGCTTTTGAAAATAAGTTTTAAAGACCAGATTTTACATTTAAATTATTCAAATCCCACTCTCCCAACTACCACTGTTACCAAAACCTCCATCAAATAATGAAATATTCCCCCAAAATTCCAATAATATGCATTTTTAGAGTTTACTATATAAACAATAATTATATAATGCCAAAAAGTCACAAGTTAAAAAATTATTATAAGTTTAGTACTATGACTTAGTATAATAAATAAATAAGAACCCTCACAATAAAGTTGTGTAAAAATAATTATAACTATGATTATTCAATCTCAATAGGCCTTGAAGTTCATGTGGACAAAAGTATAATTTGTTGATTGAGAAACCAAAGATGTCATAAAGAAGTAAAAATGTTGGGATCTGTGTCATGATACAAAAAATGCTAGAATTCAGATTCTCTCTAGTCTGAATTGATGTTTTGATTTTCCAAATAAAGATAGTAAACATCAACCTGAAAATCAGAAAGTTATGTCTGATTTTATAATAGAAGTAATCCCAGAATAGAAATGCCTTTATATAAGGATTAGTTCCAGTCCATATGCTCATCTGGATGATGTAAAGACAGCTTAACCTCAGAAGAATTGGTTTCCACAATCAACCTCTCTCAAATTGATGGCGTATTTAGATGGATAGATAGATAGATGATAGATAGATAGGTAGATAGATAGACAGACAGATAGATATGATACGATGAACTGTTTATTTATTGAACCTGAGGCATATTAGATACACAAGCAATTTTAAATTGACATATTTT
The DNA here is from genome assembly GCF_903995435.1 of Acomys russatus. Taxonomy (NCBI): domain Eukaryota; kingdom Metazoa; phylum Chordata; class Mammalia; order Rodentia; family Muridae; genus Acomys; species Acomys russatus. Next base: position 59,197,511 of record NC_067169.1, on the reverse strand, counting down.
AATTCATGTCTGAAGTGCTTCTCTCTCACACACACAGACACTCAAACACACACTCTCTATCAGAGAGAGAGAGAGAGACTCAAACTGGCATCCATGAGCTGCCCTAAGGTGAGTCACCTTATCAACAAACTATCATAGAGATATTCATCCAAGACTGAAAATTTATTTTTCCTGTACATGAAAACCCATATCAAATTTAAATTCATTTTATAAAACTTGTCACTTGTAATTTTCCCCTTGTGAGATGCAAGAGGGAAAATAAAATATCTAGGTAACTAACAGACATCAGTCACCCCATAATCCTGGATCACCCACACCCAAAGCAAAGAGCCTTTTATTAAACACATCATCAGAAACAGAATCTCCTCTTTTATATAAACAAAACTGACAAATGCGGAGAGAGAGAGAGAGAACAGAGAACAAACAGAACAATAATGCTGACACTAAAGAGCTTGGTTCCAAGGCCACTGACTACAAAGACAACAGTGGCTGCCTATCACTACAAGAAATCCAAGAGGCTAAATCCTTTGGCCTGAGAAACAGAGGTTTTCACTTGAGGGAATTCTCTCTTCCTATGTGGCAAAAAATGGGCAGAGCATGTGGCAGCACAGAAAGCACAGCAGTCTGTCCCAACCCCCAGAAGCCTGGCTTCAACAGATTTCTAACAGTTATCAGCTACAGGTGTCCATTCAAAATGAGCTTATTCGGTTCTGAGGTTCAATATAAAACTTTAAAAGGAAAGTGTTGGGATGAGTCTTTAGTTTAAAGAAACCCAAGAGAAAAAATGTGTGTCAGAAAAAAAAAGGAATATGTGTCAGCCGTGGTAACATACTCCAATCAGGTCACTCTGCCCTGAGGCTAGGTCAAAAGGGTCAAGATCCAGATCACTGTTCCTGTAATGGCTCAACAAAATGAACTTCTAATAATGAACCACAGCTCAGGGACTCTCTAGAACACAGTGAGCTACTTCCAGAACAAACTGCATTTTATTATGAAAACCAAAAATGAAAGCAAAATAAAGACCACAGTCCCATACAGAATTAACAGCCTCTGAACACTGTTTTTGTTACTTCAAAGATACATTTACAATGAGACAGGTTAACCCCTGGCAACACCCATCCTACCTCAAAGAAGATGATGAGCATCAAAGATCCTCCTTCTGGAGATGGCCTCAAATGTGGCAAACCAGCCACTGGGCAAAATGTCCTCATTTGTACCACAAACAGAATTCTGCCTGAAAATGGGCAACCTTGGATGCAGTAAGAGATCTGGCTAAATAAGTCTAGCAACAGGCTTCAGTTTCTGTTAGTCCAGAGCAGGCCTGGACCTCCAGTCTTTGGAAGTGAGTTCCTCAGTCATTGGAAGTGCAGCAAAGAGTGGACGGCCAATCAGAGCCAGGCATGACCTGGCCAGAGGAAGAGGTTATTTAAAGATGGGTTCTTACTGCTGGTATAATTGGTTAAGAAAGATATACTGCCAGTCTGGAAATCTTTCACCTTATGGTGAACTCATGACCTGGCCAGAGTCGCCCATGTTTGCCTGGGCTCTCTAGCTTAATGATTACTTAACCCCATTTTGGAATTTAAATGATTGTAAAAAGAACCTTCAAGCTCACCAGGGGTCACCATCCTGTCTGAGTGGTAATCCCAACATGCTAATGTTTACCTAGCTCCCCTTAGGAATTCCCCTAAAAGCCTTTAAAAAGAGCCCACAAGCTCACTAGGGGGATCTCCATCGTATATGAATAGTCACTCCAACATGTTGGATTCTGCAGAATAAATGATCTTTGTTGTTGGCATACTATTTGAGTCTGGGGTCTTTTCTTCAGCATGTTCCAGACCCTAACAGCAGTCAGAGTTGATGGCCAAGCTCTGCCTAGACAGGGTAAGCAAGTCCTCAATAAGTTCCTGCTTCACAAATAAGTCTTTCAGATATATTGGAACAGAAGGTTGAATATTATGCTCCAATGGGGTGACTGTTTACGCAGCAAACTGTCTCTGTCATCTTCTCATTTGGGAAGCTGCTAACCTGTACTCCCTGTATACTCAGGTAATTAATTTTATTCCCTCACAAGTCTCTGATGGGATTGAAGATCAGATAGTTTACTTTTACAATTAAGCTTAGTTGGTGAGGGGTTAGGATGTTTTTAGGTCTAGATAGATGTCTTAAGTTGATAATGACAAGATATGATAGATATTGATTCAGAATTTTATACTTCAGGCTTCTTCAAGGCTGTCAAATACAAATAGCCAAAATACTATGAATAAGCATATATATAATTCCTGATTGTTTCTGGTTCTTCTTTCTGTAGGTAGTTTATTATATATATATATTTAATAATAAAAATCTGTATGTAAAAATATTTAATAAAAAATAAAAAGAGTTATAAATACTAATAAAAATAGTAAAAAAACAAAAATTTAAACAACTAAAAATATTTTATTGAAAATAGATTCTTCGAGCCGGGCGTGGTAGCGCACGCCTTTAATCCCAGCACTCGGGAGGCAGAGGCAGGCGGATCGCTGTGAGTTCGAGGCCAGCCTGGTCTACAAAGTGAGTCCAGGATGGCCAAGGCTACACAGAGAAACCCTGTCTCGAAAAACCAAAAAAAAAAAGAAAGAAAATAGATTCTTCATTCATATAATACAACCCCACAGTTACCATTCCCTCCGCTGTTCTCATCTCCCTTCTCCCACCTCCCTTCTTCCCCAGATTTACTCCACTTCCATCTCCTTTCAGAATGAAACAGGCCTCCAAAAGACAAAACAACCAAACACTTCAAATATAGCTTATAATATGACAATGCAAGTGTCTTCATATCAAGGCAAGGCAAGGCAACCCAATAGGAGGAAAATAGTCTCAAGAGTAGGCAAAAAAGTCAGAGACACCCTTTTTCCCAATGTTAGGATTCCATGATGGCTAAAATTGTGGAACATTTCTTTGTTTCTCAGCCATTTGTAGTTATCTATTGAGAATTCTCTGTTTATATTTATGACTCATTTTAATTGGGTTACTTGGTTTCCTGATAATGAATTTCCTGATTTTTTTTAATATTAGGCCTCTATCAGATGTGAAGTTGGTAAACATCTTTTTCCATCCTGTAGGCTGACTCTAGGTACGATTGACAGTGTTCTTTGCCTTACAGAAGCTTTTCAGTTTTATGAGGTCCCATTTATTAATCATTAATCTCAGTGCCTGTGCTATCAGTATTCTGTTCAGAAAGTTGTCTCCTGTGTCAATATGTTCAATATGTCCTCACTTTCTGTTCTATCAGGTTCAGTGTATCTGGTTTTATCTTTAATTTTTTTTTTTTATCTATTTAGATTTGAATTTTGTGAAGGGTAATAAATACGAATCTATTTGCATTCTTCTAAATACAGACATCTAGTTTGACCAGCACCATTTGTTGAAGATTCTTTTTTATTTGCAGTGTGTATTTCTGGCTTCTGGATTAAGGCATGGGTATACAATTCAATTCCATTGACTAGAGTGTCTGTTTTTATTCCAGTACCATGAAGATTTTATTACTATAGTTCTGTAGTACAACTTCAACTCAAAGATGATAATACTAGCTCTTCTATTTTTTCAGGACTGTTTGAGACATCTTGAGAGGTTTTTTTTCACATGAAGTTGAATATTGTCTAAGGTATGTAAAGAATTATGTTGGGGTTTTGATGGAGATTGTGCTGACTTTGTATATTCCTTATGGTAGGATGGCCATTTTTTACTATTAATCCTACCGAACCATGAGCATAAGAGATCTTTCCACCTTCTAATATCTTCATCAATTTCTCTCTTCAAAGGCTTGAAGTTTTTATCATACAAGTCTTGCTTGGTTAGATTTCCTCCAAGATATGTTATATTTTTTTTTGTAGATATTGTAAAGGTCATAGTTTCCCTAGTTTCTTTCTTAGTCACTTCTCATTTGTATATAAGAGGACTAGTACTTTTATTTTTTTGTTAATCTTGAATCCTGCCATCCTGCCATCTTGATAAAAAGTGTTTATCAGCTCTAGGACTTCCCTAGAGGAATTTTTAGTGTCACTTATGTATATTATCATATCATCTGAAAATAATGATACTTTGACTTTTTCCTTTTCAATTTGCATCCCCTTCATCTCCTTCAACTTTCTTACTGCTCTAGCTAGAACTTCAAGTACTATACTAAGTAGATATGGAAAGAATGAAAGAGCCATGTCTTATTCCTGATTTGAGTTGAATGACTTTGAGTTTCTTTCCATTTAACTTGTTGTTAGATATTGGCTTGCTTGTAATTGCCGTGATTATATTTAGGTATGTCTTTTTTATCCTTAATTTCTCCAGAACTTTTATAATGAAGGCATGTTAGATTTTTCCAAAGGCTGTTTCAGCATCCAATATGACAATCATGTGGATTTTTTTCTTTCAGTATATTTATATCATGATGTTGAACCATTCCTGCATCTCTGGGATGAAGCCTATTTGGTCATGGTAGATAATCTTTTAATATGCTCTTGGATTTCATATGCAAGTATTTTATTGAGTACTTATGGATCTATGTTTATAAGGGAAATTGGTCTGTAATTCTCTTTTGTTGTTGAGACTTTATATAGTGGGTATCAGGGTAAATATGGCCTCATAAAATAAACTGAGCAATGTTCTTTCTATTTCTATTTTGTGGAATAACTTGAGGAGTATTGGTGTTAGCTCTTCTTTGAAAATCTGGTAGAACTCTGCCCTAAAACCATCTGGCCCTGGGATTTCTTTTCACTGGGATACTTTTAATGGCTGCTTCTATCTTACTAAGGCTTATTTAAATTATTGATCTCCACTGAAAAGTCTGGTATAATTCTAATAGGTCTGCCTTCATGTGTTGTGTTTGCCTTTTTCTTTAGCAGTTTCTAATAATTTTTGTTCTGTGTGCTTAGTGTTTTGTTTATTATATGGCAAGGGGACATTCTTTTCTAATTCAATCTGTTTGGTTCTCTATATACTTCTTGTATGCCCTATCCATTATGGGGTTAGAATTTCTTTCTTCTATGATTATGTTTAAACTATTTTCTGGCCTTTTGAGCTGGTATTCTTTTTCCTTCCTCTGTTTCTATTATTTGTAGATCTCATCTTTTCATAATGTCCCATATTTTCCTGGATGTTTTGTGACAGGAATACTTTTTAGATATAACATTTCCTTTGACCAATATATGCATTTATTCTATTGTTGTTTGACTGAGATTCTCTCATCTTTCATCTTTCATCTCTTTTATTATTGCTTCTATTTCCATTTTCAGGTCTTAAACAGTTTTGGTTCGTTCAACTGTTTTTCTTTTTTGTTGTTGTTGTTGCTTTGTTTAAGGGATTCATTCATTTCCTCCAATTGTTTGTTTGTGTCTTACTGGCTTTCATTATGGGATTTATTTGTTTCTTCAAATTGTTTGTTTATATTTTAATGGATTTATTTATGAGATTTATTCATTTCTTCTAATTGTTTATTTGTGTTTTTCTGGCTTTCTTTACGGGATTTATTCATTTCTCATTTAAGGACTCCATTATCTTCATATAGTTGTTTTTGAGCTCTTTTTCTTGTACTTCAGCTATGTTAGAACATTCGGGGCATGCTGAGGCAGGATAGCTGGGCTCTGGTTTTCTGGAAGGCATAGCCTGTCCGGCCTCTGAACTCTTGCAAGGACCTATATAATCATGCAACTTTCAAATAAAAATTATAGAACAAGCCGGCTCTGGTGTCCCATGCCATTTAATCCCAGCACATGGGATGTAGAGGCATGGCAATAGATGTGAGTTCATGGCCAGCCTGGTCTAATATATATATATATATATATATATATATATATATATATATATATATATATCAAGCAAATGTCAATTTTTCACTCCAACTTTCTTAAACAGGCTTTCTCTAACACCTACTAATCATAAATAAACATAAGTCATGAACATTCAGAAAAAATGCATAAACGCATTACTAGACCAAGGTGTTTGATAAACAAGCCAATCGTGAATTGGGATCAACAAGAAATGGCATTTTAAACGAATCTCCACTGGACTTCTTAAAAAAAAATCTCTTCAAGGTGTAGATCAATCACAATGCCATGGCAACTAGAACAAGAGCTTCAAAGGAGGCCCAAAAGACAACTCAACCACTCTGCTGTTTCTGTTATTATTGGTGGCTCATTAATCATTTCTTCTAGCTTGTTCTGATGAGCTTCTGCCTACATGTCTTGTCCTTTGGGAGCCTTCTCAATGTCAAATGATGAACATTACTATTTTTGGAGTCATGGTGGATATCCTATTACTAAAGTATAACTTGAATGTCCCATCCATATGGACTGCCAATGTGTATGTCCATCTCGTCTCTGGGTCTCTAGATTCCTTTATTTTCTGGTCCTGTGATCTTCATGTCAATGTCCAGGAAGCCACTCTTAGTCACCTCAAAGATTAGGTCCATTTTTGTGCCTGAGGGAACCCAATAGAAGAACCACTCCTCCGCATGCACATTGAATTGACAAAATAGCTTGAGCTCATAACCAGCAGCTGGGCTAGCAGCACCAGGAGCTCTGCAAGCGTTACCATGGTGCAGCAAGAGCAAAAACCCTGTGGTCTCTAGAGCCATTGCCACTGAGGGAGGTGCTATTTTTATCTTATTTCAGAAATGTGGAAAGAAGCAAATGATAATTTCTATTGTTATTAATTTTAAAACTTAAAAGAAATGTAAAAGGGTCTTAACCCTTTATCAGCTTTTAAGTTCCTTTAAAATGAAAGAAATGCCTCTTGTACCTCAAGTTTCTTTGACATACAAAAAGTACAAGTCACTCCCAAAACATCCTTTCTGATTTAGAACTGCATAGCTTTTTAAAATGTATTTGAATTGCTCAAAGTCAAGAGATTATTCTATTCTATTCTATTGTTTTTTGAAGCGATTTGCGCTCTTCTTGCATATTGGGTGACATTTAAGTCGTAAGGTTCCACTAAATGCATTCTGACATTTAAAAAAAATATCATCCAATGTTTTCATGGGAAATGCATTATTTTAATCATGCTCATCAAAGACAAAAAGCTTCACAGTTTAAGGACATCTGCATAATAACCTGATCCTTTTTAAAAGGGCAACTTATTTTTGTTTCTAAACCTATCCATTCTATACTCCATCTTTACTTGCCTTAATTCATTCCACTTGGTCTACCTGGAAGAGAGCATAATGAATGCCTCCTAAACTTAAAGATGACAAACCAACAAGACACAGTGACATTTCTTCACATAACTAACAGTATGTACTTATTAATATCATACTCTCTACTTAAAGATGTAAGAAGCAGCCATGAAACAAAATATTACTCCCTGTGGTTGATATCTGTAATATCTTAAAAATCTATTAAAAAGAGTGTTTATGAGATCAAAGCTATTATATGTATATGTAAATTCTGTAGTTTTAATATGAAATATATTAATAGACTCTATACTTTATAGACCATAGTATCTCATTTTCCTATATTTCCTATATAAATTTTTTACCCACAGACTTACTTCTTAAATGATTATTGCATATTACATTTTATCCATGTACTAAAAATCTATTGCCTAATACAAGAGAGTGACAGTACATATGCGGAGAACAAAATAAGTAATAGGTGATAGATAGATAGATAGATAGATAGATAGATAGATAGATAATGTTAGAAAAAGTTATGCATGTTCCAAATATGAAAAATCAATCAAAGGTAAAGTATTAAAAAAAAACACAAGGAAGTGAAGCTCCACTTACAATGATCAGAAAAGCTTCTCTGTGGAAGGTATTACCTTTAAATTAAAGAATATGAGGGTTTCACTTAACAGAGTATTGAAGGATCAGAGGAAGCCACATAAGGGAGATATTATGAAGAGTTTTTTTCTCATTTTCTTCTCTTATTTTTGAGGTTATCATGCATCACTTCCCCTCACTTTCCTCCCTGAAAACCCTCCCATATATTCTTTTTCTTGCTCTTTTTCAAATTAATCAGCCTTTTTAATTTATTTGGTATTCACACATGTAAACGCACACACACATATATACATATATGCATATCACACATATGCATATATATATGTTCAGTCTCAGTAATGCTACTTGTGTATATCTTTTCTGTAATAACAAATTGGTATTAGACAACCAGTCAGTGTGTTCTTCCCTGGGGAAGACTATTTCTCCCACTCTCCATTTTCCTCAGTTGCCTGTAGTTCCTTGTATAGAACTGAGATTTTATGGGTTTTCCCCCTCCACTTTGACATTCGTATTGTTGCTGCAGTTGTCCAGTTTATGTTTATGCTGTTCTGTTGATGAGATATTATGGGTGTAGCTTCTGAAATTACTAGGAGACATAATCTCACAGCAACACCTAATTTTCTGACTCTTACAATATTTCTTCCTTTTTTTGCAATATTTCCCAAAGAGGGAAGCAACTAAAGTCCTATTCATCTATGAGAAGCTATTTTTAAGGAGAAGAATGAAATGTTTGAAAATCTCAAAATAGAAAAATGTTTATCATGTTTGAGTAGGTGATAGAAGGGTATATTTCATAGTGGACAATTGTGGTCCAAAAATTGAAATTTCAAAAGCAGACATGAGTCATTTGTTTTCAACTCATTGCTATGTTAAGATTAGGTTTTATCATCAGAATGGCTATGATCAAAAACTCAAGCAACGCCACATGCTGGCGAGGATGTGGGGAGAGAGGAACACTCCTTCATTGCTGGTGGGAATGCAAACTAGTACAGCCACTTTGGAAATCTATCTGGTGCTATCTCAGAAAAATGGGAATAGGGCTTCCTCAAGACCCAGCTATTCCACTCCTTGGAATATACCCAGAAGATGCTCCAGCACACAACAAGAAAATTTGCTCAACCATGTTCATAGCAGCCTTATTCATAATAGCCAGAACATGGAAACAGCCTAAGTGTCCCTCAGTAGAAGAATGGATAAAGAAACTGTGGTACATATACACTATGGAATACTACTCAGCTATTAAAAACAAGGAATTCCCGAAATTTGTGGATAAATGGATTGAGCTAGAAATGATCATAATGAGTGAGTTAACCCAGAAGCAGAAAAAAATCAAATGGTATATACTCACTTATATCTGCATACTAGCCCAAGGGGCATGTCCCACGAAAGCCTTCACTTACCAGGAAACTGGGACAGAGGGGAAGGCATTCTATTGGGGCTCTAAATGAGAGACGCATGGGAGAATAGCAAAATAAAAGGATACAGAGGGTCCTAGAAATCTACAAGTAGAACAATATGATAGGCAGATTTGGGCCCAGGGGTCCCGCTCAAACTAAGGCACCAGCCAAGGACAATACAGGAGGTAAACTTTAAACCCCTTCCCAGATCTAGCCAATGGTCAGAATATTCTCCACAGTTGAGTGGAGAGTGTGATACGACTTTCTCACATACTCTGGTGCCTCACATTTGACCATGTCCCCTGGAGGGGGAGACCTGGTGGCACTCAGAGGAAGGACAGCAAGTAGCCAAGAAGAGACTTGATACCCTATGAGAATATATAGGGGGAGGTAATCCCCCTCAGGAACAGTCATAGGGGAGGGGAATAATGGGAAAATGGGGGGGGAGGAATGGGAGGATACAAGGGATGGGATAAACATTGAGATGTAACAAGAATAAATTAATAAAAAAAAAGGAAAAAAAGATTGGGTTTTATTAAAACTTAAAAAAGAAGTAATGGAAATATTTAGGGAAGGTAATAAATAAAATTGGTGCTTTGACCCTGTAGGGATGGTAAAAGGAAAGAAAACTCAACTTTTAAGCCTACTAGGAGAAAAATGGTAGTAACTTTAACTAGGAGGACACCAATAAGAATAATATATAATATATTAATATATAGACTGAAAAGGGAGACATATACAAAATGATTAATGGAAGCAAAACTTGTGAAAGAAAAATGAAATAAAAAGTAATGATAAAAATTATATATGCAAAATAAAGAGAATGGATAAAGTACTATATGATCAAAATATGTTAAATTGCAAAACATTAAAAAGTGAAGGAACTGCAACTACTTAGAAAAATCTTAATAAACAATGCTGAAATAGCACCAAGATGTAGCATTTGTACTTACGGTCCTAAAGCAGAGTCAAATATTGTACTACCCTAAGTCCACTGTTTCCTCTGAAATTACTAAGGCATCTGGAGCTCCACAAACATCATGCTTTACCCATCTCAGTAATGGACTACACTCAAGGTCCACTGTTTCGATTAACACAACGTAAAGATGTGAAACTGAACTAGCACTTGTTGGTCTAAATATTCTTGTTAAAATAAAATTTTAAGCGCAATTTTTGCATACACTTTCATTTAGCTATTTAATAAATTTCTTTATGTTTTCTAATATTTTTAGTCTAGTTTTGCATAACTAAATTAAAGGGAACTGGAAATTTGATAGAAACTTGTGTAGCAATGAAAATTTTCCATTATTTATTAACTCAACTCCCACTTCTTCATTTTACCATACTTATTTATACACTTAGATCTTACTTTTATCTTTTCCATTATTTCTGTTAATAGTACCAAATAATGCTTTCAGTTACAACAATTTCATAACAATGTGTCATTGTGCCTTGCTTTTATCCCCATCACCATTACTTTACCTCATATTTATTCCCCCTTTTGCTGAGTTCCTAACTACTCTCAGATAGTTATCTTTCAATTTATACACACACACACACACACACACACACACACACCACTTCTACATGAGAAGAAAACATAAATATTTTGCCTTTGTTGCCTTTCTATAACATTCTCTTTTCCCTTCTCTCTTTATACTTTTTCCTCCATCTATAGTCTCCCTTCTGCTTCATATATACAAACATATAAAGATATGCATATATCTGATATTATATTAGTCTTTCTGAGTCTGACCTATTTCCTTGACATGAACACTTGAAACTACCCATTTTTATGTAAATGACATAATTTCATTATTTTTATGACTAAATAAGATATCATGCATATATGTATATATATGTCATATTCTTTGTTCATTCATCAGTTGATAAATAGCTAGACAGATCCAATATCTTAGATATCATGAATAGTACAGCAAATAAACATGGATATAAAATATATTTGGGGTATTCTGACTGTGCCAGATGGATTTTTTGTTCACATAAAACAAGCTAGAAGCATTTGAATTGAGGGGAAGATAACTGAGAAAATACCTCCTTCAAATTGTCCTATGAGCAAGTATGTAGGACATTTTTTAGAGTAATGATTGATCTATGAGGGCCCATCCCACTGTACATGGTGTCAACCTGGGCAAGTAAATTAAGTTGTATAAAAATTTACATATTTAATGCTATCACTCAGGAGGCAGAGGCAAATGGATCTAGGCCTAGCTTCTGATAGAAACAGACAGACACTATGTCAATCCAGAACCAAAGGTATTTTAGTCTCTGAATAGAATGAGGGCAGTGTTCTACTGAGGATGAGAAAGTTTCTAATCAGGGTAAACATGGTCTCTGATGAAGGCAAAAAGAGACTGCAAAGAGGGCTGTGCCTAGAAAGTTACCAACTTCAGTGAAGAGAGGTCTTCATATTTAGTCCCAAAGTAGATGAGGATAGTCTCTAACTAGTAACATGTAAGGCCATTCCCAGAGCAAAGAGAGGTTCTGATAAGGACAAAGGTTAATCTCTAAAGGAAGCAGGGAGTGCAGACCTTCAACAGGGACTAAGGGAAACATTTAATAAGAATAAGGGTAGTTCTGCACCAAGGCCAAGGTATGTTCCCAATGTGGACCCAAGGTAAGGGAGGTTTCAATGGATCTGAAGCAGGCTTCCCACCAAGGCTAAGAGTGGTCTCCAACAAAGGTAGAAAGAGATGGTTGGTACAATGACTAAAGAAAGTCTCCAAAAGGGGCCCAGGCAGGCTGTGATAAGGTATAAAGGAAATCTCTGGCCAATGTCTGGGGACCAAAAGAAGATCTGACCAGGACAGTGGATGGGCTCTAATCAGGGACAAAGAAAGGTTTTAATGTAGACCTAGGGTAGTCTCTGAACAAAACCTCCCAGGAAGTTCTAACCATATGGTGTTCAGCAAGAAAGAGAAAAGATTTAGACAAGGACAAAAAAAGTAGTCTCTAACAAGAATCAAAGGAGGCTTTGACCAAGGTTTTAAAAGTCTCCAATAGGGGCCAAGATGAGTCTCCAACATGTCTGGATATGGTCTTTGACTAAATCAGGACCAGTGTATTCTCTGACCAAAGCATATGGAGGCTTTTGACAGGGCCTAGAAAGTTCTCTGGAAGCAAGAGCAGTCTCCTACAAGGTATGAAAGAATATGGGACAAAGCATCAAGGCAGTCTGTACCTAGAGCTGAAGAATTTCTCTGACCAAGACAGAAGGTTAAGGGAACTTCTGATTAGGAACAATGGAGCTCTATGACTAGAGTCCAGAGAGCCTCTTAGGAGAGCTGAGGACACACTTTGACCAGGCTCAAGGGATGTCTCTAAAGGGGTACAAAGGTGGTCTCTGATGAATGCAGAGTGAAGCTACACAGAGGAGAAAGCTATTTCTGCCCAAGCAGGGCTTGGGGATGCTCAAATCACGACAGGCTACTGTCTCTCACCAGAGTCAATAGAAGCTCTTAACACGGCCTACGTCAATGTCTTTGACTTGGACTGATGGGGGCTCTAACATGGTTATGAAAAATTCCATGAGATACAAGCAAGGTCTCTGTGCCCCAAGGAAAGTTTCTCACCAGTACATGGCCTACAGATGTCTCTAGCCAAGGCAAAAGTAGAGTGCCATGAGACATCAAGAAAATCTCTAACTGGGATCTCTAGAGGTTTATACCAGGGCAAATGAAGTCTCCAATGAGGAAAATGGGATGTTTGATACTAGTGAAAATAAGTTTTTAGCTGAGATACAGGGAGATTCCAACCTATGGAAGCTCCTACCCAAGTAGAGGATAGTCTCAGACCAGGGTCATGGGTAGCTTTTAAGAGTACTTAGCGAGGTTCCCAGTCAGAGCTGAGGGAGGATTCAACATGTTGAAAAGGGTAAAGAGATAGTGTGAGGAGCAACCAAAATGTTCTCTGACAAGAGCCTAAATGGAACTCTACTGTAGGCTATGGAAGTCATGGTCCAAAACCTGGGAAACTTGAACCATGGCCTAGAGTGATCTACACAAGACACAATGAGAGGCTAGACTAGGGGCCTAATGCAGTGAGGAAGGCTGCAACCAATACTTTTAGAGATAGTGACAAGGGCCAAAGTCAATCTGTGACCAGAACACAGGGGAAGATTATTAACCGGGTAAAGGGCAAAGTCTCACTACATGTCTTAAGAGGGCTGAGAACTCTCTAAAACTGGGACTGAGGGAGGACTCAATTGATCTGAAGTAGGCTCCAATGAGACAAAAGGATGTCTATAACAAAGATGCCCCTATGGGAGTGTCTGATCATATTATGAACAAAAGTGTGAGTGTTACAGTTACAGTTTGGATAGAAAGGTACCCTGGTAGTCAGAAACCAAGGAGTACCACAAAGTCACAACATACAACAAACCTCACACAAGACTTATCAGGAGGGAAAAACCCAGAAGAGTAGCTGCCTCTGCTTGGTTGAGAAGCAGCAGTGTATTGGGTAGAACAGTGTTTATATAGGGTTTCTTGAGGTGGGGGATGTCCAAGGTAGCCTGAGATTGGAGAGATTATGTGGCCTGATCTTGAGGCAAACAAAGAGATTGATGATTTTTTTTCTGGCCATTCTCCTGCCTCGGGGTTGGAAATAGGTGCTAGATTAAAACTGTTAGAAAAATAGGGGAAGAGAGTACTGTCCAGGGTCTGGCCACTTCAATGCCTTGAGGGTTTACAAAGTTTATAGGATAACATTTACAAAAAGAGTCCCTGATCACCACAGGGAAGACGTTCTCTGATCCTTGATTTGGCATGAGTAACCAATAAAGAGAACCTAAAAATACATTGAGGGAGATCTCTGACTAGGGAAGACAAAGTTGCTGGAAGGAGCACAGGATATCTGTGACCAGAGCCCACAAATTTTTTATCAGCATTAGAGGAAGCCTCCAATGAGGGAAATGATGGACTTCCATGAGGTCAAAAGGCAGTCTCTGACTCAGGGCCAGTGAGGTTCCAAGTGGGCCAAAAAGTAAAATCTGACCAGAGTCAGGGGATATTCCTAAGAGGGTCTAAGGTAGTCTCTGATCAGGGTTGAGTGAGGCACCATAGGGCCTGGAGGGTGGGTGGCTCTAAGAGGGTCAGATCTGGGGCTAACAGAAGTCTCTGAGATAGGCATAAGGAGGCTTCAAGAAGTGACCAAAGTGTCCTCTGAATAGGGAGAAGGGAGCCTTCCAAATAAGCCTAGTGAAGACTCTGGTGGAGGTGGAGGGTGTTCCCCAATCAAAGACCCAGAAAGCTGAGGGTGATTTCAATCTAAAGCAGAGTGATACTTGGGCCAGGGACCAAGAAGTCTTCAACCAGAGCTTAGAGGGTTGTTTCTGGATGGGGTCTGAGGGCCATCTTCAAACAAGACAGAGCAAGGCAATCAATATGACCAAGTAAGGTCCCCAACCACTGAGAGTAAAATATGTGATGAAAGCCAAAGGCTGTCTCTTGCCCAGGGCTCAGGGCAGATCCAATCAAGACATTGGGCACATGCTTTCAAGGGTCAAGGGAGGCTCTCAAGTGGCCCTAGGGGAGTCCCCCATCAGACCCTGAGAGAAGCTCCAATATGGTTGAAGTCAGTCTCTATTGGGCTAGAGTGAGAAGACCAAGCCAATCTCTGACCAATAAAGAGGGAGACTTTGACCAGTCTAGAGTAGTTTCTGACTAGACCAAGTACAGTCTCCTACAAGGCCCAAGGGAACTTAGGACTTTATCTAACTAAGGAAAGGTTCATGGAAGTTCTCCAATCAGGTTCCAGGGAGACTTTAAGGGATGTTCTGGCTGAACTGTACCAGCAGATGGCAATTTCTGACCAGAATCCAGGGAGGCTTTAAGCAGACCCAAAGACAGACTCTGAATATGTTCACAAAGAGTTTGTAAGAGGGCCTAGGAAAGTCTCTGAAGTGTCTGACCAGAGCAGAGGAAGGTTTCAAGAGACTGAGAGAGGCTCTGATAGGGCTGGGACTGGGACCAAGAGCATTCTATGACTAGGGAAGAGAGTGGCTGTGAGAAGTAACCAACGTACCCTCTGAGCAGGGAGAGGGAGTCTTCCACCAGTGGAAAGAGGGCACTGTGATGAGGCTAAATGTATTCTCCAACAAACTCCCTAGGAAACAGTGATTAAGGACCTAGACTGGTGTCTGGTGATGGCAGAGGAAGACTGTGGCCAGGAACAAAGATGGTCTCTGACCAAAACTAGGGAAGGCTACTATCGAATCCTGGAGACAATGGTTTAGATGTGGTCTGGAGGCCTTTCTCTGAAAGTGCAGAGTATGGCAATGATTGGGAATAAGGGAGATCTTGAAAGAAGCCACAGGAATGTCTCTGATTAGGGACCTGGGAAGAATGATGGCCAAGGAAAGACCCAAGCAGTATATAAGGCAGAATCAGACCAGGATCAGGCAGGCTTTTAACAGGGACTAGAATTATCTCAGTCCAGGCCTGCAAATAGCTTCAAAAGGGATGAGAGAGGTGCTATTGGGGCTGAGTGTGGTCTCTGACTAGGCCAGAGTGAAAGTATGAGGAGAGACCAAGGAATTCTCTGGCCAGGGTTGCAGGATGCTTTGATCAAGGACCAGAGGAGGTTTCCAACTATAAGTCCGAGGCCAGCCTGGTCTATAAAATGAGTCTGGGACAGCTAGTGCTACATACAGAAATACTGTCTCAAAAAAAAAAAACAAAAAATGCAAGAGCCAGAGGAAGCTTCAACCAATTCCTGAAGCTTCCCCCCTCCCTCCCCATAAGAGACAGGCCATTCCCCAAGCGGGATCCAGAGCCAATTTCCAAAAAGGGTAGAGTGTGGCCACAATTGGGAACAAGGCAAATCTCCAATGGAGTCAAAGGAATGTCCTCCCCGGCTTGGATGAGGACCAAAGGCAGCCTATGACCAGGGATGAAGGAGGCCCCAACCAGGGCAGAGTACATAGGAGGATCTTGAGGAACCTATAGTGGATACAGGTAGTACAGATGAGACCTGATAGGCAGAGGCCAGATGTTAGGGAAGGAAGGTTCCCCTTTCTGAGGACTAGGGGAGGGAGGGAGAGGATATGAGGGAGGAAGGGGGATCAGGAGGGGATGAAGAAGGAAAGGGAGATCAGAAGGGGAATACAATCAGGATGTGAAGAATTCAAACTGCAGAAGAAGCAGGTAAATTATATTGCTAATTCCACTACATGGAAATAGCTCTGAGACTGACTGTGACATGAATGTCTATGCATAGACAATGCTTCTTGTTGGTTACAGAATCCCTCTGACTTAGGATGAGATGCTATTCTTTCTATGGCATGAATGAAGATTTAAAGATGTAATTTTTTGCTCATACAAAGAGCAAAGAACCAGCCTTAATTATTCTGTGCATCATGCACACCTTATACATTTATAATGCTTCCTGCCATGACAATAATGGACTAAACCTGTGAACCTGTAAGCCAGCCCCAGTTAAATGTTTTCTATGATGGGGTTGAAGCCCAGATAGCCTAGTTTTACAACGAAGCATAGTTTAGGGGTTAAGATGTATTTAGGTCTAGATAGATGTTTTAAGTTGATAACGACAAGATGTGATGGAGATTGATTTACATTCAGAATTAATATTAGATGCACCAAGATAGGAAAGATGTCTTCTTCAAGGCTACCAAACACAAATAGCCAAAAGACTATGAATGTAACATTTATATAATTCCTGATTGTTTCCGGGTTCTTATTGCTATAGGTATTCTATTGTATATATGTGTAATAATATAAATGTATATGTAAAAATATTCAATAAATATTGTAAAAAAATAAAAGGTGGCCTATAGTTATCTTCCACCAGATCTGAGGGAGTCTTCAAAGAGCTTGAGAATGGTATCAGTGGGTCTGAGGATAGTCCTTAATTGGCCATAATGAGAGAGTGAGATGGGACCAATGTGTTTTCTGGCAAGGGATTGGGGAATACATTGACTAGGGACCTGCGTGGTTTCTGACATTTCACAAAGGCAGTATTCTACTAAATATACTTCTCTACCTGAGGCCATTGAAGTCTCTGATCCAAGCCTAGAGATGGTGTCCCCAAGCATAGGCCCAAAGACTATCACCAATGGGACAAGGGAAGGTCACGAATAGAGCCAAATTCTCCAGAGAAGTTAGATAAAAGTCTAACAAATGCAGAAGGAAGGAATCCTAGGGAACTATGAGAGGCTTCTAAGTATGGGTCAAAGTCAATCTTCCACCAGAACATGTCCTACAAATGTCTCCAACAAGGGAAAAGGGAGGAAGCTATAATGTTCCAAGGCAGTGTTATGTCAAAGCAAGGCATCAACCAGAACCAAAGGAGGTCTCCCAGTTGGGACTTAGGAGGGTAATGTCTGATGAGGTCATATGGAAGTTTGGGAAATACTTAAAAGCAATTTCTGACCAGGACCCAAGGAGGATCAAAATAGTACCTTCACAAGGAAGCTCCCAACTCAGCAGAAGACAGTCTTGGAACAGTGTCAAAGATGGTTCTTAAAGAGAGCGTAGGCATTTCTTTGACAAGGGCTAAAGGAAGGATTCAAAGGGTCTGAGGAAGAGAGGTCCCAGCTGCCAAAGTTCCTTTGTTGATCTCTTCTAACAAGACCATATTGGGAACAAGAAAAACAAAACAAAACAAAACAAAACAAAAAAATTATTCTAAGTACTATCATTTTGTTTTCAGACTCTATTTAAACAGGCATGAAGGGCCTAGAGCATCCCCATGACATCCTCATTCTGCTGGAAGCCTCCTACACTAGATTCTCCCAAGTTAAAGGAAAAACATGTATTGGCCAATAAAGTGAAGATAAAACTTGCTACATTGTTTTTGAAGGGAAAAATGCACTTCCCTTCCCATGGGTTCCCTCCTTACTATCACTTCTGCTTACATCCTGAGAAGCCTGGGTACTCAAGGGCAATCTGTTGTCAGGTTCAAACAAGTTTCTATTCCCAGGCCTACAGACCTACTCCTATCCTGATTGATGAAAACTCCCTTGCTCAACCCTTTGAGTTAAGATATGAATAGACAAGGCTACAGCCCTGTCCCCCACACATACACTTTGTGCTCCCATCCTTTAAAAATGTTGTACAATCTCTCTTCAAGGACTCAGTTCAGATCCCAAACTGGTTGCCTCCCTGAGCTCAGAAAATAATGTTTTAATTTTAAACTTCTGTATCAAAAGTGAGTTTTCTTGGTTTCCACCCCAAACCCAACAAACAAAGGGACACAGTGAGGAGAGACCAAAGTATTCTTTGAGGCTTCTACTGTGAGCAAAGGAACACTGTACCCTAACTGAGGGTTGTCTTCTACCAAAGCCCTGGAAATGTGGTACAAAGGCCTAGGGTAGTCCTCAAGGAAGTCAGAGGAAGTCTAAAACCAATGACCAAGGCAATCTCCGAACAGAGATGAGGGAAGCTTCAACCAGTGCTTGGGAAGATCTCTTTGTGGGCTGAGAGCAATCTCGCTAAATAAAACTGAGGAAGGATGCAATTAGGGTAAATGGAAGGCTTCCAGAAGCGCAGAGTGGGACTATGATGAGTACCATAGCTGATCGATGAACAGGACCCACAGAAGCACCCAGAAGGGCAGAGAGGATATTTTCATAAATGTCAAGGGATGATCTTAAGAAAGGCAGGGCCCCTCTGAGAGTGGAACTGAGGAAGGATGCAACAGGTTGAGGAACATCCCTGATGATAGCCCTAGGAGAATAATCTAATCATAGCATGACTGGGAGAGCTTGAGAATCTGTTGTGCAAGGGAGACCTCCACCAAGGAAAACAGAAACTGCTATAAAGGACACAGGAAATCTGTAACCATGGCCCAGGAAGCAATCAGCAGTGTCCAGGGAATGTTGACAAGATTCAAAGGAGTTCTCCCATGAGGGTATAAGGTCATGTTTTACCAGGCCATAGAGAAGCTCCAACGAGAACAGATGCCAGATTATGACCAGGGTAAAGGTAAACTCTTGCACCTAATGTTCTCTAACCAGGGCTGAGGGATGTTTATATGACAATAAGGGGAGTTTTGAAGGGGTTGGGGATGAGACAAAAGATGATGTCTGAGTCAGGAAGAATGAGGCTGTGAGGAATCACCAAGGAATGTTTGAACACGGCTTAGGGTAGCTTCTACCAGGACCACAGGAGGACTCTTATAGAGACTAAGCACATTCTCTGACCGAAGTCTGAGAAACTGTGATAAGACCCATGGGTCTTAGAAAATGGCAGAGGAACAAGGGCCAAGGAACTCAAGTATCTCTGACAAGGACCCTAGAAGGATTCAACTAGAATACATAGTGGTCTCAGAAATGGAACCAGGCTAGTCTCAAACACTGTGAAAGATAGGGAGGCTAAGAAAAGACAATTCGGCAGTCTCTGATGACCATGAAGGAAGACTGAAAAAAGGCAAAAGGCAGCCTCCAACCAGAGAAAGGGGGGGGGCCACTGCATAGGGACAAAAGAAATCAACAGCAGACTAGAGAAAGATCTAGAACCAAAGACAGACAAACAGAAATAACTGCCACCAAAGCAGAAACATATCTCTGACTCAAGGCAGAGTTCCAAGCAGGAAAGAAGGGCAGAGGGTATAGCAGAGACTAAAGTGGCACAAGGGCAAGTATTAAGTGACCATAAGACAGTCTCCCACCAGGCCTAAATGAGGAAGTTTCAAAGGGACTGAAAAGGGATCCAGAGAGACAAAGTGCACACTTTGACAAGGATAGAGAGAGGGTGTGAAAAGGGACCAGCACACTCTCTGGTGTGGGCTATGCAGCATTTGCCAAGGATAGGATGGTCTCAAAAGGGAGGCAGTTTTCCAAAAGAGCAGAGGAAGCCTTAGACAAGAGAACAAGACAATCTCTGAGCAGGGCAAAAGTAGGCCTTGACCACAGCTAAGGAAGCTCCATCCAGATAAAAAGAAGTTCTCTGACACAGTTCTTGAAGCTTATTAGTATAGTTGAAGATAGAATCTGATAAGGGTCAAGAGAGAGCTATCATATTAAAGAGGCCAGTCTCTGGAGTGAGCACTAGAGAACTGCAAAAACGAATAGACCTACTTCAGACAGGGTGCTAGAGAAGCAACAAACTGGGCCTAGAACTTCTCAAACTAGGCAAAACAGTATCTCTAATTAGGGATAAGGACTTTTGAGAGAACTGAGAGGAATCTCTGACTGTGTGACTGAAACTGCTCCAAGGGAACCAGGATGTGACCATTGCCCAGGAAACACTGACCAGGGCCAAAGGAAGTGTCTACTTGGAGCCTAGGAGGATCTCTCTAATGAAGGCATAGAAAGGCATGGATGAGGACATAAAATGGCCTCAGACCAGTGTTTGTGGAAGCTTCATCTTTAGCTTCATTTCTGGCCTAGAGAAAGCTCCTGGTAGAGTTGAGGGCCAAAGGCAGTTTCCAAATGGGGCTATGAGAGGTCTGCTACTGCTGAAGAAATTGGCTGGAGTCTAGGTATATTTACAAATAAGCAAAGAGCTGACTGAATAGGGTCAGTGGAAGATCTTAAAAGGGTCTTGGATTAGGGCTTGAAAGAGGCTTTAAGAGGAATGAAGGAAGCTCTTAGTTGACTTGGTTTTGGGGTGTACTTAGAGGTTGAGAGTATGATAACTGTGAGAAGGTAAAAAGTGTTGCTCTACCAGTGCCAGTAAAGGCTTCTCTAAGGGACAAAGGAGCACTCTGACCAGGACTTAGAACATTTTCTGATGCATGCTACAGGAAAATATGATCAGTGCTATGGACCTTTCAGATAAAGGCAAAGAGATATTGGGTCTAGGAACCAAGACAATCTCTTACCAGGGACATGGATGCTTTGGATGATCACATGCTGAATGTAGGTGTCCAGCCTGGGGCAAGATCTATCTCTGAATTGGATTGAGGAAGGCTATGAACAGGACTATGAGGGCTCTCTTTCAGAAACAGAACATGGTCTGTGACCACTGATGGGGAGGCTGCCACTAGGGTGGAAATCTGTTTCTGATGAGTAGGAGGCTTGTCTTGGATGTTGGCCTTGGCAAGCTGTAAGGAAGTAGAAAGCAGTCTCAGACAAGGTTATGAGGAGTCTCCAGCCAAGCCCTAGAGACTGACGAGGGCAGAAAGTGTCTTCTAATCAGGGTGATACGGGTGGGCATTTTCAATGGGGCCCAAGGAAGTCTTTGAAGTGATGGTTAGGACCATCAGAAGGATTACATGGGACTGTGGGCAACTCCAGGGGCAACCAGAGAATCGTTAGTTGATGAACCTAGGGCAGTATTAGACTATTGAATATCTGAGAATCTCAGAACAGGACCCAAGAAAATCCCTTATGCAGGCAGACAAAAACTGTTACCCAGGATCCTAGAAGTATAATAACCAAGGCCTAGTAATCTGGCTAGATCCAAAGGACTTAGCTTTCTTGCAACTATGTCTACTTGGAACTTAGGGGCCTTCTCTGTTGAAGTCATAGAAAGGCATGGATGATGATGGCAAACTAGTGTTAATGTAAGCTTCATCTTTGCCTTTTAGCTCTAAGTGGAGCCAAAATAAGACTCCAAAAATGGTCAGAGGAGATCTGCTACTGTTAAAGAAGGTAACTTTGATGAACATGTAATGAGGTATATAATTGGGGCCAAGGGAGACTATAAACAAATAGCCAACTCTAAACAGCATCAAAAGACGGTGTTAAAGAGGGGCTAGAGAACTTTTACTGGAGCTTTAGAGGCATTCAAGGACAAATGGAGTCCCTGTATAAATTAAAGTCTCTAAAATGGAAAGGGATAGTTAGAGAGTGAAGAATAGGGGCTTCTGGGAAGGTACAAAGTGCTACTCAACTGGGGCAAAAGGAGACTTCTATAAGATCCAATAGAGCACTCTGATCTAGCCTCATGGTAGTCTCAGACCAGAGTCATGGTAAGCAATAACTAAGGCCTGTAGCCTACACATGTCGAGGTAGAGAGATAAAAGGACCAGGGACCAAGAAGATCTTTTACCCTGGCATAGAAGGCTTTGACCAAAGTAAATAGAGCTTGAGAGAAGGTATGAGTGTTGTCTTTCAACAGAGCTGGGGAAGACAGTGATAAATAGGACTAAGAGGGCTCTCCAACAGAGACAGAACAAGGTCTATGACTGGTGACTATGGGGGTTCCACCCAGGAAGTGGAAGTTTAACTTTGACCAGCACCAAGGTAAGCCCTAAAAAAAATTGGAGGGAAGTCTCTAAACAAAGCTAAAGAGAGGCTCTTACATGAGCTGACAGAAGATTTCTACCAGACCTGAGTGAGAAAGTGTCCAGGAGTCTAACTGTGAAGGGAAATGTTTACCTGGGCCTACGTGGATGATCTCTGTTGAGGACAGATTAACGTATGGATGAGGACAGAAATCATGCTCAGAGCAGTGTTGGTGAAAGTTTCATCTATGCCCTAAAGAAAACTCAGAGTGGGACCAAGAACAATGTTAGTGGATACATGGACTAGAGGAATTCTGACTAGAACCAAAGGCATTCTCTAAAAAGGGCCAAAGGGGGTCTGCTTCTTGTACAGAACAAGGATTTAATAAGTGTGGAATGAACTATGTGACAAGGCCCAGAAACAAGGCAAAAAGTGAGAATTGAGAGAGTTGGAACTTGATACCAGTGAAGTGAGGTGACTTGAGGTGTTTTGGTGATGGGTATTGTGGGGGACTTGGGAAAAGGCAAAGTGTTTTGACCAAGGCCAAGTATGGCCTCTGACAGTGTCAAAGGCATACTCTGATCTGGGCCTGTGACACTCTGTAACTCCAACCTGAGATACTTTGATCAAGGACTAGGACCTGATCACATGAAGGTGGCAGAACTGGTTCCAAAGGTGGTTGGTCTCCAACAAGGCCTGGAGAAGGTCTGCTACTGGTACAGGCAATCACTGTGATAGATGTGGAGTGAGATCTGTGACCAGTGATCAAGGAGAATACACAGAAAGCAAAGAGCCACCTCTTAATATTATTAAAGGAATCTCTTAAGAGAGCATGGAGCTCTTTCAGTGGGGTTCAGGGAAGACTTAAAAGTCAGAGAGGGAGGATATGCTAGGATTGGAGCTTGGTCCAGTACAGTACTTAAGTGGACAGGGATGGCTGGTGATTTGGGATTAGAAGGAGTCTCAGAAGGCAAAGGCATGCTCTTACCATAAGTTGCATCTACCAGAGCAAAAGAAGCATGCTAATATGGGCCCAATGTATTCTCAGGCTCAAACTCTGCTTATCTGTGGTGGTTTGAATAAAAATGGCCCGTACAGACTCATCGAGTAGCACTATTAGGAGGTGTGGCCTTTTTGAGTAGGTGTGGCCCTTTTGGAGGAAGTGTGCCACTGGGAGGGTGTGAGGGTGTTTTCAGGTTTCAAATGCTCAAGCCAGGCTAAGGTACTTTCCCCCCCTCACCTCTCTCTCTCTCTCTCCCTGCTGCATTTAGATCTAGATGTAGAACTCTCAGCTCCCTCTCCAGCAGCATGTCTGTCTTCATGCCACCATGCTTCCCACAATGGTGATAATGGACAAAACTTCCAAACTGTAAGTAAGCCCCAATTAAATGTTTTCTTTTATACAAGTGGCCATGGTCATGGTGTTTCTTCACAGCATTAGAAACCCTAAGTAAGACAGAATCTATGATCAGGGAGAGCCTAGAGCATGATCTGATCATGTCATGGGCTACCCAGCACATGAACCAAGGTGATCTTTTCCCAGTCCATGCCTTTAGACAGGCATGGTGTGATGGCTGTCTCCCAGGCCTGAGGGTGGCTGTGAATAGGGCTAATAGGGTTCTTGAAAAGGATTAACTCAGGATCTGGGACTAGTAACTTAAAAAGTTGCCATCAAAACAGAAGTGCATGCCTGACCAGAGATGAGGTAAGCCATGTGCAAGGAAGAAGGTAAACTCTAATGTGGGTTAAGGGAAGCTTTCATATGGGCCAAGAATGTCTCATAATAAGACTGATGATGTTTCAAAGTTGCTCTAAGATGCTCCAGGAAGGTAGAAGATATTCTCTGATTAGAGTAGAGTAGGGCCCTGTGTATTTTCTAACCAAAGGCATTGGAACTTTGGCAAGCGACTAGTGTGGTGGTCTCTGTCAGGGGCACAGGGAAGTCTTCCACCAGGGAAAAGAGAGCCTGATTCAAGGAAGTCTCTGAAAATGGAAGCTTGTCCCAGTTGCCAAGACAATTCTCCAACCACAGTCCTTGGAGTCTATAAGGATGTTCAAAAACAGGATCTAATCAGGGTCAAGAAAGCCTTCAAGTGGGATTGAGGCCGGTCCCAGGTGTGAGCACTAGAGGGCTCCAAAAACAGTAAAACCATTCTCAGACAACATTCCATGGAGACTTTATCTAGGACTTGTGGACTTTCACACCAGGCAGAGGAGTGTCTCTGATCAGGAGAAGGGAGGCTGAAAACAAAGCCATGAATGTTCTCCATCACGGGCTCAGGAATATCTGGGACTAGTGATCATAGGGGCTGTCAAGCAGGGCAGAAAACTGTCATTATATTCAAGGGAAGCCCTGAATAGATCAGGTAGAAGGCTATGAACAGGGGAAAAGGAAGCTCTCATGTAAACTTAGAACATCTGACGAGGAGGATTCAAGGGGTATTAGAGAGTTCCCATAGGACAATCTCTGACTAGGTTAGGGTGAGGCTATGAGAAGAGGACAATTTCTTCTCTAATCAAGGCCATGAGAGTCTTTGATAAAGAGATTGGGTGGTCCTCAACAGGAGCACAAGTCAGTCTTCTACTAATTAGGAGCAAGAGTGAGACAAGATTATGGGACATTCTCTGACCAGGCCTCAGTGTCCTTTCTGACCTGGGCTGCCTAAGCAGAACTTATGAGGTGTGATGTAACCAAGTCTGAGATAGTTTTGTTTGCTTGTTTGTGTATTGGTTTGTTTTTTTTACTGAGACAGTGGTGGGCTCATTACAAGGTCAGTTGAAGTATTTAATAGTGGATCTACCCAGTTTCTAAACAAAGTCAATGGAGCCTCTTATGATGGTCAAGGGAGTATTTAAGAAAGCCTAGTGTACTATCCCACCAATGCTTAGTAAGGCTCTCACTGGGTTGAGGAAGGTCTACATGTACTGAAGGATGTTTCTTAAGGGGCCCAAGATGTACTTTGGTGAGTACACGAGAATACTTCATTGAGTGTCCGAAAGTGGTTTCGGGCTAGGACCAAGGATATCTCTGAAAGTTCTGCAGGAGTAATGTGATTAGACATCAGGGCATTCTGTGATCAGGACCAATTGCAACTTCTATCAGAGTAATGGGATGTTTCCTAAAAAGATCTATGAAGACTTTCATCAGGGCAAAGCAAAGGAAGGCTATGACAAGAAAGTCTTTAACAAGGGTCAAGGAAATTCTTTGATGGAGGCAGGAGTCTTGGATAGGTACTGAAGACATTTTCTGAGAAAGTCCCAGGAAAACTCTTCTCAGGGCAAAAGGAAGAAGTGGTCTCTATCAGCGTCAAGGGAGGCTCTTAAGGGATGATAGAGGCAGGCTTAAATGAGGGTCAAAGGTTAGCAATCTTTGGCCAAGACAAAAAGATATATCCAATGAGCTCCTAGGAGGGTCCTAACAAGGGTCTAGGAAAGCTTGGACCAGGTAGAGGGAGGTCTCTGATGGATATATAGGGCTGTTTGCATCCAAAGCTGTGGGAGCATACAAAAGGGCTGAAGGGAGGCCTACCAAGGCTATGGGCAGTCCCTGATGAGGGTGGAGGAAATCCCACTAGGTCTATGATGGTCTCTAATGTAGATCAAAGGTTGCCTCTGACCAGAGCAGAAGGAAGCTCAAACTGGAGCAATATCTTGTCTCTTATGGCCATGAGGAATGTCTGTCAGGACATGAGGGCAATCAGAAGGCAGCAACCAGAGGTGAGCAGGTTTCTGGGTGGAGATGGAAGACAATCTCTGACCAGAGTCAAGGAAGGTGCTTTAGAGGGTCCAATGTTGTCTCAGACATGAGCTAACGAAGGCTGTAGTGGGATCAAAGATGGTCTCTGTCCAGAATGGAAGCTTCAACCAGGGCAGAAATCAGAATCTGATGGGTAATGAAGGAAGTCTCTGCCAAGGCCTCAGGCTATCCTCTGACAAGAGCTGAGGAGGGCCAATGCCAGGTAGTCTCTGACCACAACAAAGAGAGGTCTTTGATGAAGGCCAAAAAGGGTCTCTATTGAGAGTCTAAGAAGACTTGCATCAAGGCAGAGGGAGATCTCAAGATGAGACCAAGGGCAGTCTCTTAAGAGGCTATAGAGATGCTCTTAACAGATGGTTTGTCTCCCGCCAGACCTTGATGGAGGATACAAGATATTTGAGTGAGACTTGAACAAGACAGAGTGAGTCTCTGAAAAGCATAGAAAAAGGCTCTGACCAGGACTGAGAAAAGCTTGAGATGGGTAGGTCAGTGGTAGCCTCCAAGTTGTGTTATGGGGGACTTTTTAAAAAGATGAAGGTGAGCATGGCAGAGGTGGTACATGCCTTTAATCTCAGTACTCAGCACTTGGGAGGCAGAGGCAGGCAGTCCCTGAATTCAAGGAGAGTCTGGTCTACAAAGCAAGTTCCAGGATAACCAGGGCAACACAGAGAGACTCTGTCTTGAAAAACCAAAGACAAAACAAAAACAAAAAAAGCACAAACAAAAAAATAGGAAAAAACAAAAGCAAAAACAACTGAGAATAGTCTCTTACCAAGGCAGAGAAACTCCAAGTCTCCAACTAAGCCCACAGAACAGTAGTCTCCTGGGAGGATCAATGGGGACAATTAAAAGGTCCAAGGGCAATTTCCTACTTTGACAAAAGAAGAAGTCTCCAACACTGTCAATGGACATTACTGGAGATTGCTGAAGTCTTTTCCAAGAAGAGCAGAAAAGGGCTAGGACAAGTGCCAAGGGAAGTCTCCTGGGACCCCCACACTTCAGCCTGGTTGGAGCCTTCCTCAGCTTCAGGCTCAAAGGAGAGCTCAGAAAAGTTCCCAGGAAGACCAATGGTGAGTCCTCTGAGAATGGACAGAAGACTTGAAAAAGTGTAGCATAAAGCCTGGGTGGCTTATCTAAAAGCCTTTGCATTTCCCAGGCCACAGGATGATGCAGTATGTCTTTAGGGAGGCTATGCCTTTACAGAGCAGAAAGGAGCAGGGCATAGGGAGACTGGGCTATTATTCTACTTTTAAGAAACATTTTAAATAAAACACACTTACATGGTAAAAATGAAACTATAGTCTAGTTATTATAATAAGCACAACTAACTTGAGATAAATAAAAGCTGATGTTTCAAAAGTCCAGGTCTTTTTCTTGTATTTTTAAAGACTGATCCATTCTCTTTAGTGCTTTGGATTATTTTGTGTACTATAAAGGCAGGAACTGTTAGAGGAAAACGTTGATATAAAAATGGAGGACTTAATGTCTACAATCTCAGTCTCCAGAGAAAATTCTTTCATACCTTTAAATTTTTTCTTTGTTCTGTATACTTAGTGTTTTGATTATTGTGCAGTGGGAGGATTTTCTTTTCTGGTCTACTCTACTTGGTGTACTGGGATACTCTAATATGTGTACTGTCATCTCTTTCTTTAAATTGGGGAAATTTTTTTCTGTGATTTTTGTTGAAAATATTTTCTGGGTCTTAAAGCTGGGAATCTTCTCTTTCCTCAATTATTCTTAGGTTTTACCTTTTCATGGTGTCCTTGATTTCTTGGATGTTTTGTGTCAGGAATTTTTTAGATTTAACATTTCGAAGAAAATGGCTGTATCAAATTCTTCCATTGTATTATCTTCCACATCTGAGATTCTTTTTTCCATCTCTTGTATCTGTTGTTAATGCTTACCTGTGAAGTTCTTATTTTTTTCTCTAAGTTCTCTCCAAGATTTCCTCCGTTTGTGCTTTTTTATTGTTTCCATTTTCACATTCATATCTTCAATTGTTTTGTTGATTTCCTTAATCTGATTGTTTGCATTTTCCTGGATTTCTTCCAGTGATTTATTAATTTTCTCTCTATAGGTCTCTGTCATGATGACTCTAAGGGCTTCAATCTATTTGAGTATATCTTCTTGTATTTCTTTATGGATTTTATTCATTTTCTCCATTATCATCTTCATAAGGATAAATGTTAGGTCAACATCTTGTGTTTCAGTTGTGTTAGAGTGT
This sequence comes from Acomys russatus, assembly GCF_903995435.1. Taxonomy (NCBI): domain Eukaryota; kingdom Metazoa; phylum Chordata; class Mammalia; order Rodentia; family Muridae; genus Acomys; species Acomys russatus. The sequence continues at coordinate 59,169,230 of NC_067169.1, read as the reverse complement.
CCATGGCAGATTACTTTGAGCTAACTAATTTCTGGAGATGTCATATTGCTTTGGCTTTTCTTCTTTGTGTTTTTATACTAGCCTTTAACCATCTGACTGTCTCTGGCATTTTGTGGTAGTTTCTGGTGTACTTCACTGGCCATTGAGAGCAGCTTGTAAGTGAGTGGCTATAGGCTGAAGATTCCCTGCCCTTGGAAGGACCAGGGAACCACTCTGTGGATCAGCCAGGTAACCAGAGGCCTGATCTACCTGTGTTTCTCATTGAGCTGCCTCCTTTCAGAAAGAAGAGTCAGATACTGGTGTTTTGTGGCCCACAGTTCAGTCTGAGACACTGAGCAAAGCATGCTGCATGCAGATATATGAATAGAAGCTGGAGACTGTGTACCTGTGGGAACCCTGAAACTTTGGTGCATTGGCCGGGTGATTAGGGTCATATCTACTTATGTCCCACACCATGGAACACAAGACCTGGGGACTGTTCTCTGGATTAGCTGGCTGACGGGAAGCCAAAGCCAACTGTATTCCACACTGTGTGGTCCCCTCTCACCTGAGAAAAACAATCACTAGTGTTTTGGAGCCCACAGTTTGATCCTTCCATCACTGTGCAGTCACTGCTGTCATACTGATCAGACACAATGTGTTATTGGTACCGCTATCTTGTATTTAACCCCCCCCCCATGCTTGGGTTTTTAAGTACATGTTGTGATTAGAACTCAGGTCGGTCCTCATGTTTGTGCAGCAATTCAGTCCCTACAATTTTTATTCTTCCTTATAATACAAGCACAAGTTTTATTTCATAATTTTATATAAACAACAAAATAATGTTCTCCAGATAGAAGAAAAACTGACAATGAAATAAGCATAAAGCCAATCCTACTCACTGTTATTTTCAACAGCAAAAATACCAAGGAATATGAAGTGTCACTTATACCACTCTATATGTTCATAGAACACTTTGCAGTAGTATGGGACTTTTTAAAAAATATTATCTTCAAAAGAGCATTTCATGTTTATATCTCAGATAATAATTCAAAAGAAGTGGCAAATTTGTGAGACTAGTATTAGCATACACGTTTAAAGACAATGATTTTTTGATGGCTAAATTGGGATTTCTATTACTTAAAATACCTTGGGCTATTGCTGAGTGTGAAACTTGTCATTTTCTTAGAATTTATACAATAACATTTCCAAAACCCTCAAATGCTTAGTTTTCAAAATAAATGGCAGTTTCTATGCCCTTTGGTGTACTGATAACTGCCTCCCTGCTTTAGCATCCTTCACATGGCCTAATATGTCCTTCTGAATAGATTAGACTCTAATCATTAGTTGGCAACAAATTGTTGATAGGTAGGTGACAAGCATGAGGCCATTGCCTCTAAAGCACTGTGGAACTAGAATGAAGATACTACTAAATGTTTAGGGAAGATTTTACTTTTACTTTATCAACTGTCCTTTCAAAATTACAAATGTCATCCTCTCGGTGAACTCTTTCAGGCTTTCCTCAAGAGCCTTTTAACACACTTACCCATCACACAAAATGGTTGTGAGCCTGCAAGGGTGCAAGATTTTTCCTATTTTTGTTCATTAAGGGATCAGATATTTAGATAACACCTTGAAGAGAAGCGGCAAAGGGCAGAAACAGAAAAAACATTGTATAGCAAATGAACAGCACCCTGTCAGTACCCATACTAACTGATACTTAGACCATTCTTTACTGAATATGTGAGGAATAATAATCATTTCCATAGAATTATTCATTTCAGAAGCTATGGTAAAAAAAAAGTTTGTGTGGATGTTGGTTGTCTGTGCCATTGCCTGAGGCCATATTGATGTCCATGGACTACGCTGCCACAGGAGGCCATGTTCACGTCTGTGGTCCATACTGCCAATGAGTGTCATGTCTGAATTTGTGGTCCTATTGTAGCCAGAGGTACATGTTGATGTCTGTGGCTGGTGTTACCACTGAAGGCTGTGAGGAACATGCCTGTGGCCTGTGCTGCTACCTGAATCCATGCAGCTTTCAGTGGACTATCTGCTGCCTGAAACCATGGTGAAGTAAGTGGCATTGCGCTGCCACATTAATGTCCTTGACCTGTGCTACCTGGCAAGGGTTAAAATAGTGTCCATGGCCCATGATGCTGCAGAAGACTGTGTTGATGTCCATGGTCAATATTACCATCAGACACCATGCTGAGGTCCATGGCATGTGCAGGAGAGTGTGTGGAACTCTATGATCCATGCCTCCCCTGATGATAAAGGGGAAAAAACCTACACTTTGCCATAGTATTAATGATTGAAGAGTTGCAGTTGAGAAAGAGGTACATAGAAGGCGTCTGTGGCAACCCCTCCCCCAACCCACCTCACTCCAAAAAGCAACAGTCTATACAGGAAGCATCAAAGTGAACTCTTAAAAACTGTGATAAGGATGCTGAAGTGTAGATGTCCACAATTGATGACTTCTGGAAGCAGGTAAGAAAGGACTCAGTTTTCTTTAAGGGTCTAGACACTGAGAGTTTGACCATGTTTCTGTAACTATATGGACAACACAAACTAGACTTATAACTTTTTATTTTAGGTTTTTGTTGTTTTGTCTTCCTCCTCCTCCTCCTCCTCCTCCTCCTTCTCCTCTTCTTCTTCTTCTTCTTCTTCTTCTTCTTCTTCTTCTTCTTCTTCTTCTTCTTCTTCTTCTTCTTCCTCTTCTTCTGTGAGGTCATAAGTATTGGAGGGGGCATAAACCTGAGAGGACTGTGAAGTGAGGGTGAAGGGGTTCATAATGTAAAATTCCCAAGTAACCCACGAAAATATTCTGAAAGGAAAAAAGTTTTTCCACCTCTATTATAACAATTTTAAAATATAAAATTCCCAGAAAACAATCCACATTAAAAATAAGAGAAGTAAAACTTAGAAACTGAAATATAGTTAAAGGTATACATTTGGCATCGGTTTTGCACAAAATACTCAAAAGATAAATAATCCTCTCTAAATTTGTGAAACTTATAACTTAAGAAGATCAGCTGCTGACACTTAGTTTAATATATTCTACCCTGGATGTGACCAGAGGCTTATGATAAGCAAAAATCAACATAAGATATGATGCTTTTTATCAAAAACTAAATAGGTTTAAATTTATCCTATTATTTTAAAAGATGTTTTTATTTTATGTATATCAGTGTTTTGCCTGCATGTACATATGTGCACTGAATATATACCTGATGCCATAGAAGGCTGGAAGAAGGTGTTAGATCCTCTAGAACTGGAGATACAGATAGCTGTGAACTGCCCTGTAGTGGTGAAAATTGAACTTGGATCCTCTGAAAAAGCAGCTACAGCTTTTATATACTGAGCCATCTCTCCAGCCTCTAGGTTTAAATTTAGCAGTACTTAAGCCCAAGATCACAAAGCATACCAAGAAAATAATTATTTCCTGTGGATTTTGTATATTTTTTATTCAATCCCCCAGCTGGGATGCTTTAGGGATATGATGGAATCCTCTCAATTTCTAAAGTATCAACAATGGTTTTTACTGACAGTTTTCTTTAAAATTGCATATCTTCAAGGATTGCTTCAGTATATGTTGGCATTTATTTTACTCACAAAATTCAGTTGAAAACAAACTGACTCAAAATTATTTTGTGAAGCTTTTTTTTTTTTGATACTTACATATATACCACAAATCTGTGCATAAAAGGGGAGAATTTCAAGCTAAATACATAGAAAATATATTCAATAAAGATCATAACAGATTTCTTAAACCTAGAAAACATGATGACCATGAAGATATGTAAGAAATTTAGAATGACAACCAAGATCAGGAAAAAAACTCTATGTCACATACTACTGTTAAAATGTAGGTATAACAAAGAATACTAAAAGTAGGACAAAGGAAGCACCAAGTCATATATGAAGGCAAATCCATCACAGTTACAGTAAATTTCTCAACAAAATCCCTGAGACACAGGAAGACAAGAAACAATATATTTCAAGATCTCAAAGACAAAAGCTACATTCAGCATGGCTAACCACAATTGATAGAAGAAAAAGAAGTCATTCTATGATAAATGCATACTATAGAATTTGTGATGACTATGCCATCACTACAGAAAATAACTAATGAATCCTACACACTGAAAAGAAAAAGAAACACCTATGATACCATAGGAATGAATAAGCTGCACCAGAACAGATAATGAACAAAATTATAGAAAGTAATACATACATTTCAATAACAACTATGAATGATAATAATCATAACTATCCAAACAAAAGTCACAGGCCAGCAGATTGGATTGAAAAACAGAACTCATCTACTTATTACCTACACAAAATGTACCTGCCTGGAAATTACAAATCCAGTATTAGGGTGCCAGAATGGGAAAAGATATCTCAAACAAATGGAGGCAGAAAGCAAGCAGATATTGCTGTTCTAATATTTTAACAGCATAGAATTCAAACCAAAATTACTCAGGAGAGATAAATAAGGCTACTTCAAAATTTTTAAGGGACTCATGGATATATAATTGTAATCACATATAAAGGGAATCATTCAAGGCAAGAGTAATGTCATCTACATTGAATAGCATATTGTTGAATGATAAATGAGAGATCAAATAAATCAGGAGGGAAATTTAAAATTATCAGAATCAAATGAAAATGCAAAGTAAGCTCTCAAAGACAATAGCTGAGAACCCAGATGACTACATTCAGCATGTCTAACAAGCAAAAAACTGGTTATTTGAACTATGAGCAGTACTATTACTATTATTATATAACATATTATATATATAAAAAGTAATGTTTTGTATACATAATATTTTGGGATTATATAATTGTAAGCAGAGACATGCAAGACATAACCTGCAAGAAAAGTAAAAAAAAAAAAAAAAACTCAGGAAAATAGCAAAGAGAATACAAGAGCAGAATGAAGAAATTACAAAGGCCAACATTAGTGCTAGCAAAAGTGAATGCTTATGATCTAGAGATTTGATAATGTAATAGGGAAAGACAGTGCAGAGGTTCCTCCTTCTTGTATTCTTGCTGAGGCTATTTCAAGTTTAACTAAAATTTGATCCATGATGGAGCAACCCATAGAAAATACCAAACACTCTTCTAGAACAAAGGGTCAAGATGTCCTAGCGAACTTACCTTGACTTCTGTAAACTGCCTGTTTGTATGGCACCTTCTCCAGCTAACTGCTTATCTTAGTCTCTGTTAAACTACTGATTCTATACTTTTACAGCTGCTGAGAACAAGTCCCCAGGACATGGTTTTTTCATTTAAAACACCATGCTTAGGACTTTCAAGGATACACCTAGGTCCCTGAATACCTGTGTGTGGTCCTAGACAGCTGGGATAAAGACTTTAAATTGGCTGTAAACTGTGTCTGGGCTTCTGTGGTGGGCTTCTGGTGGGCAGTAGAAAGGACTACATAATCTGTAGTGACTTTTGTCTGTCATGATTATGCAAATGTCTAAAGAAATGACTAATAAATTGTATAAACTTAACTTTAAGAAAAGAAGAAGAAAATACAACTTATCCAAACTTGTATGAGACAAAGAACCTGACTCTTGGAGAAGTTCATGGCAACAAATTCTCCAATAAAGAAATCTGAAATCAGTAACTTAGTGATGAACTTGAAAGTCTTAGAAAAATGGCATAATAGCCAAAAAACCCAATAGATGTGAAGGAATAATAAAAATCAAGGAAGAGGTTAATCAAAGTAAAAGAATAACACAAATAATCATCAAAGCAGAGGGTTCATTGTTCAAAGAGATAAACTTAGCCAAACTAAACAAAAGATGAAAGACCTAAACTAGTGAAAATATTAAATGTTCCATGTTTGCTTTTCTTTTGCTGTTATAAATGCCATGGCCAAAAGCAATTTGGACAGGTAAGGTTTTACTTTAGCTTACACTTCTAAGTAACAGTCAGTCACTGATGGAAGTCAGAGTAAGAATCTAGGGGCAAGACCTGAATGAGTCAGAGACCAGAGAGAAATATTGTTTGTTGCTTGTCTTTCTCTAGTCTACCCAGCTATCTTTCTTATGTAGCCCAGGGTTGCTTGCCTAAGAATGGTACAGCCAACAATGTTCTGGGCCCTAATATGCCAATTAACAAACAAGAAAAAGCCCTACAAACATCTCCACAGGCCTACCTAAAACAAATGTAGGTCCCTCTTTTGAGATGTGTCAAGTTGACAGTAAAACCAATCAAGACTGAAAGGAAAAGAGAGCCATTACATCAAAAACCAATGCCATTCAGAGGATTGTTGAAGCATACTATGCAAACATATTATGGTAAATTGAAAAATACAAAAGAAATAAATAAATTTTCAGAAACATGTTGCATATGAAAATTAACCTAGACAACTTTAATAGATATATAAGGAATGATAGTAACATAAAAAGTTCTCCCAACCAAAAACTCAAGGCCATATTTTTTTCTGAATTTTATGAGACTATAAAAGAAGAAAATCACTAATGGCCTTCAAATTTATTTTAGAAAATAGAAAAATGCCGCTAAACTGATTTTATGAAGTTAATAGTCCTCTGGAAATAAAACCAGGTAAGAACATAACAATTAAAATAATGAAATCACAGGCCAGTCTGATGAAGGCATATGCAAAATTTCTCAATATTGTACAGCACGTAAAACCAGTTTTCACCATGAACAGTGTTTTTTATTCTAGGAAGTATAGAATATATACAAACCAGTAAATACAACATATCATATTAACAGATTCAAGGAGGGAAATGGCGGTCTCTGTAGAGATAGGAAATATCTTTTATCTACATGATAAAACACCTGAAAAAACAGAATGTCCACTGTGTTTCCATTAAAATCAGAAACAAGAAAATGGTGTACATTTTCCCCATTATTTTTATTTTATATTTTTTACTTCCTTTCTTTTTTTTGTTTTTTTTATTTTTTTAATTTTATTAATTTATTCATGTTACATCTCGATTGTTAGCCCTTCCCCTGTTTCCTCCCATTCTTCCTTCCCTCCCACTTCCCCCCTTCTCCCCTCCCCTATGCCTGTGATTGAGGGAGACCTCCTCCCCCTATATATGCTCTTAGAATATCGAGTCTCTTCTTGGTAACTTGCTATTCTTCCTCTGAGTGCCACCAGGTCTCCCCATCCAGGAGACGTGGTCAGAAAAATGGTGCCAGAGTTCGTGTGAGAGTCAGATCTCACTCTCCACTCAACGGTGGAGAATATCATGTTCGTCGGCTAGGTCTTGGTAGAGGTTCGAAGCTTACTGCCTATATTCTCCTTGGCTGGTGCCTTAGTTTAAGGAGGACCCTAGGACCCAGATCTGCCTGTCATAAAGTTCTTCTTGTAGGTTTCCAGGATCCTGTGGGTCCTACTATTTCCCCATTCTTCCATGCTACTCTCGCCTAAAGTCTCAATAGGATGTCCTTTCTTCTGACCCACTTTCTTGGTAAGTAAAGTTTTTCATGGTACGTATCCCTTGGACTAGTGTTTTGATATAAGTGAGTATATACCGTTTGTCTATTTTTGCTTCTGGGTGAACTCACTCATGATAATTTCTAGATCAATCCATTTGTCCACAAATTTCGGGACTTCCTTGTTTTTAATAGCTGAGTAGTAGTCCATAGTGTAAATGTACCACAGTTTCTTAGTCCATTCTTCTACTGAGGGACACTTAGGCTGTTTCCATGTTCTGGCTATTATGTATAAAGCAGCTATGAACATGGTTGAGCATATGTCCCTGTTGTGTGGTAGGGCATTTTTTGGGTATATTCCAAGGAGTGGGATAGCTGGGTCTTGAGGAAGCCCTATTCCCATTTTGCTGAGAAAGCGCCAGATAGCTTTCCAATGTGGTTGTACTAGTTTGCATTCCCACCAGCAATGAAGGAGTGTTCCTCTCTCTCCACATCCTCACCAACATGTGGTGTCATTTGAGTTTTTGATCTTAGTCATTCTGATGGGTGTAAGATGGGATCTCAGTGTCATTTTGATTTGCATTTCTCTGATGACTAACAAGGACGAGCATTCTTTAAGTGTTCTTGGCCATTTGATATTACTCTGTTGAGAATTCTCTGTTAAGTTCCAAGCCCATTTCACAATTGGGTTATTTGGTTTTGTGGTGTTTAATTTCCTGAGTTCTTTATATATTTTGGATATTAAACCTTTGTCAGATGAAAGGTTGGTGAAGATCTTTTCCCAGTCTGTAGGCTGTCGCTTAGTTCTACTGACATTGTCTCCTGCCCTACAGAAGCTTCTCAGCCTCATGAGGTCCCATTTATTAATTGTTGACATTAAGGCCTGGGCTGTTGGTGTACTGTTCAGGAAGTTGTTTCCTGTGCCTATGTGTCCCAGGCTCTTCCCCACTTTTTCCTCTAACTGAATTAATGTCTCTGGTTTTAAGTTGAGGTCTTTAATCCACTTAGACTTGAGTTTTGTGCATGGTGACAAATAAAGGTCTAATTGCATTTTTCTACATGTAGACATCCAGTTAGACCATCACCATTTGTTGAAGATGCTATCATTTTTCCATTGAATAGATTTGGCTTCTTTGTCAAAAATCAAGTGAGCAAATGTGTGTGGATTCATCTCTGGGTCATCAATTTATTCCATTGATCCACCAGTTTATTACTTTGCCAGTGCCATGCTGTTTTAATTACTGTTGCTCTGTAGTACAGCTTGAGATCCCCATTATTTTTATAAAGTTTCATTTTTGTTTTTATTTATATGGATGTATCTATGTGGATGTATGGCATGTGGATTTATGTATTCACACAGGCCAGAAGAGCTTGGACCCCTCAAGATGGAGTTTCAAGTGGTTGTGAGTTGCCTAATATGAGCACTGGAAGCCAAATTTGGGTCTTCCAGAAATGTAGCAAACATGCTTAACTATTGAACCATCTCTCCAACTTCTCTACACTCTTTATCTATATGGTCCTTGAAGTCTTAGTCAGCTAGAGCAATAAAACAGGAGAAGAAAATACAAAGGATACAGATAGGAAAGAAAAAAGCCAAAGTATCTGTATTTGCATATAAGGGCCCTGAAAGATTTCACAAGAAAATCCTTAGACGAAATAACCACTTTCAGCAAAGTATCAATATACAAAATCGACATGCAAAACTAAGCACCTTTTCTCTGTGCACTCTCTCTCTCTCTCTCTCTCTCTCTCTCTCTCTCTCTCTCTCTCTCTCTCTCTCTCTCCTCTCTCTTCTCATCTCTCTCTCTCCTCTCTCCTCTCTCTCTCTATCTCCTCTCTCTCTCTCTCTCTCTCTCTTCTCTCTCTCTCTCTCTCTCTCTCTCTCTCTCTCTCTCTCTCTCTCTCTCTCTCTCTCTCTCTCTCTCTCTCTCTCTCTCTCTCTCCAGGGTTTCTGTGTAGCCCTAGCTGTCCTGGGCTCACTTTGTAGAACAGACTGGTCTTGAAATGACAGAAATATGTCTATCTCTGGTTCCTGAATGCTGGAATTAAAGGCATGTGCCAACATGCCTCTCAACAACCTCTTTGTAATAGTTTTCCCTATAAATGTTTTTTGATGCTCACCATAATGTGATATCAACAACTGTTGTTCCTTGGGTCAACTTGTCACTCTTTAAGATAAATGTTATAATTACATTCTCAGGAAGCCAGCTTCACACTGAACAACTGCTAAAATTCTAAAAATATTACAAGCTGCCTTAACTCAGCATAGTTTCTGTTTTACACTTTAAAATATCTTTTTCCAATCTTAGAGCATTCATGGCATGTGCACACATACCATAGTACACATGTAGAAGTTGGAGGACAGCATTCAGGGGTCAGTTTTTGCCATTCACCATGTTGTAGCAGGGTCTCTCTTATCATTTCTTCCACTACATGGCTTACTTACTCCAGCCTAGCTGGCCCACTATATCTGGATTTGTACATGCATTCTCAGATGAAGCTCATGTGACAGGCTTCTGTGGCTAACATCTTTTATCGAGCCCTGAATATCTGAAAGGAGTTAAGTAATTAAAACTCTCTCCTTAATATTTTGTTATTACCATGTGGTGGTTTGAATGAGAACAGCCTCCATAGGCTCATATATTTAAATGTTTAGTTCCCACTTGGTAGACTGTTTGGTAAGGACTGGGAAACATGGTCTTGGGGAAGGTGTCACCTTGTTGGAGATGGTATGTCTCTTAGGGTAGGATTTGATGTTACAAACACCCAGACTGTCTTAGTAACTGTTCTATCACCATGAAGAGACACCATGACCCAGGCAACTCTTACAAAGAAAAGTGACTAGGGAGTTGCTTGGGAGCTTTGGTTTATTATCACCACAGCATTGAGCATGGCAGTATGTAAGGCTCTCAGCCCTAGAAGAGATATACATTCTGATCTACAGGCCTAGAAAGACTAGACCTGATATTACTTTTGCCATATATAAAAGGGCATTTCCATTCATCGTGTTTTGGGCTTCAGTTGCCCTTTTCCACTTATATTTCTTTTTCTTTGCACTAAAAAGTTCCAAAAATGTTATTTCTGTTAGTTTTGTTTAAGAAAGTAGAGGAATGAATAAATGTTATTTTTTAAGTGAAACCATACAACAGTCAAATTCTAAAAATTTTATTGTTTTTAAATGCCATGAAAAAATTTAAAATGACAGTGAAAATAATTTAATTTTCTCTTTAGATCATTTATTATAACATAAATCTAGACAATTTATTTACTTAATGATTACTGTGTTTACATGTTTCTCTTATAATAAAATAATATCATACGGCTTCCCTTTTATGTTTCTCTACTACTAGCTACTAAACTAAGATACAAAATGATGATATATGTAAGCCCTCCAAAAAGTTTACTAATATAACACCCCTACAAGACACAAATAAGCCAAATAATGCTAATAAATTAACAACTAAAATATACCTTCTGGGACTAGGTAAATCACGTGGTGCTTTAGCACTTGTCACATAAACACTCGGATTTGGATCTTCAGAATTCAAATAAAATCCAAGCAGGGGTAGTGGCCTGCCTTTAGTTCTATCATCTATGGAGTTCCCTGGCAAGCTGGCTAGCTAAGATAGACAAATTGGTGGTCTCCAGCTTCAGGGTATCTCTCTACCACAATAAATAAAGTGGGGAGCACTTGAGGAATACACTGACATCAACTATGGGCCTCCATATATGTGCACCAACACACATACAGACACACACACATGCACATACACACACTCACACTACATACACATACAAAAACAGAACAAAATATACTTTCTATAAGCGGCAGTTCTCAACCTGTGAGTCTTGAGCCTTTTAGGGATCAAACAACCCTTTCACAAGGGTTGCTTTAGACCATCAGAAAACACAGATGTTTATATAATGATTCATAACAGTAGTAAAGTTACAGTTTGAAGTAACAACAAAAATAATCTTATGGATGGTGGTTACCACAACATGGAGAAATGTATTAAGGTCACAGCATTAGGAAGGTTGAGATCCACTGTTCTGTAAGTATTTGTTGATGATCTGTAATAAACCAGTTAATGAACAAGATAGAAAATGGCTATAGAACAGGTGGTTGAGCCACTGTTGCCAAGTCCAGGCCACACTCAATGCCCTACATTGTACATTAGTGTTCCCAAAATGTTCAAAGTCTAGATGGCAACTCTCAAGGACCAGATATGATTGTGAATCTTAAGGAAAAACAGGCCCCCCAGAACAAGAGAACAGTGGTGGTGCTGCTGTTGGTATGGCTTGTGCCATCAGTATCTTAATGAACAAATTGGCAGATAGCTTGGCCTTGTTAATGTCATGCAAGACAAACTGAAGGGAGAGATGATGGACCTCCAGCATGGCAACCTTTTCCTTAGAACACCAGAAATTGTCTCCAGCAAAGACTACAGTGTGACTGCAATCGCCAAGCTGGGTATCATCACAGCCGGAGCTCATCAGCAAGAGGATGAGAGCCGACTCAATTTGGTCCAGCGAAATATCAACATCTTAAATGTCATCATTCCCAACGTGTGAAGTACAGGCCAAACTGCAAGCTGCTCATTGTTTCCAACCCAGTGGCTATCTTGACCTATGTGGCTTGGAAAATAAGTGGTTTTCTCAAAAACCGAGTTACTGGGAAGTGGTTGCAATCTGGATTCTACGTGGTTCCATTAGCTGGGGAGAAAGGCTGGGAGTTCACCCGCTGTCATGTGTGCATCCTAGGGGAGCATGGAGACTCCAGTGCACATGTATGGAGTGGCAGGAATGTTGGTGGCATCTCCCTGAAGAATCTGAACCCAGAACTGGGCACTGATGCAGACAAGGAACAATGGAAGGAAGTCCACAAGCAGGTCGTGAAAAATACATCCCATCTCCACCATGATTAAGGATCTCTATGGGATCAAGGGTGATGTCTTCCTCAGTGTCCCTTGTGTCCTGGATTAAAATGGAATCTCAGATGTTGTAAAGGTTACTCTGACTTCTGTAGAGGAGGCCCGCCTAAAGAAGAGTGCCGATACCCAATGGTCGACCCAGAAAGAACTGCAGTTCGAAAGTCACCCCATGTCCTAACACTTCACTCTCCAGGTTACAGCAGGGTTTCTGTGGAGACAACAGACTGTCTCCTCCTCATCTGAGCTATTCTTAGTGCAGTTGTGTTAAGGTGGACTGGGGTAAACCTCAGTTCCCACAGCTCTACCCTGATGCTAAGTAGTACTTCTGTAGTTGTAGCCTGATTAGTGTAACAGTCCCACTGTCTCCAAGACACACAGCCAATTGTGTACAGGCTTCAGTAATCCTGAGAGTTGGCTGTGTCACTACCATGCACCCTCACCAAACAGGCTTAGGCCCTGTTCCCAATTAGTAGTAACCTAGCTCCAGTGTGTTAAGTCCATTATGAATATCTTGTGTATAGCTGTCTAAAGGATACTATTTTGTGTATTACATATGTATGTAGTGTACATTGCAATATCATGTAAAAAAAGTAAGATCTGAATATGGATGATGCAACCAACTATGCAAGTGTCATGCCAATGAAAACACCAAATGAACTGTGAAGAGTGAAATATATATATAATTCCCACCTGATTTTAACCATATTAATAATACATAAAACTCTGAGGGTTAAAAAAGTTCATCAGAAATTATTCAATCTCAATGTAAACAGTGTAAGTGGCTTCACTGGGATGTAAGCATACTACTTAAAAGTAGTTTAACCAAAGTTTTTAATAATGCACAAGTACGGTACAAGACTTGCCTGATTGAACAGATTGTGATAAGCATATTGTTTTTTTTCAGTCTTTTGGAAAAGAACTTACTGGCCACAGGAGAAATGTAATTTTAGGGGTGTGCATGGATAGGACACTATACACTGAAGAAAGACCACTATGATGATGTACTTGACCTCAATAAAAGCTTGGTGGTTCTGCTTCGGTCTTCTGAAATTAAAGGTAAAGTTAACTAACCCCTATAGTAAAGGATTTTTACCCTTCTTTTTAAATGCTACAAATATATATAGAAAAATCCTATAGAAATATTCACAACAATGTTGCTTGTAGTTTTATCTTTTCATGTGTATTTATAAATGATTTCTTGTTTTGTTCTGCTCTTATCTCTTTTTAGTATTTAATTTTCTTTGATTTGTGTTTGCTTGCTTGTTTTTGTTTGTTGTTTCTTTGTTTGTGGTCTTTCTTGACTTCCGCCCATGGACCAACTTGATCTAGATAGAGCCCTTGATTTCCAAGACCAGCCTCCAGAATATTTTGATTATGGCAAAGAGTCATCACACACAACTTCAATTTTCTGAATATTTGAGATATGTGTGCATGACATAAAAATGATCAGTTTTCATTTTTACTTAATATGACATATAGTTATCATAACTATAGGCTGCAAGTGCCACAGAAGTCTAAGATAAATTTAAAAAAATGTGAATGGTCAAATGAGTAAGATTGCTCCTCATTGTGTTTAAATAAAATAAAAGATTAAAATATTCTTTATGTGAAAAATAATTAAATAGCCATATACAAATAATTGACTCATAAAAAGTCAGGTACTATACTAAGGCTTGATTCTCACAACTAGGTAACAGAGCTAATATATAGTAAAACTGGGATTTGAGACAGACCTCCTATGATCTTAACCTTTACAACTATACCTCATGAGGATCCAAGATGGTGGCAAGCTGTGTGGACCGTGTTTGGAGGCTCCAGTGAACAATTCAGGGAATTGCACAGATTTCTGAGCCAGGAACACCAGGGTCCCCACACCACAGCAGCGGGAGTGCTCCATGGTTCAGAGGGACCAGGGTGCGGAGGACCTGCATGCCCCTGCACATGGGAGGAGCACAGATTTTCTCGGATCGGAGCAGCAGCGGCAGAGGCAGCAGCAACAGCGGCGGCACCAGCGCCACCAGCGTCAGCAGTGGCAGTGGCTGAGGTTTGCAGCTCTGAGCCTTCCGGTGGAGGCGATTGGTGTGGTGGCCGGTGGAAGTTGCTGCGGGAGAGGGGACTCTGGACAGGATTTGGGTCGCGTGGTGCTTTGTGACCCAAACTGGACTCAGCGTACAGTTCAGCACCAGAGTCCTGGGTTCAGCTCAGTGCGTAGTGCCCTGGAGACACTGTCTCAGCTCAGCAAGCAATTCTGCCCTAGGCACTAGCTCACCTCAGCCACAGTTCCCCTGCTGTGACACAGGCTGGGTGGAGCACTCATTTCCACCCTAGGCACCAGCTCAGCGTAGCCGCAGTTCTCCTGCTGTGACGCAGGCTGGGCGGAGCACTCAGCTCCACCAGAGGCACTAGCTCACATCAACGAGCAGTTCTGCCCAAGACACTAGCACAGCTCAGCGGGCAGTTCTGGGGCACTAACACAGGCTGAGGTCAGCACGCAGATTCAGCCCAGAGGCCCTAGCTGGACTTGCCGGGCAGATTGGGCCCAGAGACTCTAGTTGAGCTATGCGCACAGGCTTGGCGGCTCCAAGACTCTGGCTGGACTATTCACGCAGTATAGGCCTGGAGTCCCGGGCTGAATACAGCCTGCAGGGTAAGTCCAGAGTCCCTGGCTGAGCTCCGTGCGCAATTCCGCCCCGGAGCCTCGGGTGGAGCTCAGCGTGCAGTTTGGGGCCTGAGTCCCTAACTGTGCTTAGCAGACAGATTAGGCCCAGAGACTCTAGTGGAGCTTTTGGCACAGTCCCGGCTCTAAGACTCTGGTTGGACACAGTGTGCAGTTTGAATCCAGAATTCCTGGCTGAGCTTGGCGGACAGTTCAGGCCCCCAAATTTCTGGCTGGACTCTGTGTGCATTTTGTGCCCAGAATCCCTACTGAGCTCGGCAGACAGTTCAGGCCCTGAAAATCTACCTGAGCTCGGCATGTGGTTCGGGCCCAGAGTCCCTGGCTGGACTTGGCAGGGAACCCAGAAGGCTGTGGATACCTTGGCCTGACCCAGCGCTCATTCAGAGACCTGGAACAATTGCAGGACCCACAACACAAGAGAGCTGAGGATCACTGGCTGTGAGAGACAAAAACGACAGGGCTAACCTCCTGCCATCCACACCAGTGAAGTATCAGAGCTTCCAGCCTATGGAAATCGTGAGAAAACAAGTGAATCTATCATCAGACTCCCTCCATCCAACTCTGGAAGCTACCCAACAAAAACAAAGGCACCAAGATGTCTAAAGGAGAGCGTAAAAGCATACGCAAAAACTCCCAAAACAACATGGCGTCTCCAGTTTCCAGCTATCCCAAAGAAAACAACCCAGAGAACTCAAATACAAGGGAAATAGAAGAAAATGACCTCAAATCCATAGTAATGAGGATATTAATGGAGGAAACAAATAAAATTCGTAATCAAATGTAGGAGGACACAGCCAAACAGGTGAGAGACATAAAAGAAGCACATAGAGTAGAACTGGAAAATTTTCAGGAAAATGCAAACAACCAAATGAAAGAAATCAAAAACAGTTCAAGATCTGAAGACAGAAATGTATTCAATGATAAACACACAGACAGAAGAAAAACGAGAACGTGAGACCTCAGAGAAGAAGGCGAGCAACACAGAGGTGAGCTTTTCTAACAGAATCCAAGAGATGGAAGAACGAATCTCAGAGCTAGAAGATACAATCACAGATCTTGAAGCAACCATTAAGAAAAATGTGAAATCTGTAAAACTCCTGACACAAAACACCCAAGAAATTAAGTACATCATGAAAAGAAGAAATCTGAGGATAATGAACATTGAAGAAAGAGAAGATATCAGTCTCCAAGGCCCAGAAACTATTCTCAATAAAATCATAGAAGAAAATTTCCCCAATCTAAAGAAAGAGATGCCTATAAACATGCAAGAGGTCTACAGAACACCAAATAGAATTGACCAGAAAAGAAAACCTGCCCGTCACATACTAATCAAAACAAAAAACATACAGAACAAAGAAAAAAAATATTAAAAGCTACAAGGGAAGAGGGCCAAATAACATTTAATGGCAAACCTATCAGAATTACACCCGACTTCTCAGCAGAGACCATAAAAGCCAGAAGGGCCTGGACAGAGATCCTGCAAACCCTAAGAGACCACAGATGCCAGGCCAGACTACTTTACCCAGCAAAACTATCAATAACCATTGATGGAGAAAACAAAATATTCCATGACAAAAACAAATTCAAACAGTACCTATCCACAAATCCAGCTTTACAGAAGGTACTAGATGGAAAACTCCATCCCAAAGGGGCAAGCTACAACCAAAACTACCCAGGAAATAGATAACTATCCCATGGCAAAAACACAACTACACAAATGCTCGACTGGAACCAACATCAAAATTAAGACTCTGAACAGTCACTGGTCATTAATATCTCTCAACATCAATGGTCTCAATTCTCCAATAAAAGGACACAGAATAACTGAATGCGTGCATAAACAAGATCCAACATTCTTCTGCACTCAAGAAACACATCTCACCCATAATGATAGGCACTACCTCAGGGGAAAAGGTTGGAAAAAAATATTCCAAGCAAATAGTCACAAGAAGCAAGCAGGCGTAGCCATTTTAGTATCGAACAAAATAGACTTTCAACCAAAACTAATCAAAAGGGATGAGGAACGACACTTCATACTCATCAAAGGTAAAGTCAACCAAGATGACATCACAATTCTGAACATCTATGCTCCCAATACAAGGGCACCCACATTTGTAAAAGATCTCCTAAAAAAGCTTAAACCACACATCGATCCCCACACAATAATAGTGGGAGACTTCAACACCCCACTCTCACTGAAGGATAAGTCATTGAAACAGAAACTAAGCCGAGAAATAACATCATTAACCAATGCCATGGGTCAAATGGATCTAACAGATATCTATAGAACCTTTCACCCAAACAAGAAAGAATACACCTTCTTCTCTGCACCCCATGGAACCTTCTCCAAAATTGATCACATCGTAGGTCACAAAGCAAGCCTCAATAGATACAAGAGGATTGAAATAATACCTTGTATCCTATCAGATCACCATGCTCTTAGGCTGCAATTCAACAACAACAGAAATAACAAAAAGCCTACACGTACGTGGAAACTAAACAACTCTCTGCTAAATGACACCTGGGTCAGGGAAGAAATAAAGAAAGAAATCAAGGAGTTTCTGAAATTCAATGAAAATGAAGAATCAACATACCCAAATTTGTGGGATACATTGAAAGCAGTGCTAAGAGGAAAATTCATAGCACTAAGTGCCTTTAAAAAGAAATTGGAAACATCGCACATAAGCATCTTAACAACACAACTGGAAGCCCTAGAAAAAAAAGAAGCAGAAGCACCCAAGAGGAGTAGACGCCTGGAAATAATCAAAGTCAGGGCTGAAATTAACAAATTAGAAACTAAGAAAACAGTCCAAGGAATCAACAAAACCAAGAGCTGATTCTTTGAGAAAATCAACAAGATAGACACACCATTAGCCAAACTAACTAAAAGGCAGAGAGACAGTATTGAAATCAACAAAATCAGAAATGAAAAGGGAGACATAACAACAGACACTGAAGAAATACAAAGAATCATAAGATCCTACTTTGAAGGCATATATGCAACAAAATTTGAAAATCTAAGGGAAATGGACAATTTTCTTGATCAATTTCATTTGCCAAAGTTGAGTAGAGAACAGATAAAGAAGCTAAATAGTCCCATTTCCCCTACAGAAATAGAAGCAATCATTGATAGTCTCCCAACCAAAAAAAGCCCAGGGCCAGATGGTTTCAGTGCAGAATTCTACCAGACCTTCAAGGGTGAGCTAATACCGATACTCTTCCAGCTACTCCAAAAGATAGAAATGGATGGAAAATTACCAAATTCATTCTATGAAGCCATAGTCACATTGATACCTAAACCTCATAAAGACTCAACAAAGAAAGAGAATTTCAGACCAATTTCTCTTATGAACATCGATGCAAAAATACTAAATAAAATACTTGCAAAACGAATACAAGAACACATCAAAGATATCATTCATCATGGCCAAGTAGGCTTCATTCCAGGCATGCAGGGATGGTTTAATATATGGAAATCCATCAATGTAATCCACCATATAAACAAACTGAAAGTTAAAACCACATGATCATCACTTTAGATGCAGAGAAAGCATTTGATAAAATCCAACACCCATTCATGTTTAAAGTTTTAGAGAGATGGGGGATACAAGGCACTTTCCTCAACATACTAAAGGCTATATACAGCAAGCTAATAGCCAAAATCAAAGTAAATGGTGAGATACTCAAGGAAATTCCTCTAAAATCGGCAACAAGGCAAGGCTGGCCACTCTCTCCATATCTCTTCAATATAGTACTCGAAGTTCTAGCCAGAGCAATAAGACAACAAAAGGAGATCAAGGGGATCCAAATGGGAAAGAAGGAAGTCAAATTATCCCTGTTTGCAGATGATATGATAGTGTACATAAGTTACCCTCAAAATTCCACCAGAGAACTCCTAAAGCTGATAAACACCTTCAGCAAATTGGCTGGATACAAAATTGACTCAAAAAAGTCTGTATCCTTCCTATACACAAATGACAAGCTTGCAGAAGAAGAAATTAGGAAAGCCACACCCTTCACATTAGCCACAAGCAATATAAAGTATCTAGGAGTCACTCTAACTAAGCAAATGAAGGACTTGTTTGAAAAAAATTTCAAAACTCTGAAGAAAGAGATTGAAGATGACCTGAAAAGATGGCGTGACCTTCCTTGCTCATGGATCGGGAGAATTAACATAGTAAAAATGGCCATCCCACCAAAAGCAATCTACAGATTCAATGCAATCCCTATCAAAATAGCTACACAAATTTTTAAAGACATTGAAAGTTCAATTCTGAACTTCATATGGAAAAACAAAAAACCCAGAATAGCTAAAATAATCTTGTACAATAAAAGGTGCTCCGGAGGAATCTCCATACCTGATCTCAAACTGTACTATAAAGCAATAGTAATTAAAACAGCTTGGTACTGGCACAGCAACAGGCTGGTTGATCAGTGGAATTGAATCAAAGACCCAGATATGAATCCACACGCATATGGTCACTTGATTTTTGACAAAGAAGCCAAATCCATTCAATGGAAAAAGGATAGCATCTTCAACAAATGGTGCTGGTCTAACTGGAGGTCTATGTGTAAAAGAATGCAACTGGACCCATATTTTTCACCTTGCACAAAACTCAAATCCAAGTGGATTAAAGACCTCAACATAAAACCAGAGACACTAAGTCACTTAGAAGAAAAAGTGGGGAAGAGCCTGGAACATACTGGCACAGGAGACAACTTCCTGAACAGAACACCAACGGCCCAGGCCTTAAGGTCAACAATTAATAAATGGGACTTCATGTGGCTGAGAAGCTGCTGTAAGGCTGGAGACACTGTCAAGAGAACAAAGCGACAGCCTACAGACTGGGAATAGATCTTCACCAACCGTACATCTGACAAAGGTCTAATATCCAAAATGTATAAAGAACTCAAGAAGCTAAACACCACCAAACCAAATAACCCAATTGAGAAATGGGGCTTGGAACTAAACAGAGAATTTTGAACAGAGGAATATCAAATGGCTGAGAAACACTTAAAGAAATGCTCAACCCCCTTAGTCATCAGGGAAATGCAAATCAAAACAACTCTGAGATTCCATCTTACACCCATCAGAATGGCTAAGATCAAAAACTCAAGCGACATCACATGCTGGCGAGGATGTGGGGAGAGAGGAACACTCCTTCATTGCTGGTGGGAATGCAAACTAGTACAGCACTTTGGAAATCTATCTGGTGCTATCTCAGAAAACTGGGAATAGGTCTTCCTCAAGACCCAGCTATTTCACTCCTTGGGATATACCCAGAAGATGCTCCAGCACACAACAAGAAAATTTGCTCAACCATGTTCATAGCAGCCTTATTCATAATAGCCAGATCATGGAAACAGCCTAAGTGTCCCTCAGTAGAAGAATGGATAAAGAATCTGTGGTACATATACATTATGGAATACTACTCAGCTATTAAAAACAAGGAATTTCTAAAATTTGTGGATAAATGGATTGAGCTAGAAATGATCATGAGTGAGTTAACCCAGAAGCAGAATGACTTAAATTGTATATACTCACTTATATCTGCATACTAGCCCAAGGGGCATGTCCCATGAAAGCCTTCACTTACTAGGAAACAGGGACAGAGGGGAGGACATCCTATCGGGACTCTAGATGAGAGAAGTATGGGAGAATGGCAAAGTAGAAGGATCCAGAGGGTCCTAGAAACCTACAAGTAAAACATTATGATAGGCAGATTTGGGCCCAGGGGTCCCGCTCAAACTAAGGCACCAGCCAAGGACAATACAGGCGGTAAACTTTAAACCCCTACCCAGATCTAGCCAATGGTCAGAACAGTCTCCACACTTCAGTGGAGAGTGTGATATGACTTTCTTACATACTCTATGCCTCACATTTGACCATGTCCCCTGGAGGGGGAGACCTGGTGGCACTCAGAGGAAGGACAACAGGTTACCGAGAAGAGACTTGATACCCTATGAGCATATACAGGGGGAGATAATCCCCCTCAGGAACAGTCATAGGGGAGAATAAGGGGAAATGGGGAGGGAGGGAAGAATGGGAGGACACAAGGGATGGGATAACCATTGAGATGTAACAAGAATAAATTAATAATAAAAAATTTAAAAAAACAACTATACCTCATTTAAATAGTCTAAGCTCATGATACTTGAAAGAATTTAATTATATTATACGATGAACTACTTTCTTAAACTAATGTTTCTTAAACACAGTAACAGAAATACAACTTTGTTTTGCAATACTTACTTCAGTTATAATGGTCTAATATCTCTAAGCCCCTATATACCATATATACTGTTGCCACTTTTGAAACTTGATCTCACAAATACATACATATATATATATATATATATATATATATATATATATATATGCATATATTGACACATAAGTGAAGCACAGACTAGTACAATACAAACAGTTAATAATTATTCTTCTTTTGCATAAAAAATACACTTTCCTTAGTTGCACTTCATAATTTCAACTAAAGAGGTGAAAAAAGTGCATTCATGAATGATGGTAATTCAGCAATATAGTTCAACAAAACTGAAGAACCAAACACTAAAGTTACAACAAATTGGTTGTAAAATTGTAAATTTCAAGTATCATTTATTTTTATTTATTGAAAATGTATTTCCCCTCAAGACATATGTCTGTCCTTTATTATATTTTTTATGTATACATTTATATCATTACACATATATATACTTCCTACAGCAAGAAGAAACACCATGAAACAATCAGGAATTACATAAATGTTACATCCATACGTGTTCTCTTCAAGGTGTCAAACACAAATGAAAATGTATTTTATACAATATGTTCGATCATGGTTTTCTCCATCGCCTCCCAGATACTCCCTATTTCCTCACCCACCCAACTTCATGACTTCTTTTCCGTTCTCTTTAGAAATCAAACAAGACAAACAAAAAATCAAACAAATCAAAAATTTAAAAAGAATAATAACAAAAAGAAAGCACAGGAAATACACACACATGCACACACACACACACCAAAACACATTAAAAATCATAATATGCAAACAAAAGATCAGTAAGGTAAGTTTAAAAAAAGATAAGACATAGTAATATGAGACAAAAAAATTACAGCATTGAACTTGTGTTGGTCATTTACTCTTGGGAAAGGGGCTACCTTGAAGTGTGGTTACTATACTCAGTGAGACTCCATTGGAGTAAACGATTTTTTCCATTGCAAGAGAGTATCAATTGGAGACAGATTCTTGGTTAGGGATGAAAGTTGTGTCTACTTCCCTCTTTTAGTGCTGGGACTCTGTCTGGTATGAACCTGTGAAGGCCCTGTGCATGCTGCCACAGTTTCCATGAGTTCATATGGGCATCAGTCCTGTTGTGTCTGGAAAACTGTTTCCTTGGTGCCATTCATCCCCTCTGGGTCTCACAATTTTTCATCAAGTACCATTTACTATGAAAAATTCTTCAAGATAATAATTACTCATAATCGACAGAGCTCCTCTAGAGAATTATAATGCTAAAATAGCTTTACAAAATTAAGCACTCTGGAGTCTCATATAATTCTGTGCCCAGACGATACTTATTCTTCAAAGGTCAATTCAAAGGTTTTCTTGTTTGTGACACTTGTATTACTCATAGAAATGTATATGTAGCTACAAGAGTCTTGTCACATATGCCCTGTATATAATTACTCATACAGCTAGGTGGTTATCATCCTTAACAAGTAATACTGACCAAATATGTCTTGTATAGCAGACATTATTCATGTCATTATAAAAACACTGACTTAATTTTCAGACCAACTGCAAAGAACTATGTATTGTGCCCATTTTACATATCATAGCAATTAAATAATTTTCCCCTAACAATAATCAAAAAAGTTTTGTGGATATCTTTTTCCTTGAAGGGCTATGTCCACCATCCCACAGAGGCAAGAGGAGCAGAAGATGAGATGCAGTGCCTCAAAGGCTATAAGCACAACAGAAATCAAAGACTCCATTAATCACTTCAGGAGATAGTTCAACTTTATTCAGGTAGAACAAAAGCTATATAGCCTTTGGTGAGTGGGTTCAGGGCTCCCATGATAGGCTTTCGTACTTGGTGGAAACCAGGCACTTTAAGGATGCTTGTTTTACATTTGGCAGAATGCTCCTAACGTATGAACAGGAACAAAATACCTAATTATTCTATAGCCACTGGGAAGGAGGAGCTAGCATGGAGCTGTGTCAAGGGCCATACATCAAATGTGGTTAGTGGCATCTATGTCTAAAGACACTGTCCAGATGGAGTCAGGCAGAGATCCAGAGGCCCTGCTGTAGAGAGGGAGTCTTACACCAAAGGGAGCTCAGAATGGCTATCTGGACAGGGAGGACTGAAACCTCAAACAGCAGTTTTATAGTCATATTACTCTTCCTACAGGATTCAGTCTCTTGAATGTTCCTATAGTCTATGTGTGGAAGCACATACCTATAATCACAATCCTTGGGTTAAGACCAGCCTGGGCTACATAGTGAGTTGCAGGCCTTACTGAGTTATCAACCAAGAGCCTATTTCAAAACAATACAATCAAGCACCTACCATCCATTTCACCTTCACTTCAAAGACAACTTAGCCTTATTTTTGTTTATATGACCATTTCCAAATATGATGCATTGTGCATTGTAAAGCCCAATAAAGATGTTGAGTAACTATTTCCCAAATGAAATTTTTCAACAACAGCTGCTCAAACTAGCTGAAAGATCAGTGTTGGGAAACGCTGCTGCTAAGGCAGAAGTGTAGCATTACTGGGAAGCCTTGAGCTTACTGAGAAATGGTGGACTCCCTTTGTCAAAGAGGCTTCCTCTTCTCTCCCTGGGGTAGATCCCAGACCCCACAGCCTCAATCTGAGAAATCTCATGTAGCCCTCAAGGAAATTACAGGTTCAGCTCCCTTTTTTCTGGTAGAATCTGTTCTGCAAGCACCTATGACTCCACCCTATGCTAATGGGACATCTCAGTACCCTAGCCCCTCAGCCAATGACCTTTGTTCACCTTGGGTTTTCCTACTACCTCGACAAAGTTCCATATATTCCCACCACTCCTAGAATAAAGTTGATCTGCCTCCCCACAGCTGATCCTCGAAGTTCATTTCCATCAGGAACAATGGCCATGATCCTCACAGGCCTAGAGAGAGCCCTAACATATCAGATTTTATTTATTAATAAGAATGAATTATTGAAAAAACATGGATTTAATGAGACATAAAAAACAAACTCCAATTCATTTTTATGCTTAGCAGAATATTGAATACTATAAAAGTTTTCTATTTCTATGGTAACCAACAGTTTGTGAACCAACCCATGTCTATGCCCCACACTTTAAATGTCATTGACTTAGATAACAACAAAATATTTCACACTGTCAAAACACAATTTATTAATCTATCACAGTTCCCTTTCTGTAGAGTTGTACCCATATATGATTTCTCTAGATCATTCCTTGGTGACAACTCTAACATCCAAATATGATTTTAAAAAATAAAATGTTTAAGCATCTTCCTCTCCTAATAAAATTAACTTTTATTTTTTTATGTGCATTCTTAATTTTTTCAAGTTTTTTTCTTATTGATTATCAGACTCATTAAGACTAGACTGAATTTTAATTAAAGTTGCAAGTATTGACTTGCCATATGAGTAAAAGTGTTTGTTAGTAATTAAATTCTAAAATAAAAGGTCATGTCTGACATTGACTCATTGCAGATATTTAGGAAATTCCCTTTACCTTCTTCCTTAAGTATAGAAACATAGGCCATCTAATAAGTTCTTAGGATTATTTTCTATATTGTGGGATGTGTGAGTCATAGAATCATGAGTAATATTAGTAATTTCTTTCACAAAAGTGGCCCCATAGCATTTTATTAAGAACTCCCCTAGTCATTCATACACTTACTTTGACATTCATTTAAAAATGACAATTAAGACCCACTGTGTAGATCTGAGATGGCTTAATGGCTAGAGGCAATGATGCCCAGCCTTATGATCTGATTTCAATCCCAGAGACCTACATGGAAGGAGAAAACCTCCTCCTACAATTGTTTTGTAACCTCCACACCCATTATGTGGCACACACACACACACACACACACAAATAATTAAATGCACCAAAGAAAGTTCAAAAATTACCTACTGTGTGAAAGTCTTGCTCCAAATCATGTTTTTGTGCTGTGCTCTAGAAAAAAACAGCAGCTTTTTTTCTTCAGAGCATCATTGGCATTACAAGTTCAACTACTGAAAGAGTTGGGCAAACCTAATTCTTTACTAACTGAAAGTCTTTACCAAGGACCAAAAAAGCAATACTTTCCCTTTTCCTCCTACTAGGTTGGCTCCTCCAGCCTTAATACAAGGAAAGGTAGGTGCTTAGTCTTGTTGCAACTTGGTGTATCATATTTGTTTGATATCCATGGAGGCCTGCCCTTTTCTGAAGAGACAAGGAGTGGAGCAGAAGAGTGGGGCAGGATGACACTACTAGGCAGAGAGTAAGGAAGGGAAACTGCAGTTGGAATGTAATATATGAGATAAGAATACACTTAAACTTTTTTAAAAAATAGATACTATTCTGGTCTTGGAAAGTTTTAATTGAAAAGTAGGACTGGCGAGCAAGAGTAATCTTGTGATTACCTGTTGCCTTAGTTAGGGTTTCTATTCCTGTTGATGAAACACCATGACCACAATCGGCTTGAGAAGAAATTGTTTATTTCATTTCACAGCATATAGTCCATCATCCAAGGGAGTCAGGGCAGTAACTCAAACAAGGCAGGAATCTGGAGGCAGCAACTGATGCATGGAGGAACACTGCTTACTGGGATGCTCTTTATAGCTTCCTCGGCCTGCTTTCCTATAGCACTCATATGGCAATACCCACAATGAGCCGGGCCCTAGCACATCCATTATGAAAATCTGCCACAGGCTTCCTTGCAAGTCAGTCTAGTTTGGGGCATTTTCTGAACTGAGGTTTCCTTTTCCAAAATAACCCTAACTTATGTCAAATTTACATAAAGCTAGCTTAACTGCTTTTTTTTTATAAATGTAAAATTATTCCTTTAGCTACTCAAAAGACAGACAGGTTTCACCAATGCTGAAAACATGAGGATATATTTTTGTGATATTCCATGATTATATTTGATAGCTTTAAGTATATTCTTAACTAGAAATATCTATCATTAAAATTAAATATATACTACAGCTCTAACTTCTAGTTTTATTTATTTTGTACTCTGATTCCAGCTTATTTTTAGCAAATGTTCTCCTCCTTATTCTAGTAGACAACAGTAGCAAAATAGCAAAGTTTTCTGTCTAAAATACAGAACAATTTGAAAACCAGTTGAAAAAAGTCCATGCTTTGTAGAAGCTTAAAACAAAATTTCAAGGTGCTTAAAAATTATATTCAAGTTTCTAAATAGAAACCTAACCTCAGATATTAATCTAAAAATATTCTCACAGTTAGTAATTAATAATTTGAAGATATATGTATATAATGTCATTTTCATTATAAAAACAAATTTTCATAAATAAATTGCATTTGTAGCAATTTATGGTACTGGAGAATAAATTTATTTCTCAAAAAATGTCTAAAGTAGGAAGTTATTTAATATACTCTGCTATTGAAATATAACTAAATTTGGACTTACTGTTTTTAGAAACAATTAATCATTTAAAAGGGACAAATTTGTTTCCACAATGAAGGCAATATGGCACTGCTAAACACAGCTCTCTTGATGTCTGGACACTTCAGTCTTAGGCTGAAAACAGTGTTCAGTCTCACAGTTCTCCTAATAAAGTTTTAATTACTTTTCATGCAGTACTGTGGCTTCATCCTTATCCTCTAGCACACACCAAACTACAAATCAATCATGCTATTGACTAGTCTCAAAACTAATAATTCTCCAGGTAGAAACTAATGCATGCACAACTCATTTTTGAAAAGGTGATCAATGTTTAAATAAGTGCAGGTGATTCATGCTTCAAAAAATGAAAGGCAGAGAAACTCTTTTCAAAGAAAGATTACAGCTGCATTATACTTAAACATTTTTCATACAATATATTTTGACCCCATTTTTCATTCCTGGCAACTATTCTCAGATCTTCCCCTTTTTCTTTTCACTTTACCATCCCAACTTCATGCTCTCCTCCCTCTCAACATAACAAAAAAATAAAAACAACCAATGAGACTAAAAATATCAAAAAATTATTTTTCATATATAATGCCATTCAGCTCCTATAATATTTTATTTTGTCGTCTACTCTTATACTGAAAATATTTATTTTATAGACATTTAAAGATAAAGGAACTGAAGCTCTGAGAAGAGTCATTATGTTTCCATTGGGGACTTGAATGTAACAATTTGAATTAAGTCCTCCTACTCCAAGGGATGATCCAGAGTGTTAAAAGTGTTATCTATTAAGTGTCTTACATCTTTTGAGCATCTGGCAGTGTAGAGATTATTAGTAGTTCTCTTTTGAGTTTCAGAGAATGTAATATATGGAAAATATGGTTGTCAAGTCTATTTTATTCCTCTGAAAAGTAAATCTCCCCAGGCTTATCTTTTTTAAAAGAGTAGCATCTTTTTTATTCCTTTAGTTTTATAAGATTCCTTTGAGACTATGATCTGTTAATCTTAATTTTTGTGTCTGTAAATGCAGACAGTAAAGGCTAGTTTATTTAAAGACCAAACTATATTTATTAACAACTTTAGATATAACCATCTAGGCACTGAGTACTTGCTTTCAGTCTACTATATTTCAACCTAAAACAAATTCACATCACTATGCCATGATATTTATTATTCACAGCAAATCCTTTTTGAAGTTAGATTAATCTAAAGGCATTAGATCCTTGGAAATTAAATTAATCCTAATCCACATTTCTAAACTTCTGGAAAGCCTACAACATTTGAAAACATCATTTTTAATTTCTATTACACAAAATGAGATCTACTTTCTAAACCATAACATAGCATTTGGACGTTATCACACTTTAGGTTACTCTATGGCCATTCAGTCTTAAATATTTACTTTTACAATGAGTGTTCATCATCACTGGTTTGTAGGCTCAATTTTCTTAACCAATATATTTTATTAACAACTTAGTGACCGAGCCTATGTCACTTACAACCCAACTAACCAAAACAATAGGAAATGAGGATTAATGGACACAACAGCAAATCCTTAAGGATATCAGTTCCAAGGAACAATTCTCCAGGAGTGAGCCGCAGGATTTCTTCTGCTGGAACCTGGGATAACCAAAACCCAGAACCTCAGCAGGAACCGAAGCCCCAAAGCCTTCCCTAGAGCGGCTCTCTAGGAGCGTTTTGAAGTGCAGCGATGAACAGCCAAATCTATCCCAAGTCTCCAAAAACCCCGCCTCCAGTTTTGAGCTTATTTATATATCTCCTTTCAGAGTCAGTTCATGGGTTCTTTTCAGCTGGCAACAATTAAGCTCCTGCATGAGATGGTTGCTCTTCTAGTGAATTAACCTTACCTGTTCTCTCACGAGTCTGTTCCAATCCCGCACTTGGGATCCTAAAAAACAGGTTTATCTCTCCTTCACTGGTTAAATGCCAGGGGTAATTTAGAAAAAAAAAACTTCTTCTGTGTGGTTTTTAAGTGATAAAGTCTTGTTAGTGTTACGGCAGAAAATTCATCCATATAAGAATATTTGATGGTAAAACTACAGAGGTGCTATGTCATCAAACTACTTACCACAGGAACTCTATTGTGCTTAGACACAGTAATCTGTTAGAAAAAAAAATGTTGGTTTAGAGAGCACTATGCCAATTTCACACAATTTTCATCATGCAGTGAAGGATCCATATTTCTTCTTCCCACTGTAGGCAAGGTAATCAGTATGTAGCAATTCAACCTTTATATGGAGCCCATAAGTTTGATTATAAATCACACCTGTAGCCAGGTATGGTGGCGCACGCCTTTAATCCCTTCAGATGGGAGGCAGAAGTAGGTCCATCACTGTAGGTTCAAGGCCAGCCTGGTCTACAAAGTGAGTCTAGGACAGCCAAGATAACACAGAGAAACCCTACATTGAAAAACAAAAACAAATAAATCACACCTGTTATAATGTGGGATTCTATTACAGAATATCCTAGAAAAATAAAACATAAAAAGTACCTTCCTCCTATATCTAGAAGACTTACAGTGGGAAAATGAGACTAATATATATAAGAAATTATGTATATTAGAGACTTGCTCAGACACTTAGGTTATAATGCCAGAGAAATGGAATGTTTCAGAGGTCAGATAAGAAGGATAACTATATTAAAATATGAAGAGGGATTCAGTGATCTTGATGGTTTTGGTGAAGGAAGTGGTAAAAGCGGCAGACACGTCAAATAAGAGGCCAATTAAAACTCTTCTCATTCTAGCTAAAAAGAATTTCCTATCACTTCAAAAATATCTGCCAGTTTTATCTATGACAGTTCACTGAAAGACTTGAACTCCTTATAGAGCGCCTGCTTGAGAAAGACAGAGCCATTGTAACAATCAGAGAAGTGTCCAGTTGTGGTCTATCACCCTTTGATTTTGCTGGTCCTCATCTCTCAAGTCCTCTAACTCTCTATTCCTCCTCAACATAAGACCATTGGAAACCTCTCCCATAACAAGTTATATTTATGCAAATCATTTTCCAATTATGCATACTTTTTTAATTTTTTAAATTAATTTATTCAGATTGCAACTCAATTGTTATCCCATCACTTGTATCCTCACATTTGTCCTTCCCTGCCACTTTCACCCTATTCCCCTCCCCTAGGTCTAAGACAAAGGGGGACCTCCTCCCCCACTATATGCTCATAGGCTATCAAGTCTCATCTTGGTAGCCTGCTTATTCTTTCTTTGAGTGTCATCAGGCCTCCCCACCAAGGGGAAGTGGTCAAATATGGGGCACCAGAGTTTGTGTCAGAGTCAGTCCCCACTCTCCACATAACTGTGGAGAATGCCCTGTCCATTGAATAGATCAGAGTAGGGGTTCAATGTTTATGCAATAGTTTGAGCAGACACACCCCCCGGGCCCCAATCCACCCATCATGATGTTCTTCTTGTAGGTTTCTATGACCTTCTGGGTCCTTCTATTTCCCCATCTCCTCTATTTCTCTTACTTAGAGTCCCATGATTTTATATAAGAAGTTTCTGCTGGTCTAGGGAAATATCCTTCATGAATTAGATACACTTATCTGCCATGACTACAAAGACAACACTCTTTAGAAGATGTATCGCAATTTTCAACCAATGAATTCACATATGAATATGGTAACAAAATTCACTATAACTTTTGATAGCTGCTGTACCATATTCTCTCAATCTGTATACTTAATTCTAAGGCGAATCTTGTCAATAATGGCCTAAACCAGGATTCAATTCTTATCTAAATTGTAGGATAAGTTTAAAGGAACTCAATTCTTTACCTGAAAGTATTAAGAATGGAGCCTCCAATACCAAATTAGAAAACTTCTCATGCATATTATTTCTTCAAATATAGCTATCACAACTACATGATTTACATCAACAATCAAACTGTAAAACAAAGGTTACAGAGCAATGACACATCTTGAAATTTGAAGTGTTTCACTTTCCAACCACAAAAAGAATAGCCCATCTCAAATGCATTCAACACTATTCGTACTATATCATGTAACAGAAAGTTGCCTATGTTCTCAAAAAAGGGCCAACTGGCCATAAACTATCATGCATCAAGGACTATTGGTGGAAGTAAATATAAGAAAAATATATGTGGTTTCACAAGATGGTAGTGATGAATACACATGCTGCCTGATTTGCAGAGAAGAGACCACAGACGCTAACTGGACCCACGGACCACAGGTGTTGTTGATAACTGGTTGAGAGATATCCATACAGTTAGGACCACAGGTTAGTTAGACCTCCGGTCATCCAGCATCCCAGGAAGGATGTCAGACTAGTCCCCCAGAGCCAAGACAGGACCCAGACTCTAAGTGACAAGTTCTGAGTGGCAGCCTTGCTTGGCGGGTGAACTCAGTATTTTGGACTGAATCTGCGGTGGCAGTGCCTCAATCCTCCTGGACTAGGGAAAGCTATGAGGGTGGTTTGGGGCCTCCGACCCACTCCCTCACCAACACAGCCCACAGAAAGCCTAGGCACCATTTGAGCACCCAGTCTGCAGTGGGTATGGTCCCACCTGCTGCGTGCCCCAAAAGGAAACTCGGCAGCTTTGCTTGGCGGGTGAACTCAGTTTTGGGACTGAATCTGCTACGGGGGTGCCTGAAACTTCCTGGACTAGGGAAAGCTACAAGGGTGGATTGGACCCTCAGAACGACCTCCCTGACCCACGCAAGCCCACAGAAAGCTTGGGCGCCATTCGGGCACCCAGTCAGCGGTGGGTACAGTCCCCAGCTGCTGCAAGCTCTGAGAAGGAAACTCAATGGACAGCAATCCAGCCCCCAGAACCTGATTTGGACCCTGCCTGCAAGTTGCAAGCTGCTGAAATCAGGGATACACCTCCATAATGGTGTGATCTGAGACCAGAGACACTGCCAGGAGTCAAGGACTGCAACAGCCCTCTGACCAGGGCTGGGCAGAAACCAAACAGCCAGCCCCAGAAGACTACCCTGGCACAACTGGTCATAACTGTCCCAGCCTAGCCAGGCTCCACAGCCTAGCTGGGATTCACATACTCTTGTGAGTGGCTGGGCAGGTCAGAGGAGATAGAGCAAATATCTAGCCAACCAACAACAATCAAAAGGCAGTAGTGGCTGTCTCCTTGGCAGGCATAACATAGGCTCCACTACCTGGTTGGAGCTGGCAGAAACCTAAATAACTTCTAGAAGCCAACAGGGGTTCAGGCAGTCTAAGGTGGCCTGAGCCTAGGAGCCCAAGCCCCAGGGCCCGAGGGCAGGATAGTCAAAGCTCAGCCAAACATAGAACAACTGGCTCTACATACTCTACCTCAAACTGATACTGGAGCTGCAGAGCACCAGCACCTACCTTGGCTGACCCAGTGGGGAACCCAGGGTGTGAAATAAAGACTTCAGGAGACAAAACCAGGGCGTCTGCCTCACTCAGGGAATAGTTTCCTGACCACCACAAGCAAAAGACCTCAATCTAAAAGTACTCACCACCAAACTGCTCTCAACGACCAGTAAAAGAACCCAAAAGATACCTCCCAACACCAGACACATCAAGATGACTAAAGGCCAGTGTAGAAACATGAACAAAATCCAAAACAATATGGCATCTCCAGATCCCAACTATCGCAAAGAAAGCCACCTAGAGAACTCAAGCACAATTAGAATACAAGAAAAAGACCTCAAATCCCTAGTAATTAATATGATAATGGAGGAAACAAATAAAATCCCTAAACAAATGCAGGAAGAGGCAGCCAAACAGGTAGAAGACATAAAAGAAGCCTATAGAGTCACTGGAAGGAATCAAGGAAAACTCAACCAATCAATTGAAGGAAATCAATAAAACCATTTAAAATCTGAAGATAAAAATGGAAACAATGGTAAAGACCTGGACAGAAGAAAAACAGGAAAGAAAATGCTTAAAGAAGAAGCCAAAGTAACTAAAAGGCAGAGAAATAGTATCCAAATCAACAAATTGAATAGCCCTATTTCTCCTATAAAAATAGAAGAAATCATTGATAGTCTTCCAACCAAAAAAAGCACCAGGCCAGATGGTTTCAGTGCAGAATTCTACCAGACCTTCAAAGAAGAGCTAACACTGATACTCTTCAAGCCACTCCAAAGATATAAATGGATGGAATATTACCAAATTCATTCTATAAGGCCACAGTCACACTGATACCTAAACCCCACAAAGACCCAACAAAGAAAGAGAATTTCAGACCAACTTCTCTTATGAACATTGACACAAAAATACTCAATAAAATTCTCGCAAAACGAACACAAGAACATATAAGAGATATCGTTCACTATGACCAGGTAGGCTTCATTACAGGCATGCAGGGATGGTTTCATATACAGAAATCCATCAATGTAATCTTCCATATAAACAAACTGAAAGAAAAAACCACATGATCATCTCCTTAGATGTAGAAAAAGCATTTGACAAAATCCAACACCCATTCATGTTTAAAGTTCCAGAGAGATCAGGAATTCAAGGCACATACCTCAGTATAATAGGCTATATACAGCAAGCCAATAGCCAAAATCAAATTAAATGGAGAGATACTCAAGGAAATTCTAAAATCGGGGACCAGACAAGGCTTCCCACTTTCTCCACATTTTTTCAACATAGTTCTTGAAGTTCTAGCCAGAGCAATAAGACAACAAAAGGAGATCAAGGGTATCCAAATGGGAAAGAAGGAAGTCAAATTATCCCTAGTTGCAGATGATACGATAGTGTATATAAGTGACCCCCAAAATTCCACCAGAGAACTCCTACAGCTGAAAAACAGCTTCAGCAAAGTGGCTGGATACAAAATTAACTCAAAAAAGTCATAAGCTTTCCTATATACAAATGACAAACATGCAGAGGAAGAAATTAGGAAAACTACACCCTTCACG
The DNA here is from genome assembly GCF_903995435.1 of Acomys russatus. Taxonomy (NCBI): domain Eukaryota; kingdom Metazoa; phylum Chordata; class Mammalia; order Rodentia; family Muridae; genus Acomys; species Acomys russatus. The sequence goes on along the minus strand of NC_067169.1, from coordinate 59,135,672 downwards.
TTAGCCACAAGCAATGTAAAATATTTAGGAGTAACTCTAACCAATCAAGTGAAACACTTGTTTGAAAAAAATCTTTAAATCTCTGAACAAAGAGATTGAAGATGACATCAGAAGATGGAGGTGTTTCCCTTTTTCATGGAATGGGAGAATTAACATAGTAAAAATGGCCATACTACCAAAAGAGATATACAGATTCAATGCAATCCCTATCAAAATACCTAAAAAATATTTTAAAGATATTGAAAGATCAATTCTCAACTTCATATAGAAAACAAAAAACAAAAAATAGCAAAAACAATCCTATACAATAAAAGATCCTCTGGAGGAATCTCCATACTTGATCTCAAGCTGTACTATAAAGCAACAGTAATTAAAACAGCATGGTACTTGCACAGCAATAGGCTGGTTTATCAATGGAAATGAATCAAAGACCCAGAAATGAATCCACACCCATATGGTCACTTGATTTTTGACAAAGAAACCAAATCTATTCAATGGCAAAGGATAGCATCTTCAACAAATGGTGCTGTCTAACTGGAAGTCAATGTGTAAAAAAAAAATGCAATTAGACCCATATTTGTCACCATGTACAAAACTCAAATCCTCAGTAGGAGAATGGATAAAGAAAATGTGGTACATATACACTATGGAATATTACTCAGCTATTAAAAACAAGGAATCCCCGAAATTTGTGGACAAATGGATTGAGCTAGAAATGATCATAATGAGTGAGTTAACCCAGAAGCAGAAAGAATCAAATGGTATATACTCACTTATATCTGCATACTAGCCCAAGGGGCATGTTCCACGAAAGCCTTCACTTACTAGGAAACTGGGACAGAGTGGAGGACATCCTATTTGGACTCTAGATGAGAGAAGCATGGGAGAATAGCAAAGTAGAAGGATCCAGAGGGTCCTAGAAACCTACAAGTAGAACATTATGATAGGCAAATTTGAGCCCAGGGGTCCCACTCAAAGTAAGGCACCAGCCAAGGACAATAGAGGCGGTAAACTTTAAACCCCTTCCCCAGATCTAGCCAACAGTCAGAACATTCTCCACAGTTGAGTGGAGAGTGGGATATGACTTTCTCACGTACTCTGGTGCCTCACATTTGACCATGTCCCCTGGAGGGGGAGACCTGGTGGCACTCAGAGGAAGGACAGCAGGTTGCCAAGAAGAGACTTGATACCCTATGAACATATACAGAAGGAGGTAATCCCCCTCAGGAACAGTCATAGGGGAGGGGAATAATGGGAAAATGGGAGGGAGGGAGGAATGGGAGGATACAAGGGATAGGATAAACATTGAGATGTAACAAGAATAAATTAATAAAAAAATAAAAATTTTAAAAAAGAATAAATTACTAAAAAATAAAAACAAAAAAGAAACCTCAAGTCCAAGTGGATTAAAGACCTCAACATAAAACTGGAGACACTAAACTGGTTAGAAGAAAAGGTGGGGAAGAGCCTGGAACACATTGGCACGGGAGACAACATCCTGAACAGAACACCAACAGACCAGGCCTTAATGTCAACCATTAATAAATGGGACCTCATGAGGCAGGGAAGCTTCTGTGAGGCAGAAGACACTGTCAACAGAACAAACCGACAGCCTACAAACTGGGAAAAGATCTTCACCAACCCTACATCTGACAAAGGTCTAATATCCAAAATATATAAAGATCTCAAGAAATTAAATACCACCAAACCAAATAACCCAATTGAGAAATGGGGCTCAGAACTAAACAGAGAATTCTCAACAGAGGAATATCAAATGGCTGAGAAACAATTAAAGAAATGCTTAACCTCCTTAGTCATCAGAGAAATGCAAATCAAAACAACTCTGAGATTCCATCTTACACCCATCAGAATGGCTAAGATCAAAAATTCAAGCAACACCACATGCTGGTGAGGATCTGGAGAAAGAGGAACACTCCTTCATTGCTGGTGGGAATGCGAACTAGTACAACCACTTTGGAAATCTATCTGGCACTATCTCAGAAAACTGGGAATAGGGCTTCCTCAAGACCCAGCGATTCTACTCCTTGGAATATACCCAGAAAATGCACCAGCATACAACCAGGACGTATGCTCAAACATGTTCATAGCAGCCTTATTCATAATAGCTAGAATATGGAAACAGCCTATGTGTTTCTCAGTAAAAGAATGGATAAAGAAACTGTGGTACATTTACACTATGGAACACTACTCATCTATTAAAAGCAAGGAATTCCCGAAATTTGTGGACAAATGGATTGAACTAGAAATGATCATAATGAGTGAGTTCACCCAGAAGCAGAAAGACTCAAATGGTATATACTCACTTATAACTAGACATGCCCAAGAAATATGTTCCATGAAAGTCTTCACCTACCAGGAAAGTGGAATAGGTGTGAGGACACTCTTTTGGGACTCTCGGTTAGAGAAGCACGGGAGAATGGGGAAATATAAGGATCCAGAGGGTCCTAGAAACCTACAAGTAGAGCATTATGATGGGCAGACCTGGGCCCAGGGGTTCTGCACAAACTATGGCACCAAGCAAGGACAATATGTACAGTAAACACCGAACCCCTACCCAGATCTAGCCAAGGGACAGAACATTCTCCACAGATGAGTGAGGAGTGGGGACTGACTTTTACATGAACTCTGGTGCCCCCATATTTGACTACATCCCCCTGATGAGGAGGCACGGTAGCACTCACGGTAAGGACAGCAGGCTACCAAGAAGAGACTTGATACCGTATGATCATATACAAGGGGAGAAGGTCCCCCTCAGTCACAGTCATAATGGAGGGGAATAGGGTGAAAGTGGGAGGGAGGGAGGAATGGGAGAATACAAGGGATGGGATAACAATTGAGATATAATAGGAATGAATTAATAAATAAATAAATTTTTAAAAAAGAAAAAATATATTCTTTCTATTTATGATTGGTATTTGTTATTTACAATGCAAATCACTCCTACAATAATGAGGCAGCTTTCAGGTACAATGGTAAACATCTTATCATGGATGTGAAATCCTGAAAACAAAAAAAGCTACTTTATTATCAGTCATCTCTATATATCATCCTTTATGTCAAGCCTCATGACTTCAGGAAAATAGCTTCTCAGTCATTTGATATTTTCCATTTTTATAATGGTTTAAAGATGCATAGGCATGAACAGAGACATTTGTCTCTATAATAGAAAAATATTTACTAATAGAATAAAAATATTCACAGATAATAAGATTATTTGTGTGCCCACTGACTCATTTTCAAAAATGGCATATATTTTAAAGTAAAGACAACATATTTGTCACCTGAAAATGTTCCTTGCTTTTTCTCATAATCACAGTGATACACATTTAGTAGCTTAAAGAATATTTTTTAAAGGCTTAAAAAGTAGCATAGCTGTCCAAATGTGAACTTTGAGTCAGAAAATATGAACATATCTTTGGTAATCATAACTAATTCTTCACTGACAAAGAATTATACAACTACTAATGAAGGAATGGACACCAGGGAAGAAAGATAATTCTTTCTACTTACAGATATGCAGTAAATAAGTATTCACTGGTGTGATATAAAAGTGGAATTCCAGGGCCAGTGAGAGGACTTAGTAGGTAAAGGTGCTTGCTGTAAAGCCTGACTGCCTGAGGTCAGTCACAGGGGCCCACAGGATGGAAGGAGAGAAGTCCCTCAAGTTATGCTCTGCCCTTCACATATGCTATAGTACACACAACCCTCTTCAATAAATAATAAGTATAAAAAAGTATCTGTAATAATAAAGTTGTTTCTCTTACAAGCACATGAGTCTTTTAAGTTCTGTGGGAAATCTAGCTACCTCTACCAGGTTACTTGACAGAAGTTCACTGTTTTATTTGTATTCTTTCACCTTTTCCCTATATTCTGTGTGCTAGCTTACATTAAACCCACAAATAATAACACTAATTATGACAAATTTTCTTTTAGCTAGACCTTAAAACCCATCAAGATAGCCATTCCCTTCCTTGTTACTTACTCCTGACCAGCATACTATGGAAACCATTTCAATAATGGCAGTTATTTTTCATGTGTTGAGACTAACACTGCTACTCATCCCTTAGCAAAATGCTGGAACATGAAAATATCTGAACAGACATATATCAAGCAAGTAATAAATACATTTTAAGAAATAAATCCCAGCTGGTTTCAAAAAGATATTCAATTTCTCAATGGTTGAAAGAACTATTTTCAAATTTATCCTCCCATTTAATTTTCTTAGTACACCAATATAAACCATACCCTGATAACCTGATTTTTGAATTATAAGAATGGGGAAAAAAACATTTCGTCAACTGAATGGATATTTATTGACAATCTGCCATGCACTAGGTACCAATTCTTAAATAGGCAAAAATACCAAAAGTAATTCTATTTTTCCCACATAACACATAACTTCCCTCCTCCTCATCCACAGAAATGTTTCTTTATTCTGGTTATTCTAATACTCTTCATAATAAAAATGGATAATTAATTTTATAGCCCAGTGGCCTAACAGTATTTCATATACAAAATGTGCTCAGAAAATATCTTTGAAGAAATGGATGAGTTAACGAATGATAACAGATTGTTTTCTATTTTTAAACTTTTAGAATTTACATTCTCAGGGTTAAAGAGATGGCTCAGTGGTTAAGAGTGCTGTCTGCAACTACATGGTGGCTCATAACCATCTACAATGTGATCTAATGTTCTATTCTGGCCTGCAGGTGTGTACGCAGATAGAGTACATATATATATAAGATAAATAAATTAATAACAATTACATTCTCTGTCTAAGGTTAATAGAATTTCAGTTCCATTTAAGTGAATATGGATGAGCATCTCTTAGGTGCTCCCCTTTGACCTATGTTCTGACCATTACCATTTTCTTATAATTAGTATATCTAGTTCTGCAAAACATAAAAATAAAAAACAACTATTCATACATGCTATTTGTTTGCACTCAAAATTCATGATTTGTGGTTTATGAGTCAGAACAGCACTATCAAGCCATAAATGTGCCAAGGTATCATCTCTCCCTGGACCTCAAATGTGCTATCTATAGAGAACAATAGATGAAAATGAAAAGATTGCATGACAATGGTCTCTATTGGTTTCCTTTCCCTGACACTCTCTCAGCATGTTGTGTATCTATAAGCATTGTTTCAAACTGAATCATATGTTCTGTTATTTCTAATTTTTTATAAAGTTACTTAAGAGTTTGGGGTGCAAAGTATGGTTTCTTTTAGAACTAACATGCTAATACAATCTTGTGGTTATTAAAGTCCACATTAAAAGGAGAATGAATTAGAAATAAATTAAACAAACACACCCTGCTGGCTAGAACTTAGCAGAAGAGTGTACCTCACTGTTGTCTTTGCAGAAAAATCATAGGATGCTCTGTTCTGGCATGAGATTTAGACCCAGGATCCAGGAAAGAAAGAAAGTAGTGGGAAATCCATTGATTGACATGGAAAAGGATTTTAGCCTTAGTCACATCTATCAAGAAAGGGGAAAAAAATCACTGGGAAGTGGATTCTCTTCACTGAGAAATCTGATTTTTCCTTCTTTTTTAAAATTAAATTATTTCCATACAATATATTTTGCTCATATTTTTGTTTCAGTAATACATCTTCATTCTTTAAATACTGAAAAGGTTTGCAGGGAGTATACCTAAATCAGTCAAAAATTATTAATGCCTCTGCACAGAGCATTTCCCTTGTTAAGACTTGACAGGAAAAGCTTTGATGACGAACTCCACTGCTTGGCTCCTTGTTTTCACTGTGACTGACATGCACTGATTTGATGAACACTAAGTTCACTGAAAATTTTATGGAGAGGCTAACATTTAGAATATTTGCAAATTCTTTATTTGTACTGAACCAGCAGGTTTTCTACTGCATATTTCTCCACTGAAAAACAGGGGAAAGGGATAACTAAAGGAAACTGACTTATTCAAGTTCCAGTTTGAGGAAAACTAAACAGACCTTCCATCTCATAACCTCTCTATCTTAGGTGTAGATTAGGTTTTGAGGGACTATATGGGATAGTAAGTGGGAAATCCCTTGCTAATCCCCAGGATTTAGTGTGTTTTTTGTTTGCATTGACTGTAGTCGTCCTCTGCACGTTTTTAGATTGGGTTAAGCTGTAAAATATATATATATATATGATGACAATGATATTGGCTTTTGCAGAAAATTGTATGTCATAATATATTTTAATATTTGTCATGAATTACTTTAAAGCTGACATTCATATGATCTCTTTTCTATAAATATGTTATGTTTGTAGCTTCTAAAATTAAAGCACACCAAGATGAGCATGGCACATCATGATGCTAATTGCAGCACAGGAGGAATATTGAGTTTAAGGCAACAGTAAGTTACAAGTTGAGTTCCAGATTAATTTGTGCTATAGAGTGAAACTTTGTCTCACAAGAGAAAACAAATAAAATTAAAATTAAGTAAAGAGAGCAGAATAGGACACCATTTTTTAGAACATTGCAAAATCGCAAAGTAAACATGCAAAAACCTTTTCCTGAGAACATCTTGAATCTCAATAAAAGTAGGTGTTACTTTTCTGAGAACATCTTGAATCTCAATAAAAGTAGGTGTTACTTTTCTGATAATGGACAAACATAGAGGTAGAAGGAAGAAGAATGAAGGAAACAAAGGGAATGAAGGTAAAAATGAGTAACACAAGGCTAGTCACAGAAAACACTGGTAATTAAAATGGTGGAGCCTTAGGTTACTGCATAAATCAATGACCCATTTTTCTTAGCTGCCTAACCATCATTTAACCTAACAGTTAATGATAAATAAATTATACAGTTTTAGTAAAACAAGAAACAGATTCTCCAATGCATATTTTTATATTTTGTTTGTTTGTTAAATAAGAGATTCACTGTGTATCCAAGACTGGTAAGAAACTTTATAGCCAACTCATAATCCTTTTCCCTCAGCCCTCAAATAATAGGGTAACAGTTCCTACAATATCCAGCTTGTACATATGATTTTGATATCCCCAACAGTAGTACTTTTGTGGAGGGAGAAGAAGATAAGACAAGGTTTCATGTGGCTTAGGCTTCTAATTCAAATCCTAGTCCTCCTGCCTTTACCACCACAAGGGCTGGGATTATAGGCATGAAATTTCAAGACAGCCATGTAGTTTTTCGTGAAAGTAACTCTAGTTTTTGGAAGTAAGACACCATTTAAAAACCTGAGAACCTAAAATTCCCATAATCCTTCTTGTCAAGTTCCATTTATCACCATCATTTACCTACACTTTAGATAGTCACTTTACTTTAAGAACAAAGACCACTCAATTTGACATTAGCTGCTATTCTTGGTAGTTATTTACTGAGTTTTCACTCGAATGATCTTTAGAATAACGACATTAAATGTGGATATTCAGTATTAATGAACCTTATTATCTAGACATAGTCTTTTATGTCAGAGTTATGCCGTGTTATCATTTTAAGATCTAAAGAGGACCAATACATAATCATAAAAACAATTCTCAATAAAACTGTTTCACTTACATATATATTATAATTAATAACCTGAAAGTTATAAAGTATTCACTTTGATGAATCATTAATAGTTTACATATATATTTGTAACCATCAGCTAATATAAGCCTTGCCATTTTCAAGAGATAGAGATAAAAAGAGACATTGCTCTAGCAATATATTGATGTAAACAGAAATCACTGAGAATTCCAAGAATTAATTAATAATGCTCCTACATCATAATAAGCAGCATGAACAGATGCTATGAATCTCATTTGGGAGACGGTGGAAATTTGAAATAGAACAGGGAAAATGGCAGTATACAATTGGCAAATTAGAAATACACAAATCAGGGAACTGCAAATCAAACCTATATTCAGACTCATTCTCAAACCAATCAGGATGAGCATTACTGAAATTATATATAACCAATTTTACAGAGGATAAAGGAACCCTTATATATGCATAGTAAAAGCATAAACTAAGGTAGTCATTGCAGCTGAGTAGGAAGATCATCTGCTTGCTTTCTCTGCCTCTCTAAGCTAGTAGATTTTCATTTCATCCAATATCTGGCTCCTGAGTCTTCACTGGTAAAATTGAATGATTGGGCATTTTTTAAAACTTTAATAACAACATCCTACTCACTTCAACTTGGCACCATATTCTGGTTTTTTCCCAATTCTCAATAATGCCATCAAGGGTTTAATCCATTGGTTAGGTCAAAACCCTCAGGATCCGAATACTTTCCCAAAGCCCATCAGCTAAAAAACAAGCATCCAATACATAGTAGAGAATACATCACTGAAGGATAGGTCACTGAAGCAGAAACTAAGCAGAGAAATAACATCATTAACCAATGCCATGCATCAAATGGATCTAACAGATATCTATAGAACCTTTCACCAAAACAAGAAGGAATATTCTTGCACCCCATGGAACCTTCTCCAAAATTGATCACATCGTAGGTCACAACGCAAGCCTCAACAGATACAAGAGGATTGAAATAATACCTTGTATCCTATCAGATCCCCATGGTCTTAGGCTGCAATTCAACAACAACAGAAATTAAAAAAAGCCTACACATATGTGGAAACCAAACAACTCTCTGCTAAATGACACCTGGGTCAGGGAAAAAATAAAGAAAGAAATCAAGGAGTTCCTGAAATTCAAGGAAAATGAAGGAACAACGAACCCAAATTTGTGGGATACATTGAAAGCAGTGCTAAGAGGAAACTTCATAGCACTAAGCGCCTTTAAACTCAGAGGAAGGGCAGCAGGTTGCCAAGAAGAAACTTGATACCCTGTGAGAATATACAGGGGGAAGTAATCCCCCTCAGAAACAGTCATAGGGGAGGGGAATAATGGAAAAATGGGGCGGGGGGAAGGAGGAATGGGAGGATACAAGGGATGGGATAAACATTGAGATGTAACAAGAATAAATTAATAAAGAGAAAAAAAAAGAAATTGGAAACATCACACATAAGCATCTTAATGACACAACTGGAATCCCTAGGAAAAAAAGAAGCTGAAACACCCAAGGGAGTAGATGTCTGGAAATAATCAAAGTCAGGGCTGAAATTAACAAATTAGAAACTAAGAAAACAGTCCAAAGAATCAACAAAACCAAGAGCTGGTTCTTTGAGAAAATCAACAAGATAGACAGACCGTTAGCCAAACTAACTAAAAGGCAGAGAGACAGTATTGAAATCAACAATATCAGAAATGAAAAGGGTGACATAACAACAGACACTGAAGAAATACAAAGAATCATAAGATCCTACTTTGAAGGCATATATGCCACAAAATTTGAAAATCTAAGGGAAATGGATGATTTTCTTGATCAACTTCACTTGCCTAAGTTGAATGAAGAACAGATAAACAAGATAAACAGTCCCATATCCCCTACAGAAATAGAAGCAATCATTGATAGTCTCCCAACCCAAAAAAGCCCAGGGCCAGATGGTTTCAGTGCAGAATTCTACCAGACCTTCAAGTGTGAGCTAGTACCGATACTCTTCCAGCTACTCCAAAAGATAGAAATGGATGGAATATTACCAAATTCATTCTATGAGGCCATAGTCACATTTATACTTATACTCCACAAAGACCCAACAAAGAAAGAGAATTTCAGACCAATTTCTCTTATGAACATAGATGCAAAAATACTAAATAAAATACTTGCAAAACGAATACAGGAACACATCAAAGATATCATTCATCATGACCAAGTAGGCTTCATTCCAGGCATGCAGGGATGGTTTAATATATGGAAATCCATCAATGTAATCCACCGTATAAACAAACTGAAAAGAAAAAACCACATGATCATCTCCTTGGATGCAGAGAAAGCACTTGATAAAATTCAACACCCATTCATGTTTAAAGTTTTAGAGAGATCGGGGATACAAGGCACTTTCCTCAACATAATAAAGGCTATATACAGCAAGCCAATAGCCAAAATCAAAGTAAATGGTGAGATATTCAAGGAAATTCCTCTCAAATCGGGAACAAGGCAAGGCTGCCCACTCTCTCCATATCTCTTCAATATAGTACTCGAAGTTCTAGCCAGAGCAATAAGACAACAAAAGGAGATCAAGGGGATCCAAATGGGAAAGGAGGAAGTCAAATTATTCTTATTTGCAGATGATATGATAGTGTACACAAGTGATCCTCAAAATTCCACCAGAGAACTCCTAAAGCTGATAAACACCTTCAGCAAATTGGCTGGATACAAAATTAACTCAAAAAAGTCTGTAGCCTTCCTATACACAAATGACAAGCTTGCAGAGGAAGAAATTAGGAAAACCACACCCTTCACATTAGCCACAAGCAATATAAAATATCTAGGAGTTACCCTAACTAAGCAAGTGAAGGACTTGTATGAAAAAAATTTCAAAACTCTGAAGAAAGAGATTGAAGATGACCTGAGAAGATGGCATGATCTTCCTTGCTCATGGATCGGGAGAATTAACATAGTAAAAATGGCCATCCTACCAAAAGCAATCTACAGATTCAATGCAATCCCTATCAAAATACCTACACAATTTTTTAAAGACATTAAAAGTTCAATTCTGAACTTCATATGGAAAAACAAAAAACCCAGAATAGCTAAAACAATCTTGTACAATAAAAGGTGCTCGGAGGAATCTCAATACCTGATCTCAAACTGTACTGTAAAGCAATAGTAATTAAAACAGCATGGTACTGGCACAACAACAGGCTTGTTGATCAGTGGAATCGAATCGAAGACCCAGATATGAATCCACAAACATATGGTCACTTGATTTTTGACAAAGAAGCCAAATCCATTCAATGGAAAAAGGATAGCATCTTCAACAAATGGTACTGGTCTAACTGGAGGTCTATGTGTAAAAAAATGAAACTGGACCCATATTTATCACCTTGCACAAAACTCAAATCCAAGTGGATTAAAGACATCAACATAAAACCTGAGATACTAAGCCACTTAGAGGAAAAAGTGGGAAAGAGCCTGGAACATATTGGCACAGAAGACAACTTCCTGAACAGAACACCAACGGCCCAGGCCTTAATGTCAACCATTAATAAATGGGACCTCATGAGGCTGAGAAGCTTCTGTAAGGCAGGAGACACTGTCAAGAAAACAAAGCGACAGCCTACAGATGGGAAAAAATCTTCACCAACCCTACATCTGACAAAGGTCTAATATCCAAAATATATGAATAACTCAAGAAATTAAACACCACCAAACCGAATAACCCAATAGAGAAATGGGGCTTGGAACTAAACAGAGAATTCTCAACAGAGGAGTATCAAATGGCTGAGAAACACTTAAAGAAATGTTCAACCTCCTTAGTCATCAGGGAAATGCAAATCAAAACAACTCTGAGATTCCATCTTACACCCATCAGAATGGCTAAGATCAAAAACTCAAGTGACACCACATGCTGGCGAGGATGTAGGGAGAGAGGAACACTCTTTCATTGCTGGTGGGAATGCAAACTAGTACAGCCACTTTGGAAATCTATCTGGTGCTATTCTCAGAAAACTGGGAATAGGGCTTTCTCAAGACCCAGCTATTCCACTCCTTGGAATATACCCAGAAGATGCTCCAGCACACAACAAGAAAAATTGCTCAACCATGTTCATAGCAGCCTTATTCATAATAGCCAGAACATGGAAACAGCCTAAGTGTCCCTCAATAGAAGAGTGGATAAAGAATCTGTGGTACATATACACTATGGAATACTACTCAGCTATTAAAAATAAGGAATTCCCGAAATTTGTGGATAAATGGATTGAGCTAGAAATGATCACAATGAGTGAGTTAACCCAGAAACAGAAAGAATCAAATGGTATATACTCACTTATATCTGCCCAAGGGGCATGTCCCACGAAAGCCTTCACTTACCAGGAATCTGGGACAGAGGGGAGGGCATCCTATTGGGACTCTAAATGAGAGACGCATGGGAGAATAGCAAAATAAAGGATACAGAGGGTCCTAGAAATCTACAAGTAGAACAATATGATAGGCAGATTTGGGCCCTGGGGTCCCACTCAAAGTAAGGCACCAGCCAAGGACAATACAGGAGGTAAACTTTAAACCCCTTCCCAGATCTAGCCAATGGTCAGAATATTCTCCACAGTTGAGTGGAGAGTGTGATATGACTTTCTCACGTACTCTGGTGCCTCACATTTGACCATGTCCCCTGGAGGGGGAGACCTGGTGGCACTCAGAGGAAGGACAGCAAGTAGCCAAGAAGAGACTTGATACCCTATGAGAATATATAGGGGGAGGTAATCCCCCTCAGGAACAGTCATAGGGTAGGGGAATAATGGGAAAATGGGGGGGGGAGGAATGGGAGGATACAAGGGATGGGATAAATATTGAGATGTAACAAGAATAAATTAATTAAAAAATCATTTAAAAATATCATTATACTTCTGTTATACTAAAGACAAACAGGCTGAGAAAGAAATTAGGGAAACAACACCATTCACAATAGCACACACACACACACACACACACACACACATACACACACAAACTAAAACAAAATCAAAATAAAACAAAATCTATAAGGTATTTTGGTGTAACTTTAACAAAGGAAGTGAAAGACTTGTATGAAAAAAGTCAAGTCTTTGAAGAAAGGCATTGAAGAAGATATCAGAAGATGGAAAGATCTATCATGCTCATGAGTCGTTAGGATTAACATAGTAAAGATGGACACGCTACCAAAGCAATCTCCAGATTCAATGCAGTTCTCATCAATATGCCGAAACAATTCTTTATAGACCTTGAAAGAACAATTATCAACTACATATTAAAAAAAAACACCCAGAATAGCTATGACAATTCTATATAACAAAAGATCTTTTTCAGATATCTCCATCCCTGATCTCAAGCTGTACTATAGAGCAACAATAATAAAAATGGCATTGTACTGGCATAAATACAAACAGGTGGATCAATGTACTGGAACTAAAGATTCAGAAAAATCCTCACACATATGGACACTTGATTTTTGACATAGAAGACAAAACAAAAACAATGGAAAAACAACAGCATTTTCAACAAATGGTGCTGGTCTAACTGAATGTCTACATGTAGAAAAATGCAAACAGATCCTTATTTATCACTCTGCACAATACTCATGTCCAATTTTGTGAAAGACCTCAACATAAAACCAGATACATTAAATATGTTAGAAGAAAAAGTGGGGAAGAACCTTGAGCTCATTGGCACAGGAGACAACTTCCTGAAGAGAACATCAACAGCTCAGGCTCTAAGATCAACAATTAAGAAATGGGACTTGTTAAACTGAAAAGATTCTATAAAGCAAAGGACACTGTTAACAGAATAAAACAACAGCCTACATACTGAGGAAAGATATTCCCCAAACCTACGTCTGACATAGTTTATAAAGAACTCAAGAAATTAAACAGCACTAAACCAAAAAATTCAATAAAAAAATGGGACATAGAACTTAACAGACAATTCTCGACAGAAGAATATCAAATGGCTCAAAAACACTTAAAGAAATGCTCTGTGTCCCTAGTCCTCTTTGACTCTACAGGTTTGTTTCTTGGGTTAGTCGTTGGTTGTTTTTTGTTTGTTTGTTTTGTTTTGTGAGGGTGTGTATTATATTGAGTAGAGCCTTGGCTTAACCTCCTGATCTTCCTGCTTCCACCTCCCAAGTGCTAGGATTATTGATGTACACAATCACATGTGGCTTGACACAATGGTTTAAGGGTCAGAAATGCATCAAGAATAGTCAAGACAAAATTTAGATTTGGTCATTGAGGTAACAACAAAATTACTCATGGAAAAATTAAAGGCCAAATATAATAGTTTGAAAGATAAATGAACATGTCTGTATTATGTTATGTACTTGGGATTAAAATTTTCAGAAAAGTCCTTAAGCTAGTACACAATAAACGACCTATATAATAACAATAAAAAGTATTAAAAGCCAAAAACAAAACATAAAACAAAAGTACTGAAAAGACTAGAGATACAAAGAACATGGTTCAAAATAATAGAGGTGATTATAGAAAATCCAAAGCAACAGCAATCTTATGTAAAGAAACTTAAAGCAATTTCACTAAAATTTGGAATAAGACAAAGTTGTTCACTCTCTACCTATTTATTTACTATATTTCTTGAAGTCTTCTCTTGCCGAATATGACACAGGAAAGAGATCAAACACATAAAAATAAGAAAGAAAGATGTCAAAGTATCTTTTCTGCAGATGATATAAGTGTATACAAAAGTGACCCTAAAATTCCACTGAGAAGCTCGTACAATCAATAAACACTTACAGCTATATACAAGAAATCCACAGACACTTTACAAAAAAAAAAAAAAAGAGAGAGAGAAAATTTGATCAGTCCTATCAAAATCAGGAATGAGACAGATCTATCCACTATCTCTACTCCTTTTCTGTGTCATACTGAAAGAGCTAACCAGAGCAATAAGACAAGAGAAGGAAATTAAAGAGATATAAGTTAAAAAGAAGAAGTTAAATAGTTATACTTATACATAAGAGAACAATTCTACCCAAATATGCCTAGAAACAACAGACTAATTCAGTAAAGTGGTAGACTATCAAATCAAGTTTGGAAAATAGGTAATCTCTCTATATACCACCAACAAACACATTGAGAAAACAATCATGAAACTCTCCCAGTTACAATAGCATCAAAGACAATAAAATACATTGAAATAAATCTAATCAAGGAGGTAAAGAATCTCTACAATAAATCTTCAGAACTTAACAAAGAGATTAAGAAAAACATTAGGGCAGTGGCTGGGATTAGCAGCTCTAGGAGGACACCCCAGACACGCAACAGAGACCACCAAGATCACAGGGTTGCTGCTCTTGTGCAGCTTCCAGCATTCCCCTAGAGGTGTGGAAATGTTAACAACACAAGTATTTTGCCTGGGGCTTTGGTCAAGCAAATACTGAGAAGCCACCTAAAGAAGATCCCTAAAGAGACATTTCTCAACAATTTCACAGTCAACTGATGTAACAATGGTACTAATATTAGGACGCAACTAAGCAGAGAGGCTCTTGGGGTACATGATTCCCCAGCAACTAAGCTTAAAGTGTTTGAAATGGACCACAAATCTCTGCGAGGTCATGAGAATTTTCCCTTCTCTTCAGGATCCTCCCATGCTGAAAACATACTCCAGTTACTTAATGAGTTCCGAGACAGCTGCCTCTTCACAGATATTATCATCCGTGTGGAAGGAAAAGAGTTCCTGTGCCACCGAGCTGTTCTCTCAGGCTGTTGCAACTACTTCATGTTTTGTAACGACCACAGGGAGAGCCAAGAAACGCTGGTCGAGATCAAAGGCATTTTAGCTGAAGCTATGGAATGTATTTTGCAGTATCTATATACCCTGAAGGTGAAGATCACAACAAAGAACGTCCAGTCTCTCTTCGAGTCCTCCAGCCTATTTCAGATTAGAGCTCTCTGTGACGCTTGTGCTGCCTTCTTAGAGGAGCAGCTCGATCCCTGCAATTGCTTAGGAATCCAGCGTTTTGCTGACACCCACGCGCTCGAGAATCTCCTTAGAAAATGTAAGGCCATGGCCTTACAGACTTTCGAGGATGTGTCCCAGCACGAGAAGTTTCTTGAACTTGACAAAGATGAACTTACTGATTACATGCGCAGTGACGACCTTGTGATTCAGAAAGAAGAGGTGGTTTTCGAGGCTGCCATGCACTGGGTCTACCAAGCTGTCCATCTTCGAAGACCACTGTTACACGACGTCCTGACCCACATCAGGCTCCCCCTCTCGCATCCCAGCTTCTTTCTTCAGACAGTTGAGGTGGACGAGTTGATCCAGAATTCCCCGGAAGGTTACCAGCTCCTACAGGAAGCAAGAAGGTATCACATATACGGCAATGAGATGAGGTCCCCAAGGCCACGCAGGTCTACTGGCTACTCAGAGGTGATAGTTGCCGTTGGAAGAGGTGAACAAGTCAGAGGATTTAATAATCCATTCACTGTGTGCTATGATCCAGTAACAGAGAAATGGACGTCCCTGGCGAAGCTTCCACTATTTACCAAATCAGAGTATGCCGTCTGTGCACTAAAGAACGATATTCTTATTTCAGGTGGAAGAATCTACAGCCAAGATGTCTGGGTTTATCACTCAAAGTTAAATATCTGGATCAGAGTTGCCTCTCTAAATAAGGGAAGGTGGCGTCACAAGATGGCGGTCCTTCTTGGAAAAGTGTATGCTGTTGGAGGCTATGATGGGCAAAACAGACTTAGAAGTGTCGAGTGTTATGATTCCTTTTCAAATCGCTGGAGAGAAGTTGCTCCACTTAAGGAAGCAATGAGATCCCCTGCAGTGACCAGCTGTGTAAGGAAGCTGTTTGTGATTGGTGGAGGACCTAAGGATACTACTTCTTCTGATAAGGTTCAGTGTTATGATCCAGAAACCAATTCATGGCTGCTTCGTGCACCTATCCCAGTGGCCAAGAGGTTCATAATGGCTGTGTCTTTTAAACAACCTGATCTACGTTGCTGGAGGACTGACCTCAGCAGTCTATTGTTATGATCCAGTTAAAGACTACTGGATGCATGTTCAAAACACATTAGGCAGACAGGAAAACTGTGGTATGTCAGTGTGTAATGATAAAATCTATATCCTGGGTGGAAGAGGAGAAAACGGAGAAGCCACAGACACTGTTCTCTGTTACGATCCTGAGACAAGTATCATCACAAGAGTTGCTGCAATGCCCAGACCATTGTCCTATCATGGCTGTGCAAGTATTCATAGATACAATGAGAAAATGCTGTAAGCACACAAGAAGGCTCACCAATCCAAGAGGAAAGTTTTAAAAACTAATAAGTGAGAATGAATCTCTTTCATGCCATATATGAAAAGAAATAAAGAAGTAATCCTGATTGTTTTCTGCTTAAAAAGCAAAATTTGGAGCTGTAATAAATCATTTCTTGTAATTTGAGGCGGGGGAGGGGGTTAAAATAATGGTGGTTACAGACAGGCCAGTACATACCTTTAATGCTAGTACCCAGAAGGTAAAGGCAGGTGGACTTTTCTGAGTTTAAATCCACCCTGCTCTACATAACAAGTTCTAGGCAAGCAAGGACTACACAGTAAGACCCTGTCTCTAAAAAATGATTTGGCTTGTGAATATACTTTTGCGTCTTTTAAAACACTATGCAGTGTAGGAAATAATACCAAGTTTTAAACTCCTGGGATTTGTGCACTGTGTGTGTTTAGGAATGTTTGTTTGTTTGTTTCTCTCTCTTATTTTTTGTCAATTATGTAGAGAAAATTGTATGACTGAGTTTTCATTTAGGTTGGACTGCCTGATGTCAAGAATGTTTAGAATTGACCATTGGGAGGAAAAAATGAGGTTTTTTTTTCTGAAGTAATTTTTAAAAATATATTTTATTAATTTATTCATATTACATCTCAATTGTTATCCCTTGTATCCTCCCTCCCTCCCGCTTTCCCCTTACGCCTCTCCCCTCTGACTGTGACCAAGGGGGACCTCCTTCCCCTGTATACGCTCATAGAGTATCTTCTTCCTCTTGGTAACCTGCTATCCTTCCTCTGAGTGCCACCAGGCCTCTTCATCAAGGGGACATTTTCAAATATGGGGCACCAGAATTCTTGTGAAAGTTAGTCCCCACTATCCACAGGAGAATGTCCTGTCCATTGGCTATATCTGTGTAGGGGTTCAAAGTTCACTGCATGTATTGTCTTGGCTAGTGCCATAGTTTGAGCAGGACCCCTGGGCCCAGATCCGCCCATCATAATATTCTTCATGTAAATTTTTAGGACCATCTGGATCCTTTTATTTCCTCATTGTCCCATGCTTCTCTACCTACAGTCCCAATAGGATGCTCTCCCCTCTCTCCCACTTTCCTGGTAAGTGAAGACTTTCATGGGACATGCCCCTTGGGCTAGTGGTCCAGATATAAATGAGTATATACCATGTGAGTCTTTCTGCTTCTGGGTTAACTCACTCATTATGATCATTTCTAGTTCAATCCATTTGTTGGCAAATTTTGGGAATTCCTTGTTTTTAATAGCTGAGTAGTATTCCATAGTGTAAATGTACCACAGTTTCTTTATTCATTCTACTGAGGGAAACTTAGGCTGTTTCCATGTTCTGGCTATTATGAATAAGGCTGCTATGAACATGGTTGAGCAAATGTTCTTGTTGTGTGGTGGAGAATCTTCTGAGTATACTCCAAGGAGTGGAATATCTGGGTCTTGAGGAAACCCTATTCCCATTTTTATGAGATAGCACTAGATAGATTTCCAAAGTGGCTGTACTAGTTCGCATTCCCACCAGCAATGAAGGAGTGTTCCTCTCTCCACATTCTCCCCAGCATGTGGTGTGCTTGAATTTTTGATCTTAGCCATTCTTATGGGTGTAAGATGGAATCTCAGAGTTGTTTTGATTTGCATTTCCCTCTTGACTAAGGAGGTTGAGCATTTCTTTAATTGTTTCTCAGCCATTTGATATTCCTCTGTTGAGAATTCTTTGTTTAGATCCAAGCTCCATTTCTCAGTTGGGTTATTTGATTTGGTGGTGTTTAATTTCTTGAGTTCTTTATATATTTCGGATATTAGACCTTTGTCAGATGCAAGGTAGGTGAAGATCTTTTTGCAATCTGTAGGCTGTCGGTTTGCTCTGTTGACAGTTTCTCCTGCCTTTCAGAAGCTTCTCAGCCTCATGAGGTCCCATTTATTAATGGTTGACATTAAGGCCTGGGCTGTTGGTGTTCTGTTCAGGAAGTTGTCTCCTGTGCCAATGTGTTCCAGGCTCTTCCTCACTTTTTCTTCAATCTGACTTAGTGTCTCTGGTTTTATGTTGAGGTCTTTGATCCACTTGGGTTTGAGTTTTGTGCAAAGTGACAAATATGGGTCCAGTTGCATTTTTTTTTAACACATAGACATCCAGTTAGACCAGCACCATTTGTTGAAGATGCTATCTTTTTCCATTGAATGGATTTGGCTTCCTTGTCAAAAATCAAGTGACCATATGTGTGTGGATTCATATCTGAGTCTTCGATTCAATTCCACTGACCAACCAGCCGTTTGCTGTGCCAGTACCATACTGTTTGAGTTACTGTTACTTCATAGTACAGCTTGAGATCAGGTATGGAGATTCCTCTGGAGGATCTTTTATTGTACAAAATTGTTTTAGCTATTCTGGGTTTTTTGCTTTTCCATATGAAGTTCAGAATTGAACTTTCAATGTCTTTCAAAAATTGTGTAGGTATTTTGATAGGGATTGCATTGAATCTGTAGATTGCTTTTGGCAGGATGGCCATTTTTACTATGTTAATTCTCTCAATCCATGAGCAAGGAAGATCATTCCATCTTCTCAGGTCATCTTCAATCTCTTTCTTCAGAGTTTTGAAATTTTTTTCATACAAGTCCTTCACTTCTTTGGTTAGAGTAACGCCTAAATATTTTATATTGCTTGTGGCTAATGTGAAGGGTGTGGCTTTCCTAATTTCTTCTTCTGCAAACTTGTCATTTGTGTATAGGAAGGCTACAGACTTTTTGTGTCAATTTTGTATCCAGCCAATTTGCTGAAGGTATTTATCAGCTTTAGGAGTTCTCTGGTGGAATTTTGAGGGTAACTTATGTACACTATCATATCATCTGCAAATAGGGAAACTTTGACTTCCTCCTTTCCCATTTGGATCCCCTTGATCTCCTTTTGTTGTCTTATTGCTCTGGCTAGAACTTCGAGTACTATATTGAAGAGATATGGAGAGAGTGGGCAGCCTTGCCTTGTTCCAGATTTTAGAGGAATTTCCTTGAATATCTCACCATTTACTTTGATTTTGGCTATTGGCTTGCTGTATATAGCCTTTAGTATATTGAGGAAAGTGCCTTGTATCCCCGATCTCTCTAAAACTTTAAACATGAATGGGTGTTGGATTTTGTCAAATGCTTTCTCAGCATCTAAGGAGATGATCATGTGTTTTTTTCTCTTCAGTTTGTTTATATGGTGGATTACATTGATGGATTTCCATATATTAAACCATCCCTGCATGCCTGGAATGAAGCCTACCTGGTCATGGTGAATGATATCTTTGATGTGTTCTTGTATTCGTTTTGCAAGTATTTTATTTAGTATTTTTGCATCGATGTTCATAAGAGAAATTGGTCTGAAATTCTCTTTCTTTGTTGGGTCTTTGTGGAGTATAAGTATAAATATGACTATGGCCTCATAGAATGAATTTGGTAATATTCCATCCATTTCTATCTTTTGGAGTAGCTGGAAGAGTATCGGTACTAGCTCACACTTGAAGGTCTGGTAGAATTCTGCACTGAAACCATCTGGCCCTGGGCTTTTTTGGGGTGGGAGACCATCGATGATTGCTTCTATTTCTGTAGGGGAAATGGGACTATTTAGCTTGTTTATCTGTTCTTCACTCAACTTTGGCAAGTGAAGTTGATCAAGAAAATGGTCCATTTCCCTTAGATTTTCAAATTTTGTGACGTATATGCCTTCAAAGTAGGATCTTATGATTCTTTGAATTTCTTCAGTGTCTGTTGTTATGTTTCCCTTTTCATTTCTGATTTTGTTGATTTCAATACTGTCTCTCTGCCTTTTAGTTAGTTTGGCTAACGGTCTGTCTATCTTGTTGATTTTCTCAAAGAACCAGCTTTTGGTTTTGTTGATTCTTTGGACTGTTTTCTTAGTTTCTAATTTGTTAATTTCAGCCCTGACTTTGATTATTTCCAGGCGTCTACTCCTCTTGGGTGTTTCTGCTTCTTTTTTTTCTAGGGCTTCCAGTTGTGTTGTTAAGATGCTTATGTGCGATGTTTCCAATTTCTTTTTAAAGGCACTTAGTGCTATGAATTTTCCTCTTAGCACTGCTTTCAATGTATCCCACAAATTTGGGTATGTTGATTCTTCATTTTCATTGAATTTCAGAAACTCCTTGATTTCTTTCTTTATTTCTTCCCTGACCCAGGTGTCATTTAGCAGAGAGTTGTTTAGTTTCCACGTACGTGTAGGCTTTTTGTTATTTCTGTTGTTGTTGAATTGCAGCCTAAGAGCATGGTGATCTGATAGGATACAAGGTATTATTTCAATCCTCTTGTATCTATTGAGGCTTGCTTTGTGACCTACGATGTGATCAATTTTGGAGAAGGTTCCATGGGGTGCAGAGAAGAAGGTGTATTCTTTCTTGTTGGGTGAAAAGGTTCTATAGATATCTGTTAGATCCATTTGACCCATGGCATTGGTTAATGATGTTATTTCTCGGCTTAGTTTCTGTTTCAATGACTTATCCTTCAGTGAGAGTGG
Source organism: Acomys russatus (assembly GCF_903995435.1). Lineage (NCBI taxonomy): Eukaryota > Metazoa > Chordata > Mammalia > Rodentia > Muridae > Acomys > Acomys russatus. Next base: position 59,114,351 of record NC_067169.1, on the reverse strand, counting down.
GGTGTTGAAGTCCCCCACTATTATTGTGTGGGGATCGATGTGTGGTTTAAGCTTTTTTAGGAGATCTTTTACAAATGTGGGTGCCCTTGTATTGGGAGCATAGATGTTCAGAATTGTGATGTCATCTTGGTTGACTTTACCTTTGATGAGTATGAAGTGTCCTTCCTCATCCCTTTTGATTAATTTTGGTTGAAAGTCTATTTTGTTCGATACTAAAATGGCTATGCCTGCTTGCTTCTTATGACCATTTGCTTGGAATATTTTTTCCAACCTTTTACCCTGAGGTAATGCCTTTCATTATGGGTGAGATGTGTTTCTTGAATGCAGAAGAATGTTGGATCTTGTTTATGTACCCATTCAGTTAGTCTGTGTCTTTTTATTGGAGAATTGAGGCCATTGAGGTTGAGAGATATTAATGACCAGTGACTGTTAAGAGTCTTAATTTTGATGTTGTTTCCAGTCGAGCATTTGTGTAATTGTGTTTTTGCCATGGGATAGTTATCTATTTCCTGGGTAGTTTTGGTTGTAGCTTGACCCTTTGGGATGGAGTTTTCCTTCTAGTACCATCTGTAAAGCTGGATTTGTGGATAGGTACTGTTTGAATTTGTTTTTGTCATGGAATATTTTGTTTTCTCCATCAATGGTTATTGATAATTTTGTTGGGTAAAGTAGTCTGGCCTGGCATCTGTGGTCTCTTAGGGTTTGCAGGATCTTTGTCCAGGCCTTTCTGGCTTTTGTGGTCTCTGCTGAGAAGTCAGGTGTAATTCTTATAGGTTTACCATTAAATGTTATTTGGCCCTTTTCCTTTGCAGCTTTTAATATTTTTTTCTTTGTTCTGCCTGTTTTGTGTTTTGATTATTACATGGCAGGCAGTTTTTCTTTTCTGGTCAATTCTATTTGGTGTTCTGTAGGCCTCTTGTATGTTTATAGGCATTTCTTCCTTTAGATTGGGGAAATTTTCTTCTATGATATTGTTGAGAATAGTTTCTGGGCCCTGGAGTCTGATGTCTTCTCTTTCTTCAATGCCTATTATCCTCAGATTTCTTCTTTTCATGGTGTCCTTAATTTCTTGGATGTTTTGTGTCAGGAGTTTCCAGATTTGGCATTTTCTTTAATGGTTGATTCAATATCTGTGATTGTATCTTCTAGACCTGAGATTCGGTCTTCCATCCCTTGGATTCTGTCAGAAAAGCTCACCTCTGTGTTGCTCGCCTTCTTTTCTGAGGTCTCACGTTCTCGTTTTGCTTCTGTCTGTGTGTTTATCATTGAATCTATTTTCATTTTCAGATCTTGAACTGATTTTTTGATTTCTTTCATCTGATTTTTTTGTATATTCCTGAGTTTCTTCCATTGCCTCTTTATAGGTCTTCAGAGCTTGAACCATTTTATTTATTTCTTTCATCTGGTTGTTTGCATTTTCCTGCAATTTTTCCAGTTCCACTCTATGTGCTTCTTTTATGTCTCTCACCTGTTTGTCTGCATCTTCCTGTATTTGATTACGAATTTTATTTGTTTCCTCCATTATCATCCTCATTACTAAGGATTTGAGGTCATTTTCTTGTATTTCCGTTGTATTTGAGTTCTCTGGGTTGTTTTCTTTGGGATAGCTGGAAACTGGAGACGCCATGTTGTTTTGGGGTTTTTTGCGTATGCTTTTTCGTTGTCCTTTAGATATCTTGCTGTCTTTGTTTTTGTTGAGTAGCTTCCAGAGTTGGATGGAGGGTGTCTGACGATAGATTCACTTGTTTTCTCATGATTTCCCTAGGTTGGGAGCTCAAAGCTTCACTGGTGTGGATGTTAGGAGGTTAGCCCTGTTGTTCTGGTCTCTCACAGCCAGTGGTCTTCAGCCCCCCTGTGCCGTGGATCCGGCAATTGTTCTGGGTCTCTGAATGAGCGTTGGGTCAGGCCAAGGTATCCACAGCCTTCTGTGTTCCCTGCCAAGTCCAGCCAGGAACACTGGGCCAGAACCACGGGCTGAACTCAGCTAGATTCTCAGGGCCTGAACCGTCTGCCGAGCTCAGCTAGGGATTCTGGGCCCAAAATGCACACAGGGTCCAGCCAGAATTTTTGGGCTGGGACTACGCACCAAGCTGTTGTCAGTTATTGACTCAGGGCCCGAACTGACCACCAATCTCAGCCAGGAACTCTGGATTCAAACTGCACACTGTGTCCAACCAGAGTCTTAGAGCTGGTGGAACCGAGCGCTCTGTCCAGCCTGCGCCACAGCAGAACTGCGGCTGCTCTGAGTTAGCGCCAGTGGTGGAACCAAATGCTCCGCCCAGACTGTGTCACCGCAGGGGAGCTGCCGCTGAGCTGAGGTGGTGCCTAGGATGGAACTGCGCACTCCACCAAGCCTGCGCCACAGCAGGAGAACTGCGACTGCTCTGAGTTAGTGACAATGGTGGAACCAAGTGCTCCGCCCAGACTGTGTCACTGCAGGGGAGCTGCCGCTGAGCTAAGGTGCTGCCTAGCGTGGAGTTGCGCGCTCAACTAAGCCTGCGCCACAGCAGGGGAGCTGTGGCCATGCTGAGTTAGTGCCTCGGGCAGAATTGCTTGCTGGGCTGGGCCAGTACCCGGGACTCTGGGGCCAAACTGTCTGCCGAGTCCAGTCTGGGTCCAAAGGCTCCACGCAACCCAAATCCTGCCCTAAGTCCCCTCTCCTGCAGCAACTCCCACCAGCCACCACACCAATCGCCTCCACCGGAAGGCTATGAGTTGCAAACCTCAGCCACCACTGCTGCTGCCGCTGCCGCTCCGATCAGAGAAAATCCACGCTCCTCCCATGTGCAGGGGCACGCAGGTCCTCCGCACCCTGGTCCCTCCGAACCGTGGAGCACTCCCACTGCCGTGATGTTCGGACCTCGGTGTTCCTGGCTCAGAAATCTGTGCAATTCCCTGAATTGTTCACTGGAGCCTCCAAACGCGGTCCACACTGCTCGCCGCCATCTTGGATCCTTTAATTGATTTTGTATCCAGCCAATTTGCTAAAGGTGTTTTATCAACTGTAGGAGATCCTTGTTAGACTTCTTGGGGTCATTTTATGTATACTAACATATCATCTGCAAATAGTGATATTTTGACTTCTTCCTTTCTAATTTGTATCCCTTTGATCTCCTTTAGTTTTCTAATTGTTTTGGCTAGGACTTAAAGTGCTATATTGAAAAGACATAGAGAATGTGCATGGCTTTGTCATGTCCATGATTTCAGCTGAATTGATTTAAATTTCTCTCCATTTAGTTTGATATTGTCTATAGGCTTGCTGTATATTTACTTTGCTATGTTTAGGTATGTGCCTTGTATCCTCAATCTCTTGAAGACTTTTAACATGAATGACTGTTGGATTGCATCAAATAATTTTTCAACATCTAAGGAGATGGTCATGTGTTTTATTTATTTCAGTTTGTCTATATGATGGATGGCATTGATGGATTTCCATATTATTGAACCACCTCTTCATGTCTGGGATGAAGCTTACTTGGTCTTGATGAGTGATATTTGGATTCATTTTTTGAGTATTTTATTGACTACCTTGAATCAATATTCAATGGTCTAATATTCTCCTTCTTTGTTGTGTCTTTGTGTGCTTTCAGTACCAAGGTGTCTGTGCTTTCATAGAATGAGTTTGGTAATGTTTCTTCTGTTTCTATTTTGTGGGATAGCTTGAAGAGAATTTGCATTAGTTCTTCTTTGAAGATCTGGTAGAATTCTGTGATGAATCCAACTGGCCCTTTTTTAGGGAAGGAGTTGGGAGACTTTTGATAACTGTTTCTATTTACTAAGGAGATATAGGACTATTGAATTTGTACCTAATCGTGGTTCAATTTTTGTCATTGGTAGATATCAAGAAAATTGTCTATTTCATTCATATTTTCAAATTGTGTTGCATATAGGCTTTTGAAGTAAGACCTGATGATTTCTGGATTTCCTCGGTGTCTGGTGCTATGTCTCCCCTTTCATTTCTGATTTTCTTGATTTTAGTTATTTCCCTTTGCCTTTTGGTTATTTTTTTCCCTTTTGGTTATTTTGGCTAAGTATTTTTCTATATCATTGATTTTTGCAAAGAACCAGGTCTTGGTTTTGTTGATTTTTTTAATTGTCTTCTTTGTTTCTAATTTATTGATTTCACCCCTGAGTTTGATGATTTCCTGTTGTCTACTCTTCTTTGGTGTATCTTGTTTTTGTCCTAGAGCCTTCAAGTGTGCTTTTAACTTGCTAGTATGTGATCTCTCCAACTTCTTTATGAAGACACATAGTGCTATCAACTTTCCTCTTAGCCCTGCTTTCATTGTGTCTCATAAGTTTTCATATGTTATGCCTTCATTTTCATTGAGTTGTATTAAGTCTTTAACTTCCTTTTTATTTCCTTCCTGACCAAGAGGCCACTGCATAGGGAGCTGTTCAGTTTCCATGGGTTTGTAGGCTTTCTGTTGTTTATGTTGCTGTTCAGTTCCATTTAATCCATGGTGGTCTGCTAAGGTGCAAGGGGTTATTGGATCTTAATTGTATCTGTTGTATTTGCTTTGTGACCAAGTATATGGTCAATTTCAGAGAAAGTTCTGTGAGGTGCTGAGAGGAAGAAAATGTTCTGTAGGTATCTGTTAGGTCAATTTGATTCAAGAGGTCTCTTAGTTTCATTATTTCTCTGTTGAGTTTCCTTCTCAATGATCTATTGGTGAGAGTGAATTGTTGAAGTCTCCACTATTATTGTTTGGGAATCAATGTGTGATTTAAGCTTTAGTAATGTTTCTTTTATGAATGTGGGTGCTCCTGTATTTGGGGCATAGATGTTAAGGATTGAAATGTTGTCTTGGTATTTTTTTCTTTTGATGAGTATGAAGTGTCCTTCCTCATCTCTTTTGATTAGTTTTGGCTGAAAGTGTTTTGTTAGATACTAGAATGGCTACTTGAGCTTGCTTTTTGGGTCCATTTGCTTGGAATTCATTTTTGCAATCTTTTTCTCTGAGGTCATGTCTAATTTTTTGTTGTTGTTGAGATGTATTTCTTATATGCAGCAGAATTAAAGGTCGTGTTTTCACATCCATTCAGTTAGCTCATGTCTTTTTATTGTGGCATTGAGTCCATTGATGTTGAGAGATATTAATGACCAATGACTGTTAGTTCCTTGTCATTTAGTTTTGGGTTTTTTTTTTGTTTTTTCTTTTATGTTAGTGGTAGTCAAGTGTGTGTGTTTGTGTGTGTGTGTGTGTGTGTGTGTGTGTGTGTGTGTGTGTGTGTTTCTTTCTTTTGGTTTTATGGATGTGGGGTTATTTACTTCTTGTGATTTCCTGGATGTAGTTAGCCTCCTTGGGTTGAAGTTTTCCTTCTAGTACCTTCTGTAGGGCTGTATTTGTGCCTCACTACCCTTTAAACTTGGTTTTGTTATGGAATGTCTTGTTTTCTCCATCTATGGTGATTGAAATTTTGCTAGGTATAGTAGTCTAAATTGCCATCTGTGAGCCAGGCATGGTGGCGCATGCCTTTAATCCCAGCACTCGGGAGGCAGAGGCAGGTGGATCACTGTGAGTCCAAGGCTAGCCTGGTCTACAAAGTGAGTCTAGGACAGCCAAGGCTACACAGAGAAACCTTGTCTCATAAAACCAAAAATAAAAAAAAAAATTGCCATCTGTGGTCTCTTAGTGTCTGCATGACATCTGTCCAGGCCCTTCTGGCTTCCATAGTCTCTGTTGAGAAGTCAGGTGTAATTCTGTAAGGTTTCCCTTTATATGTGACTTGGGCTTTTTATCCTGTATCTTTTAATATTATTTTTTTCTTCTGTATATTTTGTGTTTTGATTATTCTGTAGCAGAAGAATTTTTTTTCTGTTCAATCTATTTTAAGTTCTGAAGGCTTTTTGTATGTTTCTGGTCATTTCTTTCTTTAAGTTGGTGAAGTTTTCTTCTATGGTTTTCTGGGCTGTAGAGCTTGTAGTCTTCTTCTGTTCCTATTATTCTTAGGTTGAGTCATTTTATAGTGTTCCAGAATTCTTGGATGTTTTCATTCAGGAACTTTTTAGTTTTAACATTTTCTTTGACTGATGTATGTATAACTGCAACTTTTGCATTTGAGATTCTTTCTCCTATCTCTTGTATTCTGTTTATGTTATCTTTTCTGCAGTTTCTGTTATTTTCTCTAGGTTTTCCAACTTCAGGATTGTCTCAGATTGTGTTTTCTTTGTTGAATCTAATACTCCTTTAGTTTTTGAATAGTTTTATTCATTTCTTTCTCATATTTGAGTGAATTTCCTGTAATTCTTTATAATATTTATTTAATTCCTTCATGTGTTTGAATTTATTTTCCTGTATTTTTTGAGATTTATTTTCCTCCTTTAAGACTTCTATTATTTCCATCACCTCAGATTTAAAATCTTCTTCTGCTGCTTTATCAGTGTTTTGTATCTTCAGGGCTTGCTATGATATAACCACTGGTTTCTGGTGATGTCACATGGTTTGGTGATTTGATACTTGTTTACTTGTGCTAGCCTCTAGCCATCTGGTTGTCTCTGTTGTTAGGAGGCCTGGAGTTTCCTCCAATTGGTCACAGTCTTTGTGCCCTGTGGGAAAGTCTAGCACTATTCTTTCTCCTGCTCAGTGATTGACTGGAAGCTTTTTATTGGCACATGAGGAGAGAATTGGGGAGCAGGTGTTTGCACAAAATTGAGACAGGAGATTCTCAGAACAAGGAGTGCATGAGATATGGGGGGTACAGTAATCATCATTTGAATTAAACAATAACTTTATGTCTAAATGCCATTATTACAATAACATAAAGCCACAGTAGAGATAGAAGTACACTTTAAATGGACTAAAACCTCCTAATAAACCACCAATGACAATAAACCCCAAATTGAGAAAATTAATGTAGAATGTTATATGAAGTAAAAATTATTTGTAATAAATACATAAATAATATCTGAAAGATATAGATGAAGGAGCCAGATAAATGTAAAAGAAAATAGGAGAGAAACTAGGTTAAAAATGAAAAAAATGGCCTGGCCAGATGCCTCATCAAGTAAAGTTGTTCACTTGCTAGGCCTAATGACCTGAGTTTAACCCCTGGATCTCACATGGTGGAAGATGAGAACCAACTTCTGTTCATTGTCCTCTGACTGCTATAAACACATGGTAGCACATGATCCTATAGTTATTAAATACAGCAAAATGTTTAAATGCATTAAAGGAAATTATTAAATAAGATGTTATAGAGAGGGAAATAACAGGGCAAAAGATAAGAAAAACATTTTAATAATGAATAAAAGAAAAGATTTCTCAATACAAGATAGTAAAGAAAAGATCAATTTTAGGGGAATAAAAGAATCCAGAGGGTCCTAGAAACCTACAAGAAGAATGTTATACTACAGTTTGAGACTAAGGCACCAGCCAAGGACAATACAGGAGGTAAACTTTAAACCCCTTCCCAGATCTAGCCAATGGTCAGAATATTCTCCACAGTTGAGTGGAGAGTGTGATACGACTTTCTCACATACTCTGGTGCCTCACATTTGACCATGTCCCCTGGAGGGGGAGACCTGGTGGCACTCAGAGGAAGGACAGCAAGTAGCCAAGAAGAGACTTGATACCCTATGCGAATATATAGGGGGACGTAATCCCCCTCAGGAACAGTCATAGGGGAGGGGAATAATGGGAAAATGGGGGGGGGAGAGGAATGGGAGGATACAAGGGATGGGATAAACATTGAGATTAACAAGAATAAATTAATAAAAAAAATGAAAAAAAAAAAAAAAGAATGTTATGATAGGCAGATCTGGGACCAGGGGTCCTGCACAAACTATAGCAGCAGCCAAGGACAATACATACAGTAAACTTCGAACCCCTACCTAGATCTAGCCAATGGACAGGACATTCTCCACAATTGAGTGGAGAGTGTGGGGTCTGACTTTCACACGAACTCTGGTCCCCCATATTTGACCACGCCCCCTAAATGGGGAGGACTAGTGGCACTCAGAGGAGGGATACCAGGCTAACAAGGAGAAACATGATACCCTATGAGCATACACAGGGGGAAGAGGTCCCCATCATTCACAGTCATAGGGGAGGGGAGTAAGGGGAAAATGGGAGGGAGGGAGAATGAGAGGATACAAGGGATGGGATAACCATTGAGATGTAATATGAATAAATTAATAAAATATATTTTAAAAGGATATTTTAAGACAGCATTCATAAAACAAAGTAACAAATAAGATAAAATAAAAATACTAATACAAGTATACAAATGGGAAAGGAGGAAACATAGGGGAGAGTGAAAAAGAGAAAAGGATGAAAAGTAGGAAAGATTGCCTGATAATGAAAATATGTAAATAAAATTAGATGGGTTTATAAATAGGAATACAAATGTGTAAAAACTACTGCTAAAATTATACTAAAAAATTAAAAGGAGGAGATATAGAAGAGGTAGAAATATAAGAAAAAGGAGGGGGAAACACCCTTGTTCTGAGTCCTTTACAATTTTATAATGTCACTTATGCAGGGAAGTAAGATCAGTTGAACTTGTGGGTTCTTATTTTCCATATGGCTTATAGTATCTGATGCTAACTAGAGCTTTCTTCTCTTTAGTAGCTCACACTTTTTGCCTACTGACTTAGGATTTCTATTGCTGTGAAGAGACCGCACGACCATGGTAACTTTAATTAAAATATATTTAATTAGGGTTGGCTTATGAGTCAGAGGCTTAGTCTACTGTCAACATGGTGAGAAGCATGGTGGTAAGCAGACAGACATGGTGCTGGAGAAGTAGCTGTGAGTTTTGCATCCAAATCTGAAGGCAGCAGGAAGTGGAAGTGACACTGGGCCAGGTATCTGAAACCTCAAAGCTGATCACCAAGGACATACTTCCTCCAAAAAGGCCACATCTACACCAACAAGGCCACACCTATACAAACATGGCCACACCTCCTAATAGTACCACTCCCTATGGTATTATGGGGACCACTTAATTTCAAGCCACCACATTCCATTCCCTGCCCCTTTAGGTTTATAGCCATAACATAATGCAAAATGCATCCAGTCCAACTTCAAAAGTCTCCATAGTCCATCACAGACTCAAACTTGTTTAAAGTTCAAAGTCCCTTCTGAGACCCATGCAATCTCTTAACTGTAATCTCTTGTAAATTAAAATTAAATATAAGATCACATTCATCCAACATATATTGTCACAAGATATACGTTACAGTTGTAAAATGGAAGAAGGGGATGACAGTGAGGAAATACTGAACCAAAACAGTACAAAACTAGCGGGGCAAACTCCAAACTCAGCATCTCCATGTCTGATGTCAAATGGCTCTTCAGATCTCCAGCTCCCTCCATCTTTGTTGACAAACTGCAACACAATTCCCTCTCTTGGGCTGTTTCCACTCCTTGTTATCAGCTTTCCTCAACAGATATTCCAATAGTATGGCATCTCCAGCACATTAGATTCTCCAAGGAAATCCAGGCTTCACTTTCAGATCTTCATGCAATGGCCTCTCTGGACCTCCATTTAGGGCAAATCCTAACACGCACGTGGCCTCAGAGACTTTCCTTGGTTGTGGAAGGAGATTACACAACCCCTTTTTGTATCCCTGACTTTAAAGTCAGAAACACAGGGCTGAAGCTGCCAAGTTCTGCTGCTTGCTGGGCTGAAACATGGCCCCATTGTTCAAATACATCTTCATCAGCTTTCTGTGTTCAATGGTTTCATTTACTACCTAGGCTTGTCTGTCCTGGAACTTGCTCTGTAGACCAAAATTGTCTCATATTCTGAAATCTAACTGCCTCTTCCTTCCCAGTGTTTGGAGTAAAAATGTGTACCACCATGCCTGGCTCTAAGCTTTTCTTTAGTTAGTTTTCACTTTTTAAAAATTCATTTTCTTAAGATGGAAACTGATGCTGAGTATTCCACTTAGCATTACTTTATACTTTCTAGTGTTCCTTTTTTCCTCTAAGTGTACATTTTGTATTTTTTTCTTGCTCAGCTTGCTCCTTTTTATTATAGATCTGCATAAATATGGCCATTGAGAATCACACAATGCAGTCAATGCTAGTTTTTTGGAAATGTCCTTTCCCAAGGCTGTTAATCTATAACTCTTCAATTTAGCATCAGATTTTTTTGGACAAGGGCAGAAAGTAACCACATTCTTTACCAAACTGTAACAAAATGATGTCTAAGCCACTTACTACTCTTCTCCTCCTAAACTTCTTGTGATGGTCCCTACAATGTTTTTCATATTTCTATTAGTATGGCCCATTAAGGCCAGCTCAAAGTGTCCAATTGCTTTTCTAGCCTATAGTCCAAAGGGTTCAATATTCTATCAAACAAAAGCTTGGTCAGGCTTATCACAACTCCTAACTTAGGATTTCAATTGCTGTGACAAGACACCATGACCAGTTTAACTCTTATAAAGAAAAACATTTAATTGCTGCTGGCTTACAGTTCAGAGCTTTAGTCTATTCTTCTTATGGTGGGAATCATGGCTACATGTAAGTAGACATGGTGCTGGAGAGGTAGTCGAGAGTTCTACATCTGGATCCACAGGCAGCAGGAAGAGATAGTAAGACATTGAGCTGGGCTTGAGCTTTTGAAACAAGGCCACACCTACTCTGACAAGGGCATTCCTCCTAATAGTGCCTTTTTCTATGGGCCTATGGACACCATTCTCATTCAAAGCAGCACTCTGCTAGCCCAAATAAGCCCTTCTGCCTGTTAAAGGGGCAGGTTATCTCCTGAGACTCTCTAGCATGGATGCTCTGGAATGGCTAATGTCTTCTATGCTTAGGCTGTCCCTTAAGTGGGGAGCAATGATGTCACCAAGATATAGCAAAACTATGAACAATATATTATATTTAAATTTTGAGTCAGGCTTTTTATGAAGCCCAAGCTGACCTGAAAGTCTCAATGTAACTCAAGCTGGCCTCAAATTTCTTCTTCCTGTACCTCAGCCATCTAAGTGATGGTATTGGAGATGTGCCACAAGGTCTAACATGGAAAATACACTAGACACAAATATGTCCATTGTCAATTAATAAAATAATTATATTAGACAATGAACATAGAATATATAATAATTAATATGCAATACACTATACAAAACACAAGCATTGCTATTAATTAAAAGAATCATAAGACATCAGCAAAATACAATTTAAAATATAATCACCATAAAAAGACTACATCATGAATAGAATTACTAAAATTAAAACTACAGCATTTTGAATGTTGGCAGCGATGTGTAGCAAACAAAAACGTGATACACTGCTGCTAGAAATGGAAACTGCTATATAAACAATTTGATAGGTCATTAAAATATTGAACATATTTTTTAACATTTTTTATTTTTTACATATACATTTACATTATTACACATATATACAATAAACTACCTATAGCAAGAAGAACCATGAAACAATAAGGAATTATATAAATGTTACAGTCATAGTGTTTTGGCTATTTGTATTTGACAGCCTTGAAGAAAACATCTTTCCTATCCTGGTGCATCTAAAATTCTGAATGTAAATCAGTCTCCATCACAACTTATAATTATCAGCCTAAAACATCTATCTAGACCTAAAAACATCTTAACCCCTAAACAACTAAGCTTTATTGTAAAAGTAAACTACCTGGTCTTCAACTCCATCCGATACTTGAGAAGGAATAAACTTGATTATCTGAGTATGATTGGAGTGCAGGATAGTAGCTTTCAAATGAGAAGAGGACAAAGTTTTCTACCTGATAGTCACCCAACTCTCTATTACATTGCAGTATCTTCTTCAGCCTTCTGGCCCAATATCTCTGACAGACATATTTGTGAGGCAGGAACTGTTGAGGATTTGCTTATCCTGTTTTGGCAGAGTTTGGTCATAGACTCTGCCTGCATCCAAGCTTGTCCTTTTTTAGGCAGAATTCTGTGTGGGGTAGGAATATGGACAGTTTGCCCAATGGTTTGTTTTCCACATTTGAAGCCATCACCATAAACAGGTTCTTTAATGTGCATCATCCTCTTTGAGGTAGGCTGGATGTTGCCAGGAGTTAACTTGCCTCTTTGTCAGTGATGCTTTAAAATATAAAAACATCTTTAAATTCCATATTCTGCATGACTCTGAGGTTTTTGAAGACCTCATCTAACTATCCTACCTTGTGTTTCTATATAATCATATCTATCTGCCACACCTAAGATGCATATTCTTGTGATAAAAGTAGATGAGTGATTTACATGACCATGACTTGATCAGCTAACAATTAATTTGTATAACTTATTTATCCTAAACAGCCTGCAAGAGCACTTTCAAAATATTGGAAGTAAACATTGTATTATAATTGTATTGTGTTATAATTGAGATATATGTGTACAATACAGAACGCCTATGAATTATTATTAGATTCATTCTCCATATGGTATGAATGAAGATTTACAGTTGTATTTTTTTCCTGCTCATATAAAGAGCAGAAAACCAGCCTTAATTGATGCTATCTTTTTTCCATTGTATGGATTTGGCTTCCTTGTCAAAACTCAAGTGTCTATAATTGTGTAGACTTATTTCTTGTTCTTCCATTCTTTTCTATTAATCAACCAGTCTATTTCTGTCAGTACCATGCCATTTTTGTTACTGATGCTTTATAGTACAACTTGATATTAAGGATGGAGATTCCTCTGGAAAATCTTTTATTATACAGAATTGTTTTAGCTATTATGGGTTTTTTGTCTTTCATATGAAGTTGATAACTTATCATTCAAAGTCATTTAAGAATTGTGTAGATATTTTGATATTGATTACATTGTTACAATGTTGATTCTCCCGATCCATGAGCATGGGACATCTTTCCATTTTCTGATATATTTTTCAGTTTCATTCTTCAGAGACTTGAAGTTTTTTTCATATAAGTCTTTGACTTACTTGGTTAGAGTTACGACAAGATATGGTTTTTGTGACTATTGTGAAGGGTGTAATTTCCCTACTTTCTTTATCTACCCATTTTTCATTGTACACAGGAGGGCTACTGATTTATTTGAGTTGATTTTGTATTCATCTACTTTGCTGAAGGTGTATGTCAGCTGTAGGAGTTATTTAATAGAATTTTTGGGGTCACTTATGTATAAATATACTATCATATCACCTGCAATTAGTGATAGTTTGACTTCTTCATTTCCAATTTGTTTTATTTATTTATTTATTTATTTATTTATTTATTTATTTATTTATTAAGTGATGGCACACATCTTTATTTTATTTTTTTATTAATTTATTCTTGTTACATCTCAATCCCATCCCTTGTATCCTCCCATTCCTCCCCCCCCCATTTTCCCATTATTCCCCTCCCCTATGACTGTTCCTAAGGGGGATTACCTCCCCCTGTATATTCTCATAGGGTATCAAGTCTCTTCTTGGCTACCTGCTGTCCTTCCTCTGATTGCCACCAGGTCTTCCCCTCCAGGGGACATGGTCAAATGTGAGGCACCAGAGTACGTGAGAAAGTCATATCACACTCTCCACTCAACTGTGGAGAATATTCTGACCATTGGCTAGATCTGGGAAGGGGTTTAAAGTTTACCTCCTGTATTGTCCTTGGCTGGTGCCTTAGTTTGAGTGGGACCCCTGGGCCCAAATCTACCTATCATATTGTTCTACTTGTAGATTTCTAGGATCCTCTGTATCCTTTTATTTTGCTATTCTCCCATGCGTCTCTCATTTAGAGTCCCAATAGGATGCCCTCCCCTCTGTCCCAGTTTCCTGGTAAGTGAAGGCTTTCGTGGGACATGCCCCTTGGGCTAGTATGCAGATATAAGTGAGTATATACCATTTGATTCTTTCTGCTTCTGGGTTAACTCACTCATTATGATCATTTCTAGCTCAATCCATTTCACTTCCAATTTGTATATCCTTGATTTTCTTTAATTTTCTTGTATCTCTAGCTAGGACTTCAAGTACTACATTGAACAGATACAGAGAGAGTGGATATCCTTGTCTTGTCCTTGATTTCAGTGGAATTGATTTAAGTTTCTCTCCATTTAGTTTGATGTTATCTATAGGCTTGCTATATATTGCCTTTACTATGTTTAGGTATGTGCCTTCTATCCCTAACCTCTCTAAGTCTTCTAATATGAAAGGATGTTGGATTTGGTAAAATGCTTTGTTGGCATCTAAGGAGATGATCATGTGGGTTTTTCTTTCAGCTTGTTTATATGGTTGATTACATTGAAGGGTTTCTGTATGCCTGCATGCCTGGGATGAAGCATATTTGGTAATGGTGGGTGAGATTTTTGGTGTGTTCTTGGAGTCCTTTTTTGAGTATTTTGTTGTATATTTTTGCATCAATGTTCATAGAGAAAATTGGTCTGAAGTTCTCTTTCTTTGATGGGTCTTTGTGACATTTAGTTATCAAGGTGACTGTGGCCTTACAGAATGAGTTTGCTAATGTTCCTTCTGTTTCTCTATTGTGGAATAGTTGCAGAGTATTGGTATTAGTTCTTCTTTAAAGGTCTAGTGGAAGTCTGCACTGTATCTATTTGGCCCTGGGCTTTTTTTGACTGGAAGATTTTTTTATGACAGATTCTATTTCATTAGGAGATATAGAACTATTTAATTTGTTCACTTGGTCAATTTTTACTCAATATTGGTAATTGGTAGCCATGAAGAAAAGTGTCCATTTCATTTGGATTTTCAAAATTTTGTGGCATATAGATTTTTGAACTAAGACATAATGATTCTTTGGATTTCCTTGTTGTCTGTTGCCATGTCTCCTTTTTCATTTCTTGTTTTGTTGATTTGAATATTCTCCCTCCTCCTTTTAGGTCCTTTGGATAAGGGTTTGTCTATCTTCTTCACTTTTTTAAAGAACCAGCTCTTGTTTTCGATGATTCTTTAAATGTTCTCTTTGTTTCTAGTTTATTAATATTCTCCTTGAGATTGATTATTTCCATCCATCTATTCCTCTTGGGTGTGTCTGATTCTTTTTGTTCTAGAGCTTTAGGGGTCCTATTAAGTTGATAGTCTGTGATCTCTTCAATTTCTTTATAAATGTGTTTAGTGCTATTAGCTTTCCCCTTAGCACTACTTTCATTGTGCCCCATAAGTTTGCGTATGTTGTGCCTTCATTTTCATTGAATTCTAAGAAGTCTCTCATTTCTTTTTTTATTTCTTCTGGTCATTTAATAAGGAGTTGTTCAATTTCCATGAGTTTGTAAGCTTTTTGTTGTTTCTGTTGTTGTTTAGTTCCAGATTTAATCCGTTGTGGGCTGATAAGATGCAAGGGGTTTATATTAGATCTTCTCATATCTGTTGAGGTTTGCTTTGTGACCAATATATGGTCAGTTTTGAGAAGGTTCTGTGAGGTGCTGAGAAGCTGTATTCTTTTGTGTTTGAGGGAAATATTCTGTAGATATCTGTTAGGTTTACTTGATTCATGATGTCTAATAATTTCATTATTTTTCCATTAAGTTTCTGAGAGGGAGGTGATGAAGTCTCCCACTATAAATGTTTGGGTTTTGGGCTTTGATGTGTGATTTAAGCTTTATTAATGTTTCTTTTACAAACGTGCATACTCCTGCATTTGGAGCATAGATGTCCTGGATTGAGATGTCCTCTTGGGTGTATTTTTCCTTTGATAAGTATGAAGTTTACTTCTCCATCTCTTTTGATTAGTTTTGGTTGAAAGTCTATTTTATTAGATACCATAATATTATTTTATTAGATTTTAGATACCAATTTGCTGCTAGGGTCTGTTTGCTTGGAATACATTTTTCCAGCCCTTTACTCTGAGGTAATGTTTACCTTTATTGCTGAGATGTGTTTCTTGTATGCAGCAGAAGGACAGGTCCTATTTTCACATCCACTCTGTTAGGCAGTGTCTTTTTATTGGGAACTTGAGGCCATTGATGTTGAGAGATATTAATTACCAGTGGTTGTTAGTTCCTGTTTGGGGGGGTTGTTTTTTGTTGTTAGTGGTGGTATAGTGTGTTTCCTTTCTTTTGATTTTGCAGATGTGGGGTTATTTATTTCCTTTGTTTTCCTGTGTGTTGTTAGTCTCCTCGGGTTGGAGTTTTCCTTCCGGTATCTTCCATAAGGCTGGATTTGTGGCTAGGTACCCTTTAAACTTGATTTTGTCATGAAATATCTTGTTTTTTCCATCTAATGTGATTGAATTTTTGCTGTGTATAGTAGTCTGGGTTGGCATCTGTGATTTCTTATTGTCTGCATGAATCCTTCCAGGCCCTTCTTGCTTTTATAGTCTCTGGTGAGAAGTCAGGTGCAATTCTGATAGGATTGTCTTATATGCTGCTTGGCCTTTTTCTCTTGCAGCTTTTAATATTCTTTCTTTGTTTTGTAAATTTAGTGTTTTGATTATTATGTTGTGGGAAGATTTTCTTTTCTGGTCTAATCTATTTGGACTTCTATAGGCTTCTTGTATATTTATGGGCTTTTTTTTAGGTTATAAAAGTTTTCTTCTATGAAATTATTGAAAATATTTTCTGGGCCTTGTAGCTGGGTGTCTTCTTTTTCTTCTATTCCTATTATTCTTAGGTTTGGTCTTTAATTGTGTCCCAGATTTCTTCTTGGATGTTCTATGTCAAGAGCTTTTTAGATCTAACATTTTTTTTGACTATTGTATCTACTTCTTCAATCATATTTTCTATCCCTAAGATTCTCTATTGGTGTTGCTTCTGTCTGAAGTTCCTGTACTCTTCCCTGGGTTTTCCAACTCCAGGACTACTCAGATTGTGTTTCTTTCATTGCTTCTTATTCCTTTTTAGGGCTTAAATAGTTTTACTCATTTCTTTATCTCATTTGATTGTATTTTCCTGTAATTCTTTATAGGATTTATTCAATTCTTTCATCTGTTTGAATGTATTTTTCTGTATTTCTTTGAGAAATTTATTTTCCTCCTTCAAGGTTTCTATCATTTTCATCATCTCAGATTTAAAATCTTCTTCTTTTGTTTCAGGGGTGTTAGTACCTCAAGGGCTTGCTGTGGTAGGACCACTGGTTTCCTGTGGTGCTTGTACTCTTACACTGGCCTCTAGCTACGTGATCACCTCTGGTGTTAGCAGGCCTCGAGGTACCTACTATGGGGTCACTATCTGTGTCTCACATGGGCCAGGCAGGTCCGAAGCATGCAAAGAGAGCTCCAAGTCAAAGACTGCTTCCTTCAGCTCCCCAGTGGCCTCCTCAGTTTGGCAGAAATGGGTGTTGGAGCCTGAGCACAGCTCAGCTCTTCTGGGTTCACTGTCTGTGTCCCAGTTGGGTCAGGCAGGAGATGAGTAGGCTGAGAGAGCTCCAAGCCAAAGCTGCTCTGGTGTCCTACACGCACGCCTCTTCTGCTGGTTTGCTAGCTGTATGCTGGATGGGCCAGTCTGATGAGGAGTGGGTGGAGAAAGATCCAATTCCAAAGCTGCTTAGGTGTCCCACAAGCCTCTTTGGAATGGCAGCTAAGGTGGATTGTAGCTCGTGCCCAACTCACCTTTGTGGTTTGCTCTGTGTCCCTGTTGAGCCAGACCAGAGTGCATGGCCTATGATTTTAATTACCATTCTCTTCTCTCTCTCTCTCTCTCTCTCTCTCTCTCTCTCTCTCTCTCTCTCTCTCTCTCTCTCTCTCTCCCTCCCTCCCTCTCTCTCTCTCTCTCTCTCTCTCTCTCTCTCTCTCTCTCTCTCTCTCTCTCACACACACACACACACACACACACACACATACGCACACACACACATATCCTGCCCATTCCATTTAGTGTTACTTGTATGTATATGATTTCATGGCTGACCACTCAGTGTTGGCTAAACAATTAAGGGGATCATGCCTGAAAGACACTTATATCCTACTCTCAGCGTTCCTTAGTTGCCTGTAGCTCTTTATATATGATAGTTTTTCCCCCATCTACCTAAGCATGTCTATATTTGTTCTTGTTCAAATCATATTTAGGCAGTCTTGTGGTGATTTACTTTTTAAACAAATTATTGTTCTACAATGTATCTATGCACATTTTAATCCAACAAAAAGAGCTCACACATAAAACTGACTAATACTTTCCTGAAGTCACCAAATGAATTGTGTTTACCATGAACCTATCTCATATGGAGATATAGGTACTGCACTATTTTGTTAGTACTTTCAATTGCGATACCACAAGTTTCCAAAAGTTTGTATATATCCGTACTTTACATATCCTAATACTGTCTGTAAATTGTATTTTCTTAAAAACGTTCAGTGATTGAATTAATATTAATTTTATGGTTGTATTAATAATTGAATAGATTATTCTTATAAACATTACAACAATTTAAATAAAGCACTAACCATCATATTTATTGTTATTAAGACGCTTAGAATCAAAATCATTTTAATTGGACTTAAGATGATACTATACCAGTGGCATTTATAAACTCAAAAGCTACAACTTTAACAACATAATTCCAGAAACTTTTGGAGTATTCTATTATTTTGCAGTACAGAAGATAATTTGAGCTATAAATCTTTCACAAGTTATATTCATAAATCAGCTCCAGGCTGCAGTTTTATAAATGACTACTGATGAACTACATTCACTAAGTTATCCACAACACCTTTAATTTCACATAAACAGTATTAGTTTTGCTAGACATATTAGTAGGATTTGTTTTTTTAGAACTTAAACATGAAGACTCCACTCCTTTTCCCATGTCATGTTGCTAGATACACTTTTCATTAGGTAGCACAGCACTCAAACACATTTTCTCATGGCCGAGGAGGTGGCTTAGTGGGAAAGACACATACTTGTGGTATGGATTTAAGTTTGAATCCCCAGAACCCACATAACACTGGATGTACCTGTAATTTCATTAATCCTACAGTAAGATGAGAGGTAGAGAGAAGAAACTGACTTGAAATGTGTGGGCCAAGTAAAATGTCAAGTCAAAAAAATACATTGTCACAAACAAGGTAGAAGGTGAGGACCAGTCCTAAGGTTGTTCCATGACCTCCACACATGCACTGTGGTAAGTGTGCACCTACACTTACACACACAAACAGAAAAGCACAGATGCTGTACATACACATGCCATCATCATCATCTATACAAAATAGATTTAAAACTAATCTCCCTTTTTATACTTTTCCCTTTTGTATTTCGTGAGTTTCTATTAGAGCTACCTCATTAGGTTGACCAGATTGTAATCATTACCAGTTATAATCCATTTCAAAACTGTTAAGGATAATTTGTAGTTGTTTATGGCACAAAATACTACTTATTATAAAGCATTGGTTTTGCTAGATTAACTTAATAATTGTATGTTTAAAACACACAATTTTAATAAAAGAACATGTAAAACACTAAATAGTATACAAAGAATGAAGCCATTGAGTACCATTAACATTACAATAAAATGAATGCTATCTAAACTCACGAGATTTTTGGAAAATATTTACAAAATTTAATAAAATACGAAGAGATACAGAATGTTTGATTGGTATACTGTGTATGCTAATCATTCCACCAATGACATCTGTCTTCACTATCATAATTAAGTACACCAAAAAAATATAAGTACACATTCAGTTAATCGAGTGTATAAGGTAATATGAAACCCTGCAGTTTAGAGATAGTTTTGATACCAACCTAAGAAACACCAAAAAAAAAAAAAATTGTATAATTCTACCTCTGACCAATTCCCTTGCTTTTCCAAACATTGGAGACATATATGATTGTTTTGCTACATCACGGTTCTTTTATAGCTTTTCCTTGATATCACAATAAAGTTATAAAAAGAATATATTTAATTTCTTATTAATATTAACTCATGTGTCTTATTTAGTATTACATTGATATTTCTCAGTTTATCTAAAACTTTAAATCCATGAGAAGTAAAGGCCTTTCTTCTCATGTAGTAATTGAAGATGCTAAGGGCAGGAGAGATAGTCCAGTGGTTAAAAGTACAACCTGCTTCTATAGAGGACTTGAATTGAGTTCCCAACACCCACATCAAATAGCTCACAACTCCATATCAACTATACTCCCAGGACATCAATGCTCTGGAGCCTTTTAGGAAACAGGGTCGGTTTTAGGAAGATGAGATAGAAAACATCGAACAAGAGTGTTGCCGGAATTGGTGTGAGGAAAATATGTTGCATACATGTATGAAAATATGACAAGTAAACCTATCATTCTGTATCAGTAGTGTACACTAGGGAAAATCTAGCATATAGTAACAATTTTGCATAATTCTATCATATTAAATTTTACATTGTATCCTATGAAAATAATACTTAGATAGGGAAGAACTCATGATCTTAGTTATACAGTAAATGGAAATCTTATGATAATTCTTATTTAAATGAATTAAATGTCCAGAAGTTTTATGACATTCCTTCATAAGTTCCTTGTTTTATGGAATTTCCTAATGTTTTCCATCATAAACATTTTGCATTTACCAAAAATCCTCTAATAAGAAATTTGATTTTTTTCATAGTTTATTGTCAGGAGAAAGTATATGCATATTAAAGTCCAGAAACTAAAATGTTAAATTCTATTACCCCTAAAACATATATGTTAATTATAGCATTGGATGCTAGTGTAAATTAAATGTAAGAAATAAGCAACTTACATTTAATATAGTTTTGTATTTAAAGTACTAATTAACCGGCCTTAAACAAATTGTTCTATTCATATTCTTCAGGAAATGCAATACATTCATGAGAATATAATTAAATCTTTATTGCTCGTGTAACTTTAAATTAAATTAATTGGATGGAAAGTGAATCTCATTAAGCATCCTTCTCACAATTAGTTCATGTTTTATTAACATGCTGTACTAACCTGAATATACTTAAATGAAAGAGTAGTCCTTTGGGGCACATGACAAATACATGGTATTAAAATGGTTTGGGAACTTAGGAAGACACTTTGTATTTCTCTAGTGCTTAAACAGTATTTTAAGAAAAAAATCAATTATTGCATTATACATTCATTTATGTGTTATGGAAATTGTCAGCTCTTGGGCGAATCCTAAAAGTGTGGAAAGAAATAAAAAGACTTCCTCCATTATTGATGAGACCACAATTACTTATCAAATATCAGAATAATGAATACCTTTTGCTAACAGCTGAGGTTTGTCCATGATATCATCACCATCATTTTGTGTGTGTGTGTGTGTGTGTGTGTGTGTGTGTGTGTGTGTGTGTGTAGTGTTTTCTTCAAATGGTTCAGATTGCTGATGGGAGGGGATATATATGTATGTATATATATATATAATGCTGAGAAGATGTATTTCAGGAAATGGTTATATGATTGCGAAGGAGAGATGAGGTTCATTTGTCCTTTTAAAAGCCCAAGGAAAATGTTCCCAAACAAGTACAACAAAGAACAGTAAACAAAACTATATCACTCCCACCCTGGTTCACAATACGGTTTGTAGAATTGCTGTTCCTTCAGCTCCATGAAAAAACACACCCATTCTGACCCCTTGCAGAATACCCAGCTAAACTACACTGATTCTTAACTAATTAAAATGTAATGCACGTTTTAATAGTTACATTCATACTAATCTGCTGTGCTACATTGAAAACTATAAGACTAACACACACTTCATGCTAGGATACTAGATGAAAGCTTTTTTTAATGTAATTAAAATATGCAATCATTGACTAGGTTTTTTACAAAGGAAAATTTCCTTGAATGAGACTAATCTAGATGTATGAGATCTTACAACTGACTTGCAGGAGTATCAGAGGTTCATCTACTGTTTCAGTCACATACTGGCATGCCTATGGAGGGATACCACATGGCAGGAACCCAATAGTAGTTGATATCGCTGAGAGTGATCACTAGTCAAGATCCAGAAATAAAATGGGAATGTCATACAATTAAAAGGAAATCAATTGTGTAAAAATGGAAGAAAACACTGAAAGTCAAATAATATGCCAATACTGATTGGCCCTTAGGTTGGAGACCTATGGGACGTTGTGTAGAGCATTCTCGTAGCACTGAAAATAAAGAAAACTGAATTGTGCGGTGATCAAATTAACTGTATGGAAACCAAAAATATTATATTAGTTATAGGAACCAAGAAAAATGAGTTGACAGGAATGAATGACAAAAATATTGATTATTATGTACTAAATAGTATTCACATTGGAGTAACAATTACTAGTGTTCTCATGTACAGTAGGCAGCCTATTAATAGTGATTGTGAACTATAAAAAATTGTACATGAAAGGATTTTGAATACTTTTGCCACAAAAAAGGGATAAATTCATTAGAAGATAGATACATTTAAACTGATTAATATACATATATCTCATTTATATATCTATATTTTATGAGATAAAAGACTTAATTTAAACACCTTTATGGGTGTGACAATTTGATAGCATATAACTAATATATATGTATATATATATATATTAGTGTGTATATATATATTTAGTCATATCATATGCAAATATTTCCCAAAAGATATGTTGATATTTCACTTATTTAACTCTTCCTTTTGATATAAAAACATAAATAAATCATTTTTTTAAATGGCAAAATGTCTGAAATTTTCCAAATTGCCAGAAAAATGTTTATTGCAAAGTAAAAATGAATGATCAATAGGTTCACTGTCATTGTTAATCAAGTTAGCATCACCACTTGTATAAATTTTAAAAACCTAGTATAATTATCCTAAAAAGAGAGCACACAAAGAAAGAATGAGCAGGATACCAAGATGAGACTTGATAGCCTATGACCATACAGTGAGGGAGGAAGTCCCCTTGGTCTTAGACCTAGGGGAGGAGAATAGGATGAGAGTGGGAGAGAGGGAGGAACGGGAGGATACAAGTGATGGGATAACAATTGAGTTGTAATCAGAATAAATTAATAAAATTTAAAAAATAAAATGGCAAAATGAGTGGAGAAACTGATTTACAGACTGTTGTTTAGAATGAAAATTATTGAGGTCATTATTTAGAAAACTGTGAAATCTATAAAATACTAAAATAGAACTATGGCCCAGGAATCCCTATTATGAGATATTATTTAAAAAGTAATATAGTCTGTATCTCCTAGAGATTCTAGCACTCCTATTTTCACAGGATCCTTTTTACAACAGCAAAAAGACCAGAACTACTTTAGTACATACCCTAAATAAAAGTGTGTATGCCCATACTATGCTATTTTTATTACTATAGCTCTGTGGTATAACTTAAAATAAGGGATGATGATGCCTTCAATAATATCTTGTTTTCTTAAATATATTTTAATTGAAATAGGATTATGTCATTTTCCTTCCTCCCTTCTCTCCCTTTCTTTTCTCTAATACAAGGTAATCAGCTTGGTTAAAAACGGTTGGATAGCTGCACATGGCAGTACACACGTTTAATTCTAGCACCTTGGAGGCAGAAGCAGGCAGATCTTTCTGAATCCAAGGACAGCCTATTCTACTTAATGAGTTCCAGGACATCTGGAACTACAAAGTGAAATTTGGTCTTGAGAAAAACAAACAAACAACAAAAATAATTGGTTGGCTCTAGATATGTAAGGTTTTTTCTAGGCTCTCTGTTACTTTGTGCCTTTTTACCAATAACACAGTAGTTTGATTGCTATAAATCATTTCTGGTCATGGTATTTTATCACAGCAACAGGAAACTAACTAAAATACTACATTTTGTGAATTTAGCAGTCAGTTTCCTAACATAACAGGACCCATTGTGCCCATTATACTCACATTGACACTGTTGCATAGAAAATTTTTTTATTTTTTTTTATAGTCATAGAAACTAAAGTTCAGAGAGAACTGGTAGCTCTCTTAACATTACACAACTATCATAAAGAGAAAACATGATTTAAATACAGTACCCACTTAGCTTAGAAGATGGCATCAGACACCCTGGACCTGGAGTGACCGTTGGTTTGAGAGCCACATACATAGTAAGAACTGAACCCAGGTCCTCTGCAAGTTTCTCAGTGTGGCATCCTCAAGCATAATTTTTTCTTGATTATCATCCCTTTTCCCCCCTTTAACCCTTCCATCCCAAGTTGATTGTTTTCCACTCTCACGTCAAGGTCTATTACATCTCTTGCCTGAGTGACTCCTTTTCCTCCAGCTCATTGTTCTGTTCTTTTTTTTTTTTAATTATTTTATATATTTATGCACTTTACATCCCTCAATTCCTCCAAGATCCTCCCAATTTTCCACTCAAATCCATACCCTTTCTGAGAAGACAGATATTTTAGCCTGATTTTAAAACCACACAGCCTATACATCTATCAAAAGATCATATTGCTCTACTCATCTGAATATTTGTGTATTTATTAAAACAATTTTTATAACCAATGATTTTGCAAGTCTGCTTTTTATAATCTGATATAAAAATGTACTCATGGCTTGAAATCAGTAGTGATTTAGAAAAGCTTTATTTTTTCCTACATGATAATTGTAGTCTTGCTTATCATAGCTGGAGAAAAGAGTAAACTACATGGCTTAGTGTAGAACGTGTCCTGAGTATTCTACTGTTTATGCATTTTTTCACAATCAGCTCTGAAGCAAGGCATATTAAGCTTTTCTTTACTGCATTACTTTTAGATTTAAACGTTAATGTTCATATGTGAAAAGAGGAGACAGGAAATGAAGTCTATGCAAGTAGGTAGGTATATAGTTTCTCTTGGGACAGGAATTACAGAAGTTTCTAAATGACCAGTGTTCTCTATCATCTCTATGTCAATTTAGATTATCAGTACCTCATGATACCATCGGATTAAATGTTTGTGGTTGAGTACCAACTATATAAACAGCAGTTCCACTACTAAGATTTGATGGCCAAGCTTCATTTCACATTGATTAGAGTAAGAAACCCTTAAGGAATTAAAGCACTACACCTTCAGGTGTGTCTATGAGGGCATTTCCAGAATGGATTAATTAAAAGAGCAAGATCAGCATTGAATATGGGGAGCACTATGAAGTGAGCTGGGGTTTTTGAGTAAATAAAAATTGGTGAAAAGGTTGAAAAACAGCAGAATGCCAGAATTTCCCTATCTCTGCTTCCAGATTTACTCAGATGTGACTCAGCAGACTCAAGCTCCTACTTCCATACTTTCTTTACCCATCATAACAATCTGAACTCAGATCATGAACCAAATCAGTTTCTACTTACAACATCCTTTCTGTGAGGAAATTAGACCCAACAATGAGAAAGTTATTAACATGTGGGTACATATTCAAAACAAAATATCAAAGGAGTACTTACTTCTCAATAGTATTTGGGCACTATTCATACCATTCAAAACATGGAAGCAACTAAAGTATTTGACCTGTTGAATAGATAGAAAATGTTATGTGTGTGTGTTTGTGTACATATATATATATATAATGAGAACATTTTCAGTCATCAAAATTATAAAACCCTATCAAATGCAGCATAGATAGAACTAAAGATAATTATTGAAAAGGAAACAATTGAGATACAGAATAACAAATAACTGTGTAATGTCAATGGCACATATCTAAAATGTTCTTATAGAAGCACTGTTGTTCCCTTAGTCACAATTTTGTTTCCCACATCAGTTAGTTGTAGTCACTCACTGCCTCTCTGGAAATGCCCTCATAGACACATCTAACGGTGTACTGAATTAATTCCTTAAGTGTTTATGACTCTAATCAATGTAAAATTAAGATCTGCTGTCAAACCTCAGCAGGGGAACCACTGTGTACATACATAGTTGTTACATTTAGAATTTTTAATAAGTATCCATACTGTTTTCCATAAAGCTTGTACTAACTTGCATTTCCACCAATATGTACAAGTGTTCCTTTTATTCACATCTTGTTATCTTTTGCTGTTTTGGTAATATCCATTCTTCCTCAGATATGATAATAATTCACTTTGGTTTTCACTAAATAGTCCTTAAATAATTATGATGGTAACCATCTTCTCATGGAACTATAATACATTTAGTTAATTTTATTTAAAAATAGTCTTTTTTTTTTTTAGTTAGCTACCAGTTGTTTTTCTGATGAATAGTTTTTTCTATTTTCTCCCATCCTGTATATTGTCATTGCATTTTGTTGACTGTATTCTTGCCTGTACAGGGACATTTCAGTTTGGTGTAGTCCTTCATCTGATTCGTGCTTTTCTTCCCTGTAATTGAGAGATATCCAGAAACACATGTCCAATTTAATTTTCAGAGCATTTTTCTCTGTTTTATTGTAGTAGTTTCATAGTGACCAGTCTTACATGTGAAACTATGGTTAAATTAGTGTTGAATTTTTAGATTCAGGTGAGATAGCAGTCTGTTTCAAGTCTGCACATGTATATAAACATTTATCAGCATCACTTATTGGAAAGACTGTCATTGTACTACTTCTGTTGAAAATGAGGTCGTTATGCATAAATTATATTTCTTCAAAGTTTATTTTTTTGGTCTGTTTCATTGCTATGTTTCTGCATTGATGCCCCTGTCATGTTGTGTTCAGTACCTTAGCTTTATAGTGCATTTAGAAGACAGACGCTGATAGACCTTCTGATTTGTACTATTATTGGCTTAAGGTAGCCTTGACTCTTGGTAATGTTTATAGTTCCATATAAATTTTAGGATTGCTTTCTCTTTTTCATCAAAGACTATCATTGGCATTGAACTTATAGCTTGTTTGTTTGTTTAAACTGTTTTTAAAAATATCAATTCTGAGGCTGGAGAGGTGGCTCGGTGGTTAAAATTTGGTATTTCTCTTGCATGGGACCTGGGGTTTATTTCGTTTGTTTGTTTGCTTGCTTTTTTAAATTTTAATTCTGGTACCCAACAATTACCTCTGGTGAGTCACTATTTTGTAACTGTTGTAGATGAGGTTGTGCTATGCTTTCTATTTCATATACTCTTCTTTTAACCATACAGAAAGACCTTTCATGCATCGTGGCAATGCAATATTATGAAATTATCCCTTACGTTCTAAGACACTGGAAATACGCTAGACCACAAAGCCAGAGTTAATAATGTACCTTGAGGTCACTTAAGAAGTCTCTTATCCTACCGTGCTATACAGCACTCACGTGATGTTTAACCTGCTTTCAAGATAGCAATGTAACAATTGACATTATTTGCCTCAGATCTTCCATGTAATCAGTTTTTACAATAGTTGTAATCTTAAATTATGTACTCTCCCAAGCTCCTGATCTAAGAACAATATGCGTGTGTTATTTGCTGAAAGCAGAAAATAAGAGGTTGAAAGTAGTCTTCTAAAATGCATATTCACAATACAGGTTGAACACATTGTTTATGGATATTGCTTGATATAGGGACAGACTCACAAGACAAATTCAGACTCATACAACAGACAGAGAAGTGAACACACAGGTAAAATGAAGAAAAGAACTCAAATCTGGACTATTTCTTAGTTAATGACTCAAGGCAAGAGTGTCTTTATGCTTTTCCTTAATGTGACACTAATGTATTATTGGTTGTTTGAAGTTGTTCATTTTTGTGTTCAATCCACATAAAGCATATTTATTTATACATTGTTTTTATGAAAGTTTTAATATAATATAAATGATCATATTGCCATGATAGTAATAATTTAGTATTAGTGTATATACACAACACGCACAATGTTTTGAGTTCCATCCTGAGCTCTGTTAAATAACAATCATGATGACTAATAATTATGGTACTGAAATAAGATCATGTCCTTGGAAAAGATGACAATTTGATTGGTTCTTTTTAAAAATATGAATGCTTTTAATTTCTTTTTTGACCAATTGTTTCATCTAAGACTTCCAAAGCTATATTAAATAAAGTGATACATGCTGATTGAGTTTTTCCTCAATCTAATATTCTTTTTGGGGGGGTTATTAATTTATTCTTGTTACATCTCAATGTTTATCCCATCCCTTGTATCCTCCCATTCCTCCCTCCCTCCCATTTTCCCCTTATTCCCCTCCGCTATGACTGTTCCTGAGGGGGACCTCCTCCCCCTGTATATGCTCCATAGGGTATCAAGTCTCTTCTTGGTAGCCCGCTATCCTTCCTCTGAGTGCCACCAGGTCTCCCCATGTGGGGTCTTGGTCAAATATGAGGCACTGAAGTATATTCTTTAGTATGTTGAAGTGTTTGTTATCTATACTTAATTTGTCCAGAATTTTTTTTCTCAAGTGTTGAATTTTTTCAAGTGCCATGCACTTGTTTTGACATCTCTATTACTTCTGTCTTTCCTTCTTCTGGTGTGCATTATGGTTATGAGTATGTTGAATAATTTTGTTTGTCCCTGTGATTGAATGCTTTTGGTCATGGCAATTAAACATTTTAGTATACATGGATTCAGTCTGCTATGATTTTCTTCAAGGGTTTTGCATTTATTTACATTGAGGATACTGAGTAGTAGTTTTCTTATTCAGTTCAGTCTCTGGGCCTTATGTGGAATTGTCTAATATTTTGTTTCAATGTTTTTGGCCTAACACTTGGAATAATTCTCTCTGAACCAAATGCGAGATATTTTGTTTGAAGTCTAGTGTATTAGACTGAGTATATGAGTGATATGAGCATCTCTTTCTTTTCTACTTTCTTCAGAATGTTTTTTGTCTTGTTATTCTGTAAACATTCACTATGGTTTTACTTAATTTCCTTCACTCTTGTGAAGGTAGTTTAGTAGATGATTAGCTTTTCAACCTGTCATCTCTGGAGATTTGTGATTACAGGATGATCTTTTTTTTAAGATTTTATTATTATGTATACAGTGCTCTGCCTGCATGTACGCCTGTAAACCAGAAGATGGCACCAGATATCATTATATATGGTTGTGAGCCACCATGTGGTTGCTGGGAATTGAACTCAGGACCTCTGGAAGAATAATCAGTGCTCTTAACCTCTGAGCCATCTATCCCGCCCTACAGGATGATCTTATGCATATGCTACCTTATGTCGCTTACATTTTAGACATTGTACATGTGGATATCCAAAGTATCCACAACCATTCAAACAACCCTGTTTTATGAAGACCTTTAATAATGTTCTAATAATGTATGTGTATATGTGGATTGAGTTTCAATTTTTTTAAATTTTCTTCCATTAATATTTGTAATCAATCTTTATGTCAGTGTTATACTGCTTTAAAGTATAGTTTACAATCAGGAAATAATAATACCTACTTAGTTTCTCTTTTTGTTCAAATTTCTGTTGAAGTGCCTTTTTAGGTCCATCCAAATTTAGAGATATTTGTTTCTCCTGGTTCTGCAGATAATGTTGTTGCTAATGTAATAATGAGTGAATAAATTATGGCATATGCTATATGTGTGTATATGTGTGTGAGCACGTGTGTGTGTGTAGAACTATATGTCTTATATAATGTAGTTCTACGCACACATATATAGACATAATATATAACATATTTGTTAAATCTTTCTATATATACACATATATGTATATAATTTAATTCTATACAACAATAAAACAAAATGAAATTTTGGAGTTTGCAAGAATATGCTTCTAATTTTAGTTAATTATTTCTTTGTTTTAGACAGCGTCTAATGTAGTCCAGGCTAACTTCAATCTCATTACGTAGCCAAACTGACCTTGAAATACTGAGCCTATTGACTCTACCTCCCAAGAGCTGTGATTGCAGTCATATATAATACCTCCCAAGAGCTGCAGACAAAGATGGATCTTTGAAGGCAGAGGCATTGATTGGTGAATTTCAGAGATAGAATACAGTAAACTGTGATCTAATACCTAACACACTGAACAGTGTTTTCTAGTAGCCAAGGAAAGTATTATTTTTTGTTTGAATTCATATATAAAATATATATTTTCAATATATATTTAATATAATATATGTCTCTTATATATGCATCTAAGAAAATAAAATTGCTACTCTCTTATAATAGCGTAATAGAAATCCTAGCCTAGAAACTATAGAACTGTGTGGAAGTAGAAAGTTAGAGTTTTCCCTAAGTATACTGATTCCTGCATATTTGATAAAGCCATTAACCCTTATCTTAGAAAATCAAACACTTGCCAGAGACTATATGAAGGGAAAATTGTCTCAGCTCTCTAGCCAAAAGTCTTACTGTGGACTATGCTTGCTACAAAAGGAATTCTTTATTGTCGTTTACAAGTGTTTGTATTGATATCTGCCGAATTTACATGGTGTTATTTGCCATACAAAAGCTTGTATGCTTTTATTACTACCTAACAAATATCTACCTGCAGAATGGTTATTCAAGCAATGGCTGTTCCTGTAAACATGTATAACTATGATGGGAAACTCTTTGGTGCTTATGGAACTCAAAGACCACCTTTTTCCTGGTATACAAGAACATTGGAGTGGTCCTAGGACCCTTAAAAGCATTAGCTTGTGTCTGCAGCCTCTACAAAAATAAATTTTCTCCTGTCTCTTTGAGTGCATGGTTGGAATTTTTTCATTACATGATTATATGTCAGTTCAAATAAAATTACAACAAGTTAAGAAAAACGTTTAGTAATATTAAGTGAAGAACATCTGGCATACAGCATTATAATTTCATTAAATTATATTCTGGATACTTACTAAGAGAGTAGTTACCAAGTACTCTAACAGCAGTGAAAAAGACACCAAAGTGGATGCAGTGTATGTTAATTTTCATGACTATAGCAATCATTTGACTATGTACATGTTTATATAAACATACAAAACAAAAATTAATGCAAACAAATAGCCAAAGACAAAGTGAGAGTATTTGACACATCAAGAACAAAAGCAACATGGTCCAAATAAAGGAGTCTCTGTAAGAGTATTATGTAAAGTGTGATGATATTTCCAAAGTTCTATTTTTAATGTTAATTTCTCTTATTTTTAGATTTTTTATTAATGAAACATTTTTTATTTTTATATATGCATTTATATTATTACACATATATACAATAAACCATCTATAGCGAGAAGAACCATGACACAATCAGGAATTATATAAATGTTACATTCTTTGTGTTTTGGCTATTTGTATTTGACAGCCTTGAAGAAAACATCTTTCCTATCTTGGTGGGTCTAAAATTCTGAATGTAAATAATTATCTATCATATCTCATCTCTATCAACTTAAAACATCTATCTAGAGATAAAAACATCTTAACACCTAAACAACTAAGGTTACATGCAAAACTAAACTATCTGGTCTTCAAGCCCATCAGAGACTTGCAAAGGAATAAAATTGATTACCTAAGTATACTGGAAGTGCAGGTTAGCAGTTTTCCAAGTGAGAAGATGACAGATACAGTTTGTTACCTGAATAGTTACCTAAAACTATAAGGTTGGATATCATCTTTAGCCTTCTAGCCCAATATATCTGACAGACATATTTGTGAGGCAGGAACTGTTGAGGACTTGCTTACTCTGTCTTGGCAGAGTTTGGATGTCAACTCTGCCTGCATCCAAGCTTGCCCTTTTTTAGGCAGAATTCTGTCTCTGGCAGAAACTATGACATTTTGCCCAGTGGATTGTTTGCCACATTTGAAGCCATCTCCATAAAGAGGTTCTTTGATGCACATCATACTCTTTGAGATAGGCTGGATGTTGTCAGGAGTTAACCTGTCTGTGAATCCTTAAAATAATAAAACATTTTAAAATGTCATATTCTGTATGTTCCTGAGGTTTTTGAAGTTTTGAAGACCATCTAATTATTTTACTTTATCTTTCTATAGAATCATATCTATCTGTTGCAGCTAAGATGTATACCACTTTTACAACTTTTATTCAACATATTGCTGAAATTCCTAGCTATATAATCAAGTGTCACTGTCTTGAGGGAATTGGAGGTGATGATGGGATACAATGAGGTAGTGCTCAAGGTACGTCCTATTGATTTCATCCTTTGCAGCATAGAGTTTCACATCTCAAGCATTTTCTGAGACAGTTTTTTTAAGCTGGCCTTGAATTCATTATCCTGAGTTTCCTTTTCAAGAGTTGGGGTCACAGATATGTGCAACTACACATGGATTTCTCTTATGTTTAATATTTTATACTTCAGAAGGTTCTTCAGATTTGTTATGGAATCAAACCACCAGTGCCGAGTAACAAAAAAAAAAAAAAAAAAAATGTCAATACCCAGTTAAGCATGACCAACATTTCACACATTACTGTCATTTTAAACTTGATGTGGTAAGACTGATCACTGACTATGACCCAGCACAAATTCTACTCAAATATCTCCTGTTGGTGCCATGTCTGTTTTGCTACCAGTTTTCACTTGGATCTATTGGGAACCCATTGCATTTTAATGAGAAAGCTAGCAGCATTGCCTTAGTTTCTTTTCCTGTTGTTGTGACAAAGTTACTCTGAAAAAAAGAAACTCAAAGGGGAAAGTGGGGATTGCTTTACCATCCAAGGGCATGGTCCATCATGGTTGAGAAATTAAGACTTCAGGAGCTTGAAGCATCTGCTCACATTCATCCCACTATAAGGAAACAGAGCCGTGATGAATACAGCTGAATAGCACTCTTTCTCCTCTTACATAGATTCAGTACAGCTTAGTGAACAAATGAGTTTATTGACATTTCTTACAAGAGCAGAAATGACTCAAACACAGCAGTATCTCCAAACCCCACACATGTATGGGCGATGAGTCAGGAAAGGTGGAAAGTTGAAACTCACAGCACACTTGCAGACAGTTCAACAGGTTGGAGTGTCTTTCCAGGCAGCTCAGTTTGTCTGAGCCCCTTGCAGGCATCTGAGGAAGTCTTTGCCATTTCGGGGCAGCTTGGTTTAGCTAACACTGCCTCTATAAATACTTAAAGAAGGAGGAACTACCACATCTGGTCAGTTTCAGGGACTTCCTCAATTTAGGTTCTGAGTTGTTTATTTCCTGAGTCTTAATGAATCTCCCCTGGGAACATCCGAAATCTTATGGAACTTCTATGAAGGATGGACTGTTGCACCTTCATGAAAACGCTACACAACTGGAACCTTCTATAGTTTCTTTGCAAGATTGTTCTTCTACACAGGAACTAGGCTGACCTTGACCTCACAGAAATTCGTCTGCCTCTGCCTCTGTTTCCTGCATGCTCGGATTAAAGGTATGTGCCACCACGCCTGGCACATTATATTGTCATACATGTACTTAATGTATTTCAATCACCCTTGTCCCTTGTTACCTTTTCTCATCCCCTACACACATCCACGAATCTCATTACCCATCTTAACTTGTACTCCTTTTGTTTTCGTGTTATTTATTTGTTCATTTATTTTGGTGATCCAGTAAGTTTCATTAGGATTGCTTACATAAATGTGGGAAAGAGTTTTTGTTCTACAGGAATAGTGACACCTTTGCAGTGGCTATGCCCCTCCTAAAGTGTATTAACCCTCAGGGGTGGGTAGGATCTCATGAGCCCCACCTCCTCCATGACAGGACATGGATGGGCTCCATGTTGTAGAAATCTTATGCAGGTAATCACAGCTGCTTGAGTTCAAGAGTGCAACTATACCATGGCTGAAAGCCATTGCTCCACACACTCCCATTTCCTCTAGCTCTTAGGTTATTTCCACACTTGACTCAGCAATGTTCCCCTAGCATTAGAGCTATAAATGTCTTAATCATGTATCCAATAATCACTTATTTTTTCAGCACTTGGACTCATTGTGGGTTTCTGCAGTTCTCACTGCTCATTGCACAAATAAGTATCTCCGATCAGAGTGCCAGTAGCATTAAACTCTGGTGACAGACATAGTTATTTAGAATTCAGTTTGACAGGTACATAATGTCTATTTGCAAAAGAGCATTTGCTTCTGCAGTGGGGCCTATGATCTCTTCACCCATAAGCTTTCAACTACATTTCTATTACCAGGTTTGAATTTTCTTCTCTGGATTGGACCCCAAATCCAATCACAAGGCATTGGCTTACACCTATAATAGGCTTGACACTATTTCACCACTGGCTATATCTTTCCTGGTCAGTCATTATTGTTATTACATACAAGGTCCCCAGCAGAGTAAGACTTCTCATGACAATTCTTCTCCAGAAGCTTACACACCGATTGACCACTAGGGAGGTAGCTTCCAGCTTGACTCTTCTATGTCCTGCAGCTTCTAGAAACAGCTTTATCCGCCCACATAAGATAACTCCATTTAAACTCTTTATTTAAATAATGTTTAATTACCCAACCAAGTGTCAGCTTCCTTTTACAGCTTTATCCTGCATTGCTCATTTTGGTTGACTGTCTCCTCCCACCATCTGTTCCACCTGATCTGCTGGGCTCCCTCACCACCTACACCTATACATACCAGTTGTGTCCCTTTCCACTTTCATATCATATTCATTCTACTACCACTTTTCCCATTAAGGAATCCCTTTTCCTTCTCATGTGCCCGTTTCAGTTTCCAGGGCTCTATACACACTCACTTCTACATAAACATACATACATAAAAACAGAAGCTAGAATCCATATATGAAATAAAACATGCAGTATTTACATTTATAAATCTGAAGCTGAGTTCCAGCACTTAATACATTTTCCAGTCCTATCCATTTCCTGCAAATTTCCTATTTTTATTTTTTAAGGCTGAATAAAATTTCATTGAATATGTGTATGGTACTTCCATTGTCCTGTCATTTGTTGATAGATATCTACATGGATTTCCTTCCTATTATGAAGTAAACAACAATAAACAGGGATTTGATTCCTTATAAGTATATGCATGGGTGTAGATCTATCCATGGGCATATAGGCAGCCTATGAGGGGCTACATCCTTGGAAAAAAAAGAACTGATTCTATTCCCTCCAACAGCTATCAACTGTCAACAGCTCCTCAGCGAGGGGCGGGGCTTCTTAAAAAGTCCTTCCGGCACCTGTGCTGCTATTATGTCTAACTTGGTCTCATGCAGGTCTTGTGCAAAATCACAACCACAACCACTGTAAGTTCAAAATCCCTGTCGTGTTCAAAAGACACTGTTCCATAGTAGTCCTTTCTAACTTTTGGCTCTTACAAGTTTTGGCCCCTTCTTCCTCCATAGACCCTTAACCTTATGGATAGAGTGTAATATACATGTCTCATTTAGGATTGACTGGTTGTAAGACTCTTTATTAACTGTCATCCACTACTTAAGTATTAACTACCATCCACACTGAATGGTCCATTGCTAACTTGTGACACTAGAAGGTAGTAGCATATTTGTAAGATGGAGTGTGGTAGAAGGAAGTTAATCCATTGGAGGCATGCTCCTAAAGAGGATACTGAGAGACTAGATGTTTCTATCCTGGTTTCCCATGCACCCATTGATCATATCTAATTTTAGAAAGGAAGAGTGGTGGTTAGATAAGGTTAGATTACATTTGGTTTCATAAATTTAAGTATAACAGTGAAGGTTTTTCTCAAAGAGGAAATGAATGGACAGACTATATCAAAGACATTAGATTATGAACAAACTAACTTTCCATAACTCCTCAAACAGAATGAGACTCACAAATTCAACAATCTAGAAAGAAGACTTATCCACAAGAGGGCTAAGAAAGTAAAGAGACAAAACTAGTGTTTCAGGTTCTATTTGGACAGGAAATGAAAAGATTTTGCTATGAACCAATGATTGCTTTATATTGTCTGAATGTTTTATTTGTTAGACTACAAAGTGATACATTAATTTCACTCATAGAAAAGAGATTGAAAATCTTTCCTGGCTTTTAACTAAAAGCAGTTTAAAGAACAAATAATAAATTGGAGTGTTGTTTGTCAGTCTGTGTCTCCATTCATCAAGATTCATGTTTCTTTGTCTTTCATTTTCCTAACCTCACCCCACAAAGAGAGGAATGAGTAAAGCTTAACGTTTAAGAACATCTGTGTTGGAGTAAAACATTTTGGATTCAAATTTTTTTATATGCTGCATCCCAAATTGCCAACTGGGAAAATGTTGTTTCTAAGGAAAAAGAGCAATATTAAATGGGTAAGCCTGGGTAGGAAGACAGAATAAAGGAAGTATATAAGGAGGGATAACTAACACATTAGGCGTTTCAAATAAGTCATATGAAAACTTTTTAATGTACAATTTTCCTAAAACATGTACACACAAACACATAAAAAAGAGTTTAAATGGTGTTACCTATAATAGAACAACAATGCCTCTACTAGCTACCACAGGCTAATAAGGAAAAGGCCTAATGCCAGAAGGAGGAGGAGGAGGAAGAGGAGGGAGAAAAAGCAGCAGCAGCAGCTGGGTGCTGTGGCACATGCCTTTAATCCTAGCACTGGGGGAGGCAGCATTAGGCAGATCTCTGTGAGTCTGAGGCCAGCCTGTCCTACAAAGCAAGTCCAGGAGAGCCAAGTACACAGAGAAAGCCTGTCTCAAAAAACAAACAAACAAACAGAAAGAAAGAAAGAAAAGAATAAAAATAGAAAGAAAATATTGTTTCATCCCAATAAGCTTCAGTTTGATATACAGCAGATAGTTATAGTAATGTTTTAAATGGTAATTCAAATGGTACAATGTAAATAATCAATAAATGACATCTGTTATGATATGATTGTATTATTTGTATCTTTTCTATTCATGCATTCAAAAAATCCTTTTCATTATGAAAAACAGAAAACATGTTTGCAGTATCAACATGAGATAAAATTGAGGAAAATAAGTCACATATTAATCTTCATAGGAAGTATTTTAATTTTTCCTTTGTCTAAATTAAAAAGCATCCTGTAGTTGTCAACATGGACAACTAGGGAAGAAAATAAATTACAGGCTAGCATCAGTAACCTTTTCCTTGAGGATAAATTCACAACTTTCACTTTTGTCCACTAGATGACACTAATACTTAAAATAGCTTAGCAATTTTGCAATATTTTACAAATTGTAGCATGTACACAGATTCCTTTCTGAGTTTGAACCAATTTCAAAGCAGATAATGAGAATGAGAAGAAAAACAATGTGCACATAACTTTAAGGTATAATTAAATGAATGAATTTGCAAAATTTGAAGCAACAAAACAGAAAAATGTCAGCTTAGGAAAGAGATGAAATATTTTGGGTGTATATTTGTGGTTGTTATATTAAGTGCAAAGCAGCAAAATATAAAATCAAATTTTTTGAGTAGATGTTTCAAATATCATTTGAAAAAGAGGCCCTTGGATAATACAATTGCTAAAATCCAACATATTTTTATTATATGGCTCCCAGAAATTTTTTTAGTTTTTTTTTTTTCAAGACAGGGTTTCTCTATGTAGCCTTGGCTGGTCTGGACTGGCTTTGTTGACCAGTCTGGCCTTGAACTAAGAGATATCCGACTGCCTCTGTCTGGCAGAGTACTGGGATTACAGGTGTGCACTAGTGCATCTGGCTCAGAACAAAATTTTAAAATAAAGCTTCCACTATTTTCTTTTTCTGTATTTGTTGTGATATATCATTTAGCGTCATTAAAACATTATTATATGTTTTCACTTTAATTTTAAATTAATTTTTAATTAATGAATGTATTAACTTTACATCCCAATAACAGCTTACCCTTCCTCCTCTCCTCCCTGTCCCTCCCTCTCACCTCACCTCACCCTCATCCTCCAAACCTCCCTTTCTCCTCAGAAAAGAGGAGGCCTTCTATGGATATCAAACTTCGTGGCATATAAAGTTACAGTAGGACTAGGCTCATCTTCTCCTATTTTGGCTAGAAAAGGTAGTCCAGTTAGGGAGAAGGGAGCCAAAGGCAGGCAACAGAGCCAGAGACAGCCCCTGCTCCTGCTGTTAGGAGTCCCACATGAAGACCCAGCTGCACAACTAGTACATATGGGCAGAGGACCTACTTCTGTCCTATGCATACTCTCTGTTTGGCAGTTCAGTCTCTGTGGGTCCCTATAGGCCCCAGTTAGTTGGTTCTGTAGGGGTTTTGGGGCACTCTTTTCCTCTCTGACTCCTTCAATCCTTCCTCCCTGGCTTCCACGAGATTCCCGAGCTCCATTCAGTGTTTAGCTGTGGGTCTTTGCCTCTGTTTCTATCAGTTGCAGGGTTAAGCCTCTCGGATAACAGTCATACTAGGCACATGTCTGCAAGTATAGAAGAGTATCATTGTATCAGGGTGGGCTCTCTCTCATGGCATGGGTCTTAGGTTGGACCAATCATTGCTTAGTCTTTCCCTCAATTTCTGCTCTATATTTACCCCTGTACCTCTTGTAGGCAGGAGAAATTGTGAGTTGAAGGTTTGTGGCTGGGTTGGTGTCCCATTCCCTCCATTGGAAGACTTTTCTGGTTACAGAATATGGTCATTTCAGATTACATATCCCCCATTGCCAGGAGTCCTAGCTAGGGTCACCTTTTAGATTCCAGGTGTTTCCATTGTACTAGGATTCTGGCTCATCTCAGAGATACCTTCCCAACCCTACTGATAACAGTGCTCTTTCCCTCTGTTCTCTCCCTACTTGATCTTTCCTGATCCCCTCTCCAACCTCTTCCCGATGCAGTTACATCCCTCCATTCACCCCAAATGTCTATTCTATTTTCTCCATGTAGTAAGATTCAAGGATGCTGCTTCAGGCTCTCCTTGTTACTGAGCTTCTTTGGGACTGTGGACTGGAGTATAGTTATCCTGTATATTATGGCTAATATCCATTTATAAGTGAGTATATACCATCTGTGTCTTTATGCGTCTGGGATACCTCATTCAGGATGATCATTTCTAGTTCCAACCATTTGCATGCAAATTGCATGATTTCCTTGTATTTAATAGCTTAGTTATATTCTATTCTGTAAATATACCACAGTTTCTTTATCCATTCTTTGGTTGAGAGACATCTAGGTTGTTTCCAGTTTCTGGCTCTTACAAATAAAGCTGTTATGAATATAGTTGAGCAAGTTTCCTTGTGGTATGGTGGAGCATCTTTTGGGTATATACCCAGTAGTGGTATAGCTGAGTCTTGAGGTAGAACTATGCCTAATTTTCTGAGAAACTGTCAGATTGATTTTCAAAGTGGTTGTTCAAGTTTGCACTCCCACCAGCAATGGAGGAGTGTTACCCTTTCTCCACATCCTCACCAGTATGTGCTGTCACTTGAGTTTTTTATCTTAGCCATTCTGAAATGTATAAGATGGAATCTCAGAGTTGATTTGATTTGCATTTCCCTGATGGCAAAGGTCATTGACTATTTCTTAGTACAATCATCCCCATTTTATTTTATTTTATTTTATTACGCATGTATAAGACAAACTCCATACAGCAGGGAGAACCGTGTGACAATCATGAGAATAATGAATTCTATACATGTTACATTCATAGTGACTTGCCCATCTGCATTCATCTCGTTTGAAGTAGGTGTTTATCCTGTCTTGTTGGGTCTAAATTTCCGAATGAGATTCAATATCTGTCCTATCTCAACTCTAATAGCTTAACTTCTTTATCTTGATCGAAAACGATCTTGTCCCCTAACCAACTAAGCTTGGTTGTAAAA
The DNA here is from genome assembly GCF_903995435.1 of Acomys russatus. Lineage (NCBI taxonomy): Eukaryota > Metazoa > Chordata > Mammalia > Rodentia > Muridae > Acomys > Acomys russatus. The sequence continues at coordinate 59,075,046 of NC_067169.1, read as the reverse complement.
CTATACCATCTTGTCTTCAATGCCCCTCAGAGACTTGAGAAGGAATAAAACTTAAATTCCTGAGTGAACCAGCAATGTGGGTTAGCAGCTTCCAAAATACACAAATTGACTTAAGACAGTTTACTGCCTGACCAGTTACCCAAAACACTTTATAACGTTGGGGCCTCATCTTCAGCTTTCTGGCCTAATATCTCTGCCAGACTTGTTCGCAGGGCAGGAACTATTGAGGACTTGCTTACCCTGACTTGGCAGAGTGTGGCCATGAACTGTTTTCTTATAAAACCCAGGACTACCAGCCCAGGGAAGGCATCACCCACAATGAGCTGGGCCCTATCCCATAAATGGTTTTTAAATATATTTTGTTAACTTATTCATATTACATCTAAATTGTTATCCCATCCCTTGTATCCTCCCATTCTTCCCTCCCTCCTGTTTTACCCTTACTCCCTTCCCCTATGACTGTGACTGAGGGGGGAACTCTTCCCCCTGTATGTGCTCATAGGGTATCAACTCTCTTCTTGGTAGCCTGATATCCTTCCTCTGAGTGCCACCAGGCCTCCCCATCCAGGGGACGTGGTCAAATATGGGGCACCAGAGTTCGTGTGAAAGTCAGACCCCACTCTCCACTCAACTGTGAATAATGTCCTGTCCATTTCTTTAAGTGCTTCTCTGCCATTAGAGATTACTCTGTTGAGAATTCTCTGTTTAGATCTTTAGCCCATTTTTTAACAACATTATTCACAATACCCACAAAAAATCAAAGTATCTTGGTATAACTCTAACCAAGCAAGTGAATGGCTTGTATGAAAAAAACTTCAAGTCTCTGAAGAAAGAAATTGAAGAAGATATCAGAACATAGAAAGATCTTACATGCTCATGGATAGGTAGGCTTAGCATAACAAAAAATGGCCATCTTACCAAAAAGCAATCTACAGATTCAATGCAATCCCCATCTACCTCATTTTTTTAATCAGGTTATTTGGTTCGATGATGTCTAGCTTCTTGAATTCTTTACAAATTTTGAATTTCAGCCCTCTGTCAGATATAGAGTTTACCATTCTGTGGGCTGTCCTTTTATTCTGTTGACAGTGTCCTTTGCCCTACAGAAGCTTTTCAAATTCAAGATAACTTCATTTATTAATTGTTGATCTTAGTGCCTGAGATGTTGGTGTTCTGTTCAGGAAGTTGTCTTCTGTGGCAGTGAGTTCAAGGCTCTTCCCCCACTTTCTTTTCTCTTTAGTGTAGTGTGTCTGGTTTTATGTTGAGTGGTACATTATACTTATCTTTGTTTAGAGGATGGGAAAGTACCTGGGGTTCAACCGTTACCAATTCATCCTCAAAGTCCACACAGAACTAATACTATTCAAATACTATAGCAGAGGGAGATCAGAGCTTAATATTAAGTAAATTTCCTATTTCACTGTCTGTCTTATGTTTTTTAGAGGCAGGGTCTTTCACTGAACTAGAGGGTTCATGTAGGTGTGCACACTAATATATCTGTGCATAGAGACCAGAGGTGAGCATTAGGTATCCACTCTTCACTTTTTTTGGGGAAAAAAAAAAAGGGCTATCAATGAATTTGCAACTCACCAACTTCACTCAGGTGGCTGCCTAACAAGCCCCAGGTACCCTCTGTCTCCTTAGTGTTGGTACAATAGGTACATGCCACTATGCCAGGCTTTTTATGTGGATGCCAAAGAATCCCAGCTCATGTTCTCATCTTTCATGGCAAGCACTTTCCTAATCTAATAATCAATCTCCTGACTCCTTAAATATTTCTATATATTTATGATAGAGTCAAATATTGGCTAGTCTAGTAAGGAAAAGAAAGTGTTTCAGTAAACCAAACTTTGAGGGTATTGATTGATTTAAAATAAAGAAAATGAACCAAGGTCATCTTAAATACTATATACTCAATATTAAATAACAGAATATTTTCATTTCATTTACACAGATCCAAGACAAATGAAGTCCAGTGTTGAGAGTAGGGAGTAGACAGAGGCTCCTACCCCTAACCAAGAAGCAGTCTGCAAGTGGCATCTTCTTGCAAAGAAAAAAATTAGTTTTCTCTAATGGAGTTTCGTTGGGTATATTAACCACACATCAGGGCAAGCCCTCCAGCAATACATGGCCAACACAAAACAAACTCAATGCTACTTTTGTAGACATTTTGTCTTATATTGTTTGTTTTGACATTTTTTACTTATTTGTCTTTTGCTTGTACATTATAGCTTCAGATTTTGTGTTTTTGTCCTGTGTGTGTGTGTGTGTGTGTGTGTGTGTGTTCCTTGTGCCACTCATGTGGTTTGGCTAGTTGGTTTTTTTTTAACTATTTTCTAAATTGAGAGAGAGAGAGAAAAGGATATGGAGTTAGAAAGTGGAAAAAATCTGGGAGGAGTTGGGGAAGGAGAAATCATAATTAGAATATGTTACATGAAATTTTTAATGAAAATCTCTAAAGATTAAAAAATGAAAGAAAGTAGTGAGATGAATAAAAGGAATAGAAGAAGAAAAGGCAAAAAAAATTACCCACAATAGAATGGATTTGTATAAAAGTAATTATTGTCTACAAATATGAAAATAAGAAACAAGTTTAAATGACCAAAGAGAAAAAGTGCTGTTCAGGCAACTGCATATCAACTCAACACATTAATATGACATAAATAAGTCCAAATTGGTAAATTTGAAAATAATATGTGTGTGTGTGTGTATAAGATACAATAAATAGACAATTCTGTAGTTGAATCACATGTTCTCTATGGCTAATAGCACTTTAAAGTGTTTGAATGCAGTTGAAGATTGAAAAGTAATGCATATATTTTCATACAGTAATTGCTCTTCTTTACATTATCACTATGAGCTACTATAGTAAAAACTTTATTATTTTTATGTGAAGTCCATACTCTATACCTCCATATATTTTTGAATATGTATCAAATTGTTCAAAAGCATATGATAGACAGTATATAAAAATACTTTGTCTTATGAAATTCTCCAGTGAGTTTTGAGTGAAACTAGAAATGGAGCTTGAGGGTCAAAGAGAAGGAGAAAGCTGGACAAAAGTCTAAATTTTAGTTTACTATCTAAAAACTGAAACTGAAATACAAAAAAAAAAAGCATAGTCTAGCACGCAGAGCCACTGAATAAATACATTCTGGGCATAATATTTTTACTGGATAGCTTCCATCCTTCCTTTCCCTTACATTTTTAGAAACTGATTTTTCTCACTTCACAGCCACAGCTTTGTTACAGGCTTCTCTCTCTCTCTTTCTCTCTCTCTCTCTCTCTGATTCATTATGCCACTTTCTACATCAATTCCTGCAACCTTGCCATAGTCTAGTACATCTACTACACTGTGAGATACTTGCTTTGTTTCTTGTTTTTAAATAGTCATTTTTGTTTTCTGCTTTAAAGTCTTTTGGCAATTTCTATCATCATATGAATCTATGACATTCTACTACATAATGAAGTATAAATGTCATGGATAACACATTAATCTCTGAACCTTATCATAGTTCCTAATATAGTATACAAGAGTATACTTGATTATTAAAAGAAGAAAAATGTGGTTAAATACTTAAAGTTAAAAGCTAAGTAGCTAAAATGAGAATATAGTTTACAAATACATTTGCATTCATTTCTTCTTAAAATCTAAACAATTATTTAAAAGTTTACAGTGCATAACTCCATTGCACAATGGTTTAAGTAAAGTATCCTTTGTGCATCCATAGTGCAGCATTGCAAAGTAGTGTTTGAAACTCATTACTAAACCATCTTATGAGAGAAATGGCTTTTGTATGTCAAAACTCTAGTCCTTTGCAAAAGAAACAAGAACACTAGAAACAATTAGCAATATCAATTTCATCATAATTTTGTCAACTAACCAAAAGCTTAAAATAATCTGAGGAGCACTTACTTATTCAGGAAAATTCGCTAAACTTTAATAGAAACCGTGATCTTTGTTGCATTTTAATTTTCCCTATTTTCATCCTACCTTTCCTCATTCCATACTGGCCTTAAAAATCCAACAATGTATATTTATGAAAGTTATAGAAAACATTGAAGAGATTAAAGGGGGTTGACTGATCCCCCAAAATGCCTTTTCTAAATAATTGTCATTATTTGACCAGAGTACCAGCTCCCCATGAACACTGTTATAGGCCTATAATTTATTTGATTGACAGAGAGCTCACACTGTGGGAAAAAGCCTATTTTGGGGCATTTATTTTAAAAGAAAATAACAGCAATTTGTTAAAATTGCACCTCCTGAGGTAACAATACTAGTTGGGACAGGGGGAAAAAAAGACTAACCAAAAATTTAAGTTAAAAAAAAATCTCATGGTGAGATTTTCATGTTTTTTTAAATAACTCTGATAAAGTCTTGAAAATATACAATGCTACATGGACATGTGTGGCTACATGCATGCTTAAACCTGTGTGCTTGCTCATGAAACAAAGAGATCGTAATATCTTGTTTAGTGTAAGTTTTGTGTTTGAGACTTAAGAGAAGGAAATATTGAGAACTAAGGCATAGTTACCAAATGCTCTGACTCCATGTTGCAGAGAAGAAAAACAACAGGAACAAAAATGTGACTAACACACAGCCAAATTGAGCCAAAAGAAATAGTCTGAGAAAAAATCAAGACATTGGACAAGGTTGACAAATGCATAGCCAAACTGACCAAAAGAAAGACACAAATTGGAAAAAAAATGGAGACAGAAGGAGAAAGGTCATTGCAGATTTTTGTGCAATCCAAAGACTCACTGGGGGATATGTTTGAAAACTTAAATAGGAAAAAAGCAAAAAAATTCCTCAAAGCCTGAGCTCTTACTTTGATTCTCCTATGCTGTGATAAAACACTACCAACAGCAACTAAGGGGTAAAGGGATTTATTTGGCTCACATTTCCACCTTAACAACCCTTCACTGAAGGAAGTCAAGGTAGAAACTCGAGCAGGAACCTCCAGCAAAGACTATGGAATAACAACATAAGTTACAAAAAATAAAAAATAAAAAGCTCACATAGCCAAAAAGATATTTCACTGCATATTCAAAATCTAGAAGAAAGGATATTTAAGACTATAAATACTTCTCATCTTATGTAAACATTTTGCAATATACACACATATTACAACACTTCACGTATCTCCATAAATGTGTTCATTCTTTCATGGTTTTGCATCAATTAAAATAAACTTTTAGTATTACAACAGTCAAAATAAACTTGCATTTTGATGAAATTATACATTTCTAGTGAATGCATGTTCAAGGAGAGAACAGAAAAGTCATAAGTAAGATGAGCTGTTTTCTAATTGTTATCCACATCTGGATCTTTTTGCATAATGGAAGGAGAAAACTTTGACTGTACGTTTAAATTTATTAATTGTTTTTCTATTATATGAACAAACCTCATTCAGTAACTATGATTTCAAAAAAAACATTTAAGTGTTTAAAGTCTTATATGTACCCCAAAGTCATTTCAAACTTAAAACATCGTTGCACCTAGTGACTGAAGCTTGCTATTAATTTTAGATGAGCTTAAATTGATTTTAAATTGTCTAGGTTGTTTCAGAGTTTGATTTAGCTCATTTCGAATTGTTTCCCTCACTTCGTTCACTCCTCCAAGGGTTGTTTAGGTAGTCCTGGATGCTGAAATAGGGCCATGGCATCTGGGAAAGTCACTGTCTATGAATATTGGCATACTTACGCACAGAAATCCATTTCTCCTGGACTAATGACTCCCCACTGTGTCAGCAATGGCTAAAACAATGGCTTCAGTTACACCTGTCTTTCATAGTCCCCATCCACATTATATATGAGAATCACAACTCTCCCCTCCCCATCTTGCTTCTCTCTCCTTTTCATCCTGATAGTATATTAATATAGGTAGCTTCAGGAAAGCTATTATCTTCCACTACTCTAAATGTGAAAATGTGTGTTAAGTTCCTTTGTTTCTCAAATGCTCTCTTCTGAGGGCCCATTCTAAGAAAACAATTAAAAACAAACCCTATTATTTTTCTATGATGTTTATCCTCCACAATCTCTCTCCCTCCCTCCCTCCTCCCCCCCCCCCCTTCTCTTTTCCTTTTACTGAAATGCTGAGGATTAGTCCCATGTACTTAAAAATGTTCTACCACTGAGCAGCATGTCTGGCCCTACATCAGTTTTATAAATCAATCTAAAAGACATGACCTGGTATTTATTGGTGTGAAGTAATAGCTTGTAGGTTTTTTGAATCTTTTTTCCCACTTTCATTGAAAATAGTTTTCTCATACAATATGTCCTGATTACAGTTTTCCCCTCCCTCTACTCCTCTCAGTTCCTTTCTACCTCCCCTCCCATCTGGATCCATTTCCTTTCTGTCTTTCACGGTGACTTTTGCATAAAACTATAAATATTATATCTGAAACCTATAAAAGAATTAACTTAGTTCCTGCCTATGATACATCACTCCCTGGGTTCACTCCCCAGCATTGGATAAACTAGTATGGCAACACACTGGGGAAATGGACAAGGAAAAATAAAAAAAAAAACCTACAGTCATCTTTGGCTATATATCAAGTTCAATGCCAGTCTGAGCTACATGAAACACTTTTTCAAAAAAACAAAAAATTCTCAAAAACACAAATCTGAATTTACAGTTGGAAGTATCAGGCATATGAGTTACATCTCCAGCCCATAGATTCTTAACATTCTTTTGTTATGTGACTGTAAAATTTCATGGGTCGTCTTGCATAATGAAACATGTAATTCATGGTAATCTGAATCCTTTTTTTTTTCTAGTATTCATGGTTACTCATTTTTAGTTCAGAATAAACTGTTTCCTATTCCATTTAAAGCAACCATTGATATTGACACATAGAAAGACAGTCTGTTTTCAATATCTTGGAATGTTTTGAAATGTTTGTTTTAATTACATTTTGTGAGTTTATTCTGTATTTTTAATATATAAATTTCTCTATATGCAAATAGAAGTAGTTTTGCTTTTTAAATTAATTATTAGATGCAATGTGGTGTGTGTGTTTTGTTACGCATTCTTACACATATATGCCATCATGCCTTCTTTTGGTTGACTCCACTGCACCTCCCTTGTGCTTCTAAATATCTAGTTTCCATCTTCATTACAAGTAGGCCCTCCTTCTGCTTTCATATCACATGTGTTTCATTACCTTCTCTTTGCCCACATTTTAGGATCACTTCCTTAGCTCTCACGATCCCTTTCTAGTTTCGAGCCTACACACATATGCACACACCTATGGGTTTCCTGTTCTGTAGGCTGCCTCTTCCCTCTGGAAATGAGTACCTTTTCTGTGCAGAATTATCATTTCAGGAAATTCCATTTTCCATTTCTTGGGATTATTTCCTACTTCATTCTTCTAATCATGAATACCTATATTTTCCAGCATCATTTGTTCAAGATATTGTTTTTTAGACAATGTAGGTTTTGGAACCTTGATGTAAAAATAGGTAGATATAGTCATGTGTTGTTGTTTATAATTCTGGAGTCTTTATTCTAGACCACTGATATGTGCATGTGTTTTGTGCAAATACTATAAGATTTTGTTACTATGATTCTACAGTACTCTTGAAATCAGGTGCTGTGATAATAACTTCAGCACTGTTCTTTTCTACTTATGATTGTTTGGGCTATTAGTGTCTTGTTTTTCCTTGTGAATTTAAAGATAATTTTTTTCTGGTTACTTGAAGAATGTCATTGGAGTTTTGATGGGAATTTTTTGAATATGTAAATAAATTTTGAAAACATAGCAATATTTATAGTATTAATTCTGACAAAGAATATACATGGAAGATTTTTTCTTCCACTATATCTTTTTAATTTATTTTAATTTAATTTAATTTAATTTAGTATCTTAAAATGTTCATTTTAGAAGGCCTTTAACCTCCTTGGTTTTATTTATTTACTATATAATTTTAAGAAGCTATTATGAATGAAATTTTTTTCTTGATTTCTATCTTGGCAAGTTTGTGACAGGTCTGTGGAAAGGCTAATATTTGGTATGATGAATTTTTTTATTCCTGTTACTTGGATAAAATTATGCATAAGTTCTAGTAAATTTCTGGTTGAGTCTTTAGGTGTAGCATCAGATCATCTGATAATAAGCATATATCTATTTCTGACTTTCTAGTGTATAATCATTTTTTTCTTGAATAATAACAATAGTAGTTTTGAGACTAGACATCATTGGCTCCCTCTTGATTTTAGGGGAAATCCATTTCATTCTCTCCCCAATTCAGTACAATGTTAGCTACAAGTTTATCATATATAACCTTTATTATGTTACTTTCTTTCTCTTATTTTCTCCAGAGCCTACTTCCATATTAAACAATTTAAGAGACTTTACTGTCTGTGATGAGAAGGCTATATGAGTTCTGTTTTTTAGGTCCACTTAAGAACTGTATTTTATTAATTTTCATGTCATCTGGCAGTGTTTTTTAATTTTTAAATCTCATTTCTCAGCTTTCATTTTGATGCATTTGAAATAATTTTATTTCATTTTGATTCCTTTACATTTATCAGCATGTAGCACAGGCTGAATTTTAACTATGTAGCCCAAGATGACATGAAACTCAAGATTCTCCTGAATCAGAATTCCAAGTGCTAGAGTAACAGATATACACCATTTCACCAAGGTAAGGCACTTCCATCTTTTTGTTGAGTTTTTTGGAAACAGCTTTGTATTTTTTCAAGTTCATATTTTTTTCTTTTCATTTTTTTCAAGACAGGGTTTCTCTGTGTAATAATTCCTGATTGTCCTAGACTCATTTTTTAGACCAGGTTGGCCTTGAACTCACAGAAATCTACCTTCCTCTGCCCCCTGAGTGCTGAGATCAAAGGCCTGTGCCACCATACCTGGCTCAAGCACATTGTTCCTTAGATCAACCACTTTAAAATTTGTGGACATATTATCTACTCAGTTTCCACTACCTGATTTTTACTGTTACGTGACATTATAGTTTCCTGGCATGAAGCATTTCTCAGACATTGAGTGATCCATTATTTATTGATCATTCTAATCTGGTTTGTTTTTAACTGTATCTCTGAGTAAGTCTTGAACTACTTCCATTGTCTCAGCCTTGTTGTGTTGTTTCACCAGATTTAGTTTTCTGGGAGTATAGTGAAAGTATGTTCTCAGCATTTGGTACTACAAGGCAATAGTAGTTTCTTTTCTTGCTCTAGCAAAATATGTGGCAAAAGCATCTTAAGAGAAGGTTTACTTTGGCTCATAGCTCAAGGATGTAGAACATCATTGCAAGTAAAACATAACAGCAAGAATCTGAAGAACTGATCACATTTTGTCTATCACCAAGAAGGGAAGCGGAGAGCTGAGTACTACATTCGATTTAGTCTAGTACTCTATGCCATGGAATGTTACATCCCACAGTTAGGGAGCATCTTTCTGCTCAAATATTGCCAGTCTAGAAAATCCCTCACAGACGTGCTCAGAGACTTATTCTCAGGTAATTCTGGATCCTATCAAGCTGACAATCATATTAATCATCACACACACACAAAATCCAAGCTCAAGTTTTCCTAAATAGTCTGTTGTTTACAATGACCTAGGAGAATAGCTGAAAATTATAGTCTGTCAACACAAATCTCTCATTAGGCATGAGGTACTCCTACATGCCTCATCTCTAGTGAATAAATACCTCATCTCCAAGATCTAATGTCGAACATGTAGCCTTCAAAGCCATCAATCTGTTTCACCCACTAATGTCCATAGCTTAGCAGAAGCAGAACAACACTGGAGGAGGGCTAAGTCCTGCATTATTATGGACTGCCAAACACTAATGTGATACAGAATTCAACAATGCCACAATCAGCCACAGGTGAGGCTGACTAGAATGCATCTCCTAGCTTATCTTTTCATGCCTTCCAAGAGGCTGCACGTTTACCAAGGTTCCATCCTGGGATCTCCTTTGTCATGGGTTTCATCAATTAAGCACAAATTCCACAGCAAAGTTTTATCCCATAAGCCTGCTGTTCAAGATTAGAGTAATGTTGGTGAAGGCAATCATATGAACACCTAGGCTGATGCTAAGCTCAATTGATCTTGAGTTTCATAAATACAGGCTGATGCTATGCTGAATCAATCTTAAATTTTATAGGTTCATGAACCCACAGGGTCTCAGGGGTGCACGAAGTCCCATGTATCATAAATATTAATGTGTTCCACCAGGGATCTGGGGACTGATAACAGTCTAGTTTCTATATATATTATTTATTCATTTAATAAATATGCAAAGGCTATCATTCCAGGAACATAAGTAGCAGCAGGAAATAAAATGGGCAAGTATAGTGAAAAAGTCTGTAAACAACAGTGAGCAACTTGATTTTTTTTCTTGGTTTTCTATAGTCATGGTTTATAAATGAAATTATTATTTTTATTTGTTTATTTTTGAAATTATAATTACATTTCTCCCTTCCCTCTCTGTCCGGACCCCCTGGACAATCAACTGGGACCCTCGGACCCCTAGGGAGAGAACGGGGGACAAGAGACATGAAGAACGGACAACTAGTCAAGGAGTCTGATCAAGCTGACAAAATTTTATTTTTTCACAGGCAATTATATACCATTGAAGCAGGAGGCTGAGTGTGGTCATCCGGGTGGGCAGTTTTCACAAGATATCAGGAAGTCAGGAAGTTTGGCAGGGGGAGGGCCCCTGTGGTTCTGGGGCTGGGCGAAATTGTTAGGCATCTGGAACCACAAGATGTTATCTATAGACTATTTCGCTCATCCTCTGAAGGCCTCTGTAATTCCGGGAATACTGAGAACAGCTGGAGAGTACCTTGAGGGAGGGGAAGAGGTCGCTAGGCAGCCTTCTGGAATGTACCCTGAGGCAAGGAGGGAAAGAGGTCACAAGGCAGCCTGCCCCAGGTCCACTCAATGTATTATGCCATGGTCCGAGATGCTTGCCTGCTATGGTCTTGGCTCCCCACACCTCTCCTCCCTCTAAACCCTCCCCTATACCCCTCTAGTTCTCTTTCAAACTCTTGCATCTTTTTAATTAATTCAACAAACTTTCTATAAATATTTGGCAAGATCATTGTTGAAATATTGTTCATCCAATTTAAGATAAATGAATAGAAAAGTGAAAATAGGTGAAGAATAATGGATTGAAATTAGTCAGAGGTTTCAGTGGATCGTTCATTAAAGAATAATTGTGGTGGCAAGGTATGTATAAAGAGTCTAGGAAGTTAGGACATTGTGAAAAACATGATACTTGATAGAGGTCACTCCAGTTATGCCATTTTTTTGTAGTTTAACCTGTAGCTGATCTGGTCTCTCCACTTCCAGTTGTCATTACTAAATTCTTTCTCCCCCTTAGAATTGATTTTTTAAGTTCTAAACCCACTGTGGTACTATTTGGAGGTATAAGTATTGGGAAGTGATTTTTGTATAGATGTGGTCATATGGATAAGGTTGCCATGATGCGATGCTCTAAAGAATAAGAACACACAGTAACTCCTCTGTCATGTAAGGGGTTATGCTCCCCAGACAGACAGTAAAAAGTGAGGGAGGATTCCATTGTGCTCAATAGTATGAATATTCATGTCCACTGGCAAGCTGAGTGACATGAATATTCAGCAAACTAGTAGAGCCTTAGAACGGGCCCAGAACAGGGTTATGGCTGTTTTCCCTCAGGTGCTGGCAGATCTGGTACCTCCCCATAGTGACAGTAGGATGGCTGGCTGTTCCAAACCTTGGTCCAAACAGTATATAAAAAGCTTGCTGCTGCACAATAAAAGTAGATCTGCACTCGGTGATGGTCTCCAAAGTCTGGTTCCCAGGTTGGTGTCTTCCTCTCCTTCACCCCCTTCTGGATCCCAGTTCCCACAGTCTTGTACACCAGAAAAAGAGCTCTAACCAAGAGGTGAATCAACAGGTAACTTATTCATAAGATTCTAGCCTCTAGAAATGTATGAAAAATAAGTAGTTGTTTATTCCACAAATCTGTGGTAGTTAATTACAGAAGACCCGGTAGGCGAAGACATCAACCTAGAATACCAATGAACAGCATATCTTCAGATTAAATTTTTTCACTGTTAATGAGTTATTTTAGGTAATTTCTCTGGAACTTTATAAGGATTCAAGAGTTGTTATTTTTATCATTGTTGTTATCATCATTAGTACACTTACCATTATCTTAAATCCAGTCTCTGGAGTCACAACAGTCATAAGGGCCCTAGTCATTTGTAAATAGATAACTGTAAGCAAGCTAAAACTGCAAGAATATATGAACACTTATATAGAACATACATGAACAGTGTGTGTGTGTGTGTGTGTATGTGTTTGTGTGTGTGTGTGTGTGTGTGTGTGTGTGTGGTTTGATGAGGGCAAGAGAGAAAAGAGAGAGAGAAAGTTGTATGAACAATAAATATCATGAACAGTATTGCTGTGGAAGCAAGCTTCGACCCTGGAGATGGGCTTTTTCTGGCTTCCTAGTTTTGATGCTTGTTCCTTGGGACAGTTTTTACTGTTCCTTTCTTTTGTGGATGTATTCCTATGAGAACTTGCTTTCTCTATGCATGAGACACACCATCCCTTTTGTCTTTGTCACAAAACATTTTTCTCTGTGATAAAACTCTGTCACACTCACAAAAGAAATAGCATATATGGTCATCAGTCTTCCATTTGGTTTCTTTACCTTACACTGCCTCTTGTACCATTTTGGATCAAATTCATTAAAATTGTATTTTACGAGGATCCTAAATATATGATGTTTTTTAAGTCATCTGAATTTTTCATATTATAGCCAAAAAATGGAAATGTCTCTTGTACAATGTTTAGACTTTTAAAAGACTATTTATAGGGTACTTTGAATATTTATTTTTAGGTGACATATAATATAAATAATAAACATGTGAAATATTTTCTTCACTAGTTGAGAAATAAAACAGAAAAATACACAACTAATCATTTATTCCTCATAAACATTATAGTAGTAATACAATAAAATACCAACTGTCCTGAATTAAATATTTAGACTTTCAGACGTTTGAAAACACTATACTGGAAATTTTAACCTTCGAGCCAATTTTGTTTTCTGTCTTGTATAATTACTCTGTGGTTTACACTAAATGTCAATAAACAGTACTAATGCTCTATATCTATAGTGCCCTACTAGTATTACTATCCCTGTACTCTCAAGGCAAATATACAAAAGAATATTCATCATTGAAAAACTAATGATTCAATAAAAGTGGCAAGTTACCAGCCTAAGGATTGTCCAGTGTAAGAGAGCCTTAAACATCTAGCCTTCCCATTGTGATAAACTAAAAGTGACTGTATCTAAAGGTTAAGAAATAAATACATTAACTCTATAATCTTAGACTTACACCTACATTTCAGTCTCTGTACTTTCCCCTGTATATTTTATGACCAATTCTACAGAGAAAGGATAAGAAAAAACATCCTTATCATCCAGTAGCAAATCTGCCACTTGTTGAAGGGGGGAAAGTGGTACTATTTTCTACTTCTTCACTGGATGCATTCTCTCTTTCTACTAACTGTAACCTGCTTAGAAACACCCTTCTGTATCACTTACTTCCCTCTGAACATTGATTGTTCATAAATAGACAAAAGGGGGTCAATCGTGCTCAACAAGTCACTTATTCTTTCTGGTTCTGTTTTATTATCTTTACACTAAAAGTGTTTTCTGTATGCATTAAAATATAGAGAAGATTTACAAGACAAAACACCAAGGTCAAATTTGGTAGATCTGGGTTTGTCTTAGTTATTGTTCTATTTCTGTCAAGAGACACTATGATAACGGCAGCTCTTATAGAAAAAAGTTGGGCATGGTGGCGCACGCCTTTAATCCCAGCACTCGGAAGACAGAGGCAGATGGATCTCTGTGAGTTTGAGGCCAGCCTGGTCTACAAAGTGTGTCCAGGATAGCCAAGGCTACACAGAGAAACCTTATCCCCAAAAAACAAAACCAACCAAACAAACAAAAAACACTTTGCCTAGGATCTGCTTACAGTATCAGAGGTTTAGCCCGTTATCAGCATAGTGGCATAAAGGCAAACATGGTGTTTTAGGATCTGGGAGTTCTACCTCCAGATCTTCAGGCTACAGGAAAGAGAGAAAGCCTGGGCCTGGCTTTTGCTTTCCAAACCCCAAAGTCTACCCTCAGTGACACACTTCCTCCAACAAGGCTACATCTACTCCTACAACTATGCACCTCCTAATCTCTATCATCTGGCATCACTCCCTAATGACCAAGCATTCAAACACATGAGTCTATGGGGGCATCCTTATTCAAACCACCATATTCCACTTCCGGGCCCCCATAGGTTTGTAGCCATATCATATTGCAAAATTGCATTCAGCCCAACTTTAAAGGTGGCCATACTTTAACAGTCTCAACACCATTTAAAAGTTCAAAGTTTCTTCTAAAGACAATCTCTTAACTATAACTCCCTATAAAATCAAAAGTTGAAAAACAGATCACATATTTCCAATATACAGTAGCACAAAATATATATTACCATTCAAAAATGGAGGAAAGGGAGCATAATGAAGAAATACTGGACCAAAGCAAGACCAAAAACTAACTCTGCAATCTCCAATCTCTGCATCTCTATGTCTGATATTAAAGCACTATTCAGATCTCCAACTCCTTCCAGCTTTGCTGATTGTAACACACTTCTCATTCTTAGCTTGGTTCCAATCCCATTAGAAGCTCTCCTTGGCAAGTATCCCACAACTCCGGCATCTCCATCATCTTGGGGTCTCCAAGGCAATCCAGGTCTCACATTCACAGCTTCATGCAATGGCCTCTCTGCGCTTCCATGCAGGGACATATCTGCCACACCCCTGGCCTCAATAGCTTTCCTTGGACATAGAGGGAGAGTCCACAACCCTTTTCTTGTATGTATCCTTGACTTGAAAGCCAAAACCACATGGCCAAAGCTGCCCAGTTCTGTTGCTTGCTAGAGCTGGAACATGAGCCGCTCATGCAAATTTTCACCAGCTTTCTGTTTCCAATGGTTTCCTTCACTGCATAAGCTTAGCTACCCTGTAACATGCTCATAGACCAAGCTAGCCGAGAACTCAGAGATCCGACAGCTTCTGCCTCGCCAGTGTTGGATTAAAGGCCTATGCCACCACACCCAGCCCTAAACATTCCTTAAATTTCTTTTCACAAATTAGAAGTTTAGCTGGGTGGAGGTCTTGCCCTGAGGTCACCACTTTATTCCACATAGTCTCAGACTTTTCTTTAAATTCTTTATTTCCGTGAGTACTGGACTTAGCTCCATTGCACTTCCTGGGGCTCTTTTTCACCTCACAATATACATTTTGTATTTTTCCTTACTTTAGCTTGTTTCTTTTCATTATATAGTTGCATAATCCTGGCCACTAATAAGAAAGTAACACAATAAATACTAGGGTATTTTGGAATTTCTTCTGTCAACAGGATTATTCCAAAACACTGCAATTTGGCCTCCAGCAGAGTTTTTAAACAAGGGCCAAAACCAGCCACATTATTTGCCAAAACACCACAAGAATGGTTCTTAGGCCACTTAGTCCTATACATCTCTTCTGGAACCTCTTAAGCCAGACCACTGTCATAATCTACATCACTCTCAGCATCACTGTCTTCCCTGATCTTACGACTATGGCCAATGAAGCCCCCACTTAGAAGTGTTCAATTGCTTTCCTAATCCAAAATCCCCAGAGCCCTATTCCACCAACAGGAAGCATGGGCAGGCCTATCACAGTAAGACGTCTCAGCTATCTCTGGCACCATCTATGGTCTGCAAGCATGCTATCATGCTTCCATAGTGATAATGGACTAAACCTCTGAAACCGTAAGCCAGCCTCAATTAGATGCTTTCCTTTATAAAAAGCTTCTATGGCCATGGTGTCTCTTCACAGCAACAGAGCATTGACTAAGAAATAAGTACAGTTGAAGGAAGTTTATTTCAGAAAAATTCCTCTCATGGTTTTGAGGCAGGCACCACCTTGAAGCATACACTATATATATACCAATGACGTTCCTCCATAGACCATTTGAAGACTTCCCAGTCTTTAGCAAGTCTCTTAAGTTTGTGGATTCTTCATATTGGTTTTTTCATCAGCCATCATTTGTCGTAGTAAAATCATCTAGATTGCTAACTGTGAGAAGTAATGAGATATAATTTGCCCCTACTTTGTCTACTCAGCAATTCTAAAGTGAATGCTTTCTTTATGGCTTTTATTTTGAAGCAGATATGCAAATTTATTGAAGGTATGTTAAGATAGGCTTAAACATGAGGGTTAATGGAGAGCCACTCATAAAGAAATATATACCCAACAGCATAGATATAAGCTTCCTTAAAGAGTTGCTTCGTTTATATCTATATATTAAAAAGTTCTGAAGTGGCTACAAAGAAGACAAGTAAATGTGATTAACTGCTTACTCAAACAACCAAAGGCAGTTATATTGATTTATAGTAGTTTTTTTTTCCTATGACAATTCTATATTTGTTGCATTTTATTCACTGTCTATTTTCCATTTCTATTATTTCTCAAAACTGCCAGGTCAAAATGATTAACACCTTCTCCATTGCTATTTCCATTAGAAGAAAACATGCCCACAAGCTGAATAAAACTACAACATACATAATGTATCAATGTTTATTCTTTTGTTTAATTTTGGTTTTGGTTTTGTTTTGAGACAGGGTTTCTCTGTGTAGCTTGGCTGTCCTGGACTCCGTTTGTAGACCAGGCTGGCCTAGAACTCACATAGATCTGCCTACCTCTGCCTCCCTGGGTACTGGGATTAAAGGTGTGCACCACCAAGCCCCGCTTCAAAGTTTATTCTTAGTATGGGGATAACAACTGCCAGCGGTAGTGTGATAGCTGGCCCTATGGTGCTTGGTGGCCAGAAGCAGCCATTTAGGAAATTATTCTGGAGGACCTGAAAGCAGAAGCCGATGTGCAACTCCTAACACTCATGCTGCAACATATAATGCTCTTCCTGTCTGTGATGGTAGGTGGTGATGATGTTGGTGTTGATGGTGATTTAGAGTTGATATTATGGTTCTAGAATTATAAAAAGCATCATGGATCTGTGAAATCACCAAATTGATAGTATATGGATGGCTGATAGTTTCATTGATTTGAGAAGAAAGCAAACTGAACTGGACATCAAAATACTTTGGTACTAATGCAAGTCTGGTCACTCACTAAAGTTTGTAGTAAATTTCTTTCCTTCTCTTTGGGCATCTACTTTCCATATATAAAATAATAGTCTTTGATTAATGCTTTCATTTTCAGAAAAAGACAATACAATTCAATTGCTTACTAAATATGGTAAAGTGAGCAAAAAGATTCTTTATTCTGACAGTTATATCAAATCAATTCCTACTATTTTTGAATAGTGTGCTACTACTGTGCATATTCACTTGCACATCATAAATATAATAAATTTAAAAAGCTTAGTATTTAGTTTTCTCAGTTTTTCAAAGTGAAAACTCCAAACTGGAGCTTTGTCTGTGTTGTTCCAAAACTCTCCAATATCTAATACAGAAAACAATTGTCTTCTGAAAACATGTAATATCTTGTTTATTTGTGCTCTAGAAGAAAATTGTTGTTGCTATTGTTTTCGTGTACTCAGGGGAAACATCTAACTCCATCCTTCTGAGCCTTAAGACATGAAGCCTGGCCTAAAGGAAAAATGCTGACCACTACTTGGGGAAGATGCCCTCTGCTATGTGTCTCCTAATGAAAATCCTATAAGACTAGTCTATAGATTTACTAAAGTAGGCTTGAATTCTTAAAGGGAAGGAAAAGAATCACACAAAATCCTAGGAGTCTGACCTTTTCCATTAGCTTTTTAAATTCTACTCAATGTCGTTTACTTAATATTACAATTATAGAGAGAGATGAAGTTCAGCAAATAGCCTATCCATGAGTCTTAAGTAACTCTCTGATAAAAACAAGTTCACTGACAATTGATGTTTCACACAATAAAAACTACCTTAATTCTTGAAGTAAGGAAGTGAAAGCAAGAACTATATCACAAGTCTGTAAACTACCAATTTATCTGTTTTAAGTAGAAATTACAGAACAATTGATAACTATGATTCTGTTGTTTTGAAATTGGAGTAAGTATATCTTGATTTGGTTCAATATGTGTGTGTGTGTGTGTGTGTGTGTGTGTGTGTGTGTGTGTGTGTGTGTGTGTGTGTGTGAAGCTTATTTGGAGTCTGTTTTATAAAATTGTGATGTGATGTTGCACATTTAAAACTACTAATAAAGACATAATAAGACCATTTTGGAGCTAGAAACGTGACTTGATGGAAAAGAACCTGCTTACCCTTTTGTAGGCCCCTTTACCACATACACAAATGTATCTACTAACCCTTGAGAAAAAAGCATACAGAAATGTGATTGGGAATCTAAAGTTCCAAACTATCTGTAGGCACTTTTAAGATGATAATTATATTAGTTTTAACATTATGATAAGTTTTTAGACAATACTCCTCTCTCATTTTACTTACAAATAGTTCTACTTTCATAGTTTTCACACATACATAAGTGTCAAATCATTTTTTATTTAACTGGTTTTTTTCTTTCTCTCCTGTTTCTACTATACTTTAAGTCTCTACATGACAGTGAATCAGTTTTTTTCAAAATTTTTGTCCATTATCTTTTTAGAGTCAAACAACTGAATGATTCAAATCAATTGTAAAAATGTGGCATATGATGATAAAGATGGGAGTGATAAAGAGATAAGCAAGATATCTTTAGTAGTTACCACTACATCATAAAAGTTTAAGCTACAAATATGAAGAAAAATGTGATATAAAAATAGCAGGCTATGAAGACATTGAATTGATTCATTCTATAGAATTTAATAAAGAACAAGTACTTATTAAGAGAGTATTATTAATACATGAAATGTATTGATATATAATACATTCAAAAGAATTTTATAATAGAAGTCCATAGCACTCTATTTTACAAGCAGTAGTGTGTGATGTCATTTCATTATTCATAGAAGAAATGTGAGCTGTAAGCCTTGAGTTCTTGCTTCCAATTTAGCAAGAGAACACAATATTTTATAAGGTATGTCATGTTAATTTAGTTTAAATTTAAAATTTTACACATTTTCTTTCATTTTAAGTCAAGATTATGATTGTAGAAAATCTGAATAATGTAAAACATTGCCTAGAGAATCTCAGAAGTAGATAGTGGTTTATTATACACTTCAGTCACTCAACCTGTCCTCCTTCCTTTCTCTCAGCTTTAAAAACAACCAGACATAGTACAGTGATAGAAAGAGTTAATCCTTGTGCCAGCAGAGTTTAAAATATCAAATTTAATTCAAATGGAACCAACAAATTCTCCATTTTTCCTTAATCTTTCTCTGTCCCTTACAAATGTAAGCTCAATTGTATTTTTCCTTCTATAGATCCTCCCAATTTACATGCTAAAATGGTATTTGTACATGCAAAAAGAATTCCCCCAGACTATGCTTGTTCTCAGTAAATAGTCTTGCATATCACAAAAATAATTTCTCAAAAAAGCCACACCACCACAAAGGAAATTCAATGAGACATGAAAAGCAAGAGGACACAATTGTCATTGTAGTCTCCTATTTGATCCGGCCAATCTTTAGTAGATTCCACTGGAGATGTCATACAAGTTCCCTACTAGTCTGTGTGGATATTTGTAAGTTAGGAGTGCTTAATTCAGTACTAGTTCTGTGGGAAACATTACGAAGGTTACAGAGTGCTAAAGAATGGAGGAGGGCTTCTCGGGCTTTGGACGCTTCTATATTCTGCTCTTGGGAGATTTGAAGGCTAACTTGATTGACATTATTCATCAGTATATTAGATGCCATGAGGTTGGTTATAGAAAAGCACCTGGTAAGATTTTCTTCCAAAAACTGTTTGTAGAGTTCATCCACCTTTTTTTCCATGTAACTATTAAGCATAGAATTAGAGAGAGGTTGCTTATGTAACAGCATGCTTTTTTCTCGAATTTCATCACCATTTAATACTTTTGAGGTAGATGTTTTCTCTAGAGGCTCAGTTTTAGGAGACTGGCCCAATGGTATATCCACAGAAAGTAAAAGAGGACCTTTCCAAACATCATCATGGATGTGTTCCACAAAGCAGCCAGAATCATACATGTTTCTAACATGGTCACCTCCTATTTGTAGGTCGGGATAATTCTGACAAATACTTGTACATGACCAGGATCGATATAAATCCAGTTGTGTTTCATCATTTCCCCTCTTTGGAATGGGCAATGCAATGGATACATTTCCTGGAAGAGGTGTACTTTTGCATTTTGCAACAGGTAGCTCATCCCCAGATTTCATTTGAGATGTATCATTTTCTTGCTCAGTTAGACTTCCTTCTATAACTTTCTCTTGATTTCCAGTCTTAAAAGGGGGAAGTGAGTTGTTCGAGTTGTTCTGTGTATCTAAAAGCTTATTCTCCCAATTTTCCTTTTCATCATTTGATGTCTTCTTACATCTTAGTGGTTTGTAAAATTTTACATGTTTCTGTTCTTTGTAAAGAAATTCAGTTAAGAAGGCTTCTCCAAGCATTTTCTTAGACAAGTTCTTCTAAAAATATAAGTGAATTATGTTCCTAAAATATAAAATAATTAATTAAGGCAATGGAAATTAAAATGAAAATATATGAATTTTTCTCATACATGAGCCATGTTTTAGGGAAGAACTGTTGCTTAAAGAATCAAGAATGAAACTAGAAATATATTGATTCCTTTACCCCTGTTGAACAATGCTCTCATTGTTTCTGGCTCGCGGTTTTTCTCAACAGCTAAATTATAATACTCCTGCCTTTTTCACCAGGCTGTTGTAAGAATATTACATAGTACACATGCAAGTACTTAAAATTTTTAACCTTAGGGACATGTATAACTCTATATTCAGCAGAGTTTTTTAGTGTTTATTAAGAAATTACTAAAATGCCTAGCCTTGTACTGTTTTAAAGTCCACTTAAATCATAGCTATTTTTTCAAAAATGTAAGTCTCTCAAATTTACTACTACTTTTTCTTTCTTTCTTTTTTTCTTTTTCTTCTATTGGACTCAAACTTTCCTTCCTTATTCACTTATTTCATATTTTTACATCAATTACTACTACAATTTGATAAGTTTCAAATTTCCCTATAAACTCTATGCAAAAAGCCAGACATGATGGTTCATACCTGTAATTCCAACACTCAGCAAACTGAGGCAATAATATTATAAATTCAAGGTCAGACTAGGCTAAATGGCAAAAAACCTGCCTTTAACACAGCAAAATAAAAGGAAACTCTATAAGAATAAAATAGGTCAGTCACTGTTAACCAAAATACAGTTTTCATCTCATAGATCCATGGTATATATTATAGATGTTTCCAGGAGATCCATTTATGTTAATGTTTGAAAGAATTTGAGAAGAAAATGAAACAAAACAAATCCAACTAAGTAAAGAGTTTAGACTTACGTTTTCCAAATATTAAGATATCCAAAGATTTGGTCTTCTGAGATGCCAACAATCCAAATTCAGAAAAAGTCCTTTCTGTCTGGTTTGCGTCTCAGCATCTGCTTACATCTTACAAAGAACGACAGTTTTAGTCACATAAATTGGTTCTGCTTTCCATTCATAACCCAGGACTGAAACACTAATAGGAAAATTATGTGGGCTGGTCACATGTGTAGTATGGTAATAACCATGTACCAAAAGAGGATCTTGAAAGTTCCAATTGACAACGAGTGGGAAAATGTTAATAGTAATAGAGTTAATAAAGTTCTTAAAGTATGTGAAGACAGAGACGAGATTATTTTCACTTTCAAGTAGGGCAAAGTGAAAAAGGCTCAACATCTTTTGTAAAAATTATTAATTTCAAATAAGCCAAAAATAGACATCAAAAAGAAAATATTGAATAAATTGTGATACAACCATGACATGAAATACTAAATTAAGCAGTTTTAAAAATATTTTATTAATTATTTCAGGGGTTAAAAAAAGAAAAAATTTATTTCAGGGGTTACACCCTCCTTATAGAAGCCACTAATTGTCAATAGTTACTGCTGGGAGGGGGGAGGAGGGGGGGTTATTAGCCACTCTGCCCTCCCTGTTAGAATGTTGACTACCTTGATGTTGTGCAGGTCTTATATGGGTAACCACAGCTGCTGGGAATTTGTGAACGCAGTCCTGTCTAGAAGACACTATTTTCCTCTGCTCCTTCCTGACCTTCCTGATGGTCTCTAAATAAATGGGGCATTTCTAATGATTTTATGATACTAAATTGATTGTTCCTTTGTTTGACTTTGTTGTTTACAACAGGGTCTCACAATATGACATTGGCTGATCTTGAACATGCTATAGAGACCAGGATTGCCTTAAACTTGTGATAATCTTCTTGCCTCTTCCTCTCAAGATCTGGAATTATAGATATGTGTTAACAAATTTGGTGACATGACAAGGGGTCTAAATTGTCATATAGATTATTTAAGAAACACAGAGGAAACAAAGTCAAAGAAAAGGATTATGCAGTTGTTGACAGTCACGAAACTGGTAAGTCATAGAAATGAGATTTTCGGCAAACAGTTGGATTAAAATCCCATGCTCTTAGGCTCTACAGGATATGTTATGTATATGTGTAAAGTATGCACACTGCAGGGAAATATACACAATTTGATTGCACCATGAATTGTGTGTACCATGTGTCAAACAGTATTCAGAATATCCCACATGTAGCAATTTGATCTTCCTAAAACTCCAGAAAACACTTATTTTTTTCTCCTTATGAGAAAGAAAAGTTGGACACAGAGAAAAGTTAGGGTTATTCAATTGCAGAAACATATAAAAAGTACGTGGGTTTGAACTCAAGTATCTTAGAATCAGAACGTTTGTGCTTAGTGGCTGAACTAATGTTTGCTTTCTTGTTGCTGTTATTGTTGTTGTTGTTGTTTTTCAAGACAAGGTTTCTCCGTGTAGCCTTCCTGGGCCGTCCTGGACTCGCTTTGTAGACCAGGCTAGCCTTGAACTCACAGTGATCCACCTGCCTCTGCCTCCGAAGTGCTGGGATTTAAAGGTGTGCGCCACCATACCCAGTTCCTAATGTTTTCTTTTAATTGCCTTATTATATGTCAATATGCTGTCAGAAAATAATACAAATCAAATTGTTTATAGTAGTTTCCCTTCTAGAGAAAATGACAGGAAGTAGGTAAAAATAATTTTACATCTTATTTTTTATATTTTTACATGAGTTGAATACTTGTATTATTACTATATATCTATATTTTACTGAGATGACTGAAGGACAAAATAATTCATATTAATACAAAGTCAAGGAAAAGACTTTACTTTAGAATATGCTTTACCAACCTTACAAAGGTCTCACCTGTTTTTGAATGCTTGTTAATAACATAAAAACTGCCAAAGAAGATTGATAAGCACAAAATTTTAATATAGATTATATTTTGAGCTAAATTTAATAATACAACTTTTTATTATACTTAATGATTTTAAATAACTCAAAAACAACCTAAAGATAATTCTCATTTTGTATGTCACACCAATCAACTCCTTCCAGGTTGTCAAAGTTCTCCTGTGAGAAATACTGCATTATAAAAGTATCCAGTGAAGTGAGAAAATATGTCAACATCTCACACTCAAAAGTAATGCAAAAACTTAAAATATATGTTCTATCAATGCTACCACAAAGTCTATTAAAAGAAAATAGAAATTTAAAATCCCTTCTAACTTAAATTTCATCATTGGCTATATTCCATCTAGTTTTCTTTCATTCCTATGTCCCCCTGGTCCAAGTTGCACCAATTCCCTGTCCTTTCAAAACTAAGATTGCTTTCTGTACTTGGATTACAATAGCTTATTCTAAATTTGCCCCTCCACAACTTGTCATACTAGTTGATTTACCTCTCATATAAACCTAAAATCTTACCCATTGATTAATAAGAACATATACAATTTATGATTGTGTGCCTCAAAGTAAAATATCCATAGACAAGTTTTTTTAACCATCACAGCAATCTTCAAGTCATAATTTGCAATTTTATACAATAGTGAAAAGCCTCAAATGTATCAAAAATCAAAATCCAGCATGTAAACCAGACTTTATTTCCCTGGTTTTTCCCAATTTCCATCTTTTAATTTCTCCATGTGCTTCTAAGTATCCAATAATTAGATTACTTAACTGAAAAGACAAAAAAAAAAAAAAAAAGCAAGAAATCATCACGTTTTAACAGCCCTTCCATCTACTTGGAGCCTGATATCAGTGACTCGTGATGCTTTATTATAAACATTTGGAACCTAATCTTTACTGAACAGTGGTAACTGAACCAAAATGCATAGTCTCCAAAAAATGTTACTCTGTAAAAATTACTACCAAAAGGACAATAAGATACCCACCTATGTATTTCAATACGGAACTTGTACTAATGACCTTTAGGGTAAAAACTTCTCTCTCAACTGCTATAAGCCTTGCATGTACTCTCAAGTATTGTGATCTCTGCTATGAACTCATCAGGTGTGCCCTTGCAGCACATGCATTTCAACAAATCCTCACTTTTACTGTCTATGTTCATCTCTGGTAAATATCTTTGGTAAAACATTTTGCAGTCAGCGCATTCCTCAGACATGGCATTCATGACTGTTCCTTCTACCTTAAATGCTATGTTCTCTTATTTTCCCAGCACTGTAGATGCTTCAAGTTTATTAAGCTCTGTTATTCCAGGAATCCTGACTTGCCCCTTGTTGTACGGTTTGATTTTTATCTGCATGTCCTTTATCTCATCTTGTGAATACTAACTCAGTTCCCTGAAGACCAATATTTTGTCTTAGCCATTGATGTGACCTCTAGTACCTATCATTCATAATACTTATTTTCTTAACAGCCTACAGTGAGCCCACACTCATGCATTCAGTTCATTTAATCCTTGAAATTAGGTTATAAATAGGTATTATCATCCTCACTTTAACAAAAATAAATTTTCATCAAGCTCATTTCATTGCCCTCCTCCTCTGTCTCTACCACCCATCCCAGTCCTTCTCTCCCCTCCATCTCTCTCTTCCTCTCCCTCCTCTCTCTCTCTCTCTCTCTCTCTCTCTCTCTCTCTCTCTCTCTCTCTCTCTCTCTCTCTCTCTTGTCTTTCTTTCTCCTTCAAGAGCATATCTCAAGTATCCTAGACTGCCTGAAACTCTCTATGCATCTAAGAATGGCCTCAAACTTCCCATCTTCCTGCTTCCATCTCCTCCTGAGTTCTGGCATACAGTTATATGTTGCTCCCCTGCTGTATGGGCTGCTAGGCATGAACCCAGGGCCTCAAAAGAACTAAGCAAGCACTCTACCAAGTGAGCTTCATCCCCAGCCACAAAGCCATTCTTACGGGTGGGTAAAGTCACGTAATACACTAATGTCTTAGGATACTGTGTTTAAGACTTTCACACCCATACAGACTTACTTTTGGCGGACTCTTCAAGGTAAAAATAGTATCAGTATCTTCCACAATTAGAAAAATAAAACTAGGGGTTGGAGAAAAGGCTGCTTAACTGTGTATGCTGGTCTTCAAGAGGACCAGAGTTCAATTCCCAACACCAATGTCAGGGGGCTCCCAACCAGGTGCCTGTAACTCCAGGCCTCTCGGGGTTGCACTCCCACCTTCAGAGAGGCACAGAAATATAATTAATGCATATACCTTAACATAGGTGCGGGAATATGATTAAAAATATTTTTTTAATCCTAAAAAAGTTGTAACTAGAAAATGTATGCTGAAAAATGAACTGTGGGTGTATCGAAGAGGAAGCAGGCATTGTACACGGTGGGGGGGGGGAGCTGAGAGGCTGGTGGGGAAGAGGAAGTAGTGGGAGGGGCAGAGACTATTGCACATTCTGAAAGGTTGACCTCAAGAAGGAAAGGGCAGCTTGCAAAGCCTGTTTCAACAAGGGAGGAGGGTGGGAGAGAGGAAAAGAGAACTTTCCTATGTTAAGAGTGGGGGAACTCCTGATGGGACTTGATGTGCTGGGGTGGGTTGGTAGGGGAGGCTCCCCTTTTCTGAGGAGTAGGGGAAGGTGGGATAAGGGGAAAAGGGAGAAGAGAGGGCGCTATGATGGGGATGTAAAGTGAATAAATAAATGCATTTTTTAAAAGAGTGAGGGAACTGTTGGTACTTTGCTAAAGCCCTCCATAGATCTGTTTGTCCTGCCCTTACACACCAAGGCAACAGGGGTTCGTCTCTTTTCTCCACATGGCACACTTGAATGATTTTCCTCCCTTGTCTCTGCTCCGGAGAGGGCAGCCGAAAAGCAACTGGCCTCCCTTCCTAACCAGAGAAGAGGGAAAGGTTAGCAGCATTGTAGAGTGCATTTGTTTTTCCTGTTCCAAACCCAGCACGTGGCAGATGGGCTGGCAAGCAAGGTGTTAGCTAGTGTGTTACTCTAGGGAGCATAGCCTTCTCTCCCTCCATGGCAGGTGGGTGGGGCTTTCTGCCCTCTAATCACCAAGCACCTGCTTTCCTCAGAATGGACAGTAGCCTGCACCTTGCTCCTTAGCCAATCAGGAGTGCAGGCCCTTAGCAACCCTCACAGAGAAAACAAGGCTTAG
This sequence comes from Acomys russatus, assembly GCF_903995435.1. Classification (NCBI taxonomy): domain Eukaryota; kingdom Metazoa; phylum Chordata; class Mammalia; order Rodentia; family Muridae; genus Acomys; species Acomys russatus. Next base: position 59,048,442 of record NC_067169.1, on the reverse strand, counting down.
CCGAGCTCTATGCTCAGACTCCAGGAAGCCAGCAGCCAGAAAGGGAGCTGACAGTAAACCAGCAGTAAGGAGCTTGACATCAGAAGAGTAACCGCAAGATTGGAAACCATGAGTAACATTAAAATTTATTATACCAGCGTGTCAGGCTCTAGGGAGGTGAGTGTGAAGGGCCTCGGCGGGAGGGAGGTAACAGGGGGCGGGGAATTAGAGTAAAATCACCGAAGTTGGGGACTTCAACATTTGCCTACGATTATTATACCCTTTCTGCCTTTTAAATATTATTTTACATTACTTAATTTTACCATGTTGGATGAAAGTGAGAGATACAAGGACCTACCAAAATGGTGGTTAACTCTGGTCTTCATGTTATGCTCTAAGAATTGACTGGTTTTGGAAGTTTCTGGTATCTTTTTTTTTTTTTTAAATTTTTATTAATTTATTCTTGTTACATCTCAATGGTTATCCCATCCCTTGTATCCTTCCATTCTTCCCTCCCTCCCATTTTCCCCTTATTCCCCTCCCCTATGACTGTTCCTGAGGGGGATTTCCTCCCCCTGTATATGCTTATAGGGTATCAAGTCTCTTCTTGGTATCCTGCTATCCTTCTTGAACCCAACTTCCTTAAGGAGTCCAGTAATTTAGCCGATATTTGAAGTGTACAAGAAATAGTGAGCTCCATTTAGGGTGAGAGAGAGAAAAAAAAAACTGACAGTAAGTATATGACAAAAGTCAAAGAAGACCAAGTAACCAATAAAAGGACCAATTGTTTGTCTAATAAGTTGGTATATTTGTATAGGTCACATGTTTTTTACAAGAATTAAAGTTTAGATGAATTATTTTCAGCAATGTTTAGGAAGTACAGCCCAATAGAAACATAATGAGAGCTACCTATATAATTTAAAAGTCATTTAAAAGAGAAATTTTAGCATATTTATTTAACACATAGTATTCAAAAATGTCATTGAAAATGTAATCATCATGAATGTTGGTATGTTACATATTCTTTTATCATATTGTCTTCAAAATCCAGCTTGTATTGTGCGCATGTAAAAACTGAAGGAATAAGTTTTTAATTTTTAAAATTGTTTTTGTTTTTATTTTGTTCACTTTACATCCCAATTGTAGTTCCCTCCATCATCTTCTTCCAGTCCCTCCCTCCCTTCCTCATTCCACCCTCCCCCTCTCTCCTTGAATCCTCACAAAGGGAAACCCTCTTCCCCTAACATCTGACCCCAGCCTATCAAGTCTCATTTGGACTGCCTGGATCCTCTTCCTCTGTGGCCTGGTAAGGCTTTCCGACTAGGGGGAAGTAATCAATGAGTGGGCACTAGTGTCCATGTCAGAGGTAGCCCCTACTCCCCATTATTATGGAATTCAAAAGGAGACCATGCTGCCTATCTACTACATTTGAACAGAGGGTCTAGGTCCTCACCATGCATGGTCCTTGGTTGGTGCAGCACCTCCCTCCTCAGCCCAGATTTGTTGGCTCCATTGGTCTCCTTGTGGAGCTCCTGACCCCTCCAGGTCCTTCTATTCCCCAACTCTTCCATAAGACTCCCTGAGCTCCACCTGAAGTAGGGCTATTGCCCTACCTCAACCCACTCCCTGCTTTCAGAGGATCTCTGTTGGGTAGGCTCCTTCCTGTTCCTTCTCTTTAACCACTTCCAATGTCTATTCTATTTGCCCTTATGAATGAGAATTAAGCATCCTCCCTAGGGCCGTCCTTGTTACTTAACTTCTTTATGTCCATGTATTGCAGTGTAGTTATCCTGTACTATGTGGTTAATATCCACTTATGAATGAGTACATACCATGCGTGTCTTTCAGGGTCTGAGTTACCTCACTCAGAATGATCATTTCTAGTTCCATCCATTTGCCTGCAAATTTCAAGATTGCTTTGTTTTTAATAGCTGAGTAGTATTCCTTAGTGTAAATGTACCACAGTTTCATTATCCATTCTTCGACTGAGGGACATTTAGGTTGTTTCCAGATTCTGGCTATTACAAATAAAGCTGCTACCTTTAAATTTTTCACTTTTATGAAAACCAATAAATGGTTGGCCAGCATTCATCACATCCTTGCTGCATACCATACATTATATCTGAAGAGGGAAATGAGATTTGATCTCAGCCTATGAAAAGGAGATTGCTTCTGTAAAGCCTGGTCAAGGAGATTAGTGTTTTTGCACAAAAATAAACAGTTTTAAAGAAAGTAAATTACAAGATATTTTGCTAGCTTAAAAAAATGTGACTTACATGCTATTGGGTATAACAGTCTGTAAAATGGAACAATTTCAAGTAAGAACCACAAAGAATGAAACACACTAAACTGCTGATCTATGACACTCAAACTATTGTGTAATCATCATCTAGCAGGGTTACTATAAGGGATTATTTCTGGGACTACTCTCAGCATTTCTAACACTGCACATCTGAAGCAGAAGTGATGCTGATGCCACCAGTCTGTGAATCATGCACAGAATATCAGTGCTCTATGCAACTGTTCTCTTAATTGGTTGGTCTGGAAACGTTTAGAAAAATGCTATAAAAAGATGACTCATGTCTCATGCAACGTAATTTGCAATTTCAAAAGCTTAATGAGAAAAGTAAAAATGCTCAATTTTGTAAATTTTAGGGATTTCTCTGATGTCCTTTAGATACAGACAAACATTTTTGAAGTACAGCTAAGTTACACCTTCTGAACATCAAACAAAAAGCTTATTGATATGCGTTTTTTACAGAAATCACATCAATAAGCTGGAGTTGAGGTTGTCAAATTGTTTTCACATTCTAGTATTAGCAGTATTTGACAAAAATTACTCAAGATTATCGCATGAGAACAAAGAAACTCCAACTTTACCTAACATTTACATTGTAGTTATTCAATTTTCACTTACAAAGTTAAAAAAAAACAAGCTGTTACAATTGTACTTTAGCCATTGTGTGTTTCAGAAGAAAGGTAAATATCAGAAATAGTTCTGTTAGTATAAGATACTAATTTGGCAATTCAAGCACACAGTACATTAACCATTTTATCCATTCACTATTTTTAGATCTTAATTTTATCAGGTTTTTATTTTTTCATTCTATTTTCTGATTTAATTTCTGATTATTGGTTTTCCCTCTTATAATAAAGATGTATACACACATAGGTTGCTTGTTTTTCAAAGCAGTCTCACTATGTGGTTCAAGATGGCCTAAAAATTGTTCACTATGAACATTATTTTTATTTTTTGGTACATATTGATTGTACTAACATATAGTATGTTATGTATATAGATTGCTACGTATCTTTTTAAAAATCTGTAGTCCTGTTCAATTCCACATTGTGCATATACATATATATATACACATATATAACACATGTGGCCTATAAATTATACACACACACACACACACACACACATGCATGATCTAACAACAAAATTTCCTAGTTGTTTTTGTACCCAAGCTTACCATCAACAATGGCTGTTTCTCTTTCATAACATAAAGAATAGGTAAGACAAAACATAAAAGTATTAGGACAAGCTAATCAATAACTTGCTATCTCTTTTTTTTTTTTTCTATCTAGGTGAAACAAAGACAAGACGAAGTAATGAGAATTTTAGACTCTTACAAAGTTAAATACGAGTTAATAGATATCGCTGTCAGCTCCAAAGTACTAGAAGAAATGCGGACTAAGGCTGCCTCTCCTAAGGCTGCTCCACCTCAGATATTCAATGGCCAAGAATATTGTGGTGTAAGAATGCTCTTTTTAATTTTTTACATTTCATAACTTAAAATCATATATGCAGGTAAAAGTCATTGTGAGGTATGAAATTCATGTTTACTCATCTACAGAATAACGTAATTGTGTTTCTAACAAGACAACTGGAATTTAATCCTATAAAGATTGTCAGTTTTGGTGAGGGATAATTAGGTATATTTTAATCATTCATTATAATATTCAATAACTGGTATTCTGGGGGAATTATTAATCTTCCTTAGCTACAGAAGTTTTCAAAAGTCTGGGCAAAATAAATGGCAGATAACACTTGAATTTAATTAATAATTAAGAATGGTCAGAACTGATTAGCTATACTTTTATTTTTAGGACTTTGTAACTTTCCATGATGCCAAGGAGAACAAGGAAATTCTGAAGTTCCTCAAGATGGAGTAAATGAACAGTTATGACAAATGATAGTTCCACCATTCATTACTAACTGTAAAATAACTGTTCCATTAAAGTAACCACCAAAACTACTGGCTCCTTTTGTTTCAGTGTTTCAAGTCTAATGACTTAGTTCAACTCCCAGAACTTACATAGTAAAAGGTGAGAACTGATTTCCACAAGTTGTCCCCTAACTTCAACTTGTCCACCGTAGCATATACTGCAGCATGTGTGTATTTTCTACTCTTTGTCTGTTTGTTTAATTCTCTCTCTCTTTCGCTATCACACACCCGCGTGTATGCACGGGCACACACAAACACACACACACGCACACAGACACAGACACACACACATACAATGCAAATTTTTAATCTTATGGCAATACTGATACATACAAACAGGACAGCTAGCAAAATCAGCATCTGACCAAGATAAAAATTTTTAAATGAAGTATAGAAAGAACATAATGAAGGCCATTTATAACAAGCCCACACACAGTTAACAGCGTGCTGGATAGGAAAAGCTGAAGTCTTTCTTTCTAAGACCCAAATGAGGCAAAGAAAGATGGCTGGTTTCATCACTTTTATTCAGCATAGTGCTAGATGTCTAACAACAAAAACCACTTTAGTGAAAGAAATGAAGGACATCTAAACTGAAAAACAAGTCAATTTGTAAAGCAGATAAATAAAATTATATAAACTGAACACCTCTAAAATTTCAGCAAAAACAACCGTGCTGATTAGTTTTTCTCAGTTAGACACAAATCTATAAAGGAAACTCAATTCAGGAACTGCCTCCATTATACTGGTCCATAGCAAGTCTGTGGTGAATTTTCTTGATTAATGATTGATGTGGCAGGACCCAGCTCACTGTACAGTGCACTGTAGGTTGGTCTTGGCTGTAAAAGAAAGGTAGCTAAGCAATCCAGTGTTCTTCCATGACCTCTGTTTCAGTTCTTGCCTCCAGGTTCCTGCCTTGGCTTTCCTTATACATTGGATATGCCTGTAAGTTAAAATAAAATCTTTCTCTCTCTGCATTTCTTTTGTTCAGTGTTTTACAAAAACAACAAGGGTGCAAACTGTGCCATGAGTCAAGCACAGAAACACAAAATACCCATATGTAGCATTCATAAACATTGACCTTGTAGAACAACCCCAAACTCAAGGCCTGGCACTAATTGTGCAATCTGTGTTCCAACACTATCTGGTGAGTCTCACAGACTCCTGACCATCTATGGCCACCCTCAAACACCAGGTTTAGTCACTCACCTATCCAGCCCTGTGAATTCCCAGATCCTTATTCACCTGTCCCATCCCCAACCTCCAGGCCTAGCCAGTTCCAGTCTTTGTGCTGGCATAGCCTGGTGAGTGCTCAGGATTCCAGCTCATCCATGCCATCCTCATACTCTTAGGCATAGCCCTAGTATATCAGTTGGTGTACCATCCCAGATAGATCTAGCCACTTATCCCATTCACATACTTTCTTGGTTACCACAGAATTGGCATCACCTCCAGCCTTCTAACCAAAATTAACATGGAGTATCTAAAGGATAACTAACAACTCTTCATATTTGATCTGAAACTAACCATGTTTGAGCAAACAACAAAAGTTAAAAACTTCCACTTAACAGAGATAGGCTAGAAACTCACATCAGATGTACAACCAATGAATGAAGTCCAAATGCCCAAGTCACATCATAACAACACAAATACAAAAGGCTGAGATAGTATATCCCCTTCCCCACAGTCACCAGCTCTATATTCTCTGATGAGAATTACCCGAATGAAAATGAGAAATGTTCTCCACTGAGAATTATCTAAATAAAGCCAAGGACACATAATTTAAAGGAACAATAATAAATGTCATCATGGATGGACGTCAAAGAAATTAAAGAAGACAAAAACAGCTCAATGGACTTAAAGACAATAAGAATCAACCAAGTTAAGAACAAGAAAATAGAAAGATGGCTGAATGAAATGACAGAGGAAATTCATTATTTAAAGACAATTCAAGAATGAGGGAGAAATGCTATTTAAAAATACTTTGAAGCTTAAAAGATGATGATGAAAATTGTGACTCACTTAGAAATGTCAAAGGAAAATCAGAATAGATAAAGTAGAAAATAGAATATCAAGACTTGAAGATAATGTAGAGAAATTGAATTAAACAAGCAAAAACTATAAAAAATATTTTAGGCATAGTAAATATACTGAAGCATGTAATTTGCCTTTAGATTTTACAGGAAGTTAGTTATGCAATTGTCTAAAGTCTTTGCCAAGAGCCATTCTGTTAAAGGAATTCAGTAGGTATGTGATCTTTCTGGAAGGGATCTGGTATTTTGAAAGGTCTATACTATGATGTACCCCAGAATTCCTTCCAACCTCTGATAACTCCATAAATTGTCCCCTGATGCATCTCTCTAAATTCTGACATTGGTGTGAACCATCAACTTCTGGGTATTGACCAGCTCTGATTGAGCAAACTTCTCATGGGATCTTACTGAAGATGTACAGCTGTTCAGTTGAATTAATCCCTAATTATGAAATTCTAAATTTTATTCAAACACTTTTAAAAGTTAAATTGTTTTATATCTACTAAAATATTTTTAGAAAGTTTATGGCTGCAAAAAATACCTTTGTGGAACTCAAGATGTCTCACTAGGGGACAGATTTGTGGCCTCAGATAAGCCTTCACTCCAGATGGTACCACAAATCCTGGTATACACCATATATATAGGCAAGTTGGTTTAAACTTCCCATGCACCCAAAATATAATGGGGCTACCTAGAAATGTCTAAATTAAGTACAAATCTTAATGTCCAAATATACAAATTGTTCTGTTATAATTCCTCATGCCTTTTCACCTTATGGCATATATGCTGTCATTTAAAAGTCACTACTTCTTAGAATGGGAAACAGATAAAATTGTTGTCCTGAATTTAGTATAAACTAAAAGATAGCTGGAAAATGTGTACCATGTCAGTCTTATTTGAAAAGGCATATATTCTTGTAAATTTTAGACCCTATTAACCTTTGGGCCTTGTCAACATTTGTCACTCTGAACTCACTATGAATTTAGTTTTAAAACATGTAACCTGTTGTATTTTAGAATTCATCTGGTTTTGTAAGTAATTGCATTTTTTGAGTATGAAGTAATTCCATTCTCTCAGAAGTGTAAGTATGGTGACCAACAATAAATGGGATTGAATTTAAGATGCTTACCTCATCCACCTTCTCTCTCTCTCTCTCTCTCTCTCTCTCTCTCTCTCTCTCTCTCTCTCTCTCTCTCTCTCTCTCTCTCTCACACACACACACACACACACACACACACACACACAGACATACACACACAAACTCTTAAAACTTAAATCTTAGATAACTAAAAATTAAAAGTTAACATATTTAGAATATAGTTAGGAAATATGTTAGTTTACTAAACTGGTGGTTGTAGATCTTCCTCCATAAACAAGTATTTTATTAGCCCTGGGCAACTGCCAAGGTTTCCAATACTAAGAATGACTTTTCTTTTGTTAAATGGGTCAGAGATACAATTACAGAGTTGTTGATTATATGTATACATGTAATAAAATTTAATGGAAAAAGAGGCAATGAACTTGAAAGAGAGAAAGGAGAGGAACATGGAAAAGTTTCGAGGTATTATAATCTCAGAAAATAAATATTTTTTTCAAAAGATACAATGGCTTAAAAAAAGCCAGCACAACTGGAACTAAGACTACAGAACCAGAGACTGGAAGGGAGGAAAGAATGAGGAGATCTTGACTAATTGCTATAACATATAGTTTGGCAGAAGTAATAAGTCATGGTGTGCTACTACACAGTGCACTGTCTTCTGATGGATATTGTATTTAAATTCTTTTTCAAATATTTGCCATAAAGAAATGATTTAGTATATGTTTATCCTGATTTAAACACACACACACACACACACATATATATGTGAATACATGCATGCTCTGTGGTTACTGTATTCAAAAGCACATACACACATAATTTAAAAATAAACATAAAAACTCTGTAAGTAGTTCCATACAACTCAGCTATACCATTCCTCAGCATACAAATAAAGACCTTAAGTCAATACAACTCAGAGAGATTGCATTATCTGTGTTTACTGCAGCACTGCTCATAATACCTGATACTGAATCATTCAGATATCCATCAACAGATAAATGCAAATAGAAAAAAATATATATGGAATTCTAATCCTGTAAATAGTGAAACTATGTCATCTTCAGGAATATGGGTACAGTTAAAGATGTCTACACTGGGCAAAATAAGTCAGAGTCAGAAAGGCAAATATTATTTTTTTTTTTTCATCTAGAAACCCTGTGTTTTATGTAGACACAAATTATTTAGGGGATATGCATCATGAAAGTAAAAAAGTAGAAGCAAAACTAGAAGGAAGGAACTATTGGGAAGAGGAAGAGGGGAAAAGGGAAGGGTAGAATAAAGCAAGTATTATCAAGTACATCATATACTTGTAGAAACCCTTTACAATTTACAATGAACATATTCCAGTAAAAATAAATGAGAAGACTAGACCTGGTGGAGCACACCTGTAGATCTAGCACGTGGGGACGCAGAGGCAGGTGGATTGCTGTGAGTTTGAGATCAGCCTAGTCTACAAAGTAAGTCCAAGGACAGCCAGAACTATTACACAGAGAAACCTTTTGTCAATAAATAAATAAATAAGAAAGAAAGTAAACAGTTACAAACCAAATCCATGTAGGGAAGATGTGTACATATATAAATGCATACATATGAATTGATGGATACACAGATTATATTCCTTTAAATATATTTACGTTCATCACATATAAAATGCACTCTTTATCGGAGACTATAACACAGTAAGTTTGGGTTTCTCAAATGAGTTGTAGAAAATAGTTCATATTTAAGACTTCTTTACATCCTTAGAGAATGTAGATGGGAGTAACTAGCTGTATGTTTCAGATGTGACTTGTTCTGTTTTCCTTCAGTGATGAACATGTCACACTAAGCTTGGACTGAATTGTAAAACAGTTCTGAAAAATGGCAGTACTATATAGCAAGCACTTCAGTTAAATCAAATTTACTGTAATAGAAATAAATGAATAGATCTGATGTATTTCAATAATCATACCCTAATTATATGACATTTCTCATATAGTAGCCTATGACTGAAATAATGATCCAGTATGAAGGATAATAGTTAAGTCAATCAGAAATAAATCAGTAATAAATATCTATTACATCACTTAGCTAGCTAGCTGGCTCTACCTACCTAACAAGCGATCTAATTTAGCTATCTGGGTATCTCTAGAGTCAATTAGTTTCATTTGATGGTGTGATTCAAGCATCAATATATCAGCTTTTATGTTAGAAGAAAGCAGACATATCTGAGAGGAATAATGTTTAAAATACCAAATAGCAAGGTTTCAGAGATGCCTCAAAAGATGAATGCTTCCTGCATTTGCAAAGGACTTAAATTTGGTTCTCAGTAGCACATAATCTCCTGTAACTCCAGCTCCAGGAGATATGACATGTTTTTCTGGCTTCTTCTGGCACTCCCACATATGTGGTACATATACACACACAAACACATAACTGATGGCAAATGTTTAAAAACCTGCATACTGTGTGAAATGACCAGTTTCTTAGCTAAAAATATTTGTTACTAAAAGTATCTCAGGAGGCACTCATGGTGTTTTGAAACAAAACAAATTCCACTATATGTCTTCAACACTAGCCTTACCCACCATATTTCTTGAAAAGTTTTTACACATATATACAATAAATACCTACAGCAAGAAGAACCATGAAACAATCAGGAATAATATAAATGTTACATTCATAGTGTTTTGGCTATTTGTATTTGACAGCCTTGAAGAAAACAACTTTCCTATCTTGGCGCGTCTAAAATTCTGAATGTAACTCAATATCTATCATACCTCATCTTTATCAACTTAAAACATCTATCTAGACCTAAAGACATCTTAACCCCTAAACAACTAAGCTTAATTATAAAACTAAACTATCTGGTTTTCAACTACATCAGAGACTTGATAAGTAATAAAATTAATTATCAGAATAGACAGGAAGTGCAGGTAAACAGCTTCCATAATGAGAAAATGACAGGGACAGTTTGATAACTGAACAGTCACCCAAAACTCTCTATAATGTTGGAGCATCATTTTCAGCCTTCTGGTCCAACATATCTGACATATTTGTGAGGCAGGAACTACTGAGGACTTGCTTAATTTTGATGCAAAATAACTTTAATTTTCTTAAAATGTTTTAATGTGTCAGGTTTTTAAAGCCATTACCTAGTGATTACTTCAGAGTTAAGGATTTGGAGACAGAAATTCATTTTAAAAATAAGATTATACTTTGTAATAATTTCCCACTACTTCATAAAAAATTCTTTTAGGAATACCTGAAAAAAAGTAAAATTGAACAAGAAAGCCCGGAAATAAAAATTGTGTAGCACTGTCATATGTATACATGAAGTATAGTGACAGTGAAATAAGATTAATTGTTCAGATATATATTCTAACACAGTGTTACTTTACAATAGCCACATAATGGAGCTGATTTATTCACCCATCAGTGAATAAACAGATAAAGTGTCTCAGACATAAGGATAAGTCATAGAGGCTTTGCTTGACAAAGTTCCAGAGATCGCCAGCTGTCCAACATGATCTCTAGACATCTAGAACAGCTGATGAGGCTTTGCTTGACAAAGTTCCAAAGATCTCCTGCTGCCCCTAAATATTATGTATGGTCCAGGTGTAATGTTGTTTAGAAATCCACTATTTCTCCTAAAACTGATTTTTCTCTTTATTTCTCAGCCCTAAGGAAAAATCATACAGGAAAAAAATTTTTCCCACAGAGAATGCTGAAAGAGGGCATCTGGCCAAACACTTAAGATAATACTATAGGTTTTTGCTCTGGCTATGAGCACCCAAGAAGAAACTGCATGTAAGAAAGTTAAAAATGTTTTTTTAATTAAAACAAATAAAAAATAAATAGAAAATAAAAAATAAAGAAAGAAAGTTAAGACCTGGACATAACAGGACCTGGTTGGATATTGTTACCCGTAGAAATGTTTCCTTAGACTCTGCTTTGAGAGCAATAGAAGATGGGCTTGGAATGTCATGTTTGCAGGTATTTTACAATAGAGGATCCCTTGGCAGTTAGCCTAGACTTGGATAGCCCACCTGTTGGTCTGGGACTGGAAGTGGGTCACGTTTTTTTCTTTATGAGAGAACATTTAGCTCAAGCTGTGCTGTTATGACAATCTTGTAAGCACATTGGTTTTAGGCCTGGGAAATTTATGATTAAACTTTCCTGAGTATTGTTTAATAAGTAATGATCAGGTGATGCTGACTATTGCTTGAGAATTGATTGATTTTTGTGGTATACTTTCTTCTATGTTACAAACCTTTTTGTATTTCCTTGTTACTCTGTTGATATTTTATTGCCCCATTGATTGTAAAAGAAAAAATTCATGATGTAATCTGTAATGAAAAAATTTGAACTTCATTTCAATAAAATACTTGGGTTGGCCCAGTGAAAAAAGGAGGGCAAAATAAGTAACAAACAGCAAGAGTGATAAAAAGATGGGTAACAGCAAACAAGAAGATAGAAGGAAAGATAGCAAGAAAGTAAGTGAGTAAGGAGCAAGGAGTCAGACAGACAGCGAGCAAAACAGAGACAGATAGAGAGCCAGAAGAAAAGTTTTCCTGGGCTTTAAGACCTTCAGCTTGTACCACATATGCCTGAGTCACCGAGTATTTCTTTTTCCTCCGTTCCTCAGCCTCTCCTCAACAACTGGTTCCTTTAGCCAGTTGTTCCCCAATGGTTGGTTTCCCTTAGGCAGCTGTTCACTGCCTGCTCAATTCTCCCTACCGATGATCCACCTCTCTTCTCTCCTCTTCGCCATTCCTGAAGCTGGTTTTGAGGGGTGGCAATAAAGAAAATATGTTCTGTATGCAAAATAAAATACTACCAGTTCAAAAAAAAAATACTACCAGTTCTTAAAAAGAAGGAAATCTGTCATTTTCACTAGTACAGATGAACACAGAGGTCTTTGTACTAAGGGAAATAGGACAGATACAGGAAAACATGTACTGCATGTTTTCATTTATAAGTGTGATCTAAAACAATCAAACTCAGAAGTATAAAAGAATGGCTGCTACCAGAGGCTAGGAAGTGGTGATGTAGGGCATGGGAAAAATATTGTTGGAAAAGCAAAGTTACGGTTTACCAGATGAATAAATATTTAAGGTGATAGGTATAATTTTTATATTGATTCAGTCATTCCACACTATACAATATTCAATCTCTTGAACACCACAATGACACGCATGCTATATAATTATACAACTTGTAGTAAATAACTCTAAAATAACCTTAAAATATATACTTATTGTTATCTCAATTTCAACATAAGTCAGGAAATTTCTATAGTGGTGAAAAGGTCTTTTTTGGCAAATGGTGCTTGAACAACTGAAAATCCACATGCAGAATTACTTTGAGTCCCTACCCTGTGGCATACACAAAAAGTAATTTTAAAATATAGTACACACCTACATGCACAAAGCACAACTACAAAAGTATTCAACTTAAGTATAGGAATACTATCATGATGAGCTTGGTTTTAGATTGACCCCCTTAATTATGATAGCAAAAGTAAAAAGAAAAGATCAACATAGGTGAATTGATTTTGTCAAAAAAAAAACTTGAACTTCAAATACCTACTTTCAAGAAAATGAAAATATAGCCAATGGAATGGAAAATAATATTTCATATTATGTCTAAAATAATAGAAAAGTAATCCTATTATAAAAGGAATTTTTGGGGGTTTTTTTGTTTTTTTTTTTTTATTAATTTATTCTTGTTACATCTCAATGGTTATCCCATCCCTTGTATCCTCCCATTCTTCCCTCCACCTCATTTTCCCATTATTTCCCTCCCCTATGACTGTTCCTGAGGGGGATTACCTCCCCCTGTATATGCTCACAGGGTATCAAGTCTCTTCTTGGCAACCTACTGTCCTTCCTCTGAGTGCCGAATTATTATAATCAAAAAATAAGAGCATCAAAACTAAACAGGGGACTGGAAAAGATAGTTTTTGAAAAAAGATACACAAGTAGCCATAACTACATAAAAAACATTTTTAGCCACCAAGGAAATGTAAATCACAACTCTAATGCACCTACAATGGCTATAATAAAAAAGATAAGAATAACTGTTTCCTCAGCATTAGAAAATTTATCACATTCATACACTGCTAGTGGGGATGTAAAATAGTGGAACCAATTTGAAAACATTTGGTACTCAAATTGTTAAACAAAACTACCACATGAACCAAACACTGCACATACACACAGAAGAATTGAGAAGAGGTGTTCAAGCAAAAGCTACAATGGAATTCATAGTAGCATTATGCATAATAAACAAAGATGGATAAATATAAAATATACACCAAATGATTAATGAAGCAAAATATGATTCTGTCCATATAATGAAATATTATTTGACAATATAAAAGAAAAGATGCTGTATTCACCAATGACTTACTACATGCTGTGGCTTATATGAAATTGAAAGCATGGTAACCAAAGGAACCATTAACCAAAAATCAAATGCTTTATGATTCCATTTATGTGACACTTGCAGAACAGATAGCTCTATAAAGATAAAAAGCAAATTACTGTTTGTGTACAGCTGAGTAAGTAAGAACTTATAGGTAAGGATGCTGGATGTTAAAGTGTTTCACAATGTGTTGAGTATGCAAAATCCATGGACTTTTGTATTTTAGATAGGTAAATTTTAAGGTGTATAAAATATATCAAGAACATGTTTTAAAAACAACCATAGCAAAAATAATCATGCTAATAGAATTAATCTTTCAAAATATAATCCATGGAATGGAAAACAGTATTTCATATCATGTCTACAATAATAAGTAATCCTGTTATAAAAGGAATTATTGTAATCCAACAATAAGGACATCAAAACTAAACAGGGGACTGGAAATGATATTTTTTCAAAAAAGATACAGATGATTTTTTTGTGTGTGAATGTTTGTCTGTGTACTATGTGCATGCCTGGTGCTAGTGGAGGCCAGAAGAGGGCATAAGATTTCCTGGAGCTGTAGTTATTCACAGTTATGAGCCACCACGTGTATGTATGCTGGAAACAGGACCTGGTTTCTCTGGAAGAGCCCTAAACTGATCCATCTCTACAGCACCAAGAATGATTACTCTTTATATAGAAATTTAAAAAGTCATACAAAGGGATGACCAGTAATATTCAGAAACAAGGGTTGTAGAAGGGGGCAGATGACCAGAAAATTCAAATTAATCAAACATGAATCATTTAATTGGTTTTATTGGAATGCATCAGAAAAAGAAGTATAGGTGCTACATAGAAAAGGATGAATGGTATACTTTGTATAATTTGAACAACAACAACTGGTTAACAAAATCCATGTAAATTATACATTTTTTCCTTTGTACTTAAAGAATGAAGTTTGATTTCACCAAAATGCTCTGGAATTAGTCTTTCCCAATCAGAATGGTCTGTGTTTCAAAATTCTCTACTCACCTATGCTCAGACTCCCAGAGACCAATTTACAGTGTTTTTCAAATTGTAACTCTTTCTGAAGATTAAAAATTTTAAAAGGCAAATTAGATATAAAATGTGAAATTAACAAATTGCCAGATCTGATTTATAAACACAAATATGCCAAACATACTATAAAAAGGAGCAAGAATTTTATTTCTCAGGCACATACTGTAGACGTTCTTTCAAAACTCAATTTTCAGAATTTTATTTTCTTTCCTTTCTTCTATCAGGAATGTTTCTCAATTGTCAAAACGAAAGGCTTCATTTTGAGAAGTCTCGATCCAAATGTTTACTTTAAATGTACAGATAAGTTGATCTCAAGGTATTATCCCCTCCCCAATGCATGTATTTGAATAATGCCTGTCCAGATAGTGTTATTTAATACAAACCAAAAGTTAAATTGTCCACATAGAATATTACAAGCATTTAGCAATGTTTTTAAAAATTGGCTAAAATTATTTTTGCTCACTCCATAGATATCTCTGAAATTATATTTTTATAAAAAGAAAAAAATACTTCTGATCCCAATACAGAATCCAAAGTTCTGGTCACTGAAAAACTGAGAAATTATCTTCAAATTGTTTTTGTTTGTTTTTCTTCTTTCTAAACACCTATAAAAACAATTACTCATCAAGATTAATGTATATTATTTAGAGTCCAGTAACATACTTTTTTTAAAAACATTTATTTTAAAGCATCAAATCAAGTTTGAATTTCAGTAAACAAATCTATGGCTTCATTTTATGTTGGATTTTTTTTTTTTTTTTTTTTTTTTTTGCAGAGTACAGTCCAACAAACAGCAGGTATGATACAGTAATTTAAAATAAAAGATGTTTGTTTTTAAAAATATAGTAAGAAGGGACAAAGATCCAATATCAGTATCCTCTGGTTGAGTGACTTGGGTCATGCTTATCTTCCAAATAGTTCCAAAGTCATTCCCTTTCTTTCAAACTTGTGCTTTCTCACAAAATCAAGGCATGCCAGTGACTCTTTCCACTTGAACTCATCTGCTGACACAGTCTACCTAAACTGAAACAACTTCTTCTATCAAGAGACAGTGGCATTCACAATCATCAGTGGTATTAAAGCAGGAGAAGAGAGCCACTAAGACTTCTTTTAGCAAACATCAAAAAAAAAAAATCAGTCTTGAACAATGAGGGGCAAAATATTGTATAGTGGATAATTAAAAGTCAGAGTTCTTTGCAAGGAAGGGCCAATTTAATGTTAATTGCCATCCTTTTCCATAAGTTACACAGTCATATTTTACTGAGGCAAACAACTTAAGAAACATGGTAATGTTAGAACTGTCTAAGTAACAAGGAATCTGTCAATGAAAGGTTACATTTAGAAGCCTGAAACACTTGTGGTTCAGGGCATACAATTTTCTTCTATAAAAGGAGAATGTCAAAATCTCCATATGAAATTACAATTTCTAGCACATCATAAACATAACCTGCAAATGCATTTCAACAACAGTAACATCATATCAAAATATTCATGTTCACTACAGTTAATGAGGCAATTTTGGAATAAGAGTCTCTTTCTTTCTCTCTTTCTCCTTTTAATTCCTCCAAGTTGAAATGAAGATATCCTTAAGCTACACAGTAATCAAAAAAGGAGCGTATTTTTGTCAAATCCTTACAGAACATAAAATGCCTTGGCAGATAATACTACTACTCTATGATATTTACTTAACGTTCTAACTTAATCTCTCATTTTCTCACCACCATGTTCACATTTTAATTATGCTTGTTTGCATGCGAGAACATCAACTAATCTATTATTTCAACATTTAAGCCTACTTTTTGAAGCCAAGATTTTTATAAAAGCAATGGAAATTCATTATTTTTCAAGACGCTGAAGGAAGAATGTGTATTATTCATTCTTGCTGCTTTGCCTGGGCTTCTGCTTCCTGAAATAAACAAACAAAACATAGGTTTAAATATCACAAGGCAGATATTTATGTGCAATTTGGCTAAAATCAATTAGCCCAAATTACTACGATTACTCCAAAACAGAGTACTTTCTTCCGTCAGACGGTGGAAGGCTTTAAAATAACTAGCAGTAGCTTTCATCATGACAGAAAGTGCTATGCAGGTCTCTGAGGGAGAATAGGCATCAAATTTTCACTCAGCTGCACACTCTGTATACCACACAACCAACTCACCAGCCAAGATGGGCCCACTGGTAAAATGGTGGTGTGACTTTTATGGGGGTTAGCAACTGTTTTCTGATTTGGTTTGAAGTCTGCTCCACAAGAGGTAATTCATATCTGGTTCTGTAATCCTAGTAACAAACCCCATGGGCAAGAGGTCACTGGGTATTGTTTTGCTAAATGGCCATGTTGTAGTCATCAAACTGCCTTCTAATGTTTGTATTTGTGACTCTATAGTGTTGCTCACAAATATGGCCAGAGAAACTTCTTTTTGCAATGAGCAGCAGTTGATAACTAATCAAAGTACTAACAAACGTGACTGATGAATGCGCAGTCATAAATAGGATATCTGTACCATTTCCTCCAAGTCTGACAGAGCACCTAGAAAGAGGGGGTCCTGATAATATGCCTTCACGAACCAAGGGAGGAGCTTGTGATGCCCCGCCCATCCTTGAGAAGCTATTGGCAGTTAACTGTTAATGGCTGCAGTTAACAGTTAATGGCTGCAGTAAATGGTTGCTAAGAGATGGGAAAAGGTAATTTCTTCAATGATGTATACCTCTGGTAGATGGCTTGCCATCATATCAGCAAAACTTTTTAAATTCAAAGGGTAAAAATAAATACAAAATGAGTACATCAAATAAATACAAAATGCTTTTTAAAAAACAACAGGAAAAAAAACACTATGAAATAGCAATTATCAGGGCTGGAGAGATGGCTCAGAGGTTAAGAACTTTGCCTGTTCTTCCAAAGGTCCTGAGTTAATTTCCCAGCAACCACATGGTGGCTCACAATCATCTATACTGAGATCTGATGCCCTCTTCTGGAGGGCAGGGGCATATGCATGTGAAACACTGTATATTTAATAAATAAACCTTTAAAAAAAGAGAAAGAAATAGCAACGCGCATATGCAATTGGGAAACAGTTACATAATAATGCGCATATCCCTGTCAAGTATTTCTTCTCATAAGTACACATCACTTTCAAGTGACCAGTACTTGGGAAACAGCCTAGCTCCCTATAGTCACTTTCCATCTTTCGTAAAGAAAGAAATTACTATCATGGGCATCTAAAACAAAAAAGAGTTCTACATTCTAGTTAACTGGCCTAATGGCCAATGCATTATATTACCAGGTGTAGTGGGTAGTAACATACACCCTCAATTCCAGTACTGGGGGAGGGGCACAGAGGCAGGTGAATCTCTCTGAGTTTGAGACCAGCCAAGTCTACAGAGCATATTTAATTTTAGGAATAAATTATAATTTAGGATCAGGGAAATGGCTCAGAAGGCAAAGGGCATGCTGTCCATGATGCAAGCCTAATGATCTGAGTTCAAATCTTGGAAATTTTATCTACACATGTGTATTATGGCACTAATGTTCCCTTCTGACACACATACACACACACACACCCTCACACATGTGCACACACACACACACATTGAATAACAAAAATTATTGAAAGAAGGAAAAGAAGATCCACAAAATATTATTAACTTAAGTAACAATAGTTGTTCTCTGGCCTGCATATACACACAGGTGCCCACATACACATACATTATGTACATATACACACAACGAAAATTAAAAAAAAACTTAATTTGAAAAATACACTGGGTACATAAAGGTATAATAAAGCACATTTGTCTTCCACAAGAATGTGCTTTATGGGAATATTTGCAGTGCAGTCCTTTAGACACACACACACACACACACACACACACACACACACACACACACGATATGATATTATTATAATATGAACTTCACCCTGGGTGCACAGAGGTTTTGAGTTAAATAATTCAGGATTCAAATCCCAGCTGTGCCATTCAATTATGTACTTTTGGACAAAGTAAATTATTTAAGTATTAGTTTCTTCTGTAAAATTCCATTACAGACACTTAGCTCATAAAATTATATGAGGATAAAAAGATGAAAGATATAGAGTGTGCTGCTAAATGAGTGACCCTATTACAGGCATAAATTCTTTCTTAGTTTTTTTCCTCTCCTCCTTTTTGACTGAAACCAAGTCCACAGTTAAGTTATTATTTTCTTGGATAGACTAATTTCAATTAAAATAAGATTGTTTCACATACCACAACTGAGATAGATTCCATGGCCTCTTCCACACGCAATGATTCAAACAAGATTAATGAAAACATTTTTCTAACTATAACTTGTCTGCTATATTAAAAGATTCTTGCAAGTGGCTTTCTTAGCCAAATCATTTTCTCCCTAAGGACAAATGTCACTGGATTTATATTTTTGTCAAAGTATAAACTACTTTATTATTTACAATCTTAAAATCACCACTTTCCCTACAAAGCAAGAACTGCCAGTGCTAAGAAGTACTTTCTGAATTGATAAAAACAAGAAAGTAGTACTATCATTTCCCTCTTATGTACATTGGGTACACAAGGGGATAACAAAGCATATTTGTTTTCCATAAGAATGTGCTTCATGGAATATTTGCAGTGCGGTTCTTTTAGGTAGCAAGCTTTCTAGTGCATTCATTTGCAATAATGTTTAAGGGTATGCACTATCAGTTACTTGGAAAATAACAAATGATAGAAAGCCATTTCTATTGGCTGCTATTCTTTCCAGGCTCATTTTCATATTTTCTCACAAACTACACAGTTCCTTCTTATCAATACAGGAGAAATTCCAACTGAGACAATATAGCTATTTCATCAGATTATATACAATTCTTGAATTTCTTAACAAACATTTGCTCTTCTCATTTTCAAAGAGGAATAACAGTTTACCTTGCCATACATATACTTTCCCAGAACGGAGCCTTACCATTTTGTTTTGTTGTTACTAATTTCACAAATAAAAACTGCATCTCAATTTACTATATCTTTCACTATCAGTGTACTTTTCCAATATGGATAACTTGTTTCCTTCTTGCTCAGATTTATTTTTACTTTTAATTTTATGTGTAGATGTGTGTGCCTGCATATAAGCATGCACACCAGACTGCAGTTGTTGGCGGAGGCCAGAGGTGTGGAGCTAGAGTAACACCTTTTTGTGAGCCGCACAAACTCTCATCCTCGTTTCCATTCATGTTCACAGCCTACTTACCACATGGCTTACCTTCAAAAACTAAATCCTTTTAATTCCCCCTCATAATTCTAATGTTCTAAAATTCTCCTCAAGCTTCACTGGTAATTTCCCTTTTCCTTATGCCTCACAGGTAATTTCTCGCCTCACACTAAAGGAAGAATACCTTTAAATGTGAACTCTTATAGCCTTCCTTCATATTAGCGTTTCCATTTGTAAGCCTTCTTTCCTTGTGTCTTTCAATTTTCCCAGAAGATCATTACGCCTTCACATTTTAAAGACCAGCCCCCTCCCTGGTTAAGTTAATTCTTTGTTTTATCATAGATCTAAAGGCCAAGGAGAGCTTTAATAACCCACTTCAGTTCTTAAATACACAAGCATCTGGTTAATTTGTCAAAGCTTATAATGTGATTTTGCTTATTTGACTTCTAAATCCATCATTCTCTTTCTTAAAACTATTTCACCTAAGGCCCTCTAGATTGTTTTGTGGATTCTTAAAGCATCCTGAAACAGAAGTCTGACTATAACATATCATTCCTCTAATGTTCACAGTACATACAGCAGCCAAATTTAGCTTCTCATGCCAAATTTTCATTGCAGGGTGGCATACAAATGTAATCCCATCACAGGGGAAGTCAAGGTGCTAGGATCAGGAGTTCAAGGCAGACTGGGATAAGAACTTGTATCAATGTAAAAGAGGAAGGGAAAGGGAAAGAATGAAAAATATGAAGTTAAGCCATATCTTAAAATACTGAAATAATCATACCATTAGCCGGGCGTGCTACTGCACACCTTTAATCCTGTGGGAGGTATAGGATGGTGGACCAATGTGAGATTTACATAGCAAGTTCCAGACCAGCTAGGGCTACATGGTGAGACAATGACAAAGAAACAAACAACAAAACAAAAATCATACCATCACTTTCCCATATTTCACACAGTGACTTTTGGGTACCTTATGGATATAGGTGAAGCTACCTGATTCAGCAATTACTGGCCCCTGCCTACCTAGGGAATCCTCATAATGTGTAGTTATATGCTCCTATACAATGCTTTTCATTGTTGTACCTGTCAAAAATGACTTAGTGACATTTCAATATTTTGAAATTTCTGGGCTGAAGAGATGGCTCTGTGGTTAAGAGCACTGTCTGTTCTTCCAGAGGTCCTGAGTACAATTCCCAGCAACCACATGGTGGCTGACAACCATCTATAATGAGATCTGATGCCCTCTTCTGGCCTGCAGGTGTATGTACAGACAGAGCACTGTATACATCATAATAAATAAATATTTTTTAAAAAGAAAAATATTTCCAACAGCTCAAATAACACCCTTCTACTGAAAACTTCTCCAACCTCCTCAATAAGAATCATGATTATTGTCCTAAATTCCTATGCGCTTTATTTATGATAGTCTCATAGAATTTGCCACAATATGTCTTCAGTTATGATTAGTGATATACACATTTAGGATATAACCTTTTGCACATATACAGTCATTAGGTTACAAGCAGAATTCAAGGATTATGTCCTGTTTTATGTTTCTTCCACCATTAATTCCAGTGTAGTGAGTGAATGAATCCTAATTTTAACTAAAGGGGAAAAAAATGTCATTAACCACAAGAAGCAAGAATGTCCTTTCTTTTGCGGTCCCTATGATCTGCATTAAACTCACCGGCTTAACTTGGGTCTCACTGATTATTTATTTATTTGATTTTTTGTTTTGTTTTGTTTTGTTTTTTGAGACAGGGTTTCTCTGTGTGTGGCGCTGGCTGTCCGGAACTCACTTTGTAGATCAGGCTGACCTCAAACTCACAACGATCTGCCTGCCTATGCTTCCTGAGTGCTGGGATTAAAGGCATGCACCTCCACGCCCAGCCCTCACCAATTATTTAAACAAGCAAAAACCAACTATTCTTCTGACTTGACTCCATTTTTACAAAGCCTAAAATATAACATTTAACCATGGGGGAAAAACATTTGGCAAGGAAGCAGAAGTTCAGAGTGAGACAAACATATTTACAAACCCTGTCTGGTGAAAACATAGATGGTATTATAGGTTCTCAAGATTGAAGAGGGAACTAGAGTTTAATATGTAAATTGCTGAACATAAAATCTATTATTAAGAGTAGAACATAGATTAGTGCCACAGGGGAAATACATTTTGATTAAGTGAGCTGGTACAAAAAGGACCAAATGGAAAAAGACAAAGGTCTACTTAAAGTCCATAGCTTTGAGGCATTTCACTGCACAAGAAATTTTGCTTTTGCTTTCCTTCTTTATTTGGGCTCCCCTGGGAACACTGTCACTTGAAAAAAATAATTTGTCTTGGCAAGGAATAAAATACCAAATTTAGCTGGCAATTCAGTGACCAGTTGTGTAACACAAATGCTCTTATCATACGCGAATAGCTAACTCTATCATTTACTCTCACACAAAGCTAATAAATGGTGCTAAGGTGAACTAAGATGCTTGATGTCCATGGAGAACTGTGTATGACACTGTAAGTTTAAAGTTGGCAATGACTTATTTGAGAATAAAGATCTGTATATCTTCTGCTTCAGGCAGCTTGACAGAAAAGTTCCGCCTAATAATTTACTTCCTGCATACATGCTTTGTGCACCATGCACATTTGTCTGTCCTGCTAGGGATTAAGTATATGTACAACAAACACTGCTTGAGACTTAATCTGAATATTTAACAGGCAAAACTTTTATTGATTAAAAACCCAAGCAGCAATCAGATAGTCACCAATAAAAGAAATAGAGGAATCATACCTTTGAACCAGGTGGTGCTGTCAAGCCTAAAAAGGCATAAACTGCATTATTCTCTCGGGCTTCAAAGAAGGCATCATAATCCTTTGTGAAAAGAAGACAAGAAGAATTAGCAGTCTCACAACGACTTGACTGGCTGATAAGATCAGCTGTCTCCTTGAGGGCTAAGCTCCATAATGCTGAAATTCTGTATGGAGTAGTAAACAGCCAGGTGGGCTTCTGTGATGACATGTGTCTAATATCGACTTCAGAAGCTGAGGCAGAAGTATCACTTGTTCCACGCCAGACTGAGCTACACAGGAAAACACCATCGCAAAAATAAATAAATAAATAAATAGGAAAAGATATGTATGCTTTTTTTAAAAAGGCCAATTATTCATCTCCTAAGTGAGAAGCAGAAATGCCTGTTGTACAATTGGAAACATGTTTACATTGCAGTCTGTTTACATTGCAGTCTGTCTGTCTGTCTGTCTGTCTCTCTCTCTCTCTCTCTCTCAACTTTTATTTTATGTGCATTGGTGATTTGCCTGCCTGCATGTCTGTGTGAGGGTGTCAGATCTTGGAGTTATATCTTGGAGTTATAGGCAGTTGTGAGCTGCCATGAGGGTGCTGGGAATTGAACCTGGTCCTCTGGACGAGCATTCAGAGTTCTTAACTGCTGAGCCATCTCTCCAGCCCCACATTGCAATATCTCAATGTTGATTTGTATTCACTTTAGTTTAGACTAAAAAAGAGTTAAATTTATTTTTTTAAAAAGCCCAGACAAAGCATTATGGGACATTAACAAATAAATTTCCGAAAATACTAGTATATTCATTTTGTGACAGACTCTGGTTTTGTGTTTTTATGAGATTTTTGTGTGTGAACGTGTGTGTCTCTACCTCTATATGTATTCCTTATGCTTTCTCTTTGTTTTTTCCTTTGTTTTGCCATATGATGGTTTCTTTTATTTTTATTTTGCCATATGCTATTTTACTTTGCTATTTTTTTAGGTAATTGCAAGTTTTCTAATAGAGAGCAAGAAAGAGTGTGGATTTAGGTAGGTGGGGAAATGGAGAGGACATGGGAGGAGTTTGGGGAGGAGAAACTGTAATCATATATTGTTTGGGGGAAAATCTATTTCCAATTAAAAAACAACAACTAAGTATAGGGGAAAAGATGTAGGAAGGGAGAGAAGACTTTTGGATACCATTTAAAATGTATTGGAAGGTAAGTTGGTCTTTGGGTCAGAAAATGCAGAACGGCTTACTGCACATTACATAGTATTTACATCTGCTTGCACCTTCCTCCACCTCTCAAAGCAAGCATTTCTCAGCAGTAGATTGCTTATTTACAGCGCTTAGTTACAGACTCATGCCAGTTCTCCAAATTTCTCTTCTCTCACTGAACTTTATATTGATTTCCTTGGCCTGAAAGTCAACTAATATTAGCTACATATGCATAAAGCCAGAAGAACAGTAAAGCTGTCCTGTCTTTGCAAAGAGAGTAACATGTTCTTGGAATATGAGCAAAAGAAGCTTTAACTGTGAGGCTAGAAGAGAATCTTGACACAATTCCATTTGGTTCAGCTTTACATTGTTTTCCCCTAAGGCAGCAAGCCTTCACCAAAAGTAACAAGTGGACTTGTCTACACTTGTAACTTGTATTCAACAGCAAACATAGTTAAAAGTCTATTTTCTGTACATGGCCTTGATTAGTGTGATTTCTAGACATACACAGGAAGCCGACAGTTTGGTTGATTTGTTACAGCCGAGAGTCTTAAAACTTGCGGAATTCTCTAGAGAATGTCTCAGCAACAGATTGCCAGCAAATGGTTCTTTCAAACACATTTCCTTCTTTTCAGCACTTGGAGGATCTGGACATAAAAGGCACAGATGACCCTACCAGTTTGGAACCTATAGAGCCAGGCATGATGTCCTATATCTGCATTTGGAAGGAAGAGGCAGGAGGATCAGAAGTTCAGTGCCATCAGCTACATGGTAATATGGTAATTTTGGCTAGCCAGGTTTGTGTTATATTCTGTCTTAAAAACATACAGCCCTATTCCCCTTCATATTCTAAGCACTCTGAACTTAAAATTACACTTTGCTTTATGAAGGAAAATATTGAGGGAATAAAAAGATGAATCACAAAATGGAAGTAAATAATTGCAAAGAGTGTAAGTGGCAAAGAATTCACATCTAAAATACATAAAACTCATAAGACATAATAGTAAGGGGCTGGAGAGATGGCTCAGACGTTAAGAGCACTGATTGTTCTTCCAGAGGTCCTGAGTTCAACTCCCAGAAACCACATGGTGGTTCACAGTCATCTATAATGTGATATGGTGCCCTCTTCTGGCGTGCAGGTGTGCATACAGGCAAAGCATTGTATACATAATAAATAAATAAATATTTTTAAAAACATAATAGCAATAAAACAATAAAATTAAAAGTGAAACAATGACTAAATAGACATTAGAAGAAGGTAGAATGACAAATAAGCACATAAATATGTGTTAATATCATAAATTTGATCATTACATAAATATAAATTAAAATGACTAGAAAATACCAAAACACTAAGCTATTTGGAAGTGGTTTAAAAGGCTGACATAGGGCTAATAAGTAGCTCAGGGCTGTAGCATTCGTCTATCATGTGTACAATATTGCACAAAATTTGCAGCAACATAGATAAAGAGTAGACAGACACAAAACTTCTGACAATACTAAAAGCTGGAAGGAAAAGTTGAGTACTGGGAACTTATGCAAAATAACAGATATGGATTTGGTGGACTTGAGTCTCACTCTGTGATGTTTCATTTTCATCGGTGTCATACTTAGTGACATTTGCCTTCATCCCCAATAAAAAGGGAAATCAAATGGATATGGCTTCCTAATATGATCTTATGATCTATACTATGTTTGTTTTCAAAAATCAAACAACAGACATTCATAGGGGAGGGGAATAATGGGAAAATGGGGGGGGGAATGGGAGGATACAAGGGATGGGATAAACATTGAGATGTAACAAGAATAAATTAATAAAAAAAAAAGAAAATTAAAAATAAAATCTGCTTTAGAAGTCAGGAAAACAAAACAAAACAAAACAAAACAGACATTTCAAAAATGACATAGAAATAAGATGGTTTACAAACTCCAAAAACTAAGAGGACTTGGAAAGTGCTCAACACCCCACCACCCCCCAAAAAAGCTGCTAACCTGTACTCCTTGTGTACTCAGGTAATCAATTTTATTCCTTCTCAGGTTGAAGACCAGATAGCTTAGTTTTGCAATTAAGCTTAGTTGTTTAGGCATTGAAATATCTTTAGATCTAGACAGATGTTTTAAGTTGATAATGATGAGATATGATAGATATAGACATTGACTTACATTCAGAATTTTAGATAAGTAACTCAGGAAAGATGTTTTCTTCAAGGCTGCCAAATACAAATAGCCAAACCACTATGACTGAAACATTTATATAATTCTTGATTGTTTCTGGTTCTTCTTGCTGTAGGTAGCTTATTATATATATGTGTAATAATTTATATATATAAATATTTAATAAAAAAATTTTAAAGAAAAAAGACACATGATTGGAGACAGAAGACATGCTCATCTTTTTTGTGGCTTGAACATAATACACACTTGGATAAAAACTTCACATAGTATGTACCAACTTATATGCTTCTAAAAATATTAGTTCTAAAATGAACTGTTAGGATCACATATTGGCTTACACTGGACTAACGGACCACTTTCAAAATTAATTTTAATTAAAATATAATTACATTATTTTGTGCCTTCCCATGCACCTCCCTGAATTTATGTGTACATACAAATATATGCCATAAACTTGCTAGCCTTTGAAGCCCCTCATAGTTGCTGAGATTCAATGATTTGAAGAAAATTCAAAAGAATAGCCTAAGTTTCTTCACCTATCTTCAGATCAAATTTACACATTGGCCCTATATTCAATAACATAAAATCTGCAGCAGAACTGACAAACTCACTGATGGAAAAAAAATCTATCAATGAATTTTTCTGTTTTGGTAATCCCTTTCCCCTAGATAATACTAATTAGCAATACGATACTCTCTAAGAAAAGACAGCCTTTTCAGTCTTATATAAACCAGTAGTGTAGAGGAGCTCTGAAAACCCTAACTCCAAGCCAGGTGTAGAGGAAAACTGTGTAATCCCAGCTATCAGGGATTAAGGTAGGAGGATTAGGAGTTCATCTCAGCAACACAGGGCTATGAGGCCAGTCTCAACTGTCTCAAAAATAATAGCTGGCTCTGGAAAGGAAGACTCAGAGGGGTAAAATAGGTGTGCTCATTTGCAAGCAAGTCCCACAGCAGAGGAACTTCCAGTGGTGAAACTACACTCTGTGGGCAAGTCCAGAGGACAGCCAACAATCAGGTCATGGCCACCTAGGTTGCTGTGATTGGGATCAAAATGAAGAAATATAAAGACAGCTATATATCTGGTGTCTGTCCGTATATATTTATTGATATAATGTTCTTGTGGATAGTGTACAGTTTACCCTCGTTCATTCAAATGTTGATTTCTCTACCCCAGTCTCTGGATCAATCCAGACGTTGTATTGTGGTGTTTATTCTAAGTATCTCCTGTTTCAAGTTTGGGTAAACATCACCATTTGTCCTCTGTTATATCAATAAAAACAAACTAGTCAATGCTGAACATTTACAGAGAATAGGGTGGGATATCCTGATCCAGTGAGGGAAGGAGAAAGAGAAAGGAGAGGATGGAGAAGACCAGGGAAACATCAAGAGAAATGAACCTGGCCTAGGAGATGATTTCAAAGCAAGTGTAATATGGGAAATCTGAATGGGAAGAAAGTATACTAGCATGGAGGTTTAGGATGGAGTACTTATTGAGTTGCATCATGCTATAGGCTAATTTAATAGATCTTGGTCTCTCTGTGTGGTTATTTGGGTACAAAGCTTGTGAAGGAGTAACTGCTGAAATTACTAAAATAATAATTTAATATTAAATATTAATAATCCTCCAAAAATACACTTACATGTTTTATTTGTTCATTTGATTTTTGGTCCTAGAGAGCAAAATACTATGTAGCTGTCTAGGGTGGTTGCAGAAGGCAAATGGTTTTGCAGAAGAAATGACTATACACTGGTGTTGTAGGTGAGGCTGAAAGGTATAAATAAGTTCATTAGAGAGGATATATTTCAATAAACAAGAATTTAAACTGCTTCCTTACCCCACGGTACTGGCTTTCATTGAAAATCTGAGGTGGCAAGGGGTACCCTGTGGCCGGTCGACTGTTTTCAGGTACATTTTCTCTCATCCACTTCCGATTCTCCTCATTGGCCGCAATATCTTTTTCTTCAAAGCCTATTTTGTTGGCTTCTAAGAAACCAAGCACATCTTGCTGTTTCTTCTTAATCTAGGAGCCAAAGGGAGATGGGGGAGGACACTGTTAAGAAAACAGCACTTATTCTCTCTTCTTTTTTTCTTGAACTCAACAGGTTTTATTTATGAATATATAATATGCTTATTTAAATACATATTTTGATGCAATAACAATTGATGGGAAAAGAGGCCATTAATTTGAAGAAGAGAGGAGGAAGGTATACACAGGAGTGTTTGGAGAGAGGAAAAGGGAAGGAAGAAATGTCAATTACAATCTCAAAATTAAAGAGAAATGATAAAGCTTTTTTTTTAAATATGAACTCATTACTAAGAGATCAAAATAATTTACCATTCAATTTTAGTGATCAAGATTAAAAACAGACCTCCTAGACAAAAGGTTTTTATTTTTCAAAATCAATGAAGTCAGTGCTTATGAGGCAGCAAACATTAACTTAGACACAGATCAAATTTGCAGTGCATAAGATACATTTTCCCCTAAGTGTGAAGGCTGTAAACTGTGCTTAGGCCTGAGGCTAAACTGAGCAGAAGCTGTACTACATTATGCTGTGGTCTTTGAGTTGTCCACCCCTGCTGGGAGGTTCCTCTGTGCTGCATATTGTACTCTTTGAGTTGCTAATGTTTGTGTTGGTAAAGAAACAAGGAAGCTCTGGCAGAGAGCTATTCCAGGAAATGCATTCTTTTCAGCATGCCCAAGGGGCTGGGCGGGATTGAGTCCCTACAGGTGTTTGTGTGACTTTGCTATATAAACCATACTTAGCGGAGCCTAGATTGGGACTTCCTCTTGGCTCCATATCCTTCTTGTCTCTGTTTCCTTCTCTTCTGTCTGCACCCCTTCCCTCAAGTGGACCCTGTTCGAAATGTCCCGTGGGACGGGACCCCTAAGTACTGTCTTGTTGGTGCTCTCACAAGGGAAGACCTTGAAGGTCCTTTTGCTCCATCTAACTTTCTCTTTTTTGCACTAAAAGTTCCATATCTAATAATGCTAATATAATTCTAGCACATGCATATCATTAACTGTACAAATTATGGTTGATTCAGGCATCTTCATCAGTAGCAATGTCTTCATGTGTCTCAGAATCACTCGTTTTATCTGTACAGTTCAGACCAAAATCGATACTGTAAAAGCCAGGCCTGTCTGCATACTTAGTTTGTAAGATGGCCTGTATTACTCTTAGCTCCTAATATGTAGTTAAGTCATCGTCACATATCTGTGCTCCCTCCTTAGATTATTAGCAGAGATTACATACTTGTCTCCTTATCACACCAAGGCCAGAGAGCCTTGGAAGTAGTAAAGTTAATGCTTACTAGGGTTCTCCTATGAAATGCATTCATTTAAGTACCTAATTACACCTACCTATGCTCAAATAATTATGTTTAAAGGTGCTTCCTGACATATCTGAACTACATAGAGAATGTGCAAGAAAAAAGATTTTTTATGGACACGCAAGGCAAAAGCATTTCAAACCAAACCAAACCTCAAAGTAAAATATAAAGAAGTAGTCCACACAACAGAAATCCAAATGTGAGAAAGATGTCCTTAGACTCTCACTGCCCAGGGATATATTTTCTTCCAAATAATTTCTGCTTATGACTACATAATTCATTTTAAATAATACAACTCAAAAAAATTCTCAATGTACTCCAGTAAAAAGCAGAATTTCTTAGGTGCCTTTTTAGATGGAATACTAAAAGTCCCTTCAAAAAGATCAATTATAATTCGATAAAATGTACCACAAAGTTAATTTTTCTAATAGTACTATTTCTTCTTTGATATATAAAATTAAACCTTCCTTTCTAAATACAAAATTTAGAAAAAAAATCACCGAGAGTCAATAAGTACAAACATCTAGTGTATTAATGTACTTGAGGAAAGGCTCAAGTCAGTGATTTGTGTGTGTGTGTGTGTGTGTGTGTGTGTGTGTGTGTGTGTGTGTGTGCAATGTGAGTTTAATCACGTTTCTTTTTTTAAGATTTGGTAAAAATTTATTTATTTATTCACTTTACATCCCAATCGTAGCCCCCTCCCTCCTCTCCTCTAGGTCCCACCCTCCCTCTCTAGTGATTTTCAACCTTTGTCACATAGCAAGGGGTTCAGTCAATATGAAAAGTATCAAGTAATTTATGAATTTTTAGACTATTTACAGATATGAGTAGATATAAAATATGGCACTTTCAGGAACCTAGAATATCAACAATAAGAATTATACACAGCCCTAGCAGATTATCACCATTGTGTTTGTGTAGACAAAGGTTAGAGGCCCTCTAAAAAAAAAATGGCTCTTTGAGGCCTTTCCCACCTTATTGGATTTGCCTTATGTTGAGACCTCAGTGCTGAGTTAATATAGTGGCTTTGCCTGACATCAGTATGTGCAACAGGATATCTTTACTAGCAACTTTATCTGTTATCTCAAGGGCTGAGTTTCTGTTTTAAAAAGGAGATTGACAGGGTTTCTGCTTTAGAGGGTTTCAATATAAAAGAACAAAGCTTTGCTAATGATATTTCAAATGGGATAACAGAAGTTTTTGTTTCTGTTCTCTGAAACAAATCTACCAGCCTAACACAAAGCACGTTTTCTCTTCTGATACTGTAATGATACTGGCATAAGTTCTGACCATGAGAAACTTAAATCTGAAATGAGGGTCAGAAATTGTACATAGTAATTATTTAATAGTATGAGCAAAGTGAAGTCTCTATATTTAAAGAAATTAGCATTCATAACCTCTGCATATTACAGTTTACAGGGAAAGCTAAGTACAGACATATGCTCAAAATTTACACAGTATTCAAATGAGATGCTAAGAGAACAATACAGGATGGTTGACTCAGAAGGGACCAATGAATTAGAAAGCCAGGGAGGAAAAGGGACAAACACTTGCTGATATTAGTGATGCCCTTAGGCTAAATGTAATAATGACAACACCAATGTAAGAGTCTCTATCAATCTTCATGGTTTTAGCCAAAGAAGGTAAAGTTAGTAAAGATTAATAAAACTGGGGCAGGCAAGATAAATTGCCTTGTAAGCACATGATTCTGACATTTCCCCCAGAAACAGAGAGGGTTTTTTTTTTGTTTTTGTTTTGGGGCGGGGGTTGTTTTTTTTGAAACAGTGTTTCTCTGTTTAACAGCTCTGGCTGTCCTGGACTCACTTTGTAGACCAGGCTGGCCTCAAACTCACAGCAATCCGCCTGCCTCTGCTGGGATTAAAGGCGTGAATTTAAAAACAGCTGAGCATGATGGCACCTATATGTAACCCAGCACGGGCAAGGAAAAGAAAAGCAGATCCCTGGGGCTCTCTAATCTATTTAGCAAGCTCTGAGAATGGTGGGGAAACTCTCTTAAAAACAAGGTGGACAGTACACACACACACACACACACACACACACACACACACACACACACACACACACACACACACACTAGCCAGCCATAAAAACAACTTAGCCCAAAAGTGACAACCTATCACATTGAAAAAAAAGCTGAAGACATAATATTACAAAATAAGCATGGTAATGTGCTACACTGAGGCTTAAAACTTCTGCTACCACATTTCCTACAAATAAGTGAAATCTACAAATGAATAAAGGATTGTGTAAATATATTTTAGACAAATCCTAATTTGTAACCCAGTCAACTACCTCATTTACAAATTCAGATATAAAAATTCTCTGTAGCTGATTGTTTCAACTTGTACTCAGAAAGGGCCACTCAGCAACAACAACAACAACAACAACAACAACAAAACCCATCTTTGCCTTACCTGTGCTAAGGATTTAGCAGTACATGGAAGTGAACAAAGAGCAGTCAGTGAGAGCTTCCTTTCCTTACCTGTTTCAGTGTATTTTCAAAACACTTTGGTCACAATGAGCCATGTAAGTAAATCCTGGTTTACTA
Source organism: Acomys russatus (assembly GCF_903995435.1). Lineage (NCBI taxonomy): Eukaryota > Metazoa > Chordata > Mammalia > Rodentia > Muridae > Acomys > Acomys russatus. The sequence goes on along the minus strand of NC_067169.1, from coordinate 59,016,385 downwards.
ACAATGCAAAAATTCGGAATTAAGATGAGTATTAAGAATTCCTTATGAAAGTCAAGTGTGGTGTCACATGCCTTTAATCCCAGCACTCAGGGAGGGAGAGGCAGGGGGTTCTCTGTGAGTTCAAGGCCAGCCTGGTCCTGGACAGCCAAGGCTACACAGACAAACCCTGTCTTGAAGAATCAAAGAAGGGGGAGGAGGTGGAGGGGACAGGGAGGTGGAGGGGATGGGGAGGAGGAAGAGTAAAGTCCTAAAGTTTCACAAGGTTTGGAGTTTCTAGTCTCATAAAAACTGAATTCACCTGGATTAGAGAATACCTTTGGGGTATCCAAAAGGCTTCATTGCTATTATTTCCAAATTCACCAGAGTTCAAATTGCAGCTATTAAAAAAGAAAGACTAGGAGGAGTTAGAGAGATGGCTCAGCAGTTAAGGGCACTTGCTGTTTTTGCAGAGTCCAGGGTTCACTTCCCAGCACCCACATGGGGCCTCAGGACCACAAGTAACTAGTTCCATGTGGAGATCCAACACCTTCCCGACTCCACAGGTACCAGGCAGTCACACTGTGCACACACAGATGCAGGCAAAAGGCCCATACACATAAGTAAATAAATAATATATAAATTGTTGGGGAACAGATTTGGCTTCTTATTCATATTAATGTTATCCCAGTAGATGGCAATTAAGTTAAAGCTAAGTCTAGCTTCGTGTGTATTTCTTCAGCTTATATTCATAATATCCTGTAGGGTAGGTATCCTGACTTTAATGTTATAGATTAGAATCCCAAGGCTCAGAGAGAAATTTACTTGAATTCACAAAACCAGTACAAGACAGGGCTAAAATTCAAATTTAGACATCCTTTAACATGAAATTGTATGTTATTTCACTACTTTGCCAGTCTTCTCTCATTTTACCTTCTATATTTATTTTCTTAAGAAATTCTTAGTCCAGCAATATGGCTCTTTGGGTAGATACATGAAGCCAAGTCAGACAAGCCCAGGTCCCACAGAGTGAAGTGAGAGAATCAAGCTCCACAAGTTGTCCTCGGGCACACACACACACACACACACACACACACACACACACACACACACACACACACACAGAAAACAGATAAATAATCTAGAAAGAAATCTTAATATGAGACTGATAAAATACTTATAAGGCGTAATAGTCCCTAGCATAAGTGGCATGCACATGTAGTCCCAGGTAGAACCTGACTGAAGGATGACAATCATAGGAGTCTAGGAGCCGAGACCTGCCTGGGCAGCATGGTGAGAGAGGTAATATTTTTTTTATGTGTTCTTGTTAGAGAAGTTAATTGTAACTTCCATGTAACAGCACATAATCTCTTACTTTATTTTCCAAATGAGTATGTGCACAGATGAACAAATTTCCACATCATTCAAAGAAAAAGTCATCTGAAATACCCACTTCCAATTTAGGATCCTCTACTGGTAGAAAAGATTCAGTATTTGACCCTGTTTGGTAATGTTATGGGGTTACCAGTTCATTGAAAATGTAACTTGTCAATACAATCTAGGCCTTAAGGTCACTTACTGCTCTCACACATTAAAAATAACATAATAGCAATTTTTTAACATCTGAAGGAAAATTTAAATTATAATTATAAAATATAAATTGTAAAGTAATCTATGAGTTGAAACAATTAGATGTAACCAGCTCTTAATCAAAGTCTGGCACAATTCTGCTACAGGGAAGTAGATGAATTAAGGCTAAAATAATAAGGGAAAACAATAGATACACTGAATGTGCTAGCAATCCGCTATATGTATCCTATCCCTTTTTGCATTGCACCACGTGTAATCTCGCTGTAAATTATGTGATAATTATTATTTATCAAGCATTTCCTATGAACCAGGCACCGTGATAAGCTCTTTACATGTTTATTTTATTTTATTCTCACAATAATCTGGTGAAGCAGCTGCTGTTATTTTCATTCCAGACACTCTGACAAAGAAACTAATGCTCAGATGCATTAAGAAACTTGTTCCAAATCAACCTTGTCCAATCTCTGCCAGAGTAAAAATCACCACTTAAAATCTAAGTATACAGAATAACAGATAATGTATTGCCATGCTTGATGCCTCCTGCTAATTAGATCATCTGTTGACTTATTGCAGTTCTCTTGAGCACAGATGTGGCTCATAATAATTTTTGTATCAGTCTTCATTTCAAAAGCCTGGTCTACAGTAACAGCAGGAAAACATGGAGATTATTTTTTAGTGTCAGTTTTGAGAATGCAATTTAATTGCAACAGTTCTCGCTTCCCTTTAAGATTTTGTTGCTGTTGTTGCTCTTGTTTTGCAGTGCTCATGTTCAAACTCAAAGCCTCGTGTACCACAAGCAAGCATTCTATCACTGAATCACATCTCTATCCTTTATTGCCTTTTTTTAGATATGGTCTCCTTACATGGGCCATGCTGACCTCCAACTTATAAATCCTCTTGCCTCAGCTCCTGAGTCCTGGCATTACAGGCATGTACCACTGTGCCACAGCTAAAGAGTTTTATGTGCAGTGTTACTGGCTTGTGCTTACAGATTTCCACAGCAAATGGCTGTCATAAGAACTATACTGCCTGTACATAAAGTTAGGTTTATTGGAACCTTTTTTCATGTATATACACAAATGTAAGGATGAAATGAAGAGCATGATGACCTGTCCACAAAAGCTCCAGTAGCTTATGACTACACCAGGCTACAGGAAATGGCTCTTCAGAGAAAACAGGGTTAACGGGTGCCTTAGGCTATTCTCACAACTTCGGGACTATCCTTAAAGAAAAACCCTTCACATTGTTAGAAGTAACTATCAAATTCAATAATTGATACAGGTGCTATTCTAACATTACAGATCTTCCACTCAAAAAGTACAGACTGGTGTCACACTAAGATTTTGAAAAGAAACCTGGTCATCTCAGCCTCCACATTCCAGTCTTAAAGCACTATTATTAAGAACTCAGTACAATGGCTTTCAATCCTCTTTAAGAGAATAGCACTATAATAAAATAAAGAGAACTTGAGTGGTTATAAGGAACATTAAGAACAACAAAATGTTTCCAACCCATCTCTTTCTCTATGTAACAAATTCCAGCAGTAAGGAAACTGTGTCCTAAAGCCACTTCCTGCTAATGCTACAGGGCTTCTAATTCCGGTCAGACAAAGTCACCAGGCAACCTTCCCATATAAGGATAAGCAAAACCACAAATCGTCAACCAGGCTGAAGTGAAGTCACAGGGTAGGCATATGAGAACCAAATATGGTAGCTAAAGTCTGCAGCTCACAAGATGCCTTTTTAAAAAAGAAGCCTGTAACCACCAACCCTATCAGTTCCTGAATCACAAGAAAAGCAACAAGCTTACTAGTGTTAGCCAGATGCCAAATATTAGCCAGACTACAGTGGGTCACATTAGCTGGATATCTTCTCCGTTTCCTTTTCTGCTGGCAGGCTCTTATGAAATGTGTGGCCAAGGGGTATGCAGATAACATCAGAATGGTGTGTCTGAATAAGCAAAGTCATTCAATCCACCTCCTCCAGAAGAAGCAAATATATTTCCTAATTGTCTTAGGAATCTACCTCTGTCCCACTACAAAAAAATCTCACTGTGACCAGGGGAAAAAAATCCGTAGATACGATATAATGCGATAAGACTAAGTCCTCAAAGGATCCAAGTTCTTTTCAATTGCAGGGTAGAACCAGATTCTGAGAGCTGCTGCAGAGCCATAGACAGAATATAATATCCCATAGTCCTCTCCAGCAAAACATGAGGATTAGAGAGCACACACAGATATCATTTTTATTTAGGATGATCATAGTGTCCCTATTAATATGATCAAATATGTTGCTAGAGCTGAAGGGTGTTAATTCAGACAAAGTCAAGTAAAATCAGGTTTTTTCCCCAGTGTGTGGTAATAGCCATGGAAATGTTCGTAGTTCTTAATCTTGTAATTTCATGCCCAGATGCTTTGGTTAAGCACATAAACAAAAGAGAGCAAAATTATGTGCCTGAAGAAATTGTATGTGATGTTCTGGCAGGTTTTGTTTCTCTTTCGACAGTGGAAATTTGAAAATAGTCTGTATATTTACCCATTCAGACCTAAGTAAATGTTTGTGAAGTGATTACTTGAAAGAATACTGCATGCACAGCAAAAGCAAGCACATGCAGTATGATTATGTAGCAAAACAGCAAAATATTTACAACATCAAAGGTAAAATCTAGAAAATTTAAACAGGATATGATTGTTTCATAACTAACAATATATCATATCTATTCAAGCCTTTCTAGTGCTAGCATCTCATAGAAGTTAAGGCTGTGCACCATGGAACTTGTGTTCCTTGGTCAGAAACCCTACCAGAGACTTGAGGGTGGTACAACTTCCTGTTTATATTCAAGACTATATGACAAAGGTGATGGGATGTCATTGTAATGTTATATTAGGCAAGGTTCTCTCTACAAGACTCACATTGGAGTCTCTATTGCTTACAATGAAGTAAACAAATTCTGGAGTCACAAGGAAATTCTGTCAACAGCCACATGAACATGAAAGAAGACTCAGCCTTAGTGCAGCCTCCCAGTCAGACATCAGTACACCTTGACTGCAGTTGCAGAGAATACAGATAAATTATGCCAAAACTTGTGACCCATAGGCACTGTAATACAATAAACCAATGTTGGTTTAAACTGATATAATCTGCTCTATAGCACAGGCAGCCAATAAGGACCAAAAGGACTTGGCTTTGAATCTCAGAGAACTTCTGCCTAGTGTGTACAGCTGAGTAAGCTGATTTACTCGCAGAGCCTCAAACTCATATCTGTTTGTTGAGGATAACAATAATAATATCCACCTCTCAAAAATGTTGCACAGAAAGTCATAGATAAGAGACACTATGTGCCTATTACATTGCCTCCTAGAAAACTGGCTAGATCATAAATTATAAGTTTTCACATGGTCGAGAGCTTCTCTATTTTACTCATCGTGTTATTTAGTCGCCACTGTATGTGACCTACAGCAGGTATTTTATAAATATGTGCTGAAGGATTTAATAAAATAAAGCAAGCTCTAATGTATGGGCACATGTGTTTGCGCACATGTGTATGTGTGTGCGCATGCATATGTGCATGAGTGTGTAAGTAAAATTGAGAATCTTTGCCCTCAAAGTACTAAACACAATGAATGATACCATAGTACAAAAGCCACAATACAGACAAAGGTCTTGGAGTTTTATGAGAATGAAAGTGTGCAAATGAGAAGTCAGACTTTGGAACCAAATATAATAAGATTTCTATGCATAATTCAATAAACCCTTTCTGAAGATGCTATCAGCATCCTACAAAAAACTACCCATGAGGATATATGGTTTTTAAAAGGAATCAAGGCTATTGCTAGGAAGCCCCTGTAAGGCAAATGATATGTGACATTCTGGGCAACTGTATGAGCATTCACAAAGCCTAGTGAACTTCCTCACTCATATCACAGGGCTCTGAAAAACAAAAACCCAGTCAAAGACTACAAGGAAACCGAATTCTTCTTCCAAAGCCTTGAAAGATGCAAGTATTTACTTTATTACAGCAAAACTTTTGAAGTACAAGGCTTAGAAGTTACATCTTTAAACAACTGCCCATAAGGAAGTTGAGACATAACAGTGTATCGGAAAGCTGACCAGAAGTTACTGTCAAACAATATATTTCTTAAGTCTCAAACATGACTGAAAGTTAAATATTGTCAAATAATACTTTTGTTAAACAAAACAATTCTTAAGCCTCAAGGTCAATTATCACAGAAAAAATATCTTGCCACATTTTAAAATTGCTATGTTTTCTTGAACTGGCTACATTATGTGGCAATTTACTCCAAAAAGAAAAGAACTGCCACTCCCAGCATAAACATAAGTATGAAGCAGTAGAAAAAGTCCCTATGTCAATCTAAACCTCAGCATCAAAGTCTACCAATTCAGTCTATCACTTGTGTTCATGGTAAAATTCCACCACCATTGATGTCTAAGAAGAGGTAACAGAAAATATTGTGAAATAACAAGGAGTTAGAAAGACATTGTCTTAACCTCAAAAAGTTCCCCAAACCATTCTGTGAATAATACAAATAATACCAATACTACTCACAACACAGAGCCCTAAGCAAGTTCTCAGAAATGTTGTTCTGACTGATTTTGCACTGAAAGAAAGTTGACCACTGTCCTTCGGTTTTTTCCAAAGGGAAAGAAAGCTGGTTTTACTTTTGTGTCACTGAATTTTCTGCCCAGTAAAATGTTTTTCCCATAAAAAAATGTGCCCCAATATAATAAACATATCTTAAGACATTAACTTTTCTCAAATTCAAAAGTGGCATTATAGTAGAAAGAAAGAAAAAAGAGGCAAAAGGTTTAAGGACATTGGAACAACTAATAATTGCATCAATCAAGTCAGGACAGAGCATTTCAACCAACTCTGGAGAAAACCACCAACTGCAGCAACAAATTACTATCTTTCTCCATCATGATCACAATTATTCCAAAACCAACTTTTGCTATTGTTTGAGTTTTTTGCTTGTTTGTAAGGCAAGATTCTACTATCCATCCTTTGCTGGCCTAGTAACTGCAATGTAAACCAGGCCATCTTAAATTCACAGCAATCCCACTTTAGCCTAAGAGAGAAAATGCTAACATTAAAGTCATGCATAAACAGGCTGGTCTGGTTTTCAGTTGGACTTTTAAAATTCAGTTTATTTATCCTTCATAATTACTAGTCAGTCAAAGGTCCAATAGCAGAAGACCTCAAATCTCTGCATATATTTTGTAACTGGATAATATTTGCAAGTATTTCTTCCTGATTTTGTATATCAAGTGGTCAACACTGCAAATAATGAAAACCTTGTCTACCTAAAAAGCAAGACATTTCATTACTTTCTTTTTTACACGCAGATTTTATTTTTGCACATGGAAAAATTTTAAAGCTGCTGTCCAACTAAAAAGTCATTGTCAGGTATAGTTGATTTAAGGTAAAGGAGTTCAAGGGACTTTATGCAAACATATGACGTTGCAATTTGTTTTACTTTTAAAAGAATTTTGTTAGAAATCTTCCTAGGAAAATATATTAATAAGTGTTTAACAATCTATTTTTATTTATGTGTTTCTTCAAGACTGCACAGGCTGAGTTGGGAAACTATTATTGGTCTAGTTATACACACACATACACTGAGACAGAGACAGAGACAGAGAGAGACACACAGAGAGAGGTATGCAGAAACAGAAAAAAAAATGGACTGATGATGTCATTGAGTTGGCAGTATGTTTATCTAGCACTAGGAGGTAGGGACCCTGTGCCACACAGCAAATAGAGAGCCAGTTTGAGATATGTGAGATCCTGTCTCAGAGAAGAAAAAAATAAAAAGAACTCTGCATGTCCAAAGTAATTCTTCCTAGGCTTTTCTCAGAAAATAATTGTTAAACTCATACAAACTGGTAGTGAATCTCTATTATGTTATTCATATTTAAAGAGCCACTCATTTGTACAGAAAGCACTTTTCATAAAACAGAAATAAAATACCAAATACTATTTTTTTCTATCTTAACTACAGTATTGTTCCACAAACCCCAACACCCCACACACACCCCTTCAATAATTGATGAGGTGCTATCATTACAAAGAAAATTAAAAGACTTTACTACAAGAAAGAAAAGACCAGAAAATTCTGCATTCTTAACATAACAAATTGAGGGCTAGAGAGATGGCTCAGCTGTTAAAGACTAGGCTCACACCCTAAAATATAAGATAACAAATTGATTCGCTATAGGCAAAGAGGCAAGTCTAAAGACTGAGCCCCAGATGTGCCCCAGATGAGATTCCAGAGCACACCACAAATGTACTCCCACATTCAGGCCAATAAAACATGTTCCAAACCGTCCAGCTGAGAAGAGCTGCCACATATCACCTAATTAATTAAGCAAGACCAGAATCAAATGGTCCAAAATGTTAGTAAGCTATTAAATGAAGATTGTTAAGACAAAAGAAGTCTGGCCACTATACTGACAAATTTTTGTGCAATGTAATTGCTGACATAGTGGACTAGAACTATCTAAAGCAACAGCATGCCCAGCATTAAGTGCCACTGGCAAAAGTACTCAAGAGTCAGAAACTTTATCCTGCCTGTTATCAAGTAAGCCTGTCAGAATTTTTAAGGTGCAACAAGAAAACAGAACACCCAAGACACCGTTAGTCAGAACATCAGCGTTTCCTTGTGCCTCCTTCCTGTTCTACAGGATGACAAACAGTCCAACTAAGAGACCTCTATTCTTTTGCAATACGCAGTAAGCAAACTTGCCCTTTGCTCTGGAGGGAATCTCAGTATGTTTCCATGCTGCTTGTACATATAAGAAGAGAAAACTGAAATCAGGGGCTCTACCCACAAGGTGTGAACAAAAGCAAGAGATCAACAAATGATACTGTTGCCAACACCTACCACTCACAATATACTTTGGCTATAAAATAGCCTCTCATTCTTGTCTGACAGGTTTTCCAAGGGGAAGCTAATCTGAGAATCAAATGCTATGCTGGGTGATGAAAGCCTATAATTTTAGCACCTGGTTAAGCAAAAGCACTGTGGGAGGTAATTTGTATAACAGTTCAATTAAAAAGTGCATATCATGGATACTTCAAAAACTCATTGAGCAAACTGCACTTTACACCCCAGACATCGCGCATTCACTCAACAGTCCCTTGTGAAGTGGGTTGTTTACTGATGAAATCAATTCTTGTGAGTGATGTTACACCTTTAACTTTTCTTACTCGAAAACCAAATCTCTTTGTGTGTGCTAAAAGACAAAAGGGAAGCATGACCTCACTGAAAGTCTAGGCAAGCTGACAGCATTTATTCTTTCTATAAACACACCTGACTTAGGCATTTTGATCCTGATTCAGTGTAGAGTTGCTCGAGTAATTCTAATTGTATCCAAGTTTTGTTTTGTTTTGTTTTGTTTAAAAAAAAACCTGACAATTATCAAAGAGAAACCTTTAAAAGTAAAGTACATGTGATTAGCAGTGTAACTTAGTAGTAAAGTGTTTTGCCTAGCAGGCTCTAGGCCCTGAGCTCATATCCCAGAACGAGAAAAAAATAATAATTAAGGATAGGAATAAAAGGCTCTAATGCCTGGTATAAGAACTGAAATGTTATATAAACAAAACTTTTTTCTTTTAGTTTTTAATCAGTAATCAGAATTTGCATAGCTTAGAGGGAATAAAATTATAGGAATTAAAGTATTCAGTTTATATTACAGCTTTTAAAAATGTTCAACTGTTTGCCCTAAGCGCTCCAAAGTCTGTTTAGGTTCCAACAGGATGGTGTACATAGAGGCTAGTTTTATAGTAAGACAGTAAGATATATTTCATTCTCTTCACTAAGAAATGTACTAAGGGAGTGATTAATTCTAGGTAATCAACTGGTGATTTGATGATACAAATTTGCTGAGATATATCTAGTTGTTCTAGCATCAAACTAAATGCCTCCTTTGCAAAGTATCAGAAGTATGAATACCCACAGACAGGTATGGAGTCCCTGACAATCATGGGTTTCTAAAAAGAAAATGTTGTTTTGTTTCTCAGAAAATATACAGTTTCCTTAAACATGTATGGATCTTTGTAAAGATCTATGTGACAATCCTTTGTTAATGATTGATTAGAATACAGCAAACTTTTAACACTAATACTTTGGTGACTTTGTAGGAAAGCAGGGCAAAAGCAACAGCCTTGTAGGGTGAATGAAACTCCTCATAAATAACTATTTTGTCTTGATATAAATACACAGGAAGTATTGAGAAAAATTAACAAGATTCTCTGTTTTACTATTTTTACCTAAATTAGGGCTGAAAAATAACTAGCAATTTTCAGTTTTTTCTACAGCCCATATTTATATGCAAATATCCATCAATATAACCACCTCCCCCATATTCTGTAGGGAGAATAAAATATGCAAATAGTGTTTCTGTTTCATAAACATTTAAATTTTCAATTTTCCATACTTCAGTAAAATACTTATACTTACATGCCTGCTATTACACTAAGCACTTTGCATATCTCATGTTAATGAGCAAACAGTTCACACAGTAGTTAACTCTCTTGCCAAAAACAAAACAAAACAAAACCACACAGCTAGAAAATGATAGAACAGAGAATTCTACCAAACAAATCAACACGTAAAGACACAATTAAAACCAAAAAAATGTCATGTTTACTTAAGAACCACAATTTAAAGTTACTCCCACTTAAAATACATGTTATCAAATACATTTTCCAGGATTAATTTAATTTCAAGTCCACCTCTGAAACTAAAAATGAATTTTAAATGCTATTACATAAAATCATACACCAGACTTAAAAGCATATTTGGTGCTTCTTGCTTCTTAGGAAAATTTTTGTAGGAAATTTCTTTATGTGGTGTTCATTAAACCTAGTGAGCTTTTAAGATCTATATCAGAAACTTAAGATTAGACACTTGGTAAAATCAAGTAATGTTTTACTCTTTACCTAATGGTATGCTATTAAATAATTTTTCCCTCGAGACCACATTGAATACATTCATTTCCCAAATAAAGACACACATTCCACACATTCAGGAAATGGTTTGCTGAAATAAATCACATTCTATTCGAGATGTTTTTATTCAAAAAAAAAATCCACAAATGATGATTTTTCACTACAAAATCTTTATGAAAACTAAAGGCTTATGATATAAGGACTCTGATATTTGGAATTAGTACTAAAACACAAGCAGGACTTTTCGCTTTGATTAGTTTTGATTTTATAAATATTCAGAGTGTCTCTATAATGAGTATTCAGAGATGAATAGTCCAGACACTAATTCTGTCACTGCATCCCTGTAGGAGTCACTTACATGTAGGTATGATTTGTGAGGACCTGGAAATTCTGTGTTCTTAGAGTACCCTAGGTAACCAATTTTACCAAAAGCTAAGGTACAAATACTTTCAGTAACTGCTACATGTGTATGAAGTTTATTAGTAATGTTATAAATTTTTCCATGCAAAGGATACCTGCAAACATTTTGCCCTTTCCTACCAAGATGCCTTGTGCATTGCAGCAATTTTCCCTTTCAGCTTTACACAGAGGGGAGAGCCACACATCCCTCAGTACTGAAAACATATTTCCTTGGAATGGTCTACTCTGGAAAGCAAGCGTCTCTGGTCTCAGCTCACTCATTGAGATATACAGTCTCAGAAAAAATAAAAAGCTCTCACACTCTTCCATCCAACCAAGAGAAGGGACAATTTTGGATATATGCATACACTGCATGCCTAATGCCAAGAAATCTGGTACAATTGGGAATAACATGCTTCAAACCAGTTTGTGACTACTACTTACTGAGACTGAGGGAAAAAGAGAAAATTTAAAGTAAATTCTGCATTTTTCAAAATGCATGGATGGCTCTTTATAAAGATCTAGAATTTGATCCTGAAAGTTTCATTCCAGAAAGAAAAATTTTAAACGTTGTAGCCTTTACATAAATCAGGCTGATGCATATCAGTGAATGTATGCTATAACTAATAATTTACCTTTAAAGAGGGAGAGGAGTTGGCCACCATAGTGCATGCCAGTAATCCCAACACTCAGGAAGCTAAGATAGGAGAATCAATACATGCTTGAGGCCAGATTGGTCTACAGAGGGACCTTATCTCAAAACTGAAGTGGGGACCGTGGGCTAGGGGAATAAATAGCTCAATGTAAACCATTTGTCTAGCAAGCATGAAACACTGTATTCAATTCCCAACACTGGAAAAATTGGGAGGATGGAATAACAAACAAGTTATTTGGCCTGAATGGAGAAGTGATTTTTTTCTCATTTTCATCCCCCTTATACTGTATTGCCCACTTTCCTTCTCGTGCTGCAACTCTTCTCAAAGTATTTCTTTTGTGCATGTGTGTGATTTATTGAGTTTAATCAGAGTTGCTTTTATGAGCATGGGTGGGAAGTTATTTCCTGGACCACAGGCGACTTATCAGTGTTTATGCTATTTAAAAAATAATACTCTCTGCCTCAGTAATCATTAATTGCCAATATTTCCTTAGAGAGGGTTGGGGCATACTGAGTCCCTGGCCTATCCATGATGAAATGTTCATAGGCCCAATATTGTGCAAGTCTTGCATAGGTAACCACAGCTACAGTAAGTCCATGAGTCCCACAGCTATGTCATGTCTAGATGTCCTTTTGTTGCCCATCATCTCATATTTCTGCTACCTTTTGTAGGAAGTTCCACCAGAGTTTGAAAACATAGCAGGCTCTTTGCATTGTTGGGGTTTTTTTCTTTCTGTTGCTTATATATGCCACTACCATCACCACCATCACAGATTTGTTTGTCTGTTTGTTTGTTTTTGTTTTTCAAAACAGAGTTTCTCTGTATAGCCTTGGCTGTCTTGGACTCACTTTGTAGACTAGGCTGGTCTTGAACTCACAGTGATCCGCCTGCCTCTGACTCCTGAGTGACAGGATTACAGGCGTGCGCCACCACACCTGGCTCCCATCAAAGATTTTACTGAAGTTTATTTAGCATAGTTTCTTTTCTTTTGTCTTACAAATCTGTGAATTATATATAAACCAGTTCCTCCAACCAATACCAATTCCTTCTTTTAGAAAGCCAGTACAGGTTCTCAAAATGATACTCTTTTTCAGCCCTTTACAGTATGGTCTAATTTTCTCAGGGCCTCTGCTCTGTCTCTCTTTCTGTCTGTCTCTGTCTCTATCTCTCTGTGGTTGTGTCTCTGTCTTTCTCTCTGTCTCTGTTTCTCTCTGTCTCTGTCCCTGTCCCTGTCACCCCCACCTCTGTGTGTATGTGTGCGCACGCGTGTGTGTGCGCACGTGTGCACGCACACAAAAGCATAACTGATATAACTAATATTTTTTCATGGTGTATCTGTCCTTCACAATGGAAAATGGTAAGTCACATTCCCATGGATCCTAATCTAATAGGTTTATAGTACTAGTGAATAAAATTTTAAATATGGCCCATCCAAGATTTCAAAAGCAGGTGGTCCTCATATTACACAGTAAGAGACAATGTAGTGTTTATAGGACACTCAAAATTGCTCTTCCTGTTCCTGCTCTCAGCAATGTCCATCCTTTTCACCTAATAATGAAGTCTTGCTCAATTTTGTTGCTCCAGTTCCAATGCAGCCTCCTGGACCATTTCCCACACACTTAATTCATATGTCTTTCACACTGAACAAGATGCAGCACACTGTCCACATGGAGCACAAAGAAGTAAATACAGAATGATTATAAAGTCTGTGCCCTTGAGTTGCCTATTAATGTCCTAAATCAGATGTATCAATAAAAGGAAATTAGTATTAGCTATATGACTGGTCAGGATAGAAATTCAGATCACAAAGAAAATGGAGACAACCAGAACTAAAGACAGAGGACGAGAATAAAAAACAAAAAACAAAACAAAAAACCCAGAATTATCAGCTAGAAAATTGTAAGGCAGAGTCAGTGATGATTCTTCAATGGGTTCAGATAAGTGAAGACAGACTGTGCAACTGCTTATCTAGATATATACAATTTATGTGGGTTATATTACAGTAGAGGAAGCGTGAGGACAGGTAGGCAGGAGCAAAGTAGCCTGTGACACATGAGAAGTACAGAGGCCACTTGTCAGGTAATAAGTGACTAAAAGAAGATTTGAGGCCAGATTAATCTGTTTTCACTATACCAACATATTTTCATGACTTAATGTGACCAGGCAGTGTCAAGCTAGCACGAGGAACTTTCATTTTAAAAGGAGGAAACAGTGACTATTATATCTTGTTGTTTACTTAAGGCATTAACTTTCTTTATTTCTTTCTTATCTTCCTAACTTTTGTCAACTGAGGCAAGTTTCAGTGACTTTTCAGATATACTCAGCCACCTATAACACACAAGCATTTTTGTGACACCTAAGCTCTGAACTCTGATGACTAAAAACTCTTTCAAAATCATGTCAATGTACATTTGTTTTCTGAAAGAGGTCAGGAACTAGCAATCTGTGCCTGGAAATTACAAGATCTTAAGCTCTCAAGTTTATAAGTTCATCACCACCATACTGATCCCAATCTTGCATTTATTGCATGACTATTATATACTATGCACTGTGGGGAATGAACCACATTATGCTTTAGTCTTCAGAAGAGTTTTGTAAGGTTGGTATTAGCATCTTTATTTGGTAAATAAATAGTATCTAAGCCAGGTATGGTGGTACATGCCTGTAATCCCAACACTTGGAAGGAAGAAGCTTTGGATCAGCAGTTCAAGGTCAACCTCAACTGTAAGTTTCAGGCTTGTGTGGACTATATAGGAAAGATCTTGTATAAAAAAGACAGACAGTCTCTAGGATGAAAAAAATTAACCATCAGTAAAGAGTTCTTTGAACTACCAAATAAGACTTGAATCCTTGCTGGGCATGGTGGCGCACACATTTAATCCCAGCAGTCAGGGGGCAGAGGCCAGCCTGATCTACAAATTGAGTCCAGGACAGGCAAGGCTAACACAGAGAGACTCTGTCTCGGGAAAAAAAAATGAATCCATGTAGCCAAACACTGTGCTCTGAATTGCTCAATTCTGTGGTGTGTGGAAATCTAAATGTCTCATGACTACTTGACAGCTAATAAATACCAGCAAGAACTCCTGGAATGAACTTAAGGAACTACGACCCAATTGTTGCATACCCATACTTTTTTTTTTTTGCACTTTTTGTAATAAACAGGCAACAGAACCAATCTAGAGGTTCAGCAATCAATTGCCAGATTTAAAAAAGCATACAGACTTACAATATAACTACTCATCCATAAGGAAGGACAATGACATGTTCAGGAAAATGAATGAAACTAGAGATCATTATGTTAAGTGAAATATAAACACAAGAAAGGCAAATGCTGCATCTTTCTCTCATGTGTGGAGCATAAATTTAAATTTGGGTATATGTGCATGTGTCAATCATGTAAAACTAGAATGGAGACCATGGGAAGGGAAGAAAAGATATTAAAAGAAGGACAAAGAGTGAGAAGAAAGGATAATACATGTAGCATGAGAGCTAAAACAGGTCTATGTGGGGAACAAGAAGGGAGACCAGCAAGAAGACTACAGGGAGGATGGGGCAAGGAAGTGAGGAAGAGATGAATAAATATATTTCCATATTATGCCTGAAAACAAAATAAGTTCTTTACCTAAGAACTTTGAAATCCCTGTAAAGTAAGCTCTTACCCAATATCACACAGCCCTTTACAGCAAATGAAGTTTATCAGGGTTGTGGGATTAAAACGTCCATAAGGAACATTATGCTGTTAACATAAATATAAAGCAGGATTATTAACCATTACCTCTGCTGGCCATATTCACTACAGTCAATCAAAATAACACTGGAAGAAGATAATTATTAAAATCTTTAAAAATCCAGGTGTTGTGGTTCACGCCTTTAATCCCATCAGACAGAGGCAGGCAGATCTTTGAGTTTGAAGGGAGCAAGTTTGACATAGTGAGTTCTAGGACAGCCAGGATTACACAAAAAATGTCTCAAAAACCAAAACATAAAATCTAGGGGCTAGAGAGATGGTTCAGTGGGTAACACATTGGCTGTTCTTGTGCAGGACCTGGGTTCAGTTCCCAGCACCTATGTGACAGCCTACAACTGTCTGTAACTCCAGTTCCAGGAGATTCTGTCTTCTGGCTGACTCAAGAACAAGCCACATATGTAATATGCAGACATACATGTGGGCAAAACATTTACTGCTACATATAAAATAAAAACAAATAAATCTATACTGAACTGTTCATGAATGTTTTATACAAGTAATGAAAGAAAAAGACAGGTCAGTAAGATGGCTGACCAAGGAAAGGCACATGCCACAAGACACGATGACCTGACTTCATTCTTGAACCTACACAGTAGAAAGAGGACTGGCTCCTGCAAGTTATCCTCTGATCTCCACAGATGTGCTGTGATATTCTCTCTCTCTCTCTCTCTCTCTCTCTCTCTCTCTCTCTCTCTCTCTCTCTCTCTCTCTCTCTCCCCCTCTCTCTCTCTCTCTCTCTCTCTCTCTCTCTCTCTCTCTCTCTCTCTCTCTCTCTCTCTCCAAACACATGCTGTGATGCACAGGAACACACTAAATATAAAAACAATTTCTTAAAGAATTAAAGGGAAGGTGGGCATGGTGATGCATGTCTTTAATCCAAGCACTTGGTGACAGAGGCAGATGGGTCTTTTTGAGTTAGTTCAAGGCCAGCTTGGTGGACATAGTATGTTCTATGGCAGCCAGAGAGAGCTTCATAATAAGATTCTGTCTTTAAAATTATTAAGAGGAAAATTAAGTAAAATATCTTCTTGATTGTATTTTATAAGTGCATGGTGAAAAATTGATTTTATGTCACTCATCAATTTGCTTACGTGGGCATATTAAAGTGTTTCTGAATTGCTCAACTATTTGTAATGGTAAACTGCTCCTTCAAACGTAATTTGAATACAGAAAGGCCTATCAAGGAACCATATACATTTTTGTGACCTGCTCGAAATAGGCAGGGTGGAGGGTAGGAGAGTCGGGGTGGGGGGGGCAGATCATTCGGAACCATGCACAATCCTAAAGAAGAGAGATAGACATGATGGTATACCACTCTGGTTCATGACATATGTTTGAGTCTATTGTCATTAAAATCCCCAAGAAAATTAAAAAGGAAAGGAAAACCGTTGCTGAAGGTGGTAGCATATACCTGAAATACCAACAGCACTTAGAAAAGCTGAGGTAGGAGAACTTGGAGTTTAATAAAACTGGCTAGTCTACATAGTGAGATTTTTTTTTCTCAAAAGACACCAGGGGAGGTGTCAGCAGATTACTTGTATTCAACCCTCAATACTACTTTCAACAAGAGCCCAAGAAGCAGTTAAACATTAACAGTAAAGTGGATGGAAGATAGAACAATTCACCAAGTGATGGGATAGGAAAAACAGAAGTCTCATCAGGATAGTCAAAAACATTGAAGCAATAGGATGTGCCTGCCAAATGGAGAAAGACAAAAGCAAAAAATTTTCTAATTTCTGTGCATTCCAGGCTTATCAGTTCAAAGTAATACTTTATTTACCAGCATTAACTGTAGCTAACTTCAGCCAAGTGCTAAATTCAACAATGTCAAATCATAGATATAGATCCTGGCTTTGCTATTACTGCCTATAAGACCTTGGGCAACCATATATTTGTAAGGATTAAATGAGGGAGAGAATGGAAATTGTCTGGCTTTGTGCCTAAAATTTGAACACAGTGAGTAGGAAGTCTTTCCACACTCATTACTCCTTTCTCCTACCTATGCTTCAATCTTTTGCCAAAGTCCCAGCATCCCTAGACCATATTTAGATACATTTATTTTCCTTCTATCTGGTTTATTTTTAAAACAACATTTTCTGATATTTTAAGTCTATCATTTTCCTCTTCCCTTTCCTCCCTCCAAACCTCCCATGTATCCTACTACTAGTTCTCTTTCAAAACCATGGCCTCTTTTTCTTTAATTTTTGTTACTCTGTGTGTGTGTGTGTGTGTGTGTGTGTGTGTGTGTGTGTGTCTTCCTCAGTATATAAATGTAACCTGCTGTCTCTATAATGCTACTTGTACAAATTATTTTTAATCTATCCCATTTTTATTTTTGTTTTCATTTTAATTAATCACATAATACTTTTGTAGATACCATTGTTGTTAGATATCATTATGATATTTGCTAATATAGCAGTGGTCTCTAATCTATAATACCAGCACTCTGGAGGCTGTGGCAGGAGAATTGTAAAATTTATAGCTAATGGTGAGGCTCAGGAGTAAGGAAGACAGTGGAGAGATAGGAACAAGTTATTAAAAGGAAGTTGTGAAGCATTTAAATACACAACTAATATTTCTAATTTGTATATATTATATTAACTAAACTCCAAAATTATTTATAAGTGTTTAAAAATTAATGGCAGCTTTATGTTCTTATTTATTCTTTCAATTAATGGCTCATAAAAATTCAACAACTATGGGGGTTTTCTAAATCAGAAAAATTGGATCCCAGTATATAACTATAGGCTTGTGCAATGCTCTCTAGTGAAGGTCCTGAGACAGTCACCTTGAGCACAAAGTTTAAAGGGCATCAAATTCAATAATGAGATAAAAATGTCTTAAAGAAAATGCTGTGGCTTAGTTTGTGCTGCTAGAACAGAATATCACAGGGCAGTTTATGACCAATAAAGTTATTTCCCTATAGCTATGGAGGCTAAAAGTCCAAGAGCAAAGCATTGGCATTTGGTAAAGATCTTTTTGTTGCTTCTGCAAAAAAACATCATAAGGAACAGGGAGGAGAAGAAAGAAGACACACAAAAGAGAGCTAAATTCATAATTTTATGTACCTCTCCTATATAGCACCAACCCATGCACAAAAGCAGGGACCTCATGAGCTCTTGCAATTCCCCTTCTTCATACCATCACAATGACAAATTTCAACATGAAGTTGTAAAATAATAAATATGGAAACCATACAGAGATAATAGAATTAAAATTTGAAGGCTAAAATAAATGTGGAACAAATTTACAAAATCTTAAAAATCTAGTGTGGCAGAGCCATCATAAGGATGAGGTGGGAAAGGTGAGTCATACAACAGAAGGATTCTATCCTGGCTCATATATCTATTGAGGATTTGACCTGGAATGCCTAAAGCAGAATGAAAGACTGGGTCACATTTCACAATACAAAAAGTGTTAAGTAGAATGTCCAACTGGACCTCCAAAAAAGTAAGCTGATCCACAGCACAGGTGCTTTCATGGAGAAAAGGCTTCCTTTGGCAAGAAAGCAAAACCAAGAGACAAGAGGCAGCAGGAGGGAGGGCTGGGTATTTATGTGGAAAGTCTGAATTTCCTGAGAGTAACAGCTTAGGGAGAGTGTCAGTTAAGTAGTAAACTCTAGCTATTCATAAAGCCTGGCAGGTCCTGTGATATTCTGTTCTACATTTCTTTTTCAGAAGGCCAGCAGCAAAGTCATTTTCTCTTATCATTGTCACCCACCACTAAGATACTTAATGCTTACTGTGTGCAACAAACTAGAGTGCAAGATTAATCTCGTTTAACTGCACCAATTCTGTAAAATATACGTATGATATTACCTGTATTTTCTTTACTGAGTTTTAGAGGGAATCGAGTAACATATAAGATGCCATATCTGGACAAAGACTATAGTTCCTACAATTTTTTTCAGATACACCCATAATAATAACAAAAACAATATCAAGTAACACCATGATCAGTATTGTTTTAAGCACTATGATAGGCATATTATCTGATTTTAACAGTTTTGACAGTAAAGTATTATAATCTCATTTTTACTGAGGTTTAGACAGGAGTATAAAAAACATACATCATGTGTATTATGTATGTAATATACACATGAAGATGAATATGAATATTTGGCATTTTCTGTTTAACAAGGATTAAACTCAATATTGTATACATAATCATGTTTAATTTTATTTGACAGTACCTGGAGAATGTTGCTGCCGTATCTCTTCTAGTATGTTTTCTGGTGATATGATAAACATCATGACCATAAACAACTTGGGGAGAAAAGAGTCTATTTCAGTTTACATCTTACAGTACATGCAAGGAAGCCAGGGCAGGAACCGAAACAGGAACTGAAGCAGAAATCATAGCGGGATACTGTTTAATATTAGCCTTCTTATACATCCCAGTTCCACCTACCTAGTTGTGGCAATACCCACAATAGGCTGGCCCTCCTACATCATCAATTAGCAATCAGTAAAATGCCATACAGACACACCCATGGGCCAATCTCAAAAAAGCAATTCTCCAATTGAGATTCCCTTGGTTAAGTCTAGTTCACAGGGGAAGCTAACCAGAACTGAAGAATATAGTAGGAGTTTAGATGTAGATTGTGTTTTGATGTTCCTGGCAGCTCAAGCCTGAAACTAAAGCAGAAGGATCCAAATTCAAGCACTGCTTAAGCTACCAAAGGAGCAAAAGGCTCCTGCAGCAACTTAGCAAAACCAAATGGAGGGAGGGAGGGAGGGAAGGAGGGAGGCCCACAGGCAAGCAAGAAGGGAGTGAGAGAAGTTGTAACTCAGTAGTACAGTCCTTGTTTAACGTGAGTTGAGGCCATAGAGTTATTCACCAGTACAGGAGAGAAAACTTAACCTCTTTAATCCCAAATTAAAAGACCATAAAGATTGTATGGCTTATTCCCTAACTCCAAACATGTGTTATTTGCTATATATAGCAAACCAATTTTCCTTTCTCTACCAATTGGGCATCCAATAATCAAATACACTGTCTGAAGTTAATATGAGATTCCACAAGTATAAGGCTCAATCAAGAAAGACTGTCTCCACTTAACAACACACCAGCCCAAAGTATGATCTCCTTATAGGCTATACTTTGGCCTCACCATATTTATCACAATTACAAATTCAAAGGTTTCCATGGCCTCTGTGGTGATATGAATCAGAATGGCCCCTCTCCATAGGCTCTGGCATTTGAGTACTTGGTCCTCTTAGGAGGCTTAAGAAGTGTGGCCTTGCTGGAGGAAGTATCGCACTGGGGAAGGGCTTTGAGGTTTAAAACCTCTTAGTATTCCCCATTTGCTTTCTGCTTCCTACTTACAGTTCAAGATGTGAGACCTCAACATCCTGTTGCCACCTGCAGCTTGCTGCTGTGTTCCCTTGCCATAGCTGCTTATCCCTGTGGAACAATGAGCTCAAGCAGGCCCTTCCTTTTATAAGTTGCCTTGGTCAAAGTGCTTTATCACAGCAATAGAAAGGTAACTAATATGCCTCCACTTTGGATCAATAATTCACTAAAGCAACTCACAGAACTGAGAAAAGTGTTGTAATTACCATTATAATTTACTATTAAAAACAGAATGAACAGCCAGATGGCTAGGTACAGGAAGCTATCTGTACAGTCAGAGTACTTCGTCCTCCCAAGCATATGGAGTCATGGGACTCAGAATATTCCTGAAGGCCAGCCCCACCCTGAAGCCACCCAGCCATAACTCCACCATTTCCTTATTGGCATAAAGTCACAACAATTTTTTTAAGCCTATACTCTTACTGGTGAGAAACTTTTAAGGGTTTTGAGAGCTTTGTATCAGACACCAGGAATGAACACACACACACACACACACGCACACACACACTATTGGTATTCTGAAGCCTTAATAAGTAACTTTGAAAAGTGTTAACACATTAATTTTGCACAAATTAGATACTATATTTTTAATATAATTGGACATTTTCAGAAAAATTTTGTCTGGTTTATCAAGAAATTGATTATCATCATATAATTTATTATAGCAATAGGACCTCTTCTTAGCACAGGACAAAAGTCCCATAATGTTACTAGAGTATTTAGATCCCTAGTTCCAGGCATAATTGATCAAACACATAAAAAGAATTGCCCCAAATAATACCTTAGTTCTTTCATTCCAAAAACTATGGCAACTAATATCTTTAAAAGTTAGCAGTATATTTAAAAGAAAATCCACCTCTCCTCCTTTAAAAGAAGGCCAATGATACTGTTGTCCAGCTATTTTAATGATAAATTAAGTTAGGAATTTTGAATATTTGTTGACTCCAAATTTACAAACAGATCTTCAGTTTCAAGTCCATTTTTTTTATATTAGTCTAGTGAAATGTCATTCTCTTCACCAGAAAATAGCTTTTCTAAAAGATTAAGAACTACCAAAGATTCTGTTGATAGGTTTCTACTAAAAATTTGAATGTATTATACATGACAAATTTCCAAGACAACCCAACATGACTTTCCCGACTTCTCTCTGAAGAAACAAAGAACACCAACTAGTGAATGATTTACTTCATCATATTAACATATTGTTTTAAGCAGGAGTAACTCAGAAACCTAATTAGACATTGCCAAGTGTCAAAATTCATATGGGGGAACAGTACAGAATAAATACAGGAAACTTTTGGAATTATATCAGTGAAGGAAACTCAATTTTCTCTTAGCTTGGCTCAGAGTCAAAGTACAAGCACAGGAATCCACCAGTTTACCTTACGTGTCAAGAGTCAGCTGGAGTCACACACTGCAGATAGGAAAGAGCACAGCTCTATATAAACAGCAGAAACAGCAGTGGTTCTGGCAACACTTTAAACCTGCGGAAGCCTTTAGAGTTTGTAACGTCTACCACTGTCTTCGAGGCGCTACAAAGCTCCTCTCCTCTGACACCCGCACCAATTTTATTCCATATTTTCAAGCTGTTTCAGCCACAAAAGATATTGCTCATATTTCCCAAATATCCCAAACTCATTTTCTTTCCTAGAGTTGTCACTTGTGATTCCTTTACCTAAAATGCTACTATTACTGCATACTGCTCATTTATTTCTTCCTCCTTTCCACACTAGGCTTAAATATCACCTTAACAGTGAAACTCTCCCAGACTACACCGTTTAAACAAGTCTCTCACTAGTCCTATTCCTTCGTAGCACTTATCACAAGTTGAAGTTACAAGGCTGAAATCACATTCTTTCATTTATGTGTTTACTTCTTTAATGTCTATGACTTCTTTTGGAATGTACGCTTAAAGACTCTATTGGTCTTGCTCACTGATATTCCCCAGGACCTAACACAAAATCAAGCATGTTGAAAATACTTAAAATATACTTGCTTATGACAACATTTTCATAGAAAAGGTGTGGAAGTGCTGGTATTCTCATTTTCAAGTTGAAGTCATGGAGGTTAGTAAAAACTAGGGAACTTATGATTCATGGAATTGAAACTCAACCACTACACTTCCTCCTCCCTGTCCACTGTCCTTCCCACCATGGTATAACTCAAATCTCCCTAATTACTAGCCACTTCATAGCATATAATCTCTGACAACAATCTTTCCAGTCTTTGGAAATTAATGCTAGGTAGTAAATATGAAATCAAATCATATATTTAATTATTTAAAGATTTGTTTTAGTGTGTTTGTGTGTGTTTCTGTGTATGTCTGTGTAACTGAGGAAGCCAGAAGTAGGCATCAGATCCCTGGCCCTGGAGTTACAAGCTGCCTGGTGTAGGTGCTGGGAACCAGACTCTGGCCCTCTGCAAGAGCAGCAGGCACTCTTAACTGCTGAGCCACCTCTCCACTCCCAGAATTCTTTTTAAAAAATATTATTAGTTGCTTACATTCTTTTCAGAAGAGGGCTGCAGTTATATCCAAACTACTTAAGATTACTAAACTAGCCAGTCCTGGTTTATCGAGCAAACTACCACTAGTCGTGTGACTGAGTGAAATCCATGCTGACTTTATCCCCGTACAGCTCTGGAGGTCAGTTCAGAATTAGACTGACGAGATAAAATCAAGTTGGTGGCAGAGCTGTGGCAGGGATTACACTTTCCTTACCTTTACTAGTTTCTAGAGACCAGCTAAATCCCTTTATCACATCATTCAATCCTCTAACCTCCACAGTAATATCATCTCACTCCCCTCTGTCAATAAGTTTCTCTATGCCCTCTTATAAGAATGTTTCTGATTACATGTGTGACTCACACAGTCAACCCAGGAAATGTATCCTATCTTAAGATCTTCAATAAAACCATCAACATTTCTTTTTCCATATAAGACACACAGATAGGTACCATAAATTATGACTGGACTATGTCGGGCGGGCATTATTAAAGCAAGCTACAGAATAAGACTGAATTGATGCACACTCATCCCTCTCTTCTCTCACACACACTATTTGAAGGCAAATTACTGGTAAAAATCTTAAAACATTCTTTTGAAAAAATAATCTTTTGAAAACATAATAATGAAAATATGGACAGATATCCAACTGAGAAAACCATTTCATGGTAGAAAAAAATAAACTCATTTAAATTACAGTTTCTTCCTTTCTTTTCTTTCTTCCAGACAGGGTTTCTCTGTGTAGTCTTGGCTGTCCTCGACTCGCTTTGTTGACCTGGCTGGCCGTGAACTCAGTGATCCACCTGCCACTCCCTCCCTGAGTGTTAGTAAATTATAGTTTCAAAATGCCTGTCAATAGTCCAGGTTACATTATGTAAGCCAAAGCAGGCTTATAAACCAAAAAGTAAAGTGGATTGGACAATAATTATATAATCAATTCAGATATTGCAACTAAAAATAATCTAGATGAACTGGAAAATCTGTATGTCTGCTCTACTTCCCCACCCCCAATATCCAAATATAAATAACTGTAGACATTCCATCTGAGTCATGAAGATGGAATAAAGTTTTAACATCAGCAAGATATGTAAGATTACAATGTTCTCTGGCTGATATTGCCAATGAACTATGTGACTTTGACTATGTTCCTTCTCTATAAAACTCAGTTTCACGCCAGGCATGGTGGTGCATGCCTTTAATCTTAGTACTCGGGAGGCAGAGGCAGGCGGATCGCTGTGAGTTCAAGGCTAGCCTGGTCTACAGAGTGAGTTCCAGGACAGCCAGGGCTATACAGAGAAACCCTGTCTGGGGTAGGGGTGTGGATCAGTTTCAGGCAAGAGGAGATGACTGTTGACATCTCCAGTCAAAACTTAATACTGTGAATTATGTAAGTGACCACAAGAATTTTATTATAGCAAAATCCTATACAATCAATATATTCTTTTAACCACCCTGACCTGAGTAGCCCTCAATCAGCTACTACATTTGTAAGAATACTAGGGCTCAGAATAAGCATGATGATGATCACATGCAATCCCAGAACTTGGAAGTATCTTTACTTACAAGAAGGCAGTAAGAACTCCAGGAGTTTAAGGCCAGCCAGAGCTATCCGTCTTGAAGAACAACATCCACGGTTAGTCATTTCACATCTGCCATTCAGTGACGACCAACTACTTTCATATTAACTAAATTCCCCATCATTATCTGTCTCATAAAGCTCTAAGAACTAATGTTATATACAGAATGATAATGGTTTTGATAGGACAGATATAACATGTTAATTTATTTTAAAAGATCACAAATACAAATAACAAGGATACCTGCTTAAATCTCCCTTAAGACAAAAAAATGGGGTTATACTCTTAAGATAAGCATATGTTATGTATAAATTTAGCACTAAAGGGGCTCTGTAGGTTCTCTTTCTGTCTCTCTCACTGTCTCCCCCCGCCACTCTCTCCATCTCACACTAAATAGGCTCAGTAGGTTCTCTCACCCCCCCCCCTCTGTGTATTATGTATGTATCAGAGAGAATGTGTGTGTGTGTGTTGTGTGACATCTGTTGAACCTGTTGTGTGTGTGTGTGTATGTATGTGTGTATGTGTGTTCCAGTAATAATTACAGAAGAGGTAAAGAATTTGAGAGAAGGAAGAAGGGGCTATGGAAATCATGAAATACCAGATTCTCAAAAAATAAAAAATTTAAAAATAATGACTCAAACTTTAAAAAGATAGGCCAATGTGTTATTCCTTTTGCCAAACTGTCTCCATAGTTATCTGTATTAATAAATCAAGAAAAATAAGTTGCATTGACAATCAGTAAAATATTGGTTGTTCCTGATACTGATCAAGATATGAAACTACTAGAGGAAAATTGAGTACACCTCAATACTCAGGCATAGGTAAGGACATTCTGAGTAAGACTGATTGCTCTGGAAATAAAAACCGTGCTCAACAAATGGGATTTCATGAAATTAAAATGTTTTTTTACAATAAAAGGAACTGTCAATAGAAGATGCATCCTGTAATAATGGAGAATTCCTCGGCCAGCTAGACAGTTGACAGAGGATGAGTGTCCAGAAAACACAAAAAAAACCTAAAAAACAAACAAAAAAACTAAACATCAAAAAAACAAGCACTCTAATAAAAATAAATAATGAGCAATAGGATTCTCAAAAAAAATCCCACAAATAAATGGCCAATAAGTAGTTTTTTAAAGGTGCTCAGTATCATCAGCAGTCAGAAAAGTGGAAACTAAAGCTATTTTGAGACTTCATCTCATCCCAGCAAGAAAGATTACCATCAAGAAAACAAGTGGGCTCGGGAAATGCCTCCACAGTAAGGAGTACTAGCTGCTCTTCCAGAGGACCCTGGTATGATTGGTAGCACCCACATGGCAACTCACAACCCTTCAGTTCCAGGGAATCTGATCACTTCTTCTGGCCTCTGTGGGTACCAGGTACACATATGATGCATGGACATACATGCTGTTCTTGTTGTTTTTCGGAGTGTGTCTGTTGGTATGTAGCTCATACTCTGGTGGATGGAGCCATACTCATGCAAGTGACTGAACTCAGCAATTTATTTTCAAACAAGAAAGTGAAGGTGAGAGGGAAATGCATTTGAGGGTCCAGTGGAACACAAGAAGGGTAATTTGGGTTGCATATGATCAAGATGCACTGTGTCCATGTATGAAATTGTCAAATAAATAAAAATATTCTAAAGGAAATACAGAAATCATTTTCCACTTAACACAAGCACAATTCTTAACACAAATAATTTTTTTCATACAATATATATTGACCATGTTTTCCTTTCCCCATCTCCTCATAGACTCTTCCCATCTCCTTAACAACCCAACTTTATGCTTCTCCCCTAATCAAGAGAGAGAGAGAGAGAGAGAGAGAGAGAGAGAGAGAGAGAGAGAGAGAGAGAGAGAGAGAGAGAGAACCTCCACAAAATGAAAATAAAACAAACAGGTAAATAACCTGTCAGATGAAAAAAATGCCAAAACAAAAAGTCCATAAGAATACACTGGGTTTCTTTTCTGTTGGCTATCACTGGGCATCGGGCTTGCCCTAGAGTGTGGTTGGTATACACAATGATACTCCAATGGTGAAAGTGTGGTTTTACTTTTCTAGCAGATATCAATTACTGATAGCTTTTTGGCTAAAGGTAGGATCCCCGTTGTCCACTTCCCCTTCTCAGTGGCTTGAACCTGTGCACAACATGCATAGGCACACTCTTAACTGTAACACAACCATTACTCTGTATATCATTGTTATCGGTTTCTCTGTCATAAGGAAAACTCCCCAAACACGATTTGTCTCTATATGCATTTATATTTTCAAAAATATCTGTGTCTCTGTTTCTCTCAATATGTACGTGATTTCTTATTTAAGTTTTCAACATAGCCGTTCACTGTGTGTGTGTGTGTGTGTGTGTGTGTGTGTGTGTGTGTGTATGAGAAAGATAGAGATTAAATCACCCCAGGATGCTTTAAGCATTATAAGAGGGCAACAGAGAGAAACTACAGTTAAGAGTTACATTCAAGAATTAACATTTTGACTGTGGACACAATCTGTCTAAAACTTCTGTCACTCCCAATTTTATTCTGGTTGCACTGGCTGGCTAACACAAACCCTTCTCCCTTCACCACTCTTGCATCCACCTCCAGAATCGGTATACTTGTCAAGAAGGACACCCTTCTATGACAGAGATTGTACAAGTAACTGTAGTTCTCTGGCAGGAGTCTCCAAATAAGTTCTGAAGGAAAATTAGTGAGATTCCAATTCTAACACGGCAGCTATAACAGTGCATGTAAAACACACGCACCACATCTGGAAGCAGATAATCAAGCAATGTTTCCAGAAAGCTAAGTGCCGGTGATATGGTGCAACTGGTAAAGTGTTTTGCCACACAAGCATAAGGACAAGAGTTCAATCCCCAGCATCTATATAAAATACCAAGCACAGCGGTTTGTAATTCCAGTGCTGACTTAGGGGGAGACAAGCAGATCCGTGGGGATCACTGGCCTGCTATCTTAACATAACCAACAAGCCCCAGGCCCCAGTGAGAGACTCTGTCTCAATAAAATAAATAATAGCCGGACAGTGGTGGTACATGCCTTTAATCCTAGCACTTGGGAGCCAGCCTGACCAACAGAACAAGTTCCAAGGCAGCCAAGGCTACACAGAGAAATTGTCTTGAAAAATAAAACAAATAAGCAAGTAATAATGGTAGAAGGCTATTGAAGAACAACATCTGAGGCTGACCTCCAGCCTCCACATGCATGCAGATAGATGCACATGCCATACTTAGCATGCGAACATGCACGCACACACGCACACACACACACACACACACACTCACTCACTCACTCAGGGACACATGAGGAAAACTTCAGGGAGACATGACAGGGTCTTATGTTAGGTGAAGGGTTCTAATGTCAACTTTCAGATGCCAGAATGTGAAAATCCAAAGCACTGGGTAGAGGTTAGAAAGAACAGACATTTTGGCTTAGTTTTAAATCTTTCTAGTAACTGGGCTTATATAACAGTGAATAAACTTTCCTTTCTGAATAATTATTACAAATATAAATCGGGAAAGGAAATACATAAGCAGCTATAACTTGCTAGGTGAACTGGTGGTTCATTCCTGTAATCTCAGCACATGTAAGGCTAATGCAGGCTTCTTGTGAATTTAAGGTCATCCACATGAGTTCCAGTGAGTTCCAGGGCAGCCTAGATTACAAAATGAAACCCTGTCTCAAAAACAAAACAAAACAAAACATGGCAGTAAACTACTTGCTTACTTAAATACAATGTTTAATGGAGTGCATTATAGGTCCGTTTCACCTACCTCGATCTAGAATCAGACTTAACAGATATAATATTTCCACACAAAAATTTACACCAACATTGCTCAATCTATTAAGGCAGCAACATCATCATAAAAGTTAAATAATTCATCAACAAATATCAGAGAACATCTTTTTTAAATTTTTTATTAAATAGTTTTACATATACATTTATACTATGACACATATATACAATAAACTACCTACAGCAAGAAGAACCATGAAACAATCAAGAATTATATATATATATATATATGTATGTATGTATGTATGTATGTATGTATGTATGTATGTATGTTACATTCATAGTGTTTTGGCTATTTGTATTTGACAGCCTTAAAGAAAACATCTCTCCTATCTTGGTGAGTTTAAAATTCTGAATGTAAATCAATATCTATCATATTTCATCATTATCAACTTAAAACATCTATCTAGATCTAAAAATATCTTTTCCAATGCTGGGGAGTGATGATACTTGACAGTCTTATTTTACAATTTAACTACTCATTAGCTCATTTTTTACAGTTTGACTACTTATTAGCTGCAAGAAGCTTACCTGACAATAGGATTAATCCCTCTTTTGAAATTCAAAGACCAGAAGCCAGTACGAAGTGCACTTCAGACATCTGCTCTATCCTCCTCAGGAGGCCACAATTTCCAGGAGATTTGTACTTCCTCACTTTTCTGCAGAGACTCTCAAACTCTCACCTTTCTGGGTTCAGCTTTTCTTCTCCCAAAGCTTTCTGTTGTGCTTAGTAGCCAAGATCAAAGGTCTCACCCAGGGCCTCAGAAGAGTTTATCACCACCAGAAACTAGAAGCTCCCCTCAAAGGCTATGGATGTCTGCCACATCAAAGGTTGGGGCAATTTCTATGGAAACCACTGCAAAGCGAAAACTACTGGTGGTGTCTGAGGGTTACGTCAGCAATTGGGAGCAAGGAGGACACCACCACCTGGCTCATATTATGCAAAAGCCATTCAAACCACCACCAGCCTGAGCCATGGAGATAGACCATAGCCAGGAATGAGGTCTGGGATAGGCTACAGGGATTCAGATAGCAACCCAAGCAACAATGAGATCCACAGCCAGATGATACTCTGAGACACGAACAAAGACTCTGAACTCTTTGTCAGCCTCCATACCACCATTATCACCTTAAGCACAGCCCTTGCCATGGGAAGGTAATTAGAGACACCAAACAGGCAGGCTGAGGTGGGAGGTGATGCCAGCTCTGACCTGGGTAACAGGTAGCAGAAATGAGTACAGACCAAAACCCCAGAGAAAATGTATTCTGTCCTTGTGCTGTCTTCAAGTCATAAAGGATCTGAGATGGGGGTGCCAAGAACAGATTCAAAACTCACCTCCTGATTAGTCCTACTGCCTGCTAATGAAGAAACTTCCTCCTCAAGTTTACCTGACCTTGACCTGTCCAACAGTTAGAAGAATAGTGCTCCACTGCTCAATATAATGCATAGATACTGATTTAATAGCCAATATACACACCCTATATTATAAACAAACAAGAATAGCTAATCTAATGAAGAGAAAAGGATATAGACAAAAATGGGAAAGGAGGTTGCTGGTAAAGGGAGCTCCATTAAGAAAGATTTTATTAGTGAAGAGAGGTTAACAATGGATAAGACCGAGGATTGTGAGGTAAGGGTGGGGGAATCCACTTGCAAAACCAGAGGTGAGAACAAAACTTAATTAAAGTAATATGCCCAGATGTCTGAATCAAACAGTGCCTTTAGTGCAGTGTTTCCACTGACAGCACCTAAAGTGATTTTTAGTATGTGAATGAGCATGTTTATTCAGCTGAATGCATTTATGTTATTAGGTAAGAGGAAGCCAAGCAACTAGCACATCAAATCCAGGAACTCACCTATATTACTGTCAAAAATAAATAAATCACTTTGTCCATGCATGCATTCATTCATTCATGCATTCAAATTCCATAAACGCATATTCATTATATACTTGCCAATGACTGAGCACAGTGTAGTAGTCTGAAAACACAACAGAGATTAACATCAGAAACTTTACAAACTTGTGAGGAAGAACTATAACAGAAAAGCCGAATAACATAGAAAAAGAGTGGACAAGATGCAACTAGAGTATAAAATATACTTAATCCATTGAGTTCTCTGGTGATGACTAAAGTATTTTTAGTTACTAAGTGAATTCTGGGTAGACTGGATTGCAGAGGGAAAGAGCTGAGGAAATGCTTCACTCCAGTATCAACCCACTGTGATTCAGTCTGTAGTTGTCAGCAATGGTGGCTAAGATTCATAAGCTGGGATCTTCTTAAGTTTAGCATTATCAATATAAATCCACACAGCACTTTAAAAACGAACTATTAGAGGAGCAAAAGTCACCCGGATGATTACAAATCTACAGATTTCCCCTAAGGAATATCCAAAGAAAGCTTGGGCTGCCTGCAGATATCTCATACTCTGACAAAGGGTTAATTTTAAAAAGAAACTCCAGGCCAGGGAAATGGCCCACTGTGTACAGATGCCTCCTGCCAAAACCTTAGTTTGATCCTTGCAGCCCACAAAGTGAAAGGATAAGGACTGACTCCTTCCATTTCCCTCTGGCATCTACATGTACCACATAACACATACACATGTACATATACATACATATATACACAGAGAGAGGATAAATTTTTAAAAAGCTGTATGTTTTTTAAAAGAAACCTCTACTTCGTTGGCATGAAAACTAAGTTACTTCTTATGCTAAGTAAGGTCAAGGCCTTCACCTGATTTATAACTAAATTAATTATACAACATTGGAATATATAACATAATAAATAATAAGATATGATAAAAATTGTGTATAATTGTGGTTAAAATGTACACTCACCTTAACCTTGATTATATAAAACTACTAGAATTGGTACTGGAGGTGGCTTGAATGACAAGATACTGAATGAAATATGTGTTCATTCAGCTGGGAAGGGAGATAGATTTACTAAACTTTCTGTATAATCCATCTGGCCATTATATGAGCCATTTCTTTTGGAAAAGAGTAAAGTTTAGTCAGTTTTTTTTTTTTTCTCCTCTGGATGAATTCAATCTGTAGCCCAAACAGTCCTTGCACTTGGCAGCCATCTTCCAGCCTCAGTAGCCCACACTTTGGGATTACAGTCATGGACTATCATGCCTGGCACTAGAGTCAGCTTTAAATCAGGAATATCCCAAAAGAAACCATAAAGGTTCCATGAAGCACATTTTACTTTAAAAGTGTTCCCAATTCCACAGTTGAAGACAAAGAAGGAAATAAAGAGTGTTGACTAAAACATCTGAACAAAAAATGATTCATGCCAAATGAGGTGGCGCACACCTGTTATCCCAGAACTTGGGAGGCAGAAGAAGGTGGATCTCTCTGAGTTTGAGGCCACCCTGGTCCTCAAAGTGAGTCCAGGACAGCCTGGGCTCTGCTACACAGAGAAACCCTGTCTCAGAAAAAAAATTGACTCATGGTCTATTTATCAAAAAATGTAGTTTAGGGTAAAAATAATGGAATTATAAATGAGGCTCAAAATAAACTTTTTGTATAAAATGAAATCAGTAAATAACAATTATCTTAATCTCAGTTTAACTATGGGTAGAAATAATGTGGTTAATATCTACTTATGATCCATCTTCAACCTTGTTTGCAAGTATGTAGTTTTGGCCCTGTAAGTATGATCTATGCCTCAGCTTTTCTTCTTGACTAACTGTTAAAGAAGCCTTGGCTTGGGAATGTAGCTCAGTGCTGAAATATTTCTCTAGCACTCAGCTTCTTAAACTGTGAGTAATGGCCCCATGTTAGACTGTGTAGCTGAATGCACTAGGTATGAAAAGTTTAGGAACAGTGACCAGCTTCTGAACACATGAGAATCAAACAGTATAAAGTCTAAAGCCCAGTGAATCCAAGGTATTCCTGTCAGCACCCACCTATGCCACAATGTACAACCTTGTTGCAGCCTTAGTTCTGAACACATATATGCACTTACTACTTACTCATGTCCTCATACAAATTACCTTGGCTGACATTTGAGACTACAGCACACTACATACTTCAGGGTTTTTAATGTACAAAGTTCTTTCTTCATATAGAAACATAATGGTTTATCATAGAAACAAAAAATAAGATTTTCATACTGTCGCTCCTGGGCATAAAGATCAAATTAGTGTATCACTGGATTGGATTATATTAGAATGTTTAACTTTTAAGATTGCTTTTTGGGTTGATAAGTTGAAGTTGATAATTAAATCAATTTTGGCTTCAGTTAAGCCAGAATTTCGAACCATTTCTGAAATGGTCTTAAACATATATATGCCACTGTGTACAACACATTTAAGAGAAGTTGCATACTGAATATTAGCTTATAAAATCAAATTTTTGTTCAGCTCTGAAAACATGAAAGATGCTCTGTATCCTGTAGCATCAAATACTTAGCTAATACTTAATTCCTTGTGTAAAAATAAGCATGCATATCTGTCTCCTTGTGAGCAAATTTGCTTTCATCTTGAATAAATGGTAACATGACACACATATATAAAATTGTTTTAAGATAAATTTATTATCAGTAAGTATTTATTTGACATTTTAAGATGGAAAATAAACTTAATGAGTATACGGCAAAAGACAGTAGAGAGGGGGTAGTGAATACTACCCTTAGCCTAAATTCTTTATTTATATACCTGAAGTCAAATAGAAAAATTTCAGACAAGAAGGAGTGTTAATTGGAAAAGTTTAAATAGTCATGGTCTATAACACTAGTATTCTGATAAATGGACATAATGCCCCTAAGTTCTTAGCTTTATATTCATAAAGTATTATAGCTCTCAACCCTTATTAGAGAAACTTTTTACATTAGATGGCAATTAATAAAGAAACCCACAACAAATCAATATGCAAAGAATAAGAGATTATGGCTTACTTAGTTCTACACCCTTCCACATCTATATCATACACCCTTCCACAAGCCTTGAGGATCACTGCAAAAGAGGGAGCTGAAAGACTGTAAGAACCAGCTGGGCATGGTGGCACATACCTGTAATCCCAACACTTGGGGAGGAGGCAGAGGCAGGCGGGTCGCCGTGAGTTCGAGGCCAGCCTGGTCTACAAAGTGAGTCCAGGATAGCCAAGGCTACACAGAGAAACCCTGTCTCCAAAAACCAAAATAAGTAAAAATACAAATAAAAAATATCAGAGGATATTTACCAAAAATTAGCGTTTGCTGAACACAAATTGTCCATTGCACACATGAACTCACAGAGGCTGTGACTGTATGTGCACACATGAACCCACAGAGGCTGTGACTGTATGCACAAGATCAAGCCACTCAAATACCAGCATGGATGCGGAAGGGTTCATGAAGTCCTACCTCTAGATAATAACCTCTTTACAATTGCTGGCTGCTGGGGGATAGAGTTTTGTTTTGTTTTGTTTCATGGATGTGGCCTCTGAGAGGCTACCAGTGCTTCAGTAGATGGTCCCCATCTATGCACACACAGACAGCTCTAAGTGGATTCAGTGGGTTACAAAAAAGTACATCTGTTTTTGCAGCCGATGGGCAGCTCAGGCTTCATATGGGTCCTCTAGTAAGGGGAATGGGAGCTCTCTCTGACATGGACTCTCTTGTCAATTTTTCAATCACTCCCTCCTGGCAGGACTGCCTTGCCAAGCCACAAGGGAAGAGGACACACTCAGTCCTGATATGACTTGATGAGCGGGGGAAGGGGGCAAATGGGAGGGTTACTCCCCTCTTCTGAGGAGTAAGGGAGGGGGATATGGGAGAGGAGAGGGAGGGACAGAGGGTGAGACTGGGAAGTAAGGACAGATGGTGCTATGACCAGGATGTAAAATGAATAATAAATAAATTAATTATAAAAAATGGAAAAAGAAATACATGAAGTTAAGAGGGAAAGGTAGTTGGTAGTGGGAGATAGGGGAGGAATTGGAAAGAAGAGAATGGGGTATAGATTTGATCAAAGCTTACTATATTTGTGTATGAAACTCTTAAACAATAAATAAATTGCATTAAAATAATCTCAGTGGGAGCCCAGCGTGGTGGCACACACCTTTAATCCCAGCACTCAGGGAGACAGAGGAAGGCAGATCTCTATGAGTTTGAGGCCAGCCTGGTCTACAAAGTGAGTCCAGGACAACCAAGGCTACACAGAGAAACCCTGTCTCGAAAACCCAAAATAAGAGTAGTAGTAGTAGTAATAATAATAATAATAATAATAATAATAATAATAATAATAATAATAATAATATCAATGGAGTAAGACACTCATATTACCTACTCTAAAAGTTTATAAGCCCAACCTTTTTGAGCTGCTCCATATCAACAAAGATTCTACTTGCATTTCTATCAGACTACTTCTGAAATCTCTTGAAGATTGTTTAACTTGTCTTTCACTCTGTAAAACACATATATGAAGATAGACAAATACATATACACGACAGACATGTGGATAAACTGATTCACTGCATGCTGTAAGATATAGGAATTACTATTAGTAATTAAGTTTCAAATAAAAGAGCCTATGTTTGTCTCAGATTAGCTAACAAATTTAAACTGGTGATCCTCATAATTGTTATTCAATAAATCCCCTATTATGAAAAGACAGAGAAAAGAAGTCTTGTTCTATCATGTGTTCACCAACTCAAGATACCTTATTTGTGTGTGAACATACACACAAATATCTATCCCCAGCATAGGAAAATTATGTGGCCATATTTGGAACATGTACAGTAGAAATTCAGTCTTTAAAACATTTTAAGGGTAGTCTACAGATTGAGAGCTACCACAAATGTGCCCGAAGCAGCTGAAAAATATTCATCAAGACAAGATGTTTAATATTGTGGAGGTGAAATATTAGCTAACATATTCAGGAGGAATAGAGGATGCAAATGAAAACATGCAAATAAATTAAACTAACAATGAAAAATGTAACAAGTTTTCAATAACATAGAAACAAAGATTTCCAGAAAACAAAGATTTGGAAATGCCATTGTCACAGGCTGAATAGCAGCTTGTTTTCTCAAGTTCCAATTCTGTATAATTACTTACCACTTTCCTTTCCTAAAGTATAGGTTCTTTGTATCAAATGTCACATTCAACTAACCACAAATCATTGTGCATTCTTTTTTTAACCTTTCCTTCAAGCACTGGGGTACTGAATTTGGGGCTTCCCAAAAAAAGGACTCTGGAGCATATCTGACCTTCTTTTAATGTTTTAAAAACTGTTTGTTTTTGAGACACTCTCACTATGTAGCCCCGGATGTACTGGAATTTGCTATGCAAAACAGGCTGGCATCTGGCTTCCTTCAGTTCTCTTCCCTCTGACCCTGTCTCTAGGATTGCTACTGGACCCACTCATACTGTGCATTCTTACAAAGAACATAGGGGAAAAAAACAGTATGAGTCAAAAAAGTGGGGAAGAGGGCAGAAGAGAGAGGAAGGGTGGGAACAGGAGGATATGAGCAAGGGGATAACAATATAGATGTAATGTGAACAAATTATAATAAATACAATATTTTTTAAAAGTCAAAAAGTGAAGCAGCTAGGAAAGGAAGAAGGTGGGACAGATGGAGAGAGAGGGGGGAAGAAGGAGAGAGGAAGGGAGGCAGGGAGGTAGAGAGGGAGGGTGGAAGACTGCGATTGTTCTCTCAAGAGGCCAATTCACTTACACTGGAAAATGAATAACAGGCCTCTCTTCTGTGCTAATATTAGTATTTCCAAACAAAACAAGTGAGTGAAGTTCTTGTGGAGCCACATCTAGAATGACTAAAAACACAGGCAAAATTATAATTTATACAGAGAAAGAGGAAAGACATTTTCTTCAGCTAACAATTTTAGCCAATTATTGCTGTGCTGGTGAAATTTTTCATTCTTTCAACAAGATTCACAGTAGTTACTATTACTCATTTAAAATAAAAACATCTAGCATTCCCCAGGATGCAAGTTTAAGGCCTTTTATTTTCACAAGGGATGGTCATTACAGGGCCTAAAGTACTTCTCTAAGCTCCTTTCTTTACCAGTCTCAATTGGGGGTGCCTTGGTTGAGTAGGGCACTGATGATAGGAGAGACTGTTGACAATTTATCATTTCACTGCCTTAAAAAGTCACCACCAGGAGCTCAGGGTCCTAAGGCAGGTATTTTCTCTACAACAGAAGCAGTTTAGTTTAAAATTTTACAACGGTTCTTTTTCTAGCAATTGAACCTTTTAAAGGCATTGTACTGGGTTTTAAATTAATCTTGTCCTGTAATTTTCTTCATTAGTAATGCTATTCAACTATGCCCAATACTTGAGCTTTAGAGACTTGCACATTTAAAATGTTTAAAATACCTATCTTGAAATTTCTTTAAATCTAGTAAGTTGTAAGCCTCGTGAAATAACCACCATGTGATAGTGGTAATGTTGTCCTATGCTATGACCCCATAATGTACTGACTGACAGGCACAGGCAATACCCAGAAAAAGCAGACGAAATTTAAAAAAAAAAAAAAAAAAAAAATCAAGAAATTTATTTTTAACCTTCTCAAAATAAGAGCTACAGGCTCTTTCCAAAAATAATTTTAAAAGGCTTTGCATATTATTTTAGTGGATACGTGGGAAATATATGTTCAACTGATACCAGGTGAATGTTTATATAGTGCATAGTTCTTACTTCTCGTGTTCCTGGTTTCAAGAACCTATTCTCTCTCCCATAAAAGAATAGGCTTGCTATCTTTCACTTGTCCAGATTTCCACGTCATACTCCTGGAGTCTAGAGAAAGAAGGAACATAGAGTAGTACTCCAGTGTATTTCCATGCAAGAGTGTATGCTTCTGTCTCTGGAGAGTTTGCTAAGAGAAAATTGATCATTATCTTGCTGGGCCAGCTCCCAAGCAGTCCTTACGTGGATGAGTTGGATGACCTGGATGACCTTCTTCGACCTCGCCTAAATAAATGCTTCTAATATTTTGCTTTCAATTTGATGGTTGTAAAAATAGAAGAGAGAAAAAGCTGATTTTTATTCAGTAGACACAAACAATCATGTGATATGGTCAAGGAATTTTTATAAAAAATGAGTAACAAAAAGAAATTGCTTTCAATCTATGAAGAACCACAAAACAATCAGGAATTATATGAATGTTACAGTGTTTTAGCTATTTGTATTTGGCAACCCGTGAAGAAAATACCTTTCCTATCTTGGTGCATCTAAAATTCCAAATGTAAATCAGTATCTAATTAAGTGGCAGAAAAAGGAAAGTAATGAATCAGAGAAGATTTGGTGGAGTAGGATACGACCAACTCTCAAGAGAAGAGAGAGGAAAGGGAAGCTACTTAACAGGCAATGCAGAGAGGAATCTGTTTCACTGGGAGAGTTTTATACAGAGAGGATGAATGAGAGAACAAGCTAGACACAAGTGAA
Organism: Acomys russatus; assembly: GCF_903995435.1. Lineage (NCBI taxonomy): Eukaryota > Metazoa > Chordata > Mammalia > Rodentia > Muridae > Acomys > Acomys russatus. The sequence goes on along the minus strand of NC_067169.1, from coordinate 58,978,413 downwards.
GACAGAAGGAACCAGAGAATGAGAAGGATCCAGAAGATTAGAGAAGATTGCTGAGTTAGTTTGAGGCCAAGCACAGCAATTCAAATCCCGAGAGAAAACCCAGATTGAACAAGTCAGCTGGGAGAGGAGTTTAAGCCAGAACAGCTGAGTTGAACCAGCCAGTGAAAGTTCAGAAAGAGCTAGAAAGGCTGAGCCTATTAAGCTCATTCTAGGCCTAGGTTAGACTGTATGGAGGCTAGAAGCTTCCAGGACTAAGCATAGGTGAGCAGACAAGACAGTAGCCTCTAAGATGGCAATTAGAGTGAATAATTGTTACTTTTACGTGAAATAGCCCCCAGTTTGGAAATCCTAGTGCAGGAGAGAGCCCTTATCCGATTTAGCAGTGGTATAAATAGCACAGGAATCATGTACAAAACCTGAACTTAAGTTAAAACCAAATACTTGGGAATCCTATGAGCTTTAGAAAAGCAAAGAAAAAGCCAGAGAAAATGGGAAGGATAAGACTAACCTGGAGGAGTTAGGCTTTTCTAAGTTAATGGATGTACTTAGGGTTTTTGTAAGGTACAATTATTTATATAAAATGTCCCATCCAGGTTGATCCCAGGGTGAAGAGACTCTAGATAAGGCCTGGGTGAAATTTATCAGATAATAAAAGAATGCTTTAGTGTTTTCTTCTGGAATTTCAAAGTAACTGATAGAAACAGTTCAGCAGAAAAAACACAAATCTTTCAGCTTGTCATCACAGCTCCATTTAACCTTAATCAGAACTGGCCTTAATAGAGCCTCTGTTGCACTTTCAAGTACAAGACCCTACATTGTACTTAGGGTCTAATTCCCACACCCTTCCAGGGAAATGGCAAGAAAACTGGGTAAAAGTTCAATTGAAATAATAAACTATCACCATTTTTAGGCTAATTATTCAAGTCGATGTGACTGGAAACTAGACAACAGTGAAGACACTGACGCTAGTGAGAGTTTATCAGTATACCAGCAGAGATGTCCCAAAAGAGTCTAGGCCTATGAGCACCTCATATATTGTCCTTACTTGCAGACCACATAACTTAGTCCCCTGAAAGGATATCCCATACTTTCTCATTCTCAGGCACACAAGGGTCTGAGAGGCATTCACCCCAGGTCCGTTCTTGTCCTTGAGAACTAATGTCCATAGTCTATTACACGATTGGCAGGTTTTCTTAATGAACCTGTAAACTAGAGCATGGTAGAGAACAAAAGCCACAGCACAAATAAATCATAGACTGAGAATTGGCAGAACCCAGCCTAGCTAAATCTATTCAAACTGACCAGTCTTTGCAAGGTTATTCACTCATGTCTTCCAGTTGTTCATATGGTTTTGCATATATCCACATGTTATTAAGTTAGTTCCATGTAAAAGTATAGAGCCAAGGCTCTATAAACTCTCAAATCTAGAGTGTAACTATATTGTTTATTTGGAATGCCAAATGATTGCATTTATCTCTATCTTTTTTGAATTTCATTCACAAGATTCCAAGTCAGCTCACAAATCTTAAGGTTACAGAACCATCAGCTTACTGATCTCCCAATTGGTATTAGGAATGAAACTAAAGATAAACAATTGAACTGAAAAAAAAATACATTAGTTGCTCTCTCTCTCTCTCTGCATATATATATATTTGGCTTTTCAAGGCAGGATTTCTCTGAGTAATCTTGGCTCCTGGAACTAGCTCTGTAAACCAGGCTGTCCTTAAACTCAGAGATTCATCTGCCTGTGCCTCCCAGAGTGCTGAGATTAAAGGCATGCACCACCACACCCAGCTGTAGTTGAACTTTCTTATGACTAAAATAATCCATCCTGTAGAAACAATTTAGAGTGTAAAATGTATACATATACAAGTATTCATTCATTTATTTATGTATTTATATTTCAGTGCTTGGGATCAAATCCAGGCCCTTGCTCATACTAGGTAAGCATTGCCAGTAAACTGTTATTTTCTAAAAAGCCGATTTTTAAAATTGGTTTGGCAAGTTAGGGTACTGAAAACTGTCCAGCCTTTCATACTTTATATAAGAACTGTGACTTTCTTGTTTATTCTCTTACAAAAACAATGTAAATCTGGTCAGTAAAAAATTTTTAAAAACTTTCTGCATGGTCAATATATACTTTATATGAAATTTAATTCAGTAAGGAAATTTATTTATTGTTGTTGTTGTTGTTACTTGAAAAGCTGACCTGTTGCTCACTATATATCTTAAGATAGCCTTTTCTTTTATCACACTATTAGAAAATTAGAAAATGTGTATCTCTTCCTTTTTGCGTATTCTATTCCTTATTCCTTCCAATCAGGTTATTGCATTTAGCATACAACTGAAATTATTATGTCCAAGATCACTAATAATTAATTACTTCAAAATTCAATGGCATTTTATCAGTTTTCACAATTCTTGTATAGCACTACCAAACAATGCTCCCTGAACACCTCATGTCTATCCTAGCTTCCATCCTAGACTTCTCTTGCCTTCCTCTTTTGTCTGTTCCTTTCGCAACCTTTTAAGTGTGAACTTTCAGCAAGATTGTACCCTTATCCCTAGCCCTCTTCTCATTTCATTTTGTAATTCCTTCATCGTAATTCCTTCGTAACATCGTAACACCATGTAAATGGCTGTTACACTTTTAAATTCTAGCTGCTATATCTAAGCAACTCTTCTCATACATTTCTGAATACCAAACACAAGTTTCCAATTGGTAGCCTATTTGCATTTGATGCACCATGCCATCTATTGCTACATCAGCTAATATTTAGATTACTGCTCCATTCTAATATTCTTACTGTGCATAGTAAGAAGTAGAAACAGCAATTTATTATTCATAGCTGTCTCCTTTTAAAATAGTTCTAAAGTAGGGCCCTACAAACTAGTTCTAACACTCAACAGGCTGTTAATAAAATACATCGAAGAAATACAAACACCTAGCCTCAGAATCTGTTCAGTTAGATACAAGAATCTCCCATTTGTGGTTTGAAACAGTTTCTATGACAGAAGGAATTTCTACAGCTTGAGAAATTTTTAGAAAAGCACACTTAATGTTAACATATATAATATGCCTCCTGTCTATTTCTCATATGCTTTCACATAAAATGACTCACACATAACATACAAGCCATTCATGGTGCCACATATGTTGCAATCGGAGAACTTTCAATGACTTTAGCTCAAAGTCACCCTCAGCCTCAGTTACATAGGAAGGCCTAACCTGGGGGCTTCAAGAGATTCTGTCATAAAACAAAAACAAATACAAACAAACCAAAAAGAAAAGCCTAGCATTCCAATTTCAAGAAATTCTAAGAAATCTTGTGATATGAAATGGTAGCCATTGTGGATAGACTCAGTGGTTGAGAGTGCTGTTTGCTCTTACAGAGGACCAATTTTGGTTTCCAGCACCCATAAACTAACAACCATCTGTAACACCGGTTCCAGAGGATCTGATGTCCTCCTCTGGCCTCTGTAGGCACTTCATGCATGTACTACAGACATGCGTACAAACAAAACACCCACACACATAAAATTAAAACATATGAATAAAATGATGGTCCCTTTCTCAAGTATAGGTGAGTCCAATTACTTCTACTTAAGAGAACATCTAAGAATTTTTACTTCTACTTGTTTCTAGAGCAATACATGTTGGAAGAATCCAAGGAGGCCAGTTTTATTTCTTATGAATCTCTTAGGTTGTGTTTTTATAAGATATAGTATTGTGTTTTTTTCCAATGATTGTTCTTCAATTGTTTTTTCTATACTGTAAGTAGTATGTTTATGAGCTATTTTGCTTAAATTAATCTTAAAGCAAAACCTTTAAGACTTCCATGCTCAACCAGGGGAGAAAATCTAACTCTGAAAATGAATGATTTTCAAATTTCATTAGATATTGATTTGTACTAAATCTACTTAAACATTTAGGCATAAATTATTTAGCCAAGTCTGTATTACTTTGAGTTTTCACAAAATGTAGAAACACTGACTTTAAAGTAGACATGTGCTATTGTGGCTGGCAGGGCAGGCCTCTCACCTAGAGTCTCTGACATTTGGGTAATGTTATGTTCCTTTAGGGCAGGAAGTTTGGTAGTCATAATTTCTTTTGGGAAAGTCAGATTAAATTCCTAATATGATGCAAATTCTTCTCTTAAACTCCCCATGTAATATAAATATATAATAGTATAATATAATATATAACAGTATATATAAACTCCCAATATAATCATATAACAGTACAATACAATATATAACAATGAAATATAAACATAAATAGTATTTACAAAAATATACTAAATAACATCATTCTTCAATTTCAACTTCAAAATTAAATTATAATTACTTATCTGCCTAGGTAATAACTAAATATTTTATCACAGTTTCTTCATTTTCTTTTCATACATGTCTTTCAACATCCTTTTAAAATAATTTCCCACAAATTCAAAAGTATTTGGTCTTATTCTGGGTCTTGTCAAACCACCTACTTACTCCCTTCAAAACTGAGCAAGTGTTTGTGTTACCATTTGGTAAAGTCACACCACCAGCATTTTTGCTCCCTCAAAATTGCTTAGAAATTGTGAATTTAACCTCTTTAAAAATGTAAATCAATCTTATATATCATCATCTCTATCAACTTAAAACATCTATCTAGACCTAAAAAGTAGGCCAGAAGAATTTAACCTCTTTATTCTTAATTTTAAGTAAAAACTCATTAGAAAAGCTTTATCTCAACTATCTGTTTTCAGGAACTCAAAAATCTTAACTAAGAACCGGGTGTGGTGGCGCACGCCTTTAATCCCAGCACTCGGGAGGCAGAGGCAGGCGGGTCGCTGTGAGTTCAAGGCCAGCCTGGTCTACAAAGCGAGTCCAGGACAGCCAAGACTACACAGAGAAACCTTGTCTCAAAAAACTAAAAAAAAAAAAATCTTAACTAATACAAAAAGAACAATTATGTGTATGTTCTCAAACAATAGGATCAGATTCAATGATTGTTGGTAATGAATTCCTTATAACACATATAGAAGCTGCCTTCCATGATGTCCTTCATTTTCCATTGCTCATATTAATGTTGTGAGGGTAACAGTCACAGCAAGATGTGGTTGTCTTCTCATGTCAGATAAACAATAATGGCCCTCACCTTTAAAATTCATTCTAAAATCAATTTGTTTTATCTTACTGTTGTTAGGAGAGAGGATATAAAGTGGGTTTATTAGATTGACCTATGGTACATATCTTATATTCTAACTCATCAATATCAGTCTTGGCATATCTTTACTTTGTTTTTCTGCTCTGAAGAATTCTAACATCGCTATTTGACACAATAGATTCTTATAATTAATTGTCCTTAACATCACTGTAAGCCAATTAGTTATGAAATATTTTCATAAGCTGGTCATGGTGGTGCATGCCTTTACTCCTAGCACTTGGGAGACAGAGGCAGGCAGATCTCTGAGTTTGAGGCCAGCCTGGTCTACAAAGCCAGTTCAGGATAGCCAGGACTACAAGAGAAACTCTGTCTTGAAAAATCAAAAAAAAAAAAAAAAAAAAAAAGGGAGAAGGAAGAAGGAGGAGGAGGAAGAATTTTCATGTTTTTTCAAGATCAGCAGAAAGGAAATGTTGTAGTGAACATACAATGAGTAATAATAAGTATCAAATTTGTAGGTAGATTAGCATGGAAATTAATGCCACTGTCTTCTGATCAGACTAATACGGGAGGTGGTTTAACAATGCTGTGACCTTGCTAACTTTTTAACCTTCATGGTCTATGTCTTTAATCTCAGCATGTGAAAGGCGGAGGCAGTTGATTCTCTGGGAGTTCAGAGCCAGCCTGGTCTATAGCGTGAGTTCCAGGGCAGCTAGGGCTACACAGTAACCTCAAATAAAAAAGGGGATCGTAGACCCTGGTGTGGTGAGACAGAACTGCCATCTTGACACTAAGGGTGCAAAAGCTGGAAAATGGCAAGTTATAGGCCCATACTAGGACACACTATCAAACCCAATCTCAAAAAAATATTTTTAAATACTGATTTTATAAGACTGAGACCTCTAGAGAGATCTCTAGTCTATTCCCGGAGCCCCCACTAATAGTCCGTTGTCAATGTAAAAACAAGAATTTGTTGAGTCAAAGCGTTGAGGTCTGTCCACTCTTTGAGGCTGCAGACCCCGAGAAGCAGAGGAATGGGCCTTTTGTAGATTTTAGACAAAGAAATGAGTTTGACAGTATGTGATTGGTTGGCATTTGGGCAGAAAAGTTGTAAGCAGGGAGTTATAAGCCTTGGTGTTTTGTGGTTGCATAATGGGTGGAGGGACAAGTTGACCTATGGAGAAGATTGGTTGAAGCAGTCACAGGGGGCGTTAGGAACTTTCTTAGTTGGGAGGGGTAAGTACATTTCTGGGAAAGTGGAACTTTTAAACACAAGTTGTAACACAAACTTGCTGTCCTTGAGTTAAACTGGACTCTCAGCACAAGCGGGCTGTCCTTGGGACAAACTGGACTCTTTAAGCAGATAAGATTTACAGACTTTGGCCTTAATGGTTTTTTTGTTTGTTTGTTTGTTTGTTTGTTTTGTTTTTTTAATGAGGACTATGTAGGCCAGGTTTTACTTTTCCCCAGACTTTGGCCTTAATGGGGTCCTTAAGGAGGCTGGTTCCTTCAATTTCACTTTGTTGTTAGAGAATTAAATGACAAATTACATGTAAAGTTGTGGGTACTATGCCAGGTATATTTTAAGTACTCCACAAAAGAAAGAAAAACATCTCTTAAAATTATTTTCTAGACTTTTTAATTTAATTAATTTTTTTTCACAATGGTTCAAACCAACTGTTTCACCTATACTAGGCAAGCACTCCACCACTGAGCTCTGCCACTAGTCTTATTGTATAGTGCTGTCAAGTAAAGCTGACGTTAGTTTTGTGCTAGAAATTAAAGCAAGTTAATTTATCATTTTTAAAACAATAAGTAATTATCCACCCATACTTTCCTTTTCAATAAACTTACAAATGTTATACTGGAGTCTGGCTTCCAAAAACATAGAACTTTCATTAAATACATACTGTTGTAATTTTAACAATGAGAACTATGCCACATTTGTGATGAAACAACTGTATGAGAGGTGATGGTGACATAAACAGACCAAATCGTCTTGTGTAGTGCTTGTTACCTAAGATGAATATTTCTGGTGTTTAAAAACTAAAGTTTAATTAGTCTGGACTCAGTCTTGCAAATCTACCAAACAGAAATGTTTGGTTCTAGCCCAACTCTGAAAGAGCTAAATCTAAGAATGTAATTCAAAGACAGAGTTTATAAACTATAAATATACTGCTTTCCAACTTAGTCATAGACTCATAAAAACGTACCTTTCCTTTTTAACCATGCTGGTGTATAGTCACAAAATGCAGGTTGTATTTTGTTTTGTTTTGTTTGTTTCTGTATTTGGGGTTTGGGTATGTACGCTTTCTTTTCTTTTCTCTTTTGTTTGTTTTTTTTTTTCTTTTCCTTTCTTTGTTTTCTTTTCTTTCTTTCTTTTTTTTGACACATTGTCTGACCATGGAGCCTAGTCTGGCTTCAAACTTAATATACTTGTATCTTAAGCTCCAGAGTACTAGATTATCCTTTCACACAGCCATGCTGAGCAAAAACAGATAGTGTTAAAAAAAATGATAAAGTCACAGAAGTTGTTTACACAGCACAAGCCACAAGAAAAATGGGTAAAGACTACTTAAAATGTGGCCCTGGTAAAGCCCACATGTGTATGCATACATATTAAGTTGTAAAAGAAAATGCTATTACTAGCCTCCCTCTTTCCCCTAGCCTCCTTCTTTCCCCTAGCCTGCCTCCCACCTTAGTCTCATGTACAGGCTGTAGATGAGAACACATTTACCTCATAAGAGGATCTCCCAAATATTTTTTTTATTGTATGTGCGCATGTGCATTATGTGATATGTATGTATGCATGCAGGTACCTCATGGAGAGTGGAGGGCAACTTTTAGAAGTTCATTTTCTCTTTCCACCTGTATAATAATTCTGCAAATCAAACACAGGTCATCAGCATAAATAGCATAACCATTTTTACCCAAGGAACTATCCCACACTTCCTACTTAAATGGTTATTTACTTATTTATTTATTTATTCATTTGTTTATTTTTGTTTTTTTGAGACAGAGTTTCTCTGTGTAGCCCTCACCACCCTAGAATTCATTCTATAGACCAGGCTGTTGAACTCAAAGGTATTTTGTATTTGTAATTATAAATGAAAATATTATTGTGATAGAGATATGATTTCTATGCAGTATTTACCCAAGGAGGGCATGGAAATAACAATGCTGAGGGTTCTCAAGGCAACGTGTCCTGTATTCATTGTAATCCAACCTCTGTCATTTCTAGATCTTTGGTCTTGATTAGAATATAGCTAATGTCTCTTTTGAATCTCAGTGAGAGTCTCTTCAAACACATAAATGGATCTGACAATAGCACTTCACAGTACTTTAAGGGTTAAATTAAATGTGATAATGTATGGAAAGCACTAGGCACAGTGCCTGGTGTATGCAAAGCATTAAAAAAAGACATGCCAGTTTTTCCTTATTACAGCAGCCAAATGTTGAACAGCCATTGAGAAGGTAGTACAAGGACAACAAAAAACCAACAGTAGTGAACACTTTAAATACACAAAGTTTGAATTTGCTGTAGTATTTTTAAACTTTTATTTGAATTTTTATTATGTTCTGCAAGTCTGCAACCCTTTAAACAACCAAATATGCAAAATGTAAAGCCCAATGGCTAGAAAACAACTCCTATGCTGAAAAAACTTCTTGGCTAGGCAAGTATTAAATGTCACCTTTGTCTCTTCTGCTAACAAAAGCAGTCATCATAAAAGACCTGGCCTTTTTGTCTAAAAGTATGTTTGTTTCATCTTTGTCTAGATTGGAGGAAGTAATTAAAATTGTAATTTTAAAAGGTCTCTAAGTAGGTAGCAAGGCAGAATTGAAGGCCAACAGATGGTCAAATAGTCACCTACACAACCCCTCTAACATTTAATTTTACCAATAAAACACATATAAAATTAACTCATTATAATCCAGTTAAAGCAAAAAAACCTATAAAGACACATAGTTGCCAACATCTATGGATGCCTGCACAAGATCAAGCCTATCAGTATTATAACATGGATGGGAGAAGGGTTCTTGTGGCTCCTAGCTGAGAAGCTAGACAGTAGATGGCTGCTAGCAGAGAGTCAATTTCCTTTAAATGTGTGGTCCCCAGTAGTTTTACCAAGTTCTGGTGGAATGCCTGCACCTATTTGTATAAGAGCAACACAAATAAGATTTGACATGTTATTTTTTAAAAAAGATACAAGTTGGGAGGGGTTGGTGGTGAGATCTAGGAGGAGTTAAGAGGAGGAGTAGGAAGGATAAATATGATCAAAAAACATTATGTGCATATATGAGCATCTCAACAAATAAACATATGTATTTAAAGATATATAGTTGATTGTGCAGTGCATATTTTAGAAAAAGATACCTGAGAATAGCCACAAAGAATTAAAACATTTAGCCTGACAGTGTCTAGACTTTAAGACAGGTCATTATACTTCCTCAACAGAATAACAAGTCTTTATGCCAACAACAAATTCGCATTACCCATTTCTTCTGAGATTATGACTCTCACTTACCTTTCATAATACATTCTGCCATAGAATAACCATTATTTTAAACATTTTAAAGTGCACAAGAGCTCCTATCAGTGACATGTTCCCTGCCTATGGCCATACAACCTTGAACACATCCTATGTAATCTGATCTCAGAAGTTAATCAGGATGGGGCCTGGTTAGTACTTGGATGGGAAACATGTTTCTTAAGTCTTTTTACGATGGGCTAAATTATTCCAGTGGCTTTACTACTATTACAGGGAAATCAGCTTCAACTACTGACTACCAAATTGAAGGTACAGATTTTTCATTCAGTCTTTGTGTTTGGCACTTGAAAGTTTCTATTCTCAAAAGCTTGGGGTTTCCAAACAGTATACCTATTCATTTTATAGTTTCTGATTTTGATCTTCTAATTGTTTTATGAATAATTTTAAATAAATAACATTCCAAAAAAGCTTGGCAGCTGTGGTATGCCACCAAAGCACGTTTCAAGTCAATGTTCAACTTATATATACAAAGATAGAACAGCAAAAAAAAATCCCATTACCCAAGATAAAGTTACTTAAGAATGGCATGATAAAGAATAGTGACCTGTTGCTTTACATACATATTACAAATGAAGGAAATAATACAACTAATGAATCATGACTCGTCAATCAAAAATATTCCGTATATTCCTTTTTTTTAATTACTTGTGAGTGAAAACCATCACATAATCCACCCTAAAATAGCTTTTTTAGTAGTTATAAGAGAAATAAAAAAGAAATTATTGCATATGCCATCCCTTAAAAGAAATCCTCAGAAACCACCTATATACCATAGCTTTTAAATTTATGCACCAAGACCCACAGGATGCATAAAAGATATAAAATGGAATTCAATACATATCTGAGAGAAAGAAGTAAACATAAAATTTTCCTAAGTCAACTAAAACTTTTAAATATATCATCATTCTAACAATTTCAACAAAATGTTAATACTGTATTTCTGTTAAGTTACTGCAATTTATTGTCATGTAGAAACTGGGTTCAATATATTATTTTCTTCTAAATATAAATTTATAAGGCATCACAATCTAAATTGAGACATATAATTTCTACTTGGCATCCCATCAATAGTGGGCCTAAACAATTGTAAAGAGATAAGGGAGTAGAAAGCCACATGTGGTGGCACAAACCTATAGTGGTCCCAGCACTTGGAAGACAATAGGAGGATAGAGAATTTGAGTCTAACTTGAACTATGAGATGAGTTCCTAAGTCAAAAAAATGAAGAACAGATGTTAAGTTGAACTAGGAAGTAGTAAGAAATAAAATATGAACACACAGAAATTCACTTTCTGTGGATAATTGGAAACTGAATGCTTGGTTCCCACCAAAAGAAACAAAATTAAGGCCTGAATTGCTATAGCTTCACCTAAAAATGATCAGTTTTGGCTTCCCAAAACTTCTCTACTTTCCTACCCTTGAGTGAATAAGCCACATAACCCACTTACTTACATTTACTTATGGACACAGCATCCCTTCTCCATGCTAGCTCCCCATTTTGCTATTCCCACATTTACATCTTCATGCCTACCAGTTGCTTTGCATCACTGTCAGCATGTCTTTTTTTTAATGGTTACACACAAGTTTAAATTTAAGCAACTTTCACTACATTAAAACTCTTTGGTTGGTCTGGACTCTCTTTGTAGACCAGGCTGGCCTCGAACTCACAGCCTATCTCTGCCTCCTGACAATGCATGCCTTTAATCCCAGCACTTGGGAGGCAAAGGCAGGTGGTTCTCTGAGTTCAAGGCCAACCTGTGTTCAGTTACCAGCATCCACATGGTGGCTCACAACAATCTGTAACTCCAGCTTCAGGGACCCAACATCCTCTTCTGTGTCCATGAGCATTGGGAATTCACATAGTAGACATATATGCAGGCAAAACATTTAATACACATTATCAACCCAAAGCCAAAAAACTTAAACACTCACTAGACACATAATAACTAAAAGGTATGTATCTTTTCAAAACCTTTTTAGATTCCATCAGAACAGTTGGTCCCAATTTTCTAAATCATTTGTTAAAAAGATAATGCTTCTGCTATCTTAAAGGAAAATTTCAGTACTGCAAACTGAAATTTCCTTTCTCAATAACCACCACCCCATTCATGTAAAGGAGTTCTCAAAGATACTTTCTTAGAAAAAAAAATACTCTCTTTGTACTGTTTTAGGATTATTCAAAAGAATTGCAAGATTATACTGAAGTAATCATTTATTTAGGCACTATGAAGTGGAAATTTTTTACTTTTTCATAAAAATCTAATTGGTGTAACAATGGACAAATCTTTAATTATTCAGGAAAAAAACATTAAAAACTAAACACAAATACCATAAATATCTATCATTTGAATAATCTATTAAGAGTCTTAATCCATTCTAGGGAATTTTGAAAGTTTAAGTTTTAACAAAAAGAATTACTTGATGAAATTCTTAAAGCAGTTTCTCCTTGAGTTTACTTCTGGAAGAGAAATAAAAAAGAAAGCAAGCAAAAAACAAATACCAGTATTGAAACTGCATGCCCCTACCACCCCCCACACACAAAAACTAAGTACCTGAGAGGTTCATTCTAAAAAGGATTAACCAAAGGCATTAAACTGGTAGTTGAAAATGCAGTTATTGTAGTAGATTGATACTCAAATAACGTATGTTTTAACCTGAAATATCATAATATTATGTATGGAAGACAAGATGCTTTTAAAGTGGCATCCAAAGGAAATAATAAACATTTCTATTTTTCAAACAAAACAGTCAATAACTTTAAGAGTACATTTTCTTATCTTTTAAAAACAGTCTAAACACACCCAAACATGTTGGCAAAAGACAAAGATCAAGGTTCAAGGTTCTGGTGATTTCATATAATCTTCAGTTCTATTACAAATCCTCATAAATGTAACTGTAAACAAGCTGAGATCTCTACCCCTCTCAAGCTGAAGGAGTTTCTACATTCAAATTCCTTTGCCCACACATCTGCTCCTGCCACTACTGGCCTTTCTCCCCCTCCTGGGTTTGCAAGAACAGAGGATCTTTCATTTAGCACTAGTATGCATGCATTCCACTTTCACCTCAGTTTACCCAATGCCCCTCAGATACGTTTAAAAAAAAACCTGTTATTCTACGTTAACAATTGGCAAATGACTTAAGAAAGAAAATCGTATCTTACGACGAGGCAGCAACTCAGACGCCACATGTTCTTTTCCCAGTTTTCACCCAGTCTTAAAGGAGTGGGGTTTTAAGAGGAAAATCTTTCAAAGAAAAAGAAAAAGTCAAACTAGGAGCCAATGCATGTGTGTGTGTGTGGGGGGGGAGACATTAAATAAAAATCACCCCCACACACCAAAAAGAAGAGAAAAAGGATGGAGGTGGTCGAGAAGGTAGAAGAGGAGGAAGCAGCAGCAGCAGCAGCAAGGAGACCACCACCACCAAAAATCATGTGTATCATTGTTCCTGACTTTCCCCTATTTTTTTTAAAGTTATATACCCTGCCTACCCCGTCGCAAAATAATTCCATTACAGAGGTTTTACAATAATCCTAGTACCTCAAGAGTCTTCCACTCCCTTCCCATCAGTACCCCCATCCTTTACAGAAATGCACTACTTCCCCTAAACTCGGGCATTTAGAGCATATTTGTTACATGTCTCACTCTTGAAAGCCTGAATGCCGATGTTTCAGTGGGTTTTTGTTTGTTTGTTTGTTTGTTTGTTTTTTAACTTGACTTCACCTAACCTTGAAGTCTCTAAATCAGGTACCTCCGCCCATCCTAACTAAACTTGGTAGCTTTCTTTTTCCTTTAGAAAAGAAATATGGCACTAATGTCTAAAGACAAACAAAGGTAACTCCAAGGAAAAAAAAAACTGAAATCGACGCAACAAAGGAAGAAAGGAGAGAAGGGTATAGTGGGCGATGCTTGCGTCTTCTAAGGAGAAGCTTCTAGTGTAACTTCTGCAATTTAACGGTTCTGGGGCAGAGGAAGACTACTGTGCTGGAAAACAACAAAGGTGGGCTCCCACTCTCCTTACCGCGGTAGAGCCAGAAGAAGATGCAATATATACGCGGATCACCATCGTGGAAACAAAGGCTTGTGGTCGGTCGCTGGAGTCTTGGTAAGGGCTGCGGAACAGCTGCAGCAATGGCTGGAACCAAGCAAGGGGCCAAACAGAGGTTGGAAGACGAGGGTGGGGGAAGGTGGAAGGGGAACTAGCCAGAGCCCCGCCTCCACCAGTGGCTGCTTTCAATGAGCTTCCAGCACTGCAGTCCCAGCCCCAAACCCCGGAAGGCTCAGGCTCATTTGCATCATTTCTAAATTGTTTTTTTAAAACACAGGATCTCGAACAGCACCGCGAGATCTGTTGAAACAATTCCTTTTGACCATTCCCTATCCGGGAAGGGGGCGAGGGAGAAATAAAAGACCGGAGGAAAAAAAGAATCCCTGATTTGCACTCGATTAGAATAAAGGACCCCTTCCCTTGAACACGAGAAGTTTTCCGAGTTACTTCCTGCTCAGAAATGTATGTAAATAAGAGAACTGAAAGCTAACTTTGTGCTGAATCCAGACACTAGTTTAATTTTTTAAACCCATGTTATCAAACCCTTGTATATTTCAAGGCACCTAGAATGAAGTGAGTGATTTTTTTTTTAACCTTGGTTGGAGGCAGGAATTGATTGAGTGCTGAAGTGCTGCTCTATGAGGAGGACTGGAGAGAAGTTTCACGTTTCCTGAAAGGGCAGAATAGGTTTTCTTTTTGTTCAGAGTTTTGTTAAAATAGGGAACAATCTTTTAGTGGGAATTTGCAGGAGATCTAGTTGACAACTCTTGAATGAAGAAGGACATTGCAGAGAAAAAAAAAGTATCAACAACTCTGGAATGAAGGAGGAAATTGCAGAGAAAAAAAAAGGTATCTGAAAATACTTTGAAAGTTCTTTTGTGCCCTTGATGTCTTACACCTGTAATTTCTGCTCTTGGAAGGGTGAGACATGGTTGCCAGGAATTAGAAGCTGGACTATGCTACAAGTTGAGACTATTAAAAAGCAAAGCCAACCAAAAAATTTTTTTTCTTTTTAAAAATAATTTATTTAATTTTAACTTATATGCATTGGTGTAAGGGTGTCAGATCATGAAGTTAAAGTACAGTAAACTAGAGTAATCTAGCCACTATCCTCATTATCAACATCATGACTACTGTTAAATTTACTTCCCAATTCAAATGACAAGGAAAATCTTTATGATCATAAATCAAAATCAAATTATGATTTTGGAAAAATCTATATAGTTTCTTTTACATTCAAAACATCACCTTTTGACATTTTACATTAACTGCTTGAACCTATAGACTCTTACAATAATGAAAAAATAAATAAACAGGAAAAACAAAATATTTCTATTAGTATATCACACACAAACACACAAACACATACACAAACACGCACGCACACATGCGCACACACACACACTTTTGTAATAGATCATATATTAATGTTAGTGAATATGAGCCAATAAGTTCTATAAATAAAATCTGCTGATTTGTAATAATAAGATTTCTGACACATTTTAAAAAAGAGACTGTTAACCATATTTCCAAGGTAAAGATAATGGATATTATTATACTTTTAGGCTTGTTCCTCACTACTGTCAGCTATCTTTGGGATTGGTATTCTAGATTGCTTATTCTAGAATGGTCATTTCTGCTTAACTTTTCTATAGACAAATCATCCCAGATTACTTGCTTTTATGATTTGGCTGGAAAGCTAACTGTCAGTCTGAATAAGCTGGGTTGGATCAATGATTTCAAATAGTGCATGTAATCCATTCCCATAGAAAACCATGGTAGCCAATGCCAATGCATTTAAAACCTTAAAAATAAACTCATACTTAGAAAACATTGAACATCGTGTTATGTGTCCATAGTTCCTGTTACTCAAGAAGATTACTTGGGTTCAGGAGTTCCAAGCCAGCACAGACCACATAATGAGGCACAGTCCCAGTACCTAAGGAACATTTCAGCCTTTCCAGATACAGGGGATAGGGCAAGAGAGGGTGTTTTCAATTTTTATTTTATTTATTACAAAATGCTATTTTATAAAAATTTACCTAAAATATACTTATGTAGTTCTGCCATGTTAGAAAATATGATTTTGAGTAGTTTTATGTGTTACAAATTTACAGGAACACCAAAAATGATATAAACAATTGTCCTGGCTAGTGTTTTGCCAGCTTGACCCAAGCTAGATTTATCTGGGAAGAGGTACCTGAAGTCAGACAATGTCTCCATCAGATTGCCTGTAGGAAAGTCTATGGGGCATTTTCTTGATTACCAATTGATGTGGGAGGGCCCAGGCCATTGTGGGGTGGTGCCACCCTGGGCTGATGATCCCAGGTGCTATGAGAAAACAGGCTGAGCAAGCCATGGGGAGCAACCCAGTAAGCAGCACTCTTTCGCTCTTCCGTTCTTCCACTCTTCCTTAGCTTCTGCTCTTGCCTCCAGGTTCCTGCCTTAGTGATGGGCTGTTACCTGACAATATAAGAGGAAAAAACCCATTCCTCCCTAAGTTGCTGTTGGTCATAATCATTATCACAACAATAGAAACTTAACTAAGACACCAGTTCTCTATTACTGAACATATTGTTTAATTTCAATTATTCTGTATTGTAGTAACACCATAGTGTGTATCAATAAATGTTTACCTACATCTCTAGTAATTTATTAGAAACAACTTGTTTATAGTGATATGGCTCAGCTGGTTAAAAGCCTAACTAAGTTGAGTTTGCTACTGGAACCCACAAGGGAAGGAGAAGACAGATTCCTAAATATTGTCCTTCGATCTCCACACATGCACCATGACACATGTGTGACCATGCACATATAAACAACAACCATGCACAGACACAGACACACACACACAGACACTATGCACATCATTCATACACAATAATAACAATTAATATAATCTTAAATTTTAATTGTTTGATGCAGAATTGCTGGCAAACTGAATAGACACTGGGGATTACAGTTATAATGCTATAAGTAAACCCATTATCAACATTGACTAGGTTGAAAAAAGAATGTTAATTGATTGAAGAACAGTCTTATGTTACCCTAGTCATGATAATTAGATTGTGGAGATTTGAGTTAAGTTCTTATGTTTTGGTTGTAGAGAATAGTCTGAATACAATCCTTTTATATTTATTTATCTGTACTGTGTGTGTGTGCAAGTGCAGGCATGTGAGTGCAAGAATGTGCCTGTAATTGTGTTTGTGGATTCTGGCCTGCACACATGAGAGGTCTAAGGACAAATTATGAGAGTCAGTTTTATCTTGACACACTGGAATTCAGAGATCAAACTTAGGTCATCTTGTCCACCTGCAAGGGCTGTTGAGTCATCTTGCCAGCCTAGAGGACATTTTTTAAAACAAATCTTACTCTACATGCCTCTCTCGACAAACACCCCTTGATTTACCCGATGTACCACACTCTGCACTTTTCTAAGTTGGGGATTAGTATTTCTTTGCTCTTCATTCCCTTTGCTGGAATAGATCTCCACATGTCAATGGTGATGTGCATAGCATTGCCAAACTATACATTTTAGTTTCCTGTCCTGGATTGTTGGAACATTGTTGTACAGGTGTTTACTAAGACAATTTCAGTGGTCTTGCCATACAGTTGTGGAATTATGAGGTACAGCATGTGCTTGTAGTGAATAGATGGAATTTCAGAAGCATCAAAATTGAAGATGGTTCCCATGAAGTAGGCCTCTGTGGAAGAATATCAGTAATCTCTGCAAAATATGATGGCCTAGGATAAGAAGTAGAGGAAGCCTCCTATCCAGTCTACCTTGTATCCCAAGTTACATTTCATCACGCTTATTAAAGTGTTCTCTATACTCACTTGATAATCCACTTCATAATGAGCTAAGTCTCCTAATTTTATTGTTTCCCCCTGAATGCTCTTCCTATTTCATTGTCTGAACTGTCTCTTCAGGATAACATGTCTTTCTTTTCAAGTCTATTTATGTATTTTCATATCTTTCTCAGGATTAGAAATTCCAGGGACACTCATCTTTACACACATATACACTGAGAAAAAGAAAATGTTTTCTTTTCTCTTTTTAAATATTTACTTGTTGGGTTTTTTTTTTTTCAATTTAAAAAGTTACTTATAAAAAATCTAATAATGTATACAGTATTCTACTTGCATGTATGCTTACATGCCAGAAGAGGGCACCAGATCTCATTATAGATGGTTGTGAGCCACCATGTGTTTGCTGGGGATTGAACCAGTGCTCTTAACCTCTGAGTCATCTCTTTAGCCTGTACCTGTTTGTTTAATGAGTCCCCCCCACACACACTCCCATCTGTCTGTGTGTCTGTCTCTGTCTCTGTCTCTCTTTCTCTCTCTCTCTCTCTCTCTCTCTCTCTCTCTCTCTCTCTCTCTCTCTCTCTCTCTCTCTCAGTCTCTCTGTCTGCCGGTCTGTGTGTCTGTGTGTGTGTGTGTCTGTCTGTCTGTCTGTCTGCCTCCCCCTCCTCTCTCTCTCTTTCTGTGTGTGTGTGTGTGTCTGCATGTAAGCATACACCCATACCATGTCATGGGAGTGAAGGTCAAGAGACTATTCTTTCCTTCCAACATGTGAATCCCAGAGATCAAACTCAGGGGTCTTGGTAACAAACCCCTTTACCCATTGAGTCATCTTTCTAGGCTTAGAAAATGGACTGCAATGCTCTGTCTCTGTCTGTCTGCCTGTCTCTCTCTCTTTCTCTTTATTATTATCATTATTATTATCATTATCATTATTATTATTATCATTATTATTATTATTATTATTATTATTATTATTATTATTATTATTATTATTATTATTATTATTATTCCTTCTCTTCCCCCTTCCTACCTTTTCCCCCTTCTTTTTAAAAATTACTTTAATAAGTCTGGAGAGATGACTTAGTGATGCTCTTTCAGAGGTCCTAGGTTCAATTCCCAGTCACAACACTCTGTAATTCCAATTACAGGGGGATCTGATGCCCTCTTCTGGCCTCCATGAGCACTGCATTCCCGTGGTGCCCAGAGATGCATGCAAAATACCCATACAAATAAAAGAGTGATAATAATAAAAAACTCAAAAAATATTTTGAAGATAACCTGAAGTATCTAAGAAAGACAGTTATTTGTTTTTGAGTTATTTTAATTTTTGTATGTGAATATTTCCCCTGCCTGCCTGCCTGTCTGTGTATATGTGCACTACCCGCATGTCAGATGCCTTTAGAGCCCAGAAGAGAGCATCTGATACCCTGGAAGTATAGTTACAGCTTTACAGACCCTTGTGAGCCACCAAAGAGTTGCTGGGAATTGAACCTGGGTCTTCTGCAGGCATCCAGTGCTCTTAATCACTGATCCATCTCTCCAGCTCATAATCCCATTCCAGAAGGGAATATTGAATTTTCCTGTCCTCCACAGCCACCAAACATGAACATAATGCACATACATAAGTGCAGACAAAACACCCATACACATTAAAACAAATAAATTAACTATATATGTATGTATTTACTATTTGAGAATTTTAGATATGAATACAGTGTATTTTGATCAAATCTACCCACTACTACTTCTACTTTTTCTCCTCCTCCTCCTCCTCCTCCTCCTCCTCCTCCTCCTCCTCCTCCTCCTCCTTCTCCTCCTCATTCTTATTCTTTTTCTTTTGGTTTTCTGAGACAGGATTTTTCTGTGTAGCCATGGATGACCTGGAACTCTCTCTATAGACCAGGCTGGCCTGGAACTCTCTCTGTAGACCAGGATGGCCTGGAACTCAAAGATCTGCCTGCCTCTGCCTCCCACATGCTGGGTTTAAAGACGTGCACCTCTTTTTTAAACCTACTACATCCAATTAGTATGGACAATATGTGGATGGGGGTAAGGCTGCCCATTGGAGTATAGCAATCCTATCAGGAACTCCAGTCTTGGAAATTTACTCAGTTGTTTTCTCTTTTTTTCTTTCCTTTGTTCTTTTGTTTAGTTTTTTAAATCCAGGTAACCCACTTCTTCCTTATTTAGTTCTTCAGTATTTCTAATTTTTTTATTACATTTTTATTTATTTTGTGTGTACATTTTGTGTATGCTTGTGGGTGTGCATATGTCATGGCACATGCATGAAGGACAGAGAACAACTTGTGGGAGTCAGTTCTCTCCATCCACAACGTGGGTTCTGGGGATGGAACTTGGGTCATTAG
The DNA here is from genome assembly GCF_903995435.1 of Acomys russatus. Lineage (NCBI taxonomy): Eukaryota > Metazoa > Chordata > Mammalia > Rodentia > Muridae > Acomys > Acomys russatus. Next base: position 58,958,499 of record NC_067169.1, on the reverse strand, counting down.
GCCTCGTGGCCAGTGTGCTTTTACATGCTGATCCATCTAATAAGCTACCAGTCTTTGACAGTTCTGTTTGTTTCTTTGTTTTGATAAAGAATCTCAATATGTAGTCCTGGATGGCCTGGAATTCATTGTATAGACCAGGTTGTCAGTTGTCATCAAACTTATAGAAATGTGTTTGCTTCTGCTTCCAAAGTGCTAAAATTAAAGGTACACACCACCACACCCACTTCATCTTTAATATTTTAAAAGAACATTAAAAATAGCATGTGATATTTTTAATTGCCTTTAGCAAGTATTCTAATATCTAAATAGGAAATTAGGAAGAAGTCAGCATGGCAGGGGAATCTTAACACATGGATGATGTAAAATAAAGGTCTATGAAGGAGAAAGGGAACTATTGAGGAGGGAGGTTTAATAAAGTGTGAAAGTGGATGGAAGGGTAAAGTAGATCGTGTCATCGGGAAAAATAACTAACATCGAGGGCATTTGAAAAGTGTATATGGAAACTTTCACATATAATATATATGAGTTTGGTTGGAGTTACTTTGCAGAAGGAATACACTCCTCCCAGAAGCCATATGTTGCTAAATAGAAAGCCTAATGCCAGATTTGAGATAATTTACTAGAACTGTTGGTTAATGGGTGTGTCAGAGTCCTCCCAAATAGCACAACCTATTACCTTTGCTCCTGGTTGCCCGCCAGAATCTGATCATAAGAGGCTTCTTTTGCTGAAGACACCACATACTTTGCTCACAAGACATGCACAAACTAAGATGGCACAAGTTTCCTCCTCGGTGGATAGCATTCACAGTACCAAATGGTGCTATGTAGGCTACTGGGTAAAAGATGTCATCAACAGTTTAATCCAGCTATGAGGCCTATTGACTATGGTAATTACCAGCCTGACAAGGTATGTCCACTGTACAGCAATGGTATGAATGTTATGGTGGTAAAGAACTATTTTCTGATTGCACTGGAGTCCGGCTTGACAAGAGGAAATTCATGTCTGGTACAGTAAATCTGACCAAGAACTCATGATTAAAGAGCTCATAGGCCCAGGGATGAACCTATTATCGCTATTTTGCTAAATGAAAAAAGTATCAAACCACATTCTATACCTGTAGATCAGTGCATCTCTCAGTCATCATCAAAGAAGTTCTCTGTGTACAGGTTAGTGGCAAACACAAATTCGCAACTGGTCACAGTGAAGAGAATAAGTATCTGGAGTGTTTAATCCTAAATGGGACATCTATGTTATACCTTTTCTTTCTGTAGTTGTTTAAGTGAGAAATATCCCCCATCATCTCAGTCCTTTGAACACTCGGTCACCAGTTGTCGGTGCTATTTTGGAAGGTTTGGGTGTGGCTGTACTGGAGAATGTATGGCACTGGAGGTTAGGCTTTAAGACTAAAAAGCCCTGCTGAGGAGGAGGGAATGGGGGAAGGAGGTGAGAGAGTGGGACTAGGAGTAGAGGAGGGAGGGGTTTGCAATCAAGCCATAAAATGATTAAATATATATTAACTAATTGGGGGGGGGACTATCATTTTACCTGGACCTCTCCAATTCATGCTTGTGGTTCAAGGTGTGAGCTCCCTCCTGCTCAATGCCCACCACTTCTTACCATACCTCTGCTCTGCCACTAGGGACTCTTACCTCTTTGGAACTGTAAGACAAATAAACTCTTCCTTCTATAAGTTGCCTCAGCAATGGTATTTTATCACAGCAATAGAAAAGATTATTCCCTCCAATACTCAGCGACCATCTCAGGAGAAAGGATGGAAAGATTATAAGAGCAAGTGGCAAGGGAGGCCTGGAAAGAAAGTCTCTTCTGAACATGTGTTATATAGTAGATTTTTTTTCTAGGGAGATGCAACACCCCTACTTCTATTGACCCCAGAAAGGGAGCTCAAGACAATCCAAAGTGATTATTACACCAATGTCCAATTTTGTGAATCAGTGAGGTTTTTGTTAGAGTTACTAACAAGAATTGGGTGAGGGATTACTTAAAAAGAGCAGGGATAACTCAAAAGCATCTGCATCATCAGAAAGTCTACTCCAATAGAAAGTCTGTAACCTTAGACCCCTCTACACATGACGCAGGTAGCTCCACAGTTGACCATGCCATGTAGCAGCCTGTTCCCTCCCCTCGCTCCTCACAACCTTTCTGACCCCTTCTTCCACAAGCTTCCCTGAGTCATAAAGAGGGTGATAAAAATGTCCATCTATAGGCAAGAATTAGGCCACTGTGCCACAGCAACAGTCACTTACTCTCAGTAGCTTCACTTGTGGCTATTAGTCTTATTAAATACTATCCACTGAAAAGAATTATTTTTCTTTTTATATGATGAGTTGAGGCTCACAACAACAGTTATTTATGGATGCAAATGCTTAGAAGACAGTTTAACTTGACAGGCACATCACATCCATTTAATAAACAACAGCAGTGGCTTCTCCATTGGGGCCTAAAACCTCCTCAATCACAAGTTTTTTTAAGCTGTATTTTATATATATATATATATATATATATATATATATATATATATATATATACACACACACACACACACACACACACACACACATACACAGTGTTCTGCCTGCATGCCAGAGGACATTAGATCACACTATAGATGGTTATGAGCTACCATGTAGTTGCCAGGAATTGAACTCAGGACCTCTAGAAGAGTTCTTAACCTCTAAGCCATCTCTCCAGCCCTCAACCACAAGTTTTTAAGTTCCAGTATTAGATGGGAATTTCTCCCTGTGGAGTGGACCTTATGCCAAATCAGAAAGTTGGTTGTATTTATAACCACTGGTGTCACTATTACAACTCACTTTCCACTTCCATCATGAAGCATGCAGGATCCACAGCTGAGTGGGACTTTTGGTGTTAATCTTTCCAAGCATCCCTAGTAGCAACTTCTGGCACCACAAGAGTTAGCTCTCAGAAAGAGCATCAATCCATCCAATCCTTTCATTATTTCTTCAAGTCCAACAGCCAAACTGTGCAACATCTTCAGCACAACTTTTTTCTGTGATGCAACCAACAATGGTGGAAATATTTTTTTATCTTGTGTGGTCTTCTGAGTCCCCTTGGCTAAAAAACACTAGGAAGGATCTAACTCCTGGTACTAGGAGTGTCAATCAACAACATTATAGCTTTGGGAAGCATCTGTTTCTCCTCTTACGTTATAAGACTCACAAGATACCCCTATTTATTCTCAGGGAATGAATTTTTTTTCATACTTACGTGTTCAGGCTCACTTACATGCCTTTCTAATGGTGTTCTAAATCTGTAAAAATACTCAACAGTCAGCATTATATCATGTATGTAACAAACCTTTTTCAGAAGATGGGCAGGATAAGGCAACATCTTGAACTACTATTCCACAAGTAGAGGGGTTACAAAATTAACATTGGTGAAACACTCTAAAAGTCTCCATTGTCATCTGTTCTGAGGGTCAGGTGACACTAGAATTTCACAGCTAAGGAAATACTAAAGAAAAACATAAGCAAAGTCTAAAACAGAATAGGAAGGTTCCCTTCTTTTCTATTAATTCTTTTCTCAACTAATCAATGTTGTTATTAATAGCATTGCTAGAAAGGCACTAACTCCATCAGCTCTCCCCAATTTTCAGTCTTTCTGTGCAATTCCACTTCTGTATCCTGGAGCTCTTCCACAGAACATCCCTACATTTCTCTATCTCCGATAAACTCTGTGGACCTTACTCAAGCTGCTATGCCATCCCCAGGGCTAAGGAGAAATGTGGCCCCACCTCCCTTGCTGTATCTGATGGCTTCCTGGGTCTAAGAGGCTTTGGGTTGTCACTGTGGTTGTAGCCTTAGCTGTTGCAACTGCATTCACCACACATGGCCACTGGGGAAGACCCAGGTAGAGGAAATCAGCTCTACCTCTACCATAAATTTGTGCTGGAGGAAAATATGCCCAGTTTAGTCCGGGGCAGGGAGGGGCAAAGATAATTACCCATCCCTGGGACAGCTTGTCTTTATCTGTATTGTTTTATCATGGATGTCTTAAATAAACTGCTCCTTGGGCTTGAAAGCTTTCCAGAAACCCCTTAGCACCTTCTTAGGCTTTCTGCCAATACCTTTTCCTTAGGAACTCTGGCTTGATGCAAATCTTGCTACATTTGTTTTTGAGTAACCCAGACAAATCTCTTCCTCAGCTTTACCTTTTTCTTATCCCTTCGAAGTTTCTCTCTCACTTTCAGACATTATTTACATGTTTCTCTTTAGATCCATCAACACCTTTCCCACTTTAGAAAGAGTTCTTCCCACCAAAGGTCTCAGCAAAGTCACTAAAGCTCCATTTCAGTCTCCAGGTCCTTGTTTAATCCAGCTCTCTCCTAAAGCTATGGTGAACACAATCCTATCTGACCCACTGAGCTGGGCCTCATATATGGCTTTCCTTTTACCTAGTTCCCCCTGTCGCTCCTTTCCTGCGTCTGTGTTCCTCCAGTTGCTGCTATCTATAGGGATTTCGGGTGGAGATAGCCAAATGATCCTGATGGCTCTGATAAACTAGTTCATGACTAATTTCCCCCATATTGTCTCAAGTTATGCAGTCTTTACCTTAAGGAGAGATGAGTAATTATAGTGCTCAGTTTTTTCCTGCCTCCACAGCACTTAGGCTGATCCCATCTGCTCCCATGTTCCACAGCCTCACTAGGCAGGCTGTGATAGGCTCTTTCAGTGCTTAAAAGTGTTCCATAGGGGACATAGCTTGGAGGTTAAGAGAACTGTCTGTCCTTCCAGAGGGCCCAGGCTGGATTCTCAGCACCCACATGGAAGCTCACAACCATGGAGTGGGTCTTGGGTTGGGTCAGGCCTTGTTTGAACATTATCTCAATCTCTGCTCTATCTTTTTACATTTTATTTTATTGTAATTTATTCAGATTACATCCCTGATTGCTATCCTCTCACTTGTATTTTCTCATCCCCACCCTCTCTTCCTCCCTCTTCTGCCCTATTCCCCTCCCCAAGACATCTGACAAGAGAGTCCCTCCTCCTCCACCATCTAACCACAGCCTATCAGGTCTCATCTGGATAGCCTGCATCTCCTTCCTTCCCACCAAGGGGAAGTGATCAGACTTGGAGCACCAGAGTTCATGTCAGAGGCAGTCCTCACTACTCCCACAACTGTGGAGAATGAGCTGTCCATTGGCTACATCTGAACAGGGGGTCTAGGTTTGCTGCATGCATTGTCTTTGGTTGGTGCATCAGTTTGTTCAGGCCCCCTTGGGTCTAGATTGGCAAGCCTTAATGGTCTCCTTGTTGAGTTCCTGAACCCTCTGGGTCCTTCCATCTCCCCATTTTTCCATGCCACTCTCAGCACTCCACCCAGAGTCCAGCTGCAAATCTCAGCATCTGTCCCCATACCCTGCTGGGTGGAGTCTCTTAGAGGACATCTATGTTGGGCTAATGTCCACTTATAAGTGAGTATATACTATGCATGTCTTTCTAGGTCTGGGTTACCTCACTCAGGATGATGGTTTCTAGTCCAGAAATAATTTTGGGTTTTTTGTTTGTTTGGTTGGTTGATTTTTTTGGTTTGGTTTTGTTTGGTTTAGTTTCATTTGGTTTGGTTTTATTGCTTTTTAAAGACAAAGTTTCTGTGTGTGTAGCCCTGGCTCTCCTGGAATCATTCTGTAGACCAGACTGGCCTTGAACTCACAGAGATCTGCCTGCCTCTGTTTCCTGAGGGCTGGGATTAAAGGCGTGTTGCCACCGCACCCAGCTCAGGAAGGATTTCTGAGCATGGATTTAACTTGAGCTAGTACATGCTTTTCCTTTTAGCCTCGAAGTCTTAAGAAATGGCAAAGACACCTGCCCTACCTAAGTTTACCATTGCTGTGGTGAAACACCATGACTGAAAGCAATTTAGGGAGGAAATGGTTTATTTGGTTTACATACCCTGGATTACAGTCTGTTGAAGAAAGTCAAGGCAGGAACTCACACTGGGTGGGAACCTGGAAGCAGGGGCTGGTAGAGGTCATGGAAGAGTGCAGTTTACTGGCTTACTTCTCCTGGATTGCTCACCCTGCTTTCTCATAGAACAAAAGACCATCAGCTCAGGAAAGGCACCACCCCAATGGGCTGGACTCTGCCACATCAGTTAATACTTGAGAAAATGCTCTACAGCTTGCCTACAGCCTAAACTTATGGAGACATTTTCTCAGTTGAGGCTTCCTCCTCTAAGATCACATAAAACTAGCCAGCACAGCTGGGCATGATGGCACACACCTTTAATGCTAGTACTTGGGAGGCAGAGGCAGGTGGATCGCTGTGAGTTCGAGGCTAGCCTGGTCTACAAAGCAAGTTCAGGACAGCCAAGGCTACACAGAGAAACCCTGTCTCAAAAACCCAAAACCAAACCAAAACAAAATGAAACAAAACAAAACTAACCAGCACAGCATCTCTATCTTATTTTTTCATTTATCCAAGTTGTTTGCTAGAACAGAGGCTAACACAGAATATGCTAGCCTCAATTTCCCTTCTTGTTACCTTTAAACAAACAACTTCCTGCTTGGCCACCATCTCAGCGTGAGATGCATCTCTCACTTTACACAGCACTGGTCAGGCAATCTCCATTGCAACTTTCCACAATTCTGACCCATGGGTGTGATCCACACCACTTATCATGTAATTATATCATCTTCATACCACCTAGGTGAAGACTGCCATCCTGAGATTTTCACCACACATATTCCTAGTCCTGATGACTCAGTCTTAGTTGCTCATCTCACTATGCACACCAAAAACCAAAGAAACAAAAAAATGCAACCACTCTGATAGCACATACCATACAGCTGTATTGGAATTTTTCTTCAAATTGTTCTGCCTCAGTTTCATGCCTTGGACCATAGAATCAGTCACTCCTCTGAAACTTGTCTTTGCTTCTGTTATGTCTCTATTTGAGTGTCAAGTGTTATGTAATAGGCATTTCCTGGGGGAGAGGCAACACACACATCTACTCACTCTAGAAAAGGCACCTGCACCTGACCAAGATAATGATTGCCCTACTGTCTAATCTGTTAAACCTATGAGGTTTTTTATTTGGGTTACAAGAGTATGTGTAGAGGATTACTAACAAAGAGCAGGAATAACTTAAAAGCAGCTGCATTAGCAGAAACCCACCTCAACAAGGGTAATGACTTCAAAACCTGCAACCCTGGAGCACTCTCCAGAGCTTGCAGGTAGCTCCACAGCCCAACATCTTTCTTCCTTTCTACAGTTTGACTGCTCAGAGTCTCCCCATTCCCTTCACTGCCAAGCAATTGTTTTATTTCCTGATTGTTAGGAGCCCTCAAGAATATGCCAAGAACTTGTTTTTCCACCACGCCAGGACACAAGACCCTGTGTTCACGTCCTGTTTCCCACTACTGAGCTGCTCCTTTCTTCCTTGGGCAAAGGTTTCAATATGAATAGAATGTCACGATTGGGAAGACATGCCACACAACAACATTCCAACTCACAGCACAGAATCAAGCTGGTCCATATTCTAACAAGGGGAGAAAAACAACACTCATGAGCCTTCACTTCCAAAGAGCTGTTGTGAAGCTGACGGCTTCCATGGGAAAGAGGGACAATTTTTAGGGGTGTGACTCCTGGTAGGTTGATCACATTTCAGTGCATAGCCCCATGCTTAGGAGTACATGTTTAGCACAAATTGCACTCAGTAGGATATTTTCTAAAAGGAAGAGGTCAAGAAATGAGAAGGGGAAATGGATAGGACATGAATATGATCAAGCACATAGTATGGAATTCTCAAGAAACAATGAAACATTATATTTAATAAAGAGCAGCATGTCTATTCTTAAGAATTGTGAAAGTGTAGTGGGCTGCTGAACTATAGTTATGCCACCTCATGAAAGTATTCCTAAGAATACTTTTAAGTGCTAAAACTATCTTGGGTAAACTTGTCTCTGGTCACTTAGACAAGCCATAAACTCCTAGAGTAAACTGGTCCCCAGACCACCCATAAACTCCTAGAGTTATCTGGTCTCTGGACCAGCCATAAACCCCTAAAGTAATCTGTCCTCTGTACTGGCCTTAAACTCCTAGAGTAAACTGGTCTCTAAACCAGCCATAAATTTCTATACCATGTGTCCCTGATCTAAAGGTTATGAGAACATCCTGACCACTGAACTGCTATCTATTTACTTTTGTAAACAACACTTGCTTGGTGCAGATGTCCAAAACTGCCTTTCTGTATATGTCACAACTGTAGATTTTTGCCTTTAAAACCTTGAACAAACTGAAATTGAGGCTGCTTCCCACTATTTTGTCTCGGACAGCTTGGCCTGTGGTAAATAAAGGTTCCATGTGACTTACTCAGCTATCTTGGGAATTTTTCCCTTCAGGTCCCACATAACATAGCATTAATTTTAAATGGAATTTTGTGGGTCCTGGAGGGATTACTTAGTGTGTAAGAGTACTTTGCCATGCAAACATGGGGATGTGAGTTCTGATCCAAGTATGTATACCTTTTTTAAAATAATGTCTGGAAGATGTACACTCCTCTGTAGCCTCTGTGGTATGGGAGATAGAGACAGGAATATTTTGAAAGCTTGCTGGGTTCAAATCTAGTTTTAAGTTTTGCAAAGGACTTTGTTTCTAAGGAATAAGGCAGAGAGTGATGGATTAGGACAGTCAATGCCTTCCCCTGGTCTCTCATATGCTTGGGCATATGCCTCCTGGCCATTGTGCATACACCGCACACACATACACAGCACTCACACACATATATACTCTCTATCTCTCACACACACATATATACATTCACATAATCACAGCCACCTACACCACACTCACACAATACTCTCTCTCTGTCTCTCTGTCTCCATCTGTCTCTCTGTCTCTGTCTCTGTCTCTCTCTCTCTCTCTCACACACACATACACACACATACACACACACACACACACACAACTGCACTAACAGTATTTATCCAAAAAGAATTTGTTAAACTATGCTTGGTTGATTTGTGGGTAGTCATATATTTTTAGTAAAAGTTGGTTTTGGTTGACATTTTGTGAATACTGATTTTGATACCTAGCAAGGTTGCGTTGGTAATATTTGTGGAAAATTAAAAAAAATAGACATGTCTTTATTGTAATGCTGTCTTTCGTCTTCTTAAATATTCAACATTTCTGTTGTCTCAAAAATTTAAACAGAAACTTTTTTGCTTCTAGAACTAGTATGCTAGTTCACTGGAACAACATTTTTGATATAATATTTGTATTACTTCTTTGAAAATTTCATACATGCATGCAATGTACTTTTTTCATATTCAACTCCCACTCCTCCCCTAATTCCTCCCACACTCTCCCCATGCTTAGCCCTCCACTTCTCAGCATCGTGTGCTCTTTTTAAAAAACTAACTCACTGAGTTCAAACTGTTGTATCTATATACTGTCAGGTACATGGCCATCCACTGGAGCATAATTGACCTAATAGGGACCACACTGATTAAGACAAAACAAAACAAAATACACCAATCCTCCTTCCCCTAGCACCCATTAATTGTCAATAGCTTTTCAATTAAGCATTGACAGTGATGATGCATACCCCTTCCATGCGAAAATATTGACTGGTTTGATTTTTTGCAGTTCTTGTGCAGGCAGCTACAACTTTTGTGAAGTTTTGAGTGCAGTGAACCTATCATATGCATAAGACTACAGTCCTCTGACCTCTGGTCTCATAATCTTTTCATCTCTTCCAGGGTGGTCCTTGAGCCTTGGAAGAAGAGGGTATGATAGGTGCTTAATTTAGGGCTGAATTCTTCTCAGGTAATTATTCTCTGTCCTATGGCAGGCCTGAACATTTCACATTAAGTGCCTTCTTTCTACTGCAAAAGGAAGGTTATTTGATGATGACTGAGAGCTGCACTTACCTGTAGGAACAGGGGCATATATTTAGAAAGCATTTTAGTATTGTTTTCATTTAGCAAAATAGTTTCATCCCCAGGCCTATGAGCTCTTTAACCATGAGTTCTTGGTCAGATTTACTGTACCAAACATGAATTTCCTCTTGTCAAGCCGGACTCCAGGCAATCAGAAAATAGTTCTTTACCACCATAACATTCATACCATTGCTGTACAGTGGACATACCTTGTCAGGCTGGTAATCACCATAGTCAATAGGCCTCATAGCTGGATTAAACTGTTGATGACATCTTCTACCCAGTAACCTACATAGCACCATTTGGTACTGTGAATGCTATCCACTGAGGAGGAAGCTTGTGCCATCTTAGTTTGTGCATGTCTTGTGAGCAAAGTATGTGGTGTCTTCAGCAAAAGAAGCCTCTTATGATCAGATTCTGGCAGGCAACCAGGAGCAAATGTAATAGGTTGTGCTATTTGGGAGGACTCTGACACACCCATTGACCAACAATTCTAGGCTAATTCCAATCAAACTCTTGAATGTGGCGGGGGCTGTGTGTATGTCGGGGGATGGGGAGGTGCTTAAGAAGTTCATGAACCAGTAAGCTCCTACATGACTGAAAAAAATGTCATCAGTGTTATCTATCCCTCCTTCCTCCTGTCCTTCACCCTCTCACATCTCTTTCCCCACTTAAATCTCCTTCCCCATTTATCTAAGTTTGCTTTCTATTGCTGGGACACAATACAATATTCATAAACAACATAGGGAAGCAAAAGTTTATTTCAGCTTACAAATTACAGTCCATCATTGAGGAAAGCCAAGGCAGGAACCCTAGCAGAGACCAATGAAGGAAAACTGCTTACTGACTTGCTTCCTATATTTCTCTCAGTTTTGCTTTCTTACACAGTGCAGGACCACTTACCAAAGGCTGCCATTACTCCCCATGGCCTGGGCCCTCATGCATTGAGCATTAATTAAGAAAATCCCCGCTGACTTGCCTAGAGGCCAATTTGTGAGAGAAATTTTCTCAGGTTATGTTTCTTCTTCCAGGATGACCCTGGTGTGTGTCAATTTTCAGAAAAAAAAAGTACTAATCAATCCCCTGTTATCTCCCTTCCCTCTTCATACCACCTATGCTCTTCTACCCTCACCCAGGACCTCTCTTTCTCTTCCCACCCATAGTCCTTTTCTAGTTTCATAGGTTCTACAGTTATGTCAAATTAAACATAAATCTAAAGATTATATATTCAGATCCACATTTGAGAGAAAACCTGGAAAGTTTGTCTTTCTGGGGCTGTTACTTAACTTAAAATGATCCATTTCTAATTCCATCCATTCACCTGAAAACTTTATTTTCCTTTAGAGCTGAATAAAATTCCAGTGTATATTCCAGGTACCATATTTTCATTACTCATTCATCAGGTGATGAACAACTAGAAATAATATACATATTTCAGGTGTGTATTTAACTAGAAATATATTTACACTTACATTATGTGTTTTATACATAGTACATTGGTTGTTTCAAAATAAAAATAATCTTAGTAGCCCCCCAAATTCCCTGATTATTGTCTGTATTATGAGCAATGTCATTAATAACACCTGATGTCCTTCTTCCTGCCTTCTCTGAAAGGTGGACATCAAGGCCTACGACACACAGACATCTATATGTAAATATTAAAATCATACACACACTCCCCTTGCTCTAGCCAACTGTCAATAGGATGACAATATCACCAGTGTAGCTTGGATGAATTAACATACATTGTTTGGCTTAGTAATTCTTAGTTTTTACTTCCCAGTTTGGATGAGGTGATGTGTAACAGAAGAGAGCAACATTAGAACACTTCCAGAAAAGTATTGGGTTCAGGGTTCTGACCACGTACAAATTGTGGTTTATCTGTACGATCACTAGAGGGCACCACTGGCCCATGGAAGAAAAACGTTTGGCACCTAGAAAAGCAGAGACTTTTGAGAAAATTTTACCAGCTCTGCACAGAAATTCAGCAGAATGATGGGATTTTCTTCCATCCATTGTCCCAGAGCAATTACAATGAAGAGTCTCAGGAACTAATAGGATTCCGGGCAAAATCAGCAACAGTTTCAAAATATTCCAATACGTGGAGGGGAAAATAAATCTGATACTAAGATAAACAAGGTATTGATGCAATTCTCTTTCGACAAATCCCATTGATTCAAGAGGAAAAGGTTAATTCAGTTACCATAAGAAAAGAGTAAATAACACTATGTTGGAGAATGATTTCTTACATTTCTAGTTTAACCCTTTCCCCATTCTCACACACATTTTATTGGTTTTCTTTTGACTTTTTATTTTATTTACCTGTGTCTTGGCTAAGGTAACTGTTGCTGTGAAGAAATGCCATCAACAAACAACCAGTTGGGAAGGAAAGGGTTGATTTATCTTACACTCCATATTCCTGTTCACCATTGAAGGAAGTCAGGACAGGAATTCAAACAGAGCAGGAACCTGGAGGCAAATTAAAACAGCAGGAAGCTGGAGGCGGGAGCTGATGCATATGCCCTGGAGGGATACTGTTTACTGCCTTGCTCCCTCATGGCTTGTTCAGACTGCTTTCTTGTAAATCCCTAGACCACCTGCCCAAAAATGGCTTCACTCACAATGGGATGGGCCATCCCTCTGCAATCACTAATTAAGAAAATGCCCCACAGCCTGATCTCATGGGGGCATTTTCTCAGTTGACCGTCCTTCCTTTCAGATGACTCTAGCTTGAGTCCAGTTGACATAAGACTAGCCAGAACAAGTTACTACTACAGTTTTATGACTTTCGAAAAACAAAACATTTTGACCTATGGTAAAGGAAGTTGATAATTTTCCAATGATAATTCTTTTTCACATGTTCATGATTTCTCCTACCAAGAGTATTAATGAAGAGTCTTGGTGTTAGATGCCTTGGTTTTTGATACATTGAGAAAAATTCTATTTTATAAACAGAATAATTTATGTTTAGTCTTTCCCAAGACACTCCCAAATACACACGTTAACATTTTACAGATTGTTAGTGTAATTATTTTGTGAAGAATGGTCATAATAATATCACCTAACTACTAAAATGATAAAGCCATAAAATCATGCACGTAATGCTTTTTAACACAGGCGGTAATGTAGTATACAATCAACACATAGATACTTTTTAATGATTCTGTAAATAACACACTTATGTATTGACATGATCTCATTAAGTAAAAGCTGTTTATAATGTTGAATATGATTTTTCATCCTCTGCTCAGCAATAAACTTTGTGGCCAAAATACATGATATAATAAAATTTACTAAGAAAAATATATAAACCAATTTATACAATCATTTGAGTGTGTTCTTAATATACGGTACTCACTATATTGAGAACTGAGTAGAAATATGACAATTATTTTCATAAGAGCAAACCTTTTGTAAGCATTTACTTGCATAATTGCCACAGTGAAATGTAGTAGGCACTATTAATACCCATATCTTCTAGGTTCAGGAAAAAGACTTTCAATATTGAGTTACTTTTCAAGGATCTTCTAAATAATACACAGTATAGTGAGGGTCTCAGCTTGTTAAAAAAACATATCTGCTTTTTCCCCTTTTGTTGAAAATAATTGTTTTCTTCACATAATATATCCTGATTACAGTTTCCCCTCCCTCTACTCCTCCCAGTTCCTTTCTACCTCCTGTCCCCCTTTCTGTATCCCATTAGAAGACAAATAAGCTTCTAATGGATAATAATAAAATGTAACATATTATGATAAAACAAGAGCTCATTAATTAGAATTGGACAAAACAGAAGAAAAAGAGCTCAAGAAAAGGCACAGGAAACAGAGACTCACTTGTTACCACACCCAGGAATCTCATAAAAACATTAAACTGGAAACCTTAATATATATGTAAAAACCAGGTGTACACCCTTGCAGGCCAGACCCTTGTGCATTCTACTTCAGTCTTGGTGAATTCCTAGGAGTTTTCATCACCTTTACTTAAAGAGCCTTGTTCTCCAGGTGTCCTCCATCCCCTCTGGCTCTTACACTTTCTACTTCCTCTTCCCTGGGGTTCCCTGAGGCCTGAGAGGAGGAATTTGATGAAGACATCCTGTTTAGGGCTGAGTGTTCCAAAGTCTCTCACTTTCTGCATAGAGTCTGGCTACAGGTATGTGTTCTGTTCCTTGAGTAAGCTTCTCTGATGAAGGCTGAAAAAGGCACTGATATCTGAGTCTAACTTAATGTCATTAGGAGTCATTTTATTGCTTTTTCATAGAGCAGTAGTATTTGATTTTACCCTTGGCCCCTGGGCTATATAGTCTCTAGTTCTAGGTCATCAGAGTAGTGTAGGTATGGGAATGTCCCGAGTCAAGGGAAGGAAGAACTCGAGGACACTAGTATCTAGATTTTACAGATGGCTTATTAGTCACACACTCATCACACTTCACTTAGATATCCAGATACCTCTCCTAGTCTGCTAAGTACAACTGTAGCCTGGTTGATGACTTCACAGGTAAGGCTTGCGATCTGTCCTGTTGCGATGAGTGGTCCACAACAGGCTTCCTAGGTCTGGGCCTTGGCCTGGTCTGTTCTCCAACAGGTCTTCAGACTTGGGGACATGGCGTCCAACTTAATCAGCACAGTGGCATGGTCTTAGTTGCTAAATAGCATGGCCAGCCTGAAGAAGTCTTGTACTCATCTATGTTGGGAGGAGTTGTACCCCTTTTAACCAGTGAGGTATTGGGTTTTGTCACTCATTTTACATTATGCTTATTGTTATGTTCAGGTGGACAACTTATGCCATTTCTTATCACAGCAAGCAGAGTTTCACTTATCACTGTCAACATATTTTTTAAACCATGCTTTCTCCTTTTTGTTTTACATGTTCTCTACAGGGAACCACAAGTCATGTTTAGTCTTTCCCACAAGCTTTGTGCCATCATTGCACTGGTATATCTTGCAGGCAAGGCACAATTGTAGGTCAAAACATTTGTGGCTGAGTTGGTCTTTATGTTTCTCTTTTGGTAGTATGCAGAGTGTCTTCCTGTACCAAAGATGCTACTCCATAGGGATGATGGCTCTTTGTAGGCACCAGCTCATCTTAACCGTGTTCAATGAGTTGTGTGCTGTCTTCAGCAATGGGACCTTACTGTCAGTTTGTGGAGAGAAACCTATAGTCTTAGCAAGAGCCTGTTTGGTTTGAGGATTCCCATAGTGCTCCTTTGACCAACTTAATTAGATATAACCCAGCATGGGGACTTGAAACTTCATTTGGCAATTGCTTTTACTTCAGATATCAGATATATATATATATATATATAGAAAGCTTGTACTGTATTAGGGTTCCATACCACCCCTCAAAAGTCCCTTAATTTTTAGCTGTCTCTACCAGTATTCCTGCCCTTATTCTCTTTACCGCCTCCCCCACTTGATCTTCCTGTTCAACACATCCTCATCCATCTATACAACCAATGCCTAGCCCAACCTGAGACCTCACTCTATGGGAGAAATCCAACTCCTGACATTAATAACAACACTCTGCTATGCTTGCAGATGGAACCTAACATAGCTGTCCTCTGAGTGGCTCCACCCAGAAGCTGATGGAAACAGATGGAGAGACCCACAGACAATCATTAGGGGGAACACAGGGAGTCTTGTAGAAGAGTGTGTTGGGGGGAGAATAGAAGCACTCAGAGGGGATAGGAGCTCCACAAGAAGACCAACAGAGCCATCTAACCAGGAACCAGGAAGTCCTGTGGAGACTGAAGCTCCAACCAAGAACCATGCATGGACTGGATCTAGTTGTAGCTGAGTCCTCATGTGGGTCCACTAGTAAGGGTAATGGGACTGACTCTGACATGGACTTTATTGTCTGCTTTTTTATCACTTTCACCTGGTGGGACTACCTTGCCAGGTCACAGGGGAAGAGGATGTACTCAGTCCTGATGCATCTTGACATGTTGGAGTAGATGGGTAGGGGGGATACCCTTCTCTGAGCAGTAGGGGAGGGAAGATAGGGGAAACAGGGAGAGAGGGTGGGACTGGGAGAAGAGGAGATGGAGGGGGCTATGGCTGGGGTGTAAAGTGAAGCATTAATAAAAGGATACTCCTCTAGAAAGAATAACATTACAAGCAAGGTGTGCTTTTTCATATATCTATTACTAGTATCTTTTTATACTGGTCTCTGCTTCATGCTCGTATTTTTTTTTTTGTTTAGGAACCAGGTACAGTGGCAACATTACCTGTAATTCCAGTGCATGGAAGACTGAAACACAGGAAGAACATGAGTTCAAGACCAGGAGAGAAAGTTCAAGACCAGTTTGGGCTACATAAATGATATTCGTGTCAAAGAAAACAATGAAAGAGTGAGGAAAATATTGGTTTAGAACTTTGTCTTTCACTATATCTATTTCCGTGTGTTCCTGCACACTAAACAATAATTTGCTGATGTCTAACTACCTGTATTAGTTATTTGCCTCATTGCTATGATAAAATACTTGGCTAAAGCAACAGGTTTGTAGCAGGAAAGACCCTGGTCAATGGTACAGGATGTGTAATGCTTGGATTCCTGACATTGGAATAGATCATGAGCCAGAGAATAGAGGACTGATAATACTCAATGGCTTTGTTTGTAAAAGTAGCCCAAAGCTGGCTTTTGCACTTTTTAAATGGTGTCATTTTTGTGAACTATTGCCCTTAATTTTAAGTTTGTTATGTTTTACACACACACACACACACACACACACACACACACACACACACACACACACACACATACACACATACATGCAGTTTGTACGTTTTGGGGAGAATTATAAAAGACATCTTTTCAGATCCCAAACACTTGAAGATGTCTTGATATTTATTTATAAGAGCTTCTTATATTTTTTTCTAAAATATAACTGATTTGCATGTAAGGTTCATGCCTTTTTTCAAATTGGCATATAATTATTCTGAAATTAATACATGAAAAATTCCACCATTGCTTAGCTTTATGTAAAAAAGAAAGTGATTATACATGTATAGGTCTGTTTCAGGCTTCTGTGTTCTTTTCTACTTGTCTGCCTACCCTTTTGCCATTCCATGCTATCTCAAGCACTATAAATTTACATATTTTGGCCTCTGAGTACAGCAAGTTCTCCTGTTTTAATCCTCTTCAAATATCTTATATCTTTGTATTTCAATTTACAAAATTAGGGTGTAAAACTGCAATATAAAAATAAAATTGCTTTTAAATGTTGACTTTTTATTAACACCTTTTCTAAAATTATATTAATCATTTATCACATATATTTTGTATTTTTATTTATCGTCATTTTTCATGGAAAATGGCATTTCTAGGTTTTTCTAATATTACCCCTTTTATTTATTTGTTTTCATTTCCCTACCATAGGGACACCTGTAAAATAGTCATTTATCCTCTTGTCATTGCATATCAAACAGTTCCAAAAGTTTGTAACATGAAATAACAATTTTACTTTCATACTTTGTGGCTCAGGAATTCATCCAGGGAACATTGGTGCCATGGTCATGGGAGGTTTCAGATAGAAAACCTTGAAATTTGGAGTCACTTAGTGATGAAAGTGAAAACCTTCTGAGG
This sequence comes from Acomys russatus, assembly GCF_903995435.1. Classification (NCBI taxonomy): domain Eukaryota; kingdom Metazoa; phylum Chordata; class Mammalia; order Rodentia; family Muridae; genus Acomys; species Acomys russatus. The sequence goes on along the minus strand of NC_067169.1, from coordinate 58,940,998 downwards.
GCTCCTTTATTCGTGTTTCTGATCTTTATCTTGAGATATTTCAAATAATAAGTTCAGCTGTAAACGTTAACTATGGTGTACACATATGGTTTCACTACAGAACTTTGGCTTCCTAATGACATGGAAGCTTCAGGATGTTGAGCTTCTTATACTTCAATACATAGTAACCATTTATGTCACTTTTTATGACATTACTTAAATAGTTATATAGTATCAATTCTCGAGAAACAAGAAAAAGAAGACTGAAATACTCCAAAGGTATGTGAGTGTAGATAGAAGCTGAAAGATTGAATAAGGAGGGAAAAGCTGTATAAACTGTAATTATTCTAAGTAAGTGTGAAATGACCTAATGACTATTAAGCCATCATAATAGCCATATGGATTCAAAATATGTATAAAACTAAAACAAAATACCAGAAAATTTTCAGATAACGTATATGGGGCTGGAAAGATGGCTCAGTGGTTAAGAGCATTTGTTGTTCTTTTAGTCGACATGTGTTTGGTTCCCAATAGGCACATGTTGTCTCACAGTGTCTGTAACTAACTCCAATTAGATGGGCTCTGGTGCCTTCTTTTCTTCTCTACTAGCACCAGACACATATGAGGTAGAGAGACAAAACACCCATGTACATAAAACAAATTAATTAATGAATTTAAAATTACATATGTGCTTTTTAAAAAAGACCTCTATATAATATAAACTAAAGACTCAGAGTATTTCATTGAAAATTTCTTTTTAAAAAAGTAAGAAATAATTAATAACAATTTGCCCATATTCTTTCAGATAATAGAGGAAAAGAACAATTTTTCAGTCATTTCAAAATGAGTTGTGTACTCATTCCAAACTTTAATGGGTGTAACAAAAAGCAGTAGCACTCTTAAAAAGCAGAAGCAAAGTTAATACACAAATTAGCGTATTTTTTGTTTTCTTGGTCTTCGGTGGTGAGAGCAACAGAGTTCAATGTAGTTTAGGCTGGCCTCCAACTGTGTAGTTCAGGGGGGCCTAGAAATTCCTGGTTCTCCTGCCTTCTATACTGAGGGTTCGGAGGATAGGCAAGTGTTACCAGGCCAGGTTTAAAAGGTGCTGGGAGTTTGACTTAGGGCTTCAAGGATGTTCAACAAGCACTCTACCAAAGGAATTGCATCCCTAGCACCACAATCACAATTGTTTATGAGAAAGTAATTCTATTCTAACTCATAAACTGGGAACTGCACAAGATTACTCTCAAGAGAGAGCAGTGATCACTCTTACCCATTGCATCTGGGATTTGAGATCAAATAGTGGACAGAACATTTTATTTACACACAAAAAAGAATAATCTACTTCAATGGTATATGTGTTTGCTCCCTTGTCATGCAACTACTGCATCTTCTCCAGCCAATACAGGGCAACTAAGTATAGCCCTCTTGTACTTCAGTGCAAGGCTCTGCCTCTCACCCTCATTTGAAATCCCATGCGGAAAGCTGAGGGCTTGCATAAAGGCATTGATATTTGTACTTATCAGAACAAAAGAACACTCAATGCATATGAAAGAGGGAAATACATTTCTACACAAGGTAATAAGCCCAACACTGCCCGAATGAACATTCTGCCTCTTGGTAATAATACATTCAACAATCTTTCATGATTAGAAACAAATGGCAAACTATAAATAAAAGAGAGCTTCTTTAAGCTATTCAAAGATGTGAACAAAAAATTTAACCAAATACAATACTAGAGGTTTATTTTTTTTTCTGACAGTAAGTGAAAAGAACTAGAATACTTACCATTACCTATCTATCCAACATTGTACTGGATATTTTGGACAAGATGAAGAGAAGAAATAAAATGGGGCTTTAATGAATCAAAGGAAGCCAATATGATTTTATTAATTATAAATAATATTCATGTACCTCGAGCATAAGTATTAAAACTATACTTTTAAAATGTATTATTATGCCAGGTGATGGTGCCACATGCCTTTAATCTCATCACTCTGGAGGCAGAGGCAGGTGTATCTCTGTGAGTTTGACAACAGCCTGATATACGGAGTGAGTTTCAGGATAGCCAGGGCTACACAGAGAAACCCTATCTAGAAAAAGAAAAACAAAAAAGTATTAGTATTATCATCATACTTAGTTAGTGTATGTTTGTGTGTGTGGTACAAGTACAAATGTGTGTATGTGTGCATAGCATGGCATGACTGTGATAGTCAAAAGACATTTTTTAGGAGCTGGTCTACTCTGCAGATGAAATTCATCTCTCCACATTTATGTGGCATGTTTACCATTGAGACATCAAGTTGGCCATTTTAAGTTGGGTTTTCTTATTTTGTTTTTGTTTTGACAGGGTCTCTTGTTTTTAGGACAACCTCAGTCTCCCTATGTAGCTAAGGATAACCTTGAGCTTCTTATCCTCTCTGCCTCTGCATCCCAAGTGCTATGATTAAAGGTGAGAAGAACAAAGACTTCGTCCATGCTAGACAAGCATTCTACCATCTGAGTTACATCCCCAGCCCCTAACCTGTCTTTAAATGATAAATTACCAGGACAGCTGATTACAAAATCAACATAAAAATAGAAAGGGATTCTGATATATTTGAAACCAATTCAAGAAATTGAAGACATGCATGCCATTTAAAATTATACAAAAACTATTGTTGGAGATAAAGTAAGTTGGCGGACTGATACTATCCTATCCCAAGACTTACTAGAAAACTACAATATTGGAAAGAATTGGTGAAAATATAGACAAATAGATCAATGGAACAAAATAAAGCACTTAGAAAATAAATATTGTCAGATGGACAACATGAGTGAAAACAATACAGTGGAAAAAGATAGTATTTCAATAAGTGCTAAAGTGTTGGAGTATCTTTATGCAAACTAAGACTCTATAAACAGAGTACATACACTTAATAAAAAATACATCACAATACTCTACAAACCTAAATGTGAACATAAAAATAAAGCTAGGCATGGTACTTCACATCTGTAATCCCAGCACATTTGGAAAGCTGATGCTTAAGGGCTGCTTCAAGTTCAAAACCAATCTGGGTTGGAGCTAGAAAGATGGCTCAGCAATTAAGAACCCTTGGTAGGTTGCTTTTCCAGAGGACTGGGGTTCAATTCCCATCACCCACATGGCAGCTCACAACGCTCTGTAACTCCAATTCCAGGGGATCTAATGCTCTCTTCTGGCCTCCATAACTACTAGGTACACAGAGTACAGCGTGTACTGACACACATGTAGAAAAAACATCCACACACATACAAAAAAAAAAAAAAGCCAACCTGGGCTATGAAATGACTGTTACAAACAAATGAACAACCAGTCATGGTGGTGCATGCCTGTAATCCCAGCACTAAGGGGGTGGGCAGGGACAAGCTGATCTCCATGAGTTCTAGGCCACCCTGATCTACAAATCGAGTCCAGGACAGCTAAGGTTACACAGAGAAACCCTATCTCGAAAAACAAAACAACACCGATGAAACCCAGAACAACAACAACAAACAGAAACAAAAGCCACCCAACAAAACAAAGAAATCAATCAATTATGTAATCAGTAAGTAAACATAGAAATGTAAAAGCACTATAAGACTGCTCTAGGATTGGGTGATGATTATTTAGAAATGGCACTGAAGGAAGAATCAATGGAAGGACTGGTTAGCTGAGGATCATTTAAAAAGATTCTGTCAAGAGATAAAAAGGGAATCCATGAACTAGGAGAGAATATTTATAAAATATGTATTTTTATTTTATTTTATTTATTTTATTTATTTATTTTATTTATTTATTTATTATACAATGTTCTGCCTGTATATACACCCACAGGCCAGAAGAGGGCATCAGATCATGTCATAGATGGTTGTGAACCACCATGTGGTTGCTGGGAATTGAACTCAGGACCTCTGGAAGAGCAGACGGTGCTCTTAACCTCTGAGCCATCTCTCCAGCCCCAAATATGTATTTTTAAAAAGACTTTAATGCAATATATAAAAAAATTACTCAAAAGTGAACAATAAAGCACAGAAATCCAATGTAAAGATAAGCCAAGGCCTTAGCAAATACTTTATGAAAGAAGATACACATTTTACATGTCAACTAAATGTATGGAAAATATGTTCCACTTCTTAGGTCATTGAACAAATATTAAAACAATAATGAGTTATCACTACACACTAATTACATCGACCTGAACAGCGACAAAGGCAAGTAGAGGTGGTGATAAGGAGCAATAAGACTGTCATCTTTGCTAGAGGAATGCAGGCACTTAAGAATGTGGTTTGTTTCTTTAAAAACTAAGCATACTTGTATCATATGATCCAGCAACTGTGCTCTGTGGTATTTATTGACTTATGTCCATAAAACCCACACCTGGATAATTATAGCAATTTTGTACATAATTTCTAACACTAGAAAACAGCAAGTTGTCCTTCAATATGTTAATGAGTAAATTATGCTTCATCTGAAATGGAACATTATTCAACACCAAAAGTGAATGAACTAACAGGCAATGAAAATACTTGGGAGAAACATATATATATATCCTATAGCATGAAAGAAGCCAATCTCAAAAAGTGGTTGGATCTTGAATGTTTCCCAAAGGTCTTAATGTTAAGGACTGAGTCTAAGCAAGGCCAAATGGAAAGAAGATAGGATATTAGAGGGGTACTTTTGAAAGAGCCATTGGAACCCTAGCCCTTCTTCTCATGCTCTTTATTTCCTGGCTGCCGTAAGGAGAACAATTTTCTCTGTCTCCTATTCATGCCTTACTGGATGTACCAAAGGCAATGAGCTAAACACTCATGACTGAAGCCTGCCAAGCTGTGCTTCAAAGCGAATGTTCTTCTTTATAAAGTGGTTGACTGATATTTTATCATGCTGTGTTAAGGTCAAAACACAATAACAAATATCTAATACTATATATTTGCACTTATGAGACCAGGTTTGTAAAAATAATTCAAGCAATTAATCCAACTCAATTAAACTCGCTGAGTCAAAAATACCAAAAAGGACATGAGAGTAGGAGAAACTAGGAAATGCAGTTCAGAGGGAAAATAAGGAGGATTAAGAGGGTAATGCTTGGTGCACATAATCACAACACACACACATGTAGATAGATGATAGATAGATAGATAGATAGATAGATAGATAGATAGATAGATAGATAGATAGACAGATGATATAAAGATAAGTACAGGGAGAGACAGAAAGAGAGAGAGACAGACAGACAGACAGACAGACAGACAAGCCAATGAAATTATCTGAAAAACATCTTCCTGTGACATTATGTCATGCAGTTCCTGATCCTCCTACTTCACTTCCTGAATTCAAAGGTTACGAGCATGTACAGATTACCATGTAAAGCTAAAAATATAAAACATTTTATAATGAAAAATGGATGAAGTTAACTTTATACTAACTCTGTCTACATACACGTGGAATGAGATCATGTGGTACATATCCTACAAAGATAAAAGATATTATTATGAAAAGATCCCTTATAGAAAATAAACTTCTAATTTCTGTAATACAAGACTAAGTATAGACATTTTCACAATGTTATTTTCCAAGAAATACGTAGTACTTTGTATGCATATTATTATCTGAATTAACTCTTCACAACAACCTATGAAGCAGTTGTGATTGCCCATAGTTAACAAAGACTGAAACTGAAGCACACTTTTGACTTGCTTGAAGTTATATAATTGGTAAGGAGAGAAGCACTGTTTTGAAAAAAAAAAGTCTTATTCAATTAATATTTTTTAATGATGGTAGTATACTGCTTCCCTAAAAATAAATGTATCTTTTGTTTAGATATATTTATTCTTGTTTTATGTTTATGTAACCCTGAATATATGTCTGTGCAGCACATGTGCTCTTGGTACCTATAGAGGCCAGAAGAGCATGTCTGACCTCCTGAAACTAGAGTTACAGAAGGTTCTGAGCTGTCCTGAGGATGCTCACAATCAAATCCAGGTCTTCAGTCAAAGTGCTCTTAACTATTGAGAGTGCCCCTACTTATTTTTTCTATATTTTCCTTAATTTTTGTTTAATATGTGGATGTTTTGCCTATATATATTTGTATGTGTCTGTGTGTGCACATAAAAATATCGCACACACATACATTACCACTATAGCCCCCATATTTTATTTCATTTATTTATTCACTTATATCCTGGTTGCTGCCCTCCTCCTCTCGTCTCAGTTCCTCCACAACACACTTTCTCCCATTCTCCCCTTTCCTTATTCGCAGAGAACGAGGAGGTCTCCCATGGGTACCAACTAACCCTACAGGACTAGGCACATCCTCTCCCACTGAGGCCAGACAAGGCATCCTGTTAAGGGAACAGGATCCAAAGACAGGCATAAGTCAGAGATGGCCCCTGCCGCAGTTTTTGGGGGACCCATGTGACAACCAAACTGCTCATCTGCTACATATGTACAGGGGGCCTAGGAGCAGTACATGCATGCTCTTTGGTTGGTGGTCCAGTCTCTGTGAGCCTCCATGGACCCAGGTTAGTGGATTCTGTAGGTCTTATTGTGGAGTCCTTGACCCCTCAGGCTCCCTCAATTGTTCCCCCAACTCTTCAATTGGACTCCCCTAGCTCTGTCTGGGGATGGGGAGGTAGCTGGAGTGGGGATTAGGAGTAGGGAGAGTAGGGGAGAGAGGGCGAGGTGAAAGAATGGAGTCAGAGATGGGAGACATCTCTGGGATATGCAAGAAACCTGGGATAAAGGAGGCCCCAGATGTCTATGGGGGTCACCCTAGCTAAGACTCCTAGCATCAGGAGATAGGGAGCCTGAAGTGAACACATCCTGTAGTCAGGCAGAACTTCCAGTGGAGGAATAATGACAACAACCCACCCGCAAAACCTTTAACACAAAATTTGTCCTGCTAACAAGATATGAAGGAACAAAGATGGAGCAAACATTGAGGAAATGGCCAACCAAAGACTGGCAGGGCCTACTTGACCCACCTCATGGAAGAGAACCAATCCCTGACACTTTTAATGTTACTCTGCTATGCTTGGAAACAGGAGCATAGCATAATTCCTCTCAGAAGCTTCACCCCGGCAGCTGATGAAAACAGGCAGAGACACACCACCATTAGGCAGAGCTTATTTTCTTTTTTATTACCTCAAGATATCCAGTGTAGTAGTTGCTCAAAAGATTATTTTCTAAATGTGGTGTCACAATGTAAAGGTTCTTGCTTCGAAGCCAGATGACCTGAGTTCAATTTTCAGAATCCATATGGTACAAGAAGAACCAACTTCAGAAAGTTGCCCTCAAACTTTTATACTCTCATTATGCATGTGCATCTGCAAACCCTCAAACACAATAAATAAATTAATGCAATTTTTGCTAAATGAATAACTGTATAAACAAATTCATTTCAGCTGGGTTAAACAAATTACATGCCTTCCAAGCATTTATGTCCTGCAAGAAAATATCATTATCAGTCTTGGAACTTGATTTTTATTTATTAATGCCATTCTACCCTTGACAGTCTATTAAAGTCTGTATAAATACTGCTAATGTCTTTCAAAATTAATCCTTGAAACTCTGGAAAGTAAACAAAAGGAGCTTTTAAAGAAAACTAGCCAAACAAATTTCTACATGTCCTTGAATAAAGGACTGAAGGATATGTAATGAACAAAGAAATTATTTTCCTCCAATCAGATGTTCTCACTTTATTAGAAAGTTATCTTATCTGTTACAGTATTGCACCATTTTCTAACTTACGAACAACTGTAGAAAAATTATTTCTTGCTTTTCAAGGTCTCTCGATTCACCATCTTAATCGAACACCTACTATATCTCAAGGATTTATAATCTCCAAGAGAAAAAAAACCTGTTAAGTAAAAAATGTACTAAATAAGAATGATCCTCCCCATAGAAACAATCAAAATGTTGTGGGTGCATACTCATTAAGGCAAAGAAGATCTGAGCAAACTACATTTATTCAAAACACAAATTTCTGTGAAACTGCCACATGCCAGCCATGGTGCTTGCTGTTCATGAGACCAACACAGATGTATCAACACAGTATTTCCACAACTAAGATGATCATAGCTTTTTAGGGATAAGTAACGAGAGACTAACAGCAGACATGACTAGTATTAGAAAATAATGTATATAAAACAGGCTACCTATTGTATGAAAGTACAATAAAGGTAGTTTAAATCTTGGGGAAGATGGAGTACTTTATTTATTTAAAATGTTCTTTATATTGTTCTTATTTTTTTAAAGGTAACTAAAGCAGAATAATCATGTTTAGCAAAGAAAAAAAGAGAGAAAGAACTGTGCCCTTATTGCCTCCACTGCTTGTTCTGAACTGATGAATACTAAGCATATTTCTTTACATGTACACAGGGAAACAAAGGCATGTCACTTTTATTTACCTCCCTCCTTTACACTCACAGGTATGCTATACATACTGTTTCTTTCCTTGCTTTTTCACAACTCAGTTTTATAGTGTGAGCTCTTCCTATGCCATCTTATATAGAGATAGAGAGTTCTCGTTCTTTAGTAAACAGACATATACTTGTTGGAAGGATGAACTATGACTTAACCAGTTCTCTACTGAAAGAAGCAAGTTATTGCCAATGTCTTAACTGCTTCAAACAATACAACCACGATAGCTTTGTATTCATATATAAAGTATTCCTGTAGATGAATTTTTTTCAGTAAAATTGCTTAATCAAAGGAAAAAAATCATTTGTATTTTAAAAAATAATGCCGCCAGCGATGGTGACACACGCCTTTAATCTCAGCGCTGCGCTTGGGAGGCAGAGGCAGGCAGATTGCTGTGAGTTCAAGGCCAGCCTGGTCTACAAGGCGAGTCCAGGACAGCCAGAGCTACACAGAGAAAACCTCTGCCTCACCCCCACCCTCATTCCCCACCCAGTGCTGGGATTACAGGCATGCCCCACTGCTCTCAGTTCATATAATGTAATTTGATGGTGTATATTCCCTTAACCCAACTCCTCCCTGGTCTCTTCACCTCTGATTCCATCCAACTTTATTCTCATTCTCCCTCCCCGCCCCCCAGAAAAATCCTGAAAAGTCCAAACACCCAACTAAAACAAATAAACAACAAAAGCATGCACAAAAAAGGTGGAGTCTGTTTTGTGGCCAAGGACTTCTGATCATGAGGCCGGCCCTAGAATGGGGTTGATATTTCTTTATAAATTATGACTATTAGTTTGCTAGAGTATCAGTTGCAAATACTTTCTATATTTTTTCTGTTCGTATTATAAATTAAGATTTTTTCATTTTTCTTTGATATGAATTTTAAACTACGCATGAAAAGCCTTTCCACTCATCTAATATAAATAAATTTACTGGTATTTTCTCTTTGTCCTTTTTGTAGATTTATATTCTTTTAAAATGAAGTATTTATTCTGGGTGTTCAATGTACCTTGTGACAATCTCTTTACATTTTTTCCATCCCTTGCTTTTTTGCTATACTATTTCAAATAAAATGCCAGATATTATGTCAGTACATAATTGTATCTATCTAACAAAAAACATTTATTTTCCACATAACCACCACGTCATTATCACAGTAACAAAAACGAACAATTCCATAATGCTGTCTCATGTCGGTAGTACTAAAATAGTCCAAAGTACCTAAAATAGCTTTTTTACAAATTTATTTTCATCCTATCATATTTGGTTTGTTATGCCTATTATATTATTTAGTTTTACATCTGTCATCTATCTCCCTGTTATGCTTGTACACTTAGCAAACAGAGAGACTCAGAAAGAAGCAGTGTTGATCTTTGAAACTGGACTAAGAGGACTCTCAAATTCTAAGGAAAGACACAAGTTAGATAAATAACACTAAGCTTTGTTCAGGATAGCAAACATGTTATTCTTAGCAGTATCTTGGTTTTTTGATGAGTCTGAAATTTACGGCACCAATCTGGGATTCTTCAACTAGGTCTTTGTAAACATTCATCAGTTCTCAATTCATGCACATCGTTACATTTGAAACAAGAGGACGAAATCATTTGGGGGATGTGTCTTGACATGGAACAGTACATACAATGACCTTGAGCTGATGAGATTGAAATGCAGTAGTCAAGGGTTGGAGGAACTTGAGATGAAGTTCAAAAAGAAGGGCACGTTGTGAAGCAAGCAGAGATTTCTAGGCCATTCAAGCTTGGGGATTTTCTATTCAGGACATAGACATCCTATCAACTTTTAATTTATAGTTGTATTCCTTCAAATCAGGACAATTTTGAATATTGTATGTGTGATTAACTGGCCAACGTAAAAACATACGAGGAAATGTAAGATACTTGCCTCTTATTCATGAATATGTGAGATAAAATTAGATCAATTAAAATTTTATCTAATAATATAGCTTTCAAAGATTTAAAAATTTCTATTTGAAAGAAAATAAGTTGTATTTGTAGAAAAAGATCATTCATTTGTTATATTTTTAGATAAAGTTATTCAGTGTCATTCATTTTCCTTCCTGGTTACCTAAGACTTGTTTTCTGTGATACAATGAAAACTAGAATTTCACCATTAGTGGTTGGTGCTGTTATCAATTTCCACTCATAAAAATCTCCAAAATGCATTTTTATCATCAACTTAATATCCACTAAATGAGATGTAATATATTAACAACAAATAAATTAGGTAATACATTAAACCTCCATCTACATGAGGTATAATAATAATGTGTTGTGATTGTGAATCGGTATCCATTTTCTTTATGCATTTCTCTCTCTTATAATTGTTCTTTGGGCAGGGAGAAGGCTGGTGCAGTGGGTAAAAATGCTCACCATCCATTCTGAAGATCACAGTTCAATTCTTGGAATTAATATTGTAAGAAAACTAAATTTTTACCTACATGTGTTCACGCACGCACACGTGTGCACACACACACAAGAACACACATGTGCACACTCATGCATGGGTGCACTCGCACGTGCACACACAGGCGCGTGCGCGCACGCTCACACACACACACACACACACAAATAACACATTGTATATTTTTAAAAAATTTTCCTTCTTGGAAAGAAGCATATTGTAACATCAGGACTGAAACCAATCATAGTAAGATTACATACTCAGTTTTATTATAGCTTTTTATTATATGTAAGAGCTGCAATCCTACTGGTATCAATATTTTTCATCTACAGAATGAAAATAGTAACAATTACACTGCAGAGTGGCTCTATGGGTTGAGTGAGATAGCTTATATGAAGCACATACTCAGTGCAACTAGGATGTTTTATTGTGTACTTAACACAGGTACTTAACATTTGAGCAATTTGAAATATATTTGCAATTTTCAGTTAAGTACTACTAAGTTGATAATTCTTACTGATAATTGATAACTTCATCAATGATATATGACATTGATATCTCTGATTGATTGTTTTTGAGAGATCATTAGTTTTATTCTTTATGCTTTTAATGGATGAATATAATATTATAAACCATGCAGTTCATATGATTAAATCATGTGTCTAATTTTACTTTGTGTTAATAGAGTCACATATTTTCATACTGAATTTTAGCCAAGGAAGAAAGATAACCTTAAGTGATTTTCCTATCCTAGACCACATAATCCCAAATAGAAACTGGAGTTATTCTAACAATTGTTTATTTGTATTACTCTGGACATATTTATTCTAAAAACTATTGAGTGCCTATTCTCTTTCATACCACTCATGAATCCAGTGCATCCAAAATAAGCTTAACAGTACTGGCAGGACATTTCTCAGATGCCACATGAACATAAAGCAGTTCTCTTGGATTCCATATAATGCCTCCAATTTTCTTCCTCTTCTTGCTGTAACATTGCCTTCTTTATCAAAATAAGCTATGGAATCTACTGCCTCTTAAGGGACCACTTATTACTAATAACTACGGATGGTTCTTTCTGTTTTAGGTACTCTTAGAAATTTTTAGATGGCAATTGCTGATGTCCTTATCTGAGCGGCTATATGGGCTGAAGATGACATTTCATATCTTGGATTTCTGATATTAATATTCCTGACAGTCAGTTTCAGGCTTAAACACTATGTCATGAAAATATATGAGACAGCTCATCACATTTGCTCCTTTTTTTCTTTTGTTTTTTTTTAATTTTTATGTAAGCAATTTATTCAGATTACATCTCAATTGTTATCCCCTCACTTGTATCTTCCTGTTCCCCCTCCCTCCTTCTTTCACCATATTCCCCTCCCTTTAGGTGTGTGATAGAAGGGGATCTCCTCCCCCACCATAAGATCACAGCCTATCAGGTTTCATCCTGGTAGCCTGCTTACCCTTCCTCTGAGCGTCACCAGGTCTCCCCACCAAGGGGAAGTAGTCAAATAGGGGGCACCAGAGTTCATGTCAGAGTCAGTCCCTGCTCTCCCCACAACTGTGGACAATGTGCTGTCCATTGGCTAGATCTGAATAGGAGTGCTAGGTTTACTGTATGCATTGTCCTTGGTTGGTACAGTAGTTTGTGCAGCCCCCCTGAGTCCAGATCTGACAGCCTTGATGGTCTTCTCATAGGGACATTTGCTTCTTTTTAAACTCTTTTTTTTTCTTTCCTAGTATCCCTTTAGTACTAAAGTATAAGAATTAGCTGAGTCATTGACTGGCTAATGTACATCTATGCTATAACTGGGGTCATCTTTTTTTTAATGGAACTGACCTATTTATCTTTGAACACATCCTGAATTCTGCATTATTTGCTTCCCTAAGATTTCATTTCCAGGAGGTTATTTGGCTCCTTGAATGGTTGGACCTCTGGTATTACTCACCCACCAAACCTTCCTGTATGTTCACTGATCAAGTGGAGCAGAACTAGGGAGCATATGGAGGCCCTTTCCCTGCCAATTGTCCTTTCCTTGTAAGACAACTTTATGTATCTGCTACATTTAGTATACCCATATATTCACTAAGTAATTATTTTTTTCAAAAATTGGGAAATGAGCATTTCTTTGGGCAATCCAATTTCGGTTCACAGACACAGAGTTTTACATACTAAATTGTCCTAGATTTTGTGACATCCTGCTCTGGCGTAATCTCTAGACCATAAATTACCTCTGTTAGGAATTAGCACTCTTTTGTAAGACACAAAGTATACCTTCAGTTACTATTCCTTTCTAGAGGGATGTTTCTATAAGTTCTCAATGCCTTTGAGGGAGCCACATGTTTACAAACTTTGGCTCATTAATAAATCAATATTATAGTAGCCAGATAAAGAATTGCACATTTCTCCATTCTTACATGCATGTATTAAAAAAACGGAAGATGTAGATGGTACAAGGCTTTTCTTAAGGAAGAGAAAGCCTCAGTTCCAAAGAATTGGCCTCACAAAAATAATAAAATTATTTTGCCCACTCCTTTATAGGTGACAGATTGTATTTATAAACTCTTAAAAATAAATTCTCAGTATTAATAGTCCTCGTCTCTGTCATGTTTTTATGTAGATGATAGCTTTAAATTATTGCCCCCATTAAATCGAGTATAAAAATGCACCTGTCATTCCTTTTCTACAGAACTACGAAGCCCAAAGTCTGCTCATCAACTATCTTGAAGTTCCTGGAATTGCAATTGTACTGCAATGGTTATTTCATCTAGAAGTTGCCTATAGGTTCTCATTTCATAAAAATGCATGCTAGGTCAAGCTTATTGCATCATTATTTTTTACATATCCCAGATGTGAGATATATAAATATCAAAGACTACAACCAAATATTAGAGAATGAAGGATAAAAAGTGTTATATTTTGTCTCCCTCAACAATTTTGTTTAACATCTGTATATCACTTATTTAACAAAGTCTAATCCCATCTTTTGCGATTTGAAAATCCTAAGTATCTTTGATGCTTATCTTCTTCTCTGAGGCAGGCTGGGTGTTACCAGGAGTTAACTTGTCTTGTTGTCAAAGAATCTTTAGAATAATAAAAACATTGTTAAATACCACATTCTGTAGGTCTCTGAGGTTTGTTGGCTTCAAAAGCAGCAAAGCAGCCATTGGGCAAAATGTCTTCATTTCTGCCACAGACAGAATTTGGCTTAAAAATGGGCAAGTTAAGATTCAGGCAGAGTAGATGGCTGAACTCTGGCAAGACAGGGTAAGGAAGTCCTCAATAGTTTCTACCTCGCAAATATGTCTGTCAGATATATTGAGCCAGAAGGCTGAAGATGATGCTCCAACATTATAGAGATGTTGAGTAACTGTTCTGGCAGTAAACTCTCTGTCATTTTTCATTGTATTTAAGTTTTATCCCTTCTCAAGTCTCTGATGGGTTAGAAGACCAGATAGGTTAGTCTTTCAATTATGCTTAGTGGGTTAGGGTTAAGATTTTTTAGATCAAGACAGATGTTTTACGTTAATAGAGATGAGCTATAATAGATATTAATCTCCATTCAGAAATTTAGATCCAACAAGATAGGAAAGATGTTTACTTCAAGTTTGCCAAATATAAATAGCCAAATCACTATGAATGTAACATTTATATAATTCTTGATTGTCTCATGGTTCTTCTGGCTGTATGTAGTTTATTTTACTCATGTGTAATAATATAAATGTATATGTTAAAAACATAAACAGAAAAAATATTTTTAAAAATACTAATCCTCAAAAAAAAAAAAAAAAAGAAAAGAAAAAATCCTAAATATCATGATGGTCTAGTTTTGAATTTGTATGTTTATATAACCTAGCGCTTCCTTAGGAATATTTTGTTTAAACATGTACCTGGGTATAGAAAATACAATCCTTCCTACAACTCTAGGCAATGGTAAAGATGGGCCTTTAATTTTGGGCATGGAATCTGGGAGTGGTGGCACACGCCTTTAATCCCAGCATTCAGGAGGTAGAGGTAGGTGGATTGCTGTGAGTTTGAGGCCAACGTGGCCTATGAAGTGAGTCCAGAACAGCCAAGGCTACACAGAGAAAGCCTGTATCATAAAATAAAATAAATTAATTTTGAGCATGGTAGATTAAATAATCACTCAGTTTCTTCCCACAAATCTGTTATCTGGTTTTTGAAACATGAAGTCCTTGTTCATTAACTCTATGTGCTTGGTATTACAGATTGTTTCCAGATAGGCTGCTAAATTTGGCGTTCCTTTGCAGCATGCAAAAGTTTTACAGTGGATTCAATGACTTCACTTACCCTTGGCAAACAAAACAAAAGAAAATTCAAGCGTAATTGGTTGTAAGGTCTTTTCTCTTTTAAAACATAGCCACTGCTCAGTACTCAAAAATAAATGCATACTGATGTTCTCTGAAAAAGCAAATGTGTAAAAATGTCAGATGTTTCTAGCTTCTTTGAGCAGGCCAATAAAAATGATGTGTCACCAATGGTAACTGATATGGTTATTTGGGAACTTGATGGTCATGTAGTTGGGCAGTCTGGGGCCAACAACATAGGAGTTTTTGCCTTCACTTTTCTGAATCCTTCTTGAATAGCATACCATGGAACTACTGGATGTGTGTGTGTGTGTGTGTGTGTGTGTGTGTGTGTGTGTGTGTGTGTGTGTGTGTGTGTTTTATTTTACACAAGGTCTAAGATATCCCAAGCTGGTCTCAAATATGTAGTTGAGGTTGGCATTGAATTTCTGATATTCTTGCCTTGATCTCCCATATTCTAGGATTACAGGCATGTGCTACCAGGCCTTGTTTTATGCAGTACTAGAGACTGAACCAGAGCCTCTTACATGTTAGGCAAGAACTCTGTTGACTGAGATACATACCTCAGCTCCAGAACTAGTACTTTACTATAGCTCTTTTAAATTGGCTACAAGTAGTGGCTGGAAAGTTTAGCCAGTATCCATGTTTTTCTGGTGCTTTGACAAAGATCATGCTGGGTTTTCTTTTTTACTTAGTGCTACTGACCAATTTAATGAAGTTATATAAACTATCACTTATTCATTAGATATTTTGAAAGAGCCAAAATATGTTTTTCTCTAATGTATCCTTTTAAACTAATAAAAGTAATTTATTATCTTCTTTAGTTCATGCAATTCTGATACCCATAACTAATAAATAAAATGACTTATTGGCCTTTTAGTAAGGCATCCCATACATATTCTATCTATTGATAGTAAAATCTGCACTCATTCATAATTTCTAGAGTCTTTTTCCTATCCCCCTGTAGATGAGACATATGAGCAAAGAATAGGTAATAATCTCATTGACCTATCTCATTATTTTTAGCATGAATTCTAAAATCACCAATCTTTAATAAAGCCATCTTCCCAAATCAGTTGCTATAAACTGAGGGAAATTTTGACATTCAAAGAGCGTCTAACAATGTTTGTAAACACTATTGTTTGTCACAATTGGGATGTTGCTGCTATTAACATTGACTGGTTAGACGGCCCGTGTGTTGCTAAACATATTTGGGCAGTCTCTACCTCGTCCCCACCCCCAGAGTTATTTAGCCTAAAATGTCAGTGATGCTGATATAAGAAATAATTTAATAATGTTGTAATTTGATCTTTATATTTTTCATTAAGTCATCCAAAAACATATAGTGTGCTAACCTTTTAGTGTACCTATTTATAAATAGAGTCTTACCAGACCCTTAATTCTGATCATCATTCTCAATATCATATTCTACATTGTAGAGCTTGGAAAGACCTTGTTTTAGTTTGCTTCTCTGTTGCTGTGATAAAACATTCAGCAAAAAACTTGGAGGAAAATGTTTATTTGGCTTACAAGTTCTATTACACCATTGAAGGAAGCCAAGGAAGGAATACAAGGCAGAAACCTGGCAGCAAGAGGAATGCTTCATACTGACTTGTTCTCCATAGCTTGCTTAGTATTGGTTTCCAAGTTTCTACAACAATACATTAAGTTCCAAGAACTGATTGACACTTCTAGCATAAAGCTCCAAAATTCTCCACCTTCCTCCTACAAAACATCCCAAAGCATAAAAGCAACATGGTTAGGTTCATCTCACCACCATCTACTCTCTGGTACTGATTTCTCCCCAATTTCTGCATTTGATCATGCTGTTTATTACAGCAACCGAAAGCAAATTCAAAATAAATAAAGCTAACAGGTTTTAAAGTTTGAATTTTATTAGATGATGCTGGAGAGTAAAAATAGAGACTGTGAATTTTGTTAAGGATCTATTATCAGTCTGCAGCTGGAAATAATACTCTAGTACTTTAAAAGGCAAAAATTATCTATAATCAATGCTATGCACACCACAGAAGGATTCATTCAGCTCATCTCAATGGCTTATATGGGAGAAATATAATGAGTTCAATTTTGAATATGATGAGTTTGAGATGCCTGTGACTCATTCAAGTAGAGATGTCAAGTAGGTAATTGTGAATATATGGAATTGGAGGCAGAAGCAGAAAGAATGGAGAATGGATTCATCAGCTTATATACGGTAATTGAACTATGGGTGTAAATGAAATCAGCCTAAGGGAGGGGGAGGATGGATATTTTAAGATCATATAGTCTGTCCACAATGAACTCATTGGTAACTCCAATGTTCAATGTCAGATAAAGGATGAGTCAAAAGCCAATGCTCTTTCTACTATATTAGGCTGTCTCCCAGATAGAAAGTGTCTTGATTTTAATATTTCAATAAAATCTTAAATAAAAGACCTGTTGTTTGTCAGACAATATTGGAGACACATCAGTAAACAAAACTGACAAAGCTCCAAACTGTAGGAAAGCTTATAGATTCATGAATTTGTCTATAAGGAAACAGGGCAGTATGTAATAGTTTGGCTACTATTAAAAAAGAGTTATAGTGGCCATATTATGAAACAAGGGCTCCAGAGGTTTTTGCTATAAGGCATCTGGACTTCAGTCACCCCATTTATTATTATAAAGAACTCATAGATGATACCTAATTGTCTCCTTTCCCACATTCTAGCTTCTTTGTTTAGTGTTGCATGTGATTTAGCTTTTCTACATCTTTGGTAGTCACCTTGCAATAAATAATACAGCAGTCTAGAAATTAAAGGGGCATTATTAGCCTTAGGACAACGTAGAAGAAAAGAATGTCATAGGACACAAAATGAGAAGCATTCATAATATGCTTGTAGACCCAAATTCAGATAAGTGGCTAAAGAATTCTCAGTTCTTAGGTTGATAATCTATAACAAAGATGGAAAAATGAGGCTACATAGTATTGGAGGGAGTGAGCATAAACAGGTGGCCTTGATTTGATAATGCGAGCATGTGCCGCAAGAAGGAAAATAACAGAGAAGGAAGGCAAATGGTCTTCCGGAGTCTGTATCTTTTGTCTTGTTATCTTGGACTTAGTTTTCCTCCCATCAGGAAATAAATTGATGTGAGTCAGACAACAGGATAAATGTATTCAACTAAAATTTGGTGATAAAGCTTTCCACTTAGTCAGCATTTTTGAAACAGCGGTGTTATTTGAGAGAAAGTGGATCACTAATGGAAAGAGCACAGTTCCCTTCAAGACAGATTTTCTGGTATTGCTTAATATGGCTTTATTTAGATGTGGCTTCCGTTGCTGTTGTACATTCCTGAAATTTTAGACCAACGCAAAGACTGAATTTAAACAAATATGAAACTCCAGAGATTTATGTGGCAACCAATGGCACTTATAAAACGATTACATTTCCTAAGGACAGGTTTTCTTAGTTGTTGGTGATGTTCTTGAATGCTGAAAATTAGAAGCCTGCACAATGTACTGTTTCAGGTTTCAGAAGAACATTATTGTATCAATCGGTAAATCTTGAATAAAGGTTCCATAAGAATGCCCAGAAGTAGAGTTTTTCACACTACATGTTCACCTTTCCTATCCCCTTAGATTATAATAACACCACCTGCCTTTATGTCTAGTAATAACATATAAATATGGATTAGAGTTTCAGCACTTTGGTACATTAGAGAGGTTGAAAGCAATAGACATGTCTGACATTTTTACTTTGTGCCATATAGATGGCGCATATATGTATATATAACAAACTACCAGTACAATCAATAGTGAGCTTTTCATAACAGTATTATTTCCAAAATTAAAAACAAAACAAACCCTCCAGACTGGAGAGATGGCTCAGCTGTTAAGCGTCCTTGTTGTTCTTCTTGAGGGCCGGGGGGTTCCTAGAATCTACATGGCAACATGGCAACTCACAAAAGCAATTCCAGTTTCTGGGGTTTCAACATCCTTTTCTGACCCCCACTGTTTTCTGCACACATGTAGTGAATACACATGCACATGGACATTAAATAAGTATTTTTAAAATTATCAACAAACCCGAATTAGAATCCTCAACTGAAGGCACTATACTTGGCTAGAACTTGATTTAGAAATGTGGAGTACTTGGAAGACCTAGTAGAATAAGTCTATAGTCTTAGCTCCTTGAGAGGCTGATGCAGCAGAATAAGAAACTCAAGATGTGCCTCATAAAATGAGTTTGAGGCTAATCTAGGCAGCATAGAAAGAACCAGCTACAAGTTAACAACAAAAAGTAAAAGAAGGTCTGGAGATATAGCTCATTGTAGACCACTTGCTTAATATGTATAAGGCCCTGCGTTCAATACACAGAAAAGGAAAGAAATGAGGGCAAGTTTTTTCACAGGGTCATAAGATGCTATTCTGGTCATAACTGCTTTTCTAACTACTCAAATTTCCAAGGTGCTCACTATATTTACAAATTCTGAGTTAGTGTGAGAAGTCTGGAAGAGACATAGCAGAAATGATTTGTTTCTGCTCCAATATCTGGGGCCTCTGCTGGGCTGACTCACAGTTTCAGTGCTAGTAATCATTTGCAGTCCTGCTCCCATGCATGGCAGTTGATGCTCACTATCAGCTACCCTTTCAGCTGCGATTGTCAGCTGGAATGAAGTTTGCAACTTTCTCAAGCAGCCACTTGAATTTTATTACAACCTGGTAACTGGGTCCTAAAAAGTATGTGCCTAGAGAGCCATGAAGTAACATCTTTAGCATCTTTTATGCCCCAGAATTACAAGTCCAGTAGCATCATTTTGCTGTTATCAGAATCTGACTTGGACTGATGAGAAGGAACATAGACTATCCACCTCTTAACAGAAAATTTGTCAACAACATAGTTTATTTTACTATCTTCCTATACTTATGATTATTTTGGTGATAATCTACTATATATAGCTTTGGCTGGCTTCAAACTTAATATGAACCTCCAGCTTTCCTTAAATGTGTGGCAATCTTGATTCTGTCTCACAAGTGCTGGGGTTACAGTTCTGAGCCACTTCACCCCTTTTCAAAGTTACATTTTGTTGGTTTGTTTGTTTTTAAGATTGTAATTTAATTATAACATTTCTGCCTTTCTTTACCTCCCTCCAAACACTCCCATATATCCCTCCCTGCTCTCTTTTGAATTTATGTATTTTCATATACATATACATTTCTAAATATGTTCAGTACATATATTGTTTCTTGTATGTACATTTTTAGGGATGAACATTTGGAACTGTACAGACAATTGTTGTGCTCTTCCCTGGGGAGATCACCTCTCCTACTCCCAGCTTTCCTCAGTTGCCTGTAGTTCTTTGTGTGGTGTTAAGGCCTCATGGACTTTTCCTAGTCCATGTTGACATGTCCATTTGTGTCATTCTTCCTTGTTCAGCTCATGTTTGGACAGTCATGTTGTGAGACTTTACTGGTATAGTTTCCGGTGTTACGAGGAGATGAAAATGTGGTAGATATACACTATGGAATACTAGGCATCTGTACAGAAAAGTGAAATGATGAACTTTGCAGGTAATTGGAAAGAATTAGAAAAGATATAATTGTGTGAGGTAACCCTGACCCTGAAAGACAAAAGTTGAATGTTCTCTCTTGTTGGAGGCTCCTAGCTCCATGTCTACTACAGAAACCAGGGAAGTAAAACAGGACGATCGCAAGGATGGTGACTTGGAGTGCAATCCAGAAGGATATATCAGGGTACAAGTAATCTTATCAGGAAAATGGGGGGGTGCTCCTTAAGGAGGAAGAAGTTAAGTACTCAAAGCCACATCTTTTTAAAGAGCATAGAGATCCAGGCGTGATGATGCAGAATTTAATCCCAGCACTCAGAGAGGCAGAGACAGGCAGATCAATGTGAATTTGAGGATAGCCTGGTATATAAAGAAACCCAGCACAGCCAAGGCTGCACAGAGAAACCCTGTCTTGAAAAACAAAAGCAAAAACAACAAAAACAAAACAAAAAGAGCATAGAAGACTGCATATCAGCACACTAGAAAATACAATTGTGGACAATCTCCTCTCTGTCTACGGTAACAAACACCCTTCCCCCATGAAAAATACACCGATCCCCTCCTCCAAGACTCCAAAGTCCACTGTGGTTTTGGCAGCCATTCAGCTGCCAGATCTCTTTATCTAAAATGAGTCCAGGTGACATGAAGATCCTCAGTTTTGATTCTTTGAGTTTAATTCATTGAGACCTTCATAACATGAAGACATAAAGCTAAATATTATTGTTCTGTGCATCCAACATGCAATAGAGTCTGGTTGACCTAGAAAAACTGTTATAAACTTTCTCATTGGTAGCAGAATGGGGCAATGAAAGAAAGCCTCGGACATTGGCTCATCACAATTCTGAGATCTAGCTGGGCACAATGTTGCCAGTTCCTTATTCTAGCCTGCTAGTCCCAAATCACTGTGTAGCACTCCTTCCTCCCCCTCTAGTCTTGTGTTCTGAAACTCTAGCACACCTTGTTCTTCTTGATTTTTTTTCTTTTGGTGGAGTTGGGGGGTAGTAGAAGAGAATGAGAACAAAACCAAATCCTGGAGTGGATACAGAGCTCAGTTGGCTGAGTGCTAGCCCAACAGCTGTGGAGCCTTGTGTTCAGTCCCCATTACTACATAAACAGCATGGATGTGCACACATATAATGCTGGCAAAGTAGAAGATAGAGACAGAAGGGTCAGAGGTTCACAGCTATCCACAGCTTCATAGCAAGATCCAGGACAGCCTGGGATACGTGAAAGCCTGTCTCAAAACAATATGGCCCTCATATATGTAGTTAAGTCAATTAACTTAGTCTTCCTGTAGTAGCCTGAGAGTGAAGAGCACCCCATTTTTTATATCTATGTTTCAGTCCAACTTCAAGCCTAACTCCTTGAAAAGTTTTGTGAACTTTCTACACACAGCTTATAATCTACTCAATTAGACAACAGTCATGGCCAAAGGAGAGTTCTTTAATATATTTTCACTTTGGGTTCCCTGTGAGAACACTGTGAGAATGTCACCCCACCCAAACTTCTTAGAAATTTCATTCTTTACAATAGAGATACATAAAGTTCTTTTTTTTTTTTCTTTTTGTTTTTTCAAGACAAAGTTTCCCTGTGTTAGCCTTGACTGTCCTTGATTCGCTTTGTAGACCAGGCTGTCCTTGAACTCACAGTGACCCACCTTCCTCTGCCTCTCAAGTGCTGGAATTAAAGGCGTGGGCCACCACCATCCTCCTTAACTTTCTTAAGATCCTTAGAAGGCCATCTGTCTGCATGAAAGGTATTAAGAGAAACTAGCTCACCCTTTTCTGAGATTTAACAAATGACCCTGTGATACCATCCTTGTTTTGATCATTGCCCTAAAATTCTTTCTTTCTAGAAAATCATTGTCTGCAGAGGATGAGAAAGAGAAACAGCATTATTGTCAAACTTACCATGTCCTGGATTCTTTATAACAAGATTTCCCTCCTTTTGTATTGTATCACATATGG
Organism: Acomys russatus; assembly: GCF_903995435.1. Classification (NCBI taxonomy): domain Eukaryota; kingdom Metazoa; phylum Chordata; class Mammalia; order Rodentia; family Muridae; genus Acomys; species Acomys russatus. The sequence goes on along the minus strand of NC_067169.1, from coordinate 58,918,336 downwards.
TAAAAAGAAGCCAAGTGGTACTTACAAGACTTTGCTTAATACCTCAACTTTGGGAGGTATATACCCTATTATAGAACAGAGTGGTGTAACTAGCTTTCTGCTGTTGGCGTAACAGAGGCTACCTCTTTCCCTTTAACTTAACATTTCCTTGGTTCCTTCATAAACAGCCTTTTCAAGGCTCTGTAGGATTTATCTACAACTCTTTTCTATTTCTTTCCAGTTTCTGACTACTACCCAGTCCTCAAGCTAAAGGCATATAATTTCATGCCTTGTTATAGCAACATTCTACTTTTAAAATTTTTTTATTTTATTATTCAGATTAGATCTCAATTGTTACCCCATCACTTGTATCCTCCTGTTCCTCCCTCTCTCCCGCTTTCACCCTATTCCCCTCCCCTAGGTCTATGACCGAGGGGAAACTCCTCCCCCACTATATGGTCATAGGCTATCAAGTCTTATCTTGGTAACCTGCTTATTCTTTCTTTGAGTGCCACCAGGCCTCCCCACCAAGGGGAAGTGGTCAAATATGAAGCACTAGAGTTCATGTCAGAGTCAGTCCCCACTCTCCACACAACTGTGGAGAATGTCCTGTCCATTGGCTAGATCTGAGCAGGGGTTCAATGTTTTCTGCTTGTATTGTCCTTGGTTGGTGCAGTAGAAGACCCCCCTGGGCCCACATCCACCCATCATGATGTTCTTCTTGTAGGTTTCTAGGACCCTCTGGATCCTTATATTTCCCCATTCTCCTATATTTCTCTTACCTAGAGTCCCAGTAGGATGTCCTCACATGTATCCCAATCTCCTGGTAAGTGAAGACTTTCGTGGGACATGTCTTTTGGGCTAGTGTCCAATTATAAGTGAGTATATACCATGTGAGTCTTTCTGATTCTGGGTTAACTCACTCAGTATGATCATTTCTAGTTTCATCCATTTGTCCACAAATTTTGGATTTCCTTGTTTTTAATAGCTGAGTAGTATTCCATGGTGTAAATGTACCACAGTTTCTTTATCCATTCTTCGACTGAGGGACATTTAGGTTGTTTCCAGGTTCTGGCTATTATGAATAAGGCTGCTATGAGCATGGTTGAGCATATGTCCTTGTTGTGTGGTAGAACATCTTCTGGGTATATTCCAAGGAGTGGAATAGCTGGATCCTGAGTAAGCTCTATTCCCAGTTTTTGGAGAAAGGAACATTCTATTTTTAGGTTTAAAAAATCTATTTAAAGTGACTGTGCAAAAATCATTCCAAATTTAAGGGCTGGGAAGAACCATTTGATTCTGTCTAATAATCTTGTGCATGATGAATATAGAAAGAAAATGTGAGTATTGCTTTTTTCTACTTTTTTTTTATTCTATGTGAGTCAATTTTTGGTTGCACACATGTAAGTGTACTCTACATGTGCAATGCTTGCAGAGGCCAGAAAATGCTGTATGATTCCATAGAATTGGAGTTACAAAGGGTTTTGAGCCACTCTGTGAGTGCTGTAAACCAAACCTAGGTCTTCTGCAAGAGTAGTTAGTGCTCTTAACTGCTGAGTCACCTCTCCAGTCCCAGAATTGATTGCTTTTGTTTACAAATGTCTATGGCCTTACCTGGGAATATGCAAAAAAAAAAAAAAAAAAAGCTAGGGGCTTAACTATTTCAAGGCTTATTGTATAGGTTCTCAACTGGAGTTGTTGACTATGACTCCTACATGTAGAATTGAAAGACATATTTACCTTTAAAGAGAAAGACTTGAAGACAGCTATGCAAAGTCAGTTATCACAACTTGGAATAATCAAATTAAAAAAAAAAAACTCAACTCTGGTGCAATAGGCATAATTTAGGGGAAATTCAACGTCAAAATATGCATATACTAGGAATCCAGTACCTCTAAATAGACACACTGCAAGGTTGGATGCCAGAAGTTGGCAGATGCCACTTAAACTCTAGGGCCCTATATTCTGAAAATGTTATATCTATACACCAGTAGTTGGAAATAATTCTCCAGATATGAATAACTAGCAGTTACTTACGTATAACCTGGTGTGAGGCACTGTGTGGATAAAACTCAAGTTGTAGAATGAATAGGTGGTCGGTCCACCTAAAGATGAGAAGAAAATCTGAACCCCATTGTTTGCCTCTGCACATTAGTATATGGTCTTTGAACAAAATGATAGTATATTTTCTGAGGTTTCTGTTGATCTTATATCTGGCTTTAACAGATCATAAATGTTCCTGAATTAAAGACTGTCCAGCAAGTTGCTGATAAACCTTTACCAAGGTTAATGTAGAGTTGAGAGCTAAAATCACCTTGATAAAAACAGTTTTCAGCAAGCTCTCTCCACTTCCTACCAAAGCAGAGGCATTGTTTACATGATTTCTTTATACTTATAACACTAGATATTAAAACATATTACCTTAAGGTTTAGTTTGCATATTTTACAACAAACCAAAACATTTAGGTATACTAATAAATTAAACATGTATTTATTTTGAACCATGGAAATGAAGTTTATTTAGAAATTAGTTTTGAATGGATGGAAGAATCATTTTTTAAAAATCCTCTGTTAAGTGTTGTGCCTAGGACTGGAGAAGTGCCTCAGTGACTAAGAGCACGTGCTGCTTTTCCAGAGGACTTGAATTTGATTCCCAGCACCCACATGGCAGATTACAATTATATGTAACTCCATTCCCAAAATGTCTGATGCCCTTTACTGGTCTTGTGGGCATCAGACATACATACACATGGCACACAGACATGCATGCAGGTAAAACACATATAATTTTAAATATGTGCCTTTATCGTAAATTTATTTATTTATTTATTTAGCTATTTATGTCTTTTTGGACATTGGGAATTGAATTGAGGGCTTCATATATTCTAGGCAAGTACTCTACCATAAAGCCATAGACCTATTAGAAAGATTTTTTTTGACTATTAAAAAATGTGTCTGGAAGGATAGCGCAGTTGGTAAAGTCTTTGCCTTGCAAGTATGAAGCTCTGATTTCAAATCCTTGGAACACACATAAAAATACTAGCATATTGGTGTGTGTCTGTAGTCCCATTGATGGAAAGATGACAGCTAGAGACAAGTAACTCTTTGGAAACCCCAGGGCCAGTTAGCCTGGAATGCTTGATGAAGTTACAGGTTAATGTGATACCCTGGCCTAACCAAAACAACAAAAGTCAACTAAGCACAAATACCTGAAGTTGTTCCCAGTACTCAAACATGCACAACATGTACACATGCACTTTTACACACACACACACACACACACACACACACACACACACACACACACAAATACTCAGAGTTAAATAGTAACCAGGAGAGGTAAAATTATCCTACAGTCTTTGCTTACTTATTTAGCTACCACTTGAATCCTATCTATCATCCTCGCTTCATCCTATCACAGACACAGACCCTTTCTGTGGTTTTCTTACTTAACTCTCCACAGTCAAAAGCATAGAGCATGAATAATGTATTCTGAAACTTGTAATTCCAGTGGAACTGAATACATAGATGTAAGTTATTTGGATGCAATACTTTAGACCTTTCATTAAGACATCACTAGAGAGGACTGGGGTATATGGAGCTCAGTAATAGAACTGTATCAGGATTAGCATGCAGGCAGACAAATTCAACTCCCAAGATATCCAACCCCAAAACAAAACAACAAACAGTACTGGAAAAAATAAGTAACCACTTTTAGAAGGAAATGATTACAGATCTTTTTTTTTCTGAAATCAATCATATTACTGCCTTATTTGGTAGTGCTACTTTTGTATATTTGTCTAGTCATTGAATGTCTTTTAAGAACATTTGGGGAGGAGTTGGTTATTCGAGACAGAGTTTCTCTGTGACAGCCCTGGCTCTCATAGAGTTCTCTTTGTACACCAGGCTGACCTTGAACTCACAGAAGTCCACCTGTTTTTGCCTCCTGAGTGCTGGGATTAAAGGTGTGTGTGACCATGCTTTAAGAACATTTTATATGATTTACTTAATATAATTCCATGGACATGCAAGCCTCACATTTGGGACATGATCTCATGTACCCTGGGATAACCCCAAACTTGCTATGTCTTCAAGGCTGGTCTTGAATTCCCAATACTCCTGCCCATACTAAGTACTGGGATGTCTGCCATCATGTGTAACAACATTTTAGATACCCATTCTGTTGGAAGATGTAGAAAAAGTATCTCGCCCCCCAACCCCCCCACCCCCATCTCTCTTTCTCTCCCTCTCAGTTTTGGAGAGTCACTCGTGAGTAATGTTTTGATACATGCCTAGATGGGATGATGTTGTGGCTGATCTGGAGCTACTATGTATTCAAGCATTAATTGCTTGTCCCCTGAGATTTTTACTGTTCTGCAAACAAATGTTCACATACACTAAGTGATGTTTGTAACCAAATTATCCCTGATTGGCCAATAAAATTGCTTATCCTTGGTGAGGCAGAAGAGAGGTAGGCAGAATTCAGGTTCACAGGCTTGGAGGGCAGAAGGATCATGGGAGAGAGAGGTACAGGAGAGGAGGAGGAAAGAAGAAAGAAGCAAGTGGCCATGGGTTAGCATAAACAAGAAGCACATAGCCTGGAGGAGCTTGCTCTGAGGATTGGCATAGTGGACAGAAGTCCAAATGGAGTGTGTGCACGTATTTATGGGGATTTTGGATGAGATGTATGGCTGAGAGATAGCAAGGAAGCTTAGGCGGTTAAGATCTGCTTAGCCACATTGCTTTATGGCATATTAAAAATCTAAAATGTGTCTAAGTCTTTTATTTCTATAATAGCAGGTTAAATAATAACTGCTGCATTTAATAATCATGAATCAATATTAAATATTAATAATTTTTTCAACAGGATGACTTAGTGACAGCATGAGGCATCATTTCGTTATTCACAATGGTATATAATTTAAAATGTTAAGAGTTGCTTGTTTTTGGTGTGAAGTTTATTGTTGCAAGCTTCTAATCCCAGCACATAACAGCAGCAGAGATAGGAAGATCACAATTTGTGACCCAGACTCAAAACCAGAATGATGTGCCTGAAAATAACTATTTAATATTTCTGAACCTTGGTTGACCACAAAAACTGATATCATAAAGAATAAAATCAGATAAGGGAGATGTTGAAGCAATTAGTTTTTCTATTTCATTGTTGACTATTTTTTTGTTTTTGTTTTGTTGTTGTTGTTGTTGTTGTTGTTGTTGTTGTTGTTGTTTATTTTTTATTTTTTATTTTTTGAGACAGGTCTCATCTAGTAACTGGCTGACCTGGACCTCACTATGTAGGACAAGATGACCTAGAACTCACAGAGATCCACATGCTACTGCCTCCTGAGTGCTGGGCCTGACAGCATGCACCACTATATCTGACCATTCTTGTTGAACTTTAGATTTTCTCTACCACTTGTAGAAGGGCCATGTTGAGTCTTCCAACTCTGCTTTATGTAAGGTCTTTCTCATTTCTTTTTATTCTCTACCTGGTTTTGCTTCTTGCTTTTATTTTGGAAATCTGTTATTTGCTTTATACACATTTAGAATAATTGTCTGCCTAATAAATTGATCAATTATCATATATAACATCCCTCTATCTCTAGTAATTTCCTTGCTCCCAAATTGATTAAATATTTAGTAGCTTTTCAAATGAATATTTGTTTTTAATGTTTTCTCCCATCACTACTTTCAACCTATTCATGTCCTTGGACTTAAAATATATTTCTTATAACCAACATATAGTAGAGTAATTTGTAAAGATCTACTCTACCCATCTCTGCTTTTTATATGTATTTAAACTATTTTCATTTGAGATGATTATTGAATTGTTAGAACTTAAGCTTACCATTTTATTATTTTTATCTGTTTTTTTTCAGGTTCTTATTCCATTATTTTTCTTGCCTTTATTGATTATTTGAATAATTTTAATATGCTACCCTGAATTATAATATTTTGTATAATTTTAATAAAAGGTGCTATAGGTATAACTGTGTGTGTGATGACAGTCTGCTTTCTTTCAACATTATACTCCTTTGAGTGAAACATAGAAACCATATTTATATTGAATTTATTTTGTTTTCCCTACTTTCGCTAGGTCATTTCATTAAAAAATGAGGGATCCAGAGACATTTTCTTTGTGGTAGAGCCATTAGTAAGGTATCCATCCATACTCCTGTAAATAATCCTTCACATATATCCTGTGCTCAATGCAATGAAACCCCTTGATTCAGAAGAAATTAAGAGGGTCAAGGACAAAGGGGTAGGAGAGGAGGGGGAAGGAGCATAAAAGTAGAAGAGGGACTAGTTAAGAAGAGGAAGGGGGACTGGAGCAGTGGCTCAGTGGTTAAGAGCACTGTATGCTCTTACATAGGACCCCAGTTTCATTCTCAGAATCTACATGGCATCCCACAACTGTCTGTAACTCCAGTCCCAAAGGATCTGATACCTTCCTCCAGCTTCCAAGCACAGGAGGCATGCAAGTGGTGCACAGACATACATGCAGGTAAAATATCCCTATACATAAAATAAATGTACAAGAGGAGGAAGAGGACCAATGGGGATGCAAAAGGGGCAAGAGTAGGCAATGTTGGTGAATATGATCAACATACATTGTATACCCCATGCATGATAGCACTTGTGACACAAAAGCAGATGCATCTGTGTTACTTTGAAGCTAGCCTGTACTACATAACAAGCCCCAGTTCAGTCAGGGTTACACTATATGAATGTATGCAAATGTCATAATGAAACTCATCACTAGGTATAATTAATATTCTCTAAAATAAAAAAAATAATACTAGGAAGAACAATTCTAATGTGAGTGCTCACACTTCTTTTGAACTTCATTAAGACATTATTCAAAGAAGGTATGGTGGTGAACACTTGTAATCCCAGTACTTGGAAGACATGGATTGTAGTATCTTGACTTTAAGACCAGCCTACCCTAAGCAAGTTTGAGGACAGTCTGCGCTAAAAAGTAAAAGTGAGGGATAGAGGTACAACTCAGGCACAGGGCACAGAATGCTTGTGTAGCATTTATAAGGTCTTAGCATCAATCTCTAGTACTTAAAAAAAGATGTCACGCAGGTTCCAAGTAATCTACTTTTTAAAATGTACCATCTATTAATCCTCAGTATAATAAAGTTATCTAACAGTCACCTCAATACATTTATTTTTTTTTCCTTCTAGAAGAAGACCCTATGAACATTACTATTCTCCACTCCTATAAATCCCCTCTGTCATCCTATGCAATTACCATTATTATTTGTCTGGTAGTTTTTTCTTCTTCCAATATTTTACACGTATGAAATCCAACAATGTGACAATGTGTGGTCTTTATATTGCTAGCTTCTGTCATTTAATGTTTGAAAGGTCATCATGATTTTTTTCACTTTCTTTTTTCCATCCAACCATCCATCTCTTTCTTTCTTTTGAGACAGAGTCTAATTATATAGCCCTGCCTGACCTGAAAGTCATTATGTACACCAGGCTGGCATCAAACTCAGAGATCTGCCTGCATCTGTAGTGTTTAATGAAGTACATCTAATGACGAAATTTAAAATAATGTTATGCTGGGCATGGTGGCTCATGCCTTTAATCCCAGCACTCGGGAGGCAGAGGCAGGCGGATTGTTGTGAGTTCGAGGTCAGCCTGGTCTACAAAGCAAATCCAGGATGGCCAAGATAGCATAGAGAAATCCTGTCTCAGAAAACAAAAATAAATAAATAAATAAATCTTAAAAAAAATAAAAAAAGAAATAAAGTAAAATAATGTTAACACAAATTTAAAGTTAATAAATCCTCAAAAGACAAAAAGATTAAATCAAATATTCAATTGTAACATTTAACTTCACTCTGTAATCAAATACAATGTCCAAACTCATGCAAGTCTGAAGCTAGTTGTAATCAATTCTTGTAACTAAAGGCACAACAACACACTTGAGAAATGGAAGTACAACATACTATGATTTCTAGTATACTAAAGTTCATTATTTAGTCAATTTCTATGTAATGTACATAAACATTAGATTTTATTTTATTCTTTGTTGAATATAAACCTATTTGTAGAGTTATTGTCAATATAGTCATTCATTTTTTGGTGTTCAGTGAAACCCACTGTATATTCATGTTCCTTGTAATAAAAAGTATAATGGAAATTCAAGTAACTAAAATTCCAAATCATTTTATATTTAAAATTTTAATTGAAACATTGAAGTGAATTGGCAACAGAAACCCCCCAAAAAGCACTATTTAGTTAAAAATATCAATCATGGTTTGAATTTTTCATAGCATTAAAAGTATGTATCATATATATATCATGTATGCCGCACTTTTGCCTGTTTTGGCCAGTCAACATCTTATATAAAAAGGCTGAATTATTCCACACATCAGCTGGCCTATCCAGACCTGTCTTTACTTGCCTAAGATGGTAGCTGTCAAGTACACATTTTCTATTCCTCCTGGGCATTCATAAATTACTTCTCAACCAAAAACAGTTCCTGTGCAAGGATATACCTGACAGGCAAATTTTTTCATGTCTTTTTACTAAAAAATTAAAAACAGACCATCTAGTTAGCAGCAACTGAGAAATTCATAGCCAAAATGGATAGTAGGATTGTTCAGTTACATAAAAATCATACACAGTTTCATTGAACCCAGGGAGTAATGTTGGTGGCTTGTGTAAAGCAATACCAGTTAGAGTGTGGCCATTTCAACACTCATAGCCTACAAGTAAATTTAGGAGAATATATTGGCAGAACATAATAGCTATATTTCTTTTCATGTGTATCATGAAAAAGAAATAATTTTGTCATTTTTAAACAGATATTATTATCTTATAATGACTAAAAAATATTCCTGGCCATTCATTTATTTTCAATCACCATTTCTTTTATTTTGGCCTTTTCTCCCCAAAAGTTCTTTTCTAATACCACTTCTAGACTATATTAGTTGTTTCTTATTGTCATATTGTTTTGCACATAGATCCATTATATAAACATCATGGTATATTATAATTTGTAATATTTACAAGCACTCCTATCTCTACCAAATTATCAAGATCTTAAGGATCAGAGTCAAGTCTTTATATTCTCAGCCCTTAATAGAATTGATAGACCTTGATAAGTGTTAAGTGAATATTTGTGGAAAAATAGACATGAATTACAACAGTAGTCAATATAATTACATTCTAATATTGATCTTCTAACTATTGCTCAGTTGGAGGCAAGATGGTACTATAACTCAAGGAGAACTGAAAATTTAAAACAGTAACTCAAATTTAATTCACTATCAAATGGGTTACATTAACAAAATTTTATAGGCTGAGATTTCTCATAACAATAAATTTCTGAAACAATATCCAAAAGCAGAACTTCCAAACAAACAAACCAACAACAAAAACAAACAAACAAAAACGTTAAAAGAACTGAAGTGTAGTAGAAAGAGTTGAGGATCTGGAGTCAAACTGTTCTTACTTTGAATCCCATTTTCTTCTATTACTAACCTAATCTTTTGTTAATTGAGAAGTAGAGATAATTCATATAAATTATAACAGTAACTATCACATATTAGCCCCTTATAAATTGAAACTATTATTATTATTATTATTGTATTTTAATATGAATAAAACTAGGAAGTACATCTCTAATAATCTTCTAGTAATAACTCTATGAGATATGACATAAGAGGCTAATGAAGTAGAATTTTCTCTTTCTCTTGTTCCTATTTACATTCAAATCATCTTCATGATAGCACTGTGATTACTACCTAGCCAACATACACCAAGAACCAGAACCAATCTAAAGCACAATTCTCTCTCCTTCCCTCTTCCCTCCCTCCTCTCTCCCTTCTCTCTCTCTCTCTCTCTCTCTCTCTCTCTCTCTCTCTCTCTCTCTCTCTCTCAAATTCTTGGTATTGATAGATCTTCTTAATACAAAGAAATACATCATTTTCTAATTCACATTTTCTTGGTGGTAAGCAGGTAATTGTTTATAATTAAAAAAGCTTTTTCAACCAATTTATACAGGATTATAGTAAATCACAATGCTGTCAAGTCAGGAAAATAAATAAGTACAAGAGGTGACAATGAGCCAGTGTACTTTGTTGGGAAAAAAAATCTATAGACCAAATGTTGAAGTAGGAGACCCAGTTTCAAGTCTTAACTTTGCAAATAACACAAGTAGAAACAGCAAGTGACTTCAGTACTACGGACATCAGCTTCCTATATGTGGATGATAAATTCTAACCTGAAACACTAATTCACAGCTTGGAAAAATAAAACTATATCCTATTGCTCCATTAACCCAAACATGGTGTCTAGTGAATTGAACAAACATTTCCCTATGAAGAGTGGATCTAGCCACTTAGGACTAAGGAAGGAGGACCATGAGTTAGAGGCCAGCATGTGACAATCAAAAAAAAAAAGATCCTGTCTCAAAAAACAGAACAATAAAACATCACTGCACACACCCTGAAACAAGTGAAACTCCATCATTTCTAAAAGGAAGTCTGAATAGGGAAATTATTTGAGAAGTAACTGTGACACAGAAGTCATAAAGAAAAAAATGCTAAGACTATATAAAATTAAAATCTTTCTTTAGAAAAATGTACAAGTATCAAAATCAAGAAACCACAGGATGATATTTAAATGTGGAAACTAAAAAAATTGATCTTTGTTGTGGCTTCAGTGAGAATGGCCCAGATAAGGTCATATACTTGAATGCTTGATCTCAGTTGATGGGTTAGTTTGGGAAGCATTAGGAGGTGTGGCCTTGTTGGAGGTATGTCACTCTGGTTGTATTTAAGGTTTCAAAAGCCCGCACCATTCACAGTTAGTTCTCTCGCTCTCTTCTCTTTCTGTCTCTCTGTCTCTGTCTCTGTCTCTCTGTCTCTGTCTCTCTCTCTGCCTTATGTTTGTGGATCAAACATAAATATTTTATTGATTATTTGGAAATTTCATATAATGTACCCTGATCACACTCACTTCCAAGTTCTCCCAGGTTTGCCCGTCCATGAACTTCAGAAGGAGAAAGAGGAGAATATCCAATATGTGTTGCCCGTATACTCACTGGAGGATGGTCAAATTCCCAGTGTCCAGCCACTCAAAGAAAACTGAGTCCTTCCCTATTCTCATCCCGGCCAGAAGTCATCAGTTATGGAGAGCTACACTTCAGCGTCCTTATCACATTTTTTAAAAGTTCTTTTTAATGACTTCCTGTCTAGGCTTTTGGGGGTGGGTGTTTGTCATAAATGCCTTCTATATATGTCTATAAATGCCATCTCTGCAGTAATCAATACCACCACAAAAGTAGCTTCCTTGCTCTTTATTGTCATTAAGAGCATGGATCATGGATGGCTACATGGTTTCTACCAACAGTATACACATGGACATCCACATGGCCTGGAATGTCAGCACATGCCATGGACCTCAACATGGTCTCTTATGACAGTACACACCATGGCATCAACATGGTCCTCTAACACAGCATGGGACATGAACACCACCATAGCCCTCAGAGATAACACAGGCTATAAACATCAACATGACTTCAGGTGGCATAGCCTTCAATGGTATCATGGGCCACAGACATCAACACAGCCCCCAGTTAAAATAGTACCATGCACTCTACATGGCCCTGGGACATTAACATGGCCTCAATTTTCTAACAAAACACACACACACACACACACACACACACACACATGTTTTAAGAGGTAAAGATAGTAACTAATCTGATTTGATCATTACACATTGTATTTCTGTTTTCAATTATCATAGTGAATTCCATAAATACTTACAAGGATTGTGTATAAATTAAAAATGTGAAAGAGCTAAAAGATGAAAGAAAGAAGTGCAATGGAAGAATAAAGAATATGGCAAAACAACTCACACAAAATAAATACAAATAGCCATCAAATGTAGAAAAAGATGTTCAGTTTCACACAATGACGTGCAAATCAAAAGGAGAGGTTCACCTCTTCAAATCACAAAATATAATCCTTCTAAATAAATTAAGTGCCTGTAAATAAAGTAAGAGAAGTGGGCATACAACTATACTAGTAAGAGTATCCCAACACCCTACCCATCTTCTGTGTTTAGTTCAGTCTTTCAGCTGGGCTCATTTCCTTTCTTCTCTTTATAATCCATTTGTTTGACACACAAACAGATGTGAGGACTTAGAAATATTCTTGAAACGGAAACAAAGCAAAAGTCATTATTTAAGAACAGTTTACTGATATGTTACAGATAAAATTGAGATGGAAAAATATAATAAGTTTCTACCTTTTGTGGGCAAAAGTTAGTGCAAACTCACAAAACAATGGCCTCATTTTACTACTTAAACAATCATTTATATTTTTCATAAAGTAAAACACTCACAAGCCAAATACATTTCATCATTTTAAAAAAGTCTCCAGCATTAAACTGGAGAAATGAAACCCTTAAAGGCACTTCATCTGAACTACAAGATAATGCAGAAAGGACCAAAGGAATAGTTAGATTTCCTTTTTAATTAGAAGGAGAAACTTTATCTGCATTACAAAGTATACTAAACAGTATGTAATTCATCAAGTAGATATTTAATGAATATATCATTAAAATATTGTCTTATTTCCACTTAGTCAATTTAACCCTGAGAACAAGGAGTTCTAAGGATATATGCAGTTTCCCTGAAATAATGAAAACATGTAATTCTAGATTGATAGTACTGTCATTATAATATGTGGGAATTGAGCATAACTATTTTCTTAGGAAGTTATATAGGCAGTTATATACTTCAATATAAAACATAATTTCTAAGCTTTTAAGTAACTGAGAAAAGGAAACATAACTTTTTGAACACAGGAAGCAAGCATAAGCCAACTTTATAAAAACAAGCTAAAGCAAACAAACAGGGAGATAGCTCAGAGAGTAAAAATCACTTGCTGTGAAGGCCTGATGACCTGAGTTCAAGCCCCAGAATCTGTACAGGAAGGAGACAACACCTGACTTCCAAGCTGCCCTCTGACCTTCACATACTCACTGTGGTATGTGCCCACAGTAACATGACACACACACACACACACACACACACACACACACACACACACACACACACACACACACACAGAAAGAGAGAGAGAGAGAGAGAGAGAGAGAGAGAGAGAGAGAGAGAGAGAGAGAGAGAGAGAAACAGAGACAGAGACAGAGACAGAGAGATAGACTCACACACAAATAATAAAATGTTTACATTTTGTGACTTTATAGTTTCACATATAAAACCAACCAACTGAAAAAGAATGGGTTCTTGAAAAATAAATAAATGGTGAATCAACGCATTCCACTTCTTTCTGTGGTGGTGGTTCAGTAATTTAAGAACACAAAGATATGACTGCCAACCACTCAAAATATCTGGTTCCTCCCTTTCCTTCCTCCCTCTTCCTCTCCCTCCGCCCCCCCCCCCGTCTCTCTCTGTGTCTCTGTCTGTCTGTCTGTCTGTCTGTCTGTCTGTCTCTCTCTCTCTCTCTCTCTCTCTCTCTCTCTCTCTCTCTCTCTCTCCATGCTCATGTGTGTTATTAATATGTGTGTGGGCCGTGCATGGTGGCATACACCTTTAATCCCAGCACTCAGGAGACAGAGGCAGGCAGATCTCTGGGAGTTTGAGGCCAGCCTGGTCTAAAAAGAGAGTCCAGGACAGCCAGGGCTACACAGAGAAACCCTGTCTCAAAAAACCAAACCAAACAAAAACAAAAACAAAAACAAAAAAAAAAACCCAAAAACAACAATAACAAAAACTAAAAATCAAAAACACATGTGTGTACAGGCCATAGCCTGACATTGCATATCTTCATTGACCTCTATACACTTTTATTTTGGGGAAGCAAGAGGTTTATCTCCATTTACAGGTTAACAGCCCATCATTGGGAGAAGTAAGTGAAGGAACCCAGGTCCCCACTGTTGAAGGAGAAACTATGGTGGTATGCGGCTTGCTGACTCACAGATTCACACTTAACTAGCTTTCTTATACCCGAAGACCACCTGCCCAGGGAATGTGTACCTTATTTGAGACAGGGTCTCTCACTGAATCTGAGGCCTGAGTTCAGATGGTGGTTGCCCAATGAGTTTCAAGGATCTACTTATCTCTCCCAACTCCTGCTTTGAGTGTTGGGGTTACGAGCAAGTACTAATGTGCCTAGGTTTTTCATGGGTATTGGGGAACTGAATGCAAATCCCTACGCTTTCAAAGCAGCCACTTTTACTAAATGAGTCATGCTTGCTCTTCCCAAATATCCCTTAGGAAATAATTTTATAGTGATTAGTTCCTGATGGATATCAGTTTCTGTTTTGATGTATTATGTCACTGACTGAAAATTCTGGAGTACTTATTTGTGTGTGTGTATGCATATATGTATATGTATATATGTTAGTTTTTGAGAATTTCATACAATTAAATCATTATATTCACCCTCGCTTGCCTATAACTCTTGCCAGATCTACTCCCTTTTCTTTCAATCTCAATGGTGTGTCTTTTTTATCCCCACCAAGGCAAATTTGTACTGCCCAAATATTCTTGGATATGTGTGGCCTTCAGCTGGAGCATGGCCAATTTATCAAAGTAACACACAGTATTATAAATAGCATAGACTTCCAATTCTATGATGTCATCAGTGTTTATCTGTATACATTGAGGACATTTTTTCTTTTGGTTTTTCGAGACAGGGTTTCTCTGTGTAGCTTTGGCTGTCCTGGACTCACTTCATAGACCAGGGTGGCCTCGAACTCACAGAGATCCTCCTGCCTTTGCTTCCTGAGTGTTAGGACTACAGGTGTGCCCCACCGCTCCTAGCTGAGGATTTTTTTTTTAAAAATCCTACTTAATACTTTTATCCTCTTTTTATGTATATGTACTGAAAAAAACCTCAAGTGATGGCTCTTGGGTTTTTAATAATTTATAAGAAAATAAAACCATATATAGGGTGACACAGGACTTAATATAAAATTAAGTCAGTAATTGCAAGGCCAGAAACTGGAAAAGGAGGAAAAAAACATGATGCAAAGTTAGAAAATCTATTACTATGAATGTTTTTTTTTTAAAACAGCATTTAACATTTAGCCTCTAGTTAAAATGGCATCAGGTTACTTGATTGAATATTTATTCTTGGAGAAGACATTGATTTCACACACACAATCTATTCTACGGGCTACTGTGTTCTCAGTGGAGAGAGATTGCTTCTAATCAGGTCTCACCCGTGTCTGAGGCTCTGCGAAACAGATCCTTCCTTAAAAATAAGCTCTCCTTTCAAATATGCAAATAAGAAGCCAAGGGCATTTGTCGATTGCTGTTTGCTTTCTTTTATAAGAGAACTGATGATGAGGCTTCTAAGGAGCAGAAGCCTGAAACATTAAATCACATTAAACATATAATGCCAAAATATAATCTGTTTAAAGACAGACTTACCTCAGTGACCCATAATAGTCACAGTTTATAGACATGCTTCAATTAACATCTTAGCATTTAATAAGCTGTGCATTAATATCTACAAGATAAGACAGAAAGTAAAACATTTCAAAATTAAGATTTAAAACATCTTGCATTTTATGCAAGAAAACATAAATTCAGTAACTTTGGAGAAAATTGCTGAGATGAGGTGTCAGATGTTCTTCCCTCAGAAATAAGTGGCCACCCTGTTGACAGATGTGTTAATTTGTTTGACTGTAATAATCCTTTCAGTGTATGTACATGTGTGTAAATATCATGTTGTACATGTTAAGTAAATATTTTTAAAAATGTAATTAGTGGCATATTTAAGTAAATTATTAGATGAATTTAAGGAAAGTAGAAGACTTTATAGCTGACTTAAGTAAGCTCAAAGCCCATCTCAAATAAAGGAGAGCGCCCAATAGAAGTTGGAAACCTTCACCTGACTTCTGACCAATGAGAAAGGGAATTTGCAACTTTATTTGAAAACCATTCTGCTGGTAAATGACAGAAGGAAACATGAGAAGGTACTTGACAATGTTAGTGGTTAACCTTTGTTCACTGAAATTATCAGAGAGAAATATGAGAGAGAGAGAGAGAGAGAGAGAGAGAGAGAGAGAGAGAGAGAGAGAGAGGGAGAACATAAAACCACTAAATTTTCTACTTTTTGATATAGTTAAAAACTGATGAGGGTTTAAATTTAGGATCATAGATGAATGAGGGATTCAGTGAACAAACAGAAATACATATCTGAACTGGCCTGGTGGTCACAGGAGCTTCTTGAGTTTCTTGATGGAGCAAACTTTGTGTCTACTTAACATGTCTTGCAACTTAAACAACCCCCCATCCACCTCTAATAGAGGACCACAGGCAAATCATTTAAGCTGTCAGCACTTTACTTTACTGATCTGCATTACAAGAGTATTGAACCAGAGCATCTCTAGCTAGTTTCTTTAAGTTTTAATGTCTGAAAGTCTAAAATGTCATTTGTTTAGATACTAAAAACAAAATATTCTTTCTTTGAGTGCAGGTTTCCAAGATGAGACTTGATAGCCTATGACCATATAGTGGGGGAGGAGGCTCCCCTCGGTCATAGACCTAGGGGAGGGGAATAGGGTGAAAGTGAGAGGGAGGGAGGAACGGGAGGATACAAGTGATGGGATAACAATTGAGATGTAATCTGAATAAATTAATAAAAAAAAGAAAGGCAAGTAACATAATAAAAATAAGTAAACCAGAAAAAAATCACAAAATATTCTATTTTCTTTTTTCCATTTTTTCCCTACCACTAGAAGCCATTGTATCAGGGGTCACTCACAATTCAGTGTTTTATTAGTCTTGAACCTGGAGAAAGGAAGGTGTTCTCTGCGTAACAGCCCTCAGTGTCCTGGAAATTTTTTTGTAGGCCAGGCTGGCCTCAAACTCACAGAGATCTGCCTGTCTCTGCCTCTGGAGTGCTGGGATTAAAGGTGTGTGCCACCAGGCCTGGCTTTGTTTGTTTTGTCTTGTTGGGAGAAAGGAAGTTCTAAGTTCTCAAGTTTACAGTGTTTAAAGACAGTCTCAGGAAAGGGCTACCAGTAATCTAACTAAGTTTAAAAATAAGTGTGTGGATGAATTGGACTCAGTTTAGATTTAATATTTATTTTACCATATAAGCTACCAACTTATCTATTCAAAACACTATTTTGGTTAAGGTAAGATCTGCATTATTGTGTGATAATATTAAGCAATTTTCAGGTTGGTTTTTTTTTTTTTTTTTTTTTTTACTTTTTAGGATACTGCAGGAATAATAATGATAAGCAAGTATCACCAAAGTTAAAGGTATTTTAACATGGAAAACACGGTACTTACTACCAATCAAAACCTTTGTGATTCCTTTGTACGTTAAACATCAAGAATATTTTATTATGCAACATTATATGATTTTAAACCGAATATACAGAACATCTGAAGATCCTTTTCTACTCTTATCTCCCTATCATCCCTTTTCTCATAAGCACATAGTGTTAATATTTTATTTTAGAGTCTCTGTGGAAAACATTTTTAATGTTGATATATTTAATCTGTAAATTTTACATTTTCCTACGCCATTTCCCACTGGTTACTGAATGGACATGCTACAGTTACTCTAAATTGTGACAGTCATAGTAGGCATACTCAATAGCCAAGGGAAATTATCCTGTGGATAATTGCCAGGCAATCAGTATTCATAGCTTTTAATAAAAAAAAAATGAGAAACAAGCTAGGGTAATTTTAAAAATAAGTGATCCATTAAAAACCCTCACATTGACCATTACATAAAGATAAAATTTTGACTATAATAATTTAACAATTTTGAAAAACTAATTTCTAAATATGGTGAATTTTTCAGGAAGAACCTGACATCTAATGTGATGAAAAATAATCAGATAAGAAAAACAAGTATATACAAGTTTTGAGGGCTAGAGGTGGGTAGCATAGTGGTAGAGTGCTTGCCTAACGTGAATGAGACCCATCTTCAACATCACAAATTTGAGTACATTTGTAGTCAAAGTTGGGCATGACCAGGTATGGTGTTGAATGCCTTTAATATGAACACTTTGTGGGTAGAGGCAGGTGGATGTCTGTGAGTGCCAAGCCAGCTTCATATAAGTAGAGTGCCAGGTAAGCCAGGCTATATAGCGAGACCTTGCTTGTGCAACATGGTCGTTTAAATCTAAATTATATAGAATGGGCAAGAGAAAGGGCTTTGATGGGCTGAAGTGATGGGCAAATGCTTTGATTAAGAGGTCATACTGGTCTGGGATTGCACAGTTTGGTATATTTTGTAGGCAACACTGTAAGTAATAGAGCTTCAGGAATAGGTAAAAATGTCACAAGGGCCAAGAACTAAAAGAAGTTGGCTGGTACAGAGGACACCCACCTTGTTTACCACTAGAAAGAATAATGAGGGTGGGGTGAAGAACTGGAGAAATGTTCCACACTTATGCAATCTGAAAAGACTCAGTCACAGTTGGAACAGGTTGAGCTGCAAGGAGGAAAGACTGTCCAAGCAGAATATAGCTGACGGACCTGAGAGACGCAGAGCTCACCACCAGATAGTACAGTCACCTTGTTTCCAACTTGAGATTTCCCTCCCTCAGCTCGTGATCGTTTGTTTCAATTTACTGGGGCTGGGACTGGGCAGTCTGTTCCCTCAACAAGGTTGTTTGCCTCCGCATCTGCTGTAGTGTAACAATCTCCACCAAGGTTCAGAGCCAGATACCACGCCAACAAAAGCCGTTTTCAAAAGCCTCAGTTTTAAAAGTCTCCCAACCCCACTCCAGCCGTATTATTAAATATAAACTTCAGAATTCATATAATGCATGCAACTTGGATTTGTAGATACATATGCATCTGTTTTCTCAATCCTACAGAGCTTTAAAAATCCTTAAGGGCAGAAACTGTGTACTGCAACTCTGCGTGCCACAGGGGGTCGCGTTTTTATAAGCTAGTCTACGAAAACAAAAATCCAACGCACAAAATAATGGTAAATAAGAATTTGTTGAATGAACGCATTCTAATACTAACACGTTTTCATTCTCTTCATTTTTCCCTTACCCTTATGAGACAATTATACTGAAACCAATTTTCTCTTAGAAAATTAAATTACTGAAACATACCTAGGTTCTTCCAACAGTGCTTTCACTTAAAGTAACTAAAAGACACATCTTGAGCCTGGTCTGATGACACATAGCTGCAGGCAAAGGAAGCAAATGTAAATGTGCCTTTCTGACTTGTCTACTTGAATAAGAATACAGTGTGAGGTTAGAGGAATTTTGTGGGTCTTAAGGTAACTTGGGTTGTTTAACTCCACCTGCTAAATGCTGGGGAAGAAGGGGCAAAACTCAAAATGATAGGCTCTGTCAGGGTGCATTTTAGATTGTATTGTGTAGGTCATAGAGCAGTCACATTTGCTTTTGAAAAGTTTTTTGTTTGTGGCAGGATGTGTAGGGAGCCTAAAATGGCTTCAATTTCAGTATCTCACTGCCACATTGCTACCATTAAGCCTGTGTATTCTTCTAAATCAATGGTCTGATTTTTCTTTAAGCTACATGTGGGGGAGGGGATACAGTGAGAGGGTCTGGCTTGCTCCATAGGTAGACCACAAGGGCCTATGGTCTCATAGTAACCCGCCTGCTTCTGCCTCCCAAGTGTTGGGATTAAAGGCATGTGCCACCAGGCCAGGGCCTCAATTTTAAAGTAACTGTTTAAAAGGTTAATTTTCCTTTTTGATTACACTTTCAGCTTAGGGAATGCAGACTGTTGTTGAAGCACTTTTAAATACAATTAGCCCTTTCAACAACCCAAGCAAAGTACATCTCAAAAACAACAACAACAACAACAACAACAAAACAAAACAAACAAACAAACAAAAAAAAAATCAAGCTGCAGAGACCTGCATTCTTCTTTGTTCCATTAACAATTACCAGCCCTAGGCACTCTGTTTTAACCAGAATTATTTCTAGGCATCTTATTCTTTACTTTCTCCAAACATTTAGGTCTCAGATTCTGACACTAGAAAACAAATAGAAGATTCTCAGAAGAGAACGCTGCTACTTAAACACTGTCTGAGATAGGTTGCACTTTGCGGGGTGGGGGGTGGGCGGGGCCGTTCGAGACAGGGTTTCTCTTGTAGCCCTGTCTGTCCTGGACTGGCTTTGTAGACCAGGCTGGCCTCGAACTCACAAAGATCGGTCTTCCCTTGCTTCCTGAGTGCTGGGATTAAAGGTGTGTGCCACCAAGGAAGTACTTCTGGGGGGGGGGGCGAGTATAAAATAAAAAATTAAGGAGACATCTCAAGTTTCAGTAATGTAGATAACAAATGGTTTTGTTTTCTGTATAATCTTAAATATCACCTTTGAATTACAAATCCAGTAAGGCCCCATTTGATTCTTGGTCCGGGTGAGGGCTCTTTTAGAAGGGAGGCGGCCTGCAGGCGCGTCCTGCTCTTTCAGGTCCCAGATTTATTGCTACTCTCCACCTGCGGGAGGCGCGCAGTTCTGGCACCCTTCTAAAACCAGACCACAGTTCAGCTTTGGCGGGAAGTTCTCAAGACCAGAAACGTTCCTACTCTTTTTGCGATCTTTAAATGGGGGCTCTTGTCACTTCAGCCTCACCCTCTTGCCAACTGGAAAAGATCAGAGCTTCTGGCTCAGTCTAGTCTCAAAAGGGCCCGCCACTCTGCGCGAAGAAGGGGGGGGGGGATGTTGGAGATCGTGAAAAAAAAATACCCAACTGTTTGAGCTTTCGATTGTCGTTATAACATAAAAGGGTGAAAAGGCAAGAAAACTGGATTTCCTGCTGGTCACGTTGGAGCACTAGGCGTCTGCTAAGTGCGTGGACTCCGGCACCCCAGAGGCAGTCAAAGCCGGCAGCGTACGAGGGCTTCGGGCAAGTTCGCAGGCCACGCCTTCCGAACCTGCCACCTCCCCTCATTGGCCTGACAGTCTGTCACTCCAACCTGGCTCCCACTTCGACTAACCATTCACGTAGTTTGGTTGCGTCTTGGCGTGTTTAATGTTGCCAATAACGAGAGATTTTTTTTAGGGGGAGGGGGGAACGCGAGTACATATCGCGCTGCAATTAGTTCATTGAAAACTCAGTCGCTCGCGGAGCGGTCAGGCGGAGACTGCTCTCGGCTTTTTTCCCCTCCTGCCTAAGGATCTCCTGCGGAGAGCTGTAACAATGCCCAAAAGAAAGGTAAGTGAAATGGGAAGATAGACGGTGATTAGCTGCCGAAATACATATTTCCTATGGCAGAGATTTCTATCTTTTTGAAAGAGCATTTTGGCTTCTAGTTTGATTTTGTGATGTTCTGAATGGAAGGCGAGGGAAAGGTAGCAAGCCGTCTGTGTTTGGTTTCAGAAGGTCTCGTATGCAACTGGTAGTTCACTTTTGGCTTGTTTTGTTTAAGGGAGAGAATCGTTTGAGAGGTGTCTCCATGCTGAATTACAAACAGCCATAGCGCTGTGCTGTCGCTTCCTACCCCACCCCCCTTCCTCCGCTTACCCTATTGGAGAACTCTTCTCCCAACCACACTTCCAGCGCCAGCTTCCTCCTCTACCTCCAGCTTTTCTCGGGGAACCGTCCCATTTGGAGAAAAGAAAGCCCTGGCTTTCTGCTGTTTTTGCCTTTGTTCTTTCCGTTTTCTTTTTTCCTTTTTCCCCCTCTTCCCTCCTCCACTTCTTGTCATGCCAGATGGCTATGCAATGGTAATCCTGTGCCATTAGGCGGCGCAGACTTCAAACTGTCCTAGAGAAGGGAGAGATTCACCGCTGTAATTAGAAACTTTAGATCTGAGAGATTTGGCACTCTCGGAACTCTCTAGTTAAAGGTGGAAAGGTGATTAGAGAGCCACATCCGACAAACTACTGCCAGCTTAGGATGGTGGGGCGGCGTGGGATTTGTTCACTTTAGACCTGGGGAGTTGATCTGAGCTACCAAGGGCTACAGGTCCTCTGTAACCCTTCACTTCAAAATTCCTGTCTCTGCACAGATAGGAAGTTGACGCTCAGTGTTCTCGTGTGTGTGTGTGTGTGTGTGTGTGTGTGTGTGTGTGTGTGTGTGTGTGTGTTTCCCGAGTATCTTACAACTAAAATGGAACGCTGTTTCATTGCTTGGTGAACTCGTAAAACACCGTGTTAATGTAAAAGCCTTATGATTGTTGTTATATTCTTGTGAATCCGTCCGCCTTCCGTATTCCTAGAACATAGAAACGAGGCTGAAATTCCTCAGCGCCTGGAGCTGTATGAATCGTTGAAATAATAGCTTGGTAATTCCCAGGGTAAAGGGCTACTCGGATACCGAAAACAATTGTTTCTAATCACCCCCCGCCCCAACCCTCTTCCCCGAGGCTCCCGCCGGACTCTTTTTGGCTCCTGCAATGGATCTTGCTATTTTGCAGAGCTGACACCAACCTTGTAGCAGGTAGTGGCGGGAAGTTTTAAAATCCGCCTCCTCCTTCTCCGAACAAAATGTTGACGTTAGAACAAAGACGTTCTTTGTTGAAAGTATGGTGGAGTTGTTGTTGTTGTATGCAGAACTTGAGGAGGAAAATAGTCCATTATCAGTAGAGCTGGTCAGATAGACACAATTACATGGCAAACATAAGGCAAGAAAGGGAAATTGCAAGAAGCTCCGCCTTCGTTCGTCCCGCCCCAACCCTTGTTTTGGCTTTAACATTAGAGCAGGTGGACTTCAAAATGAAAATTGTTTGTTTTTCAGAGACGTTATTTATACAAAAAGGGTATACTGCTCTTTGTAAACAGATCTTGAGCATGAACTTGCATCTTGGTGAACGTTTCATGGTACTAAAACGGCAGATGTAGAATAGCAGCTAGAAAACAACACGTGGCTGCTGGAGCGGGAACTAAGGAAAAAAGTCACAAATGTCTCAAGTTGTAATTATAATCCATCGGTGACATTTTCTGCTCTACTTGTTTATATTGATGACCCTATTTCTTTTCTTTTCTTTTTATTTCTCCCTCTACATAGGCTGCAGGTGATGTGAGTCAGGAGGTGAGTGTCTTTAGTTTGTGAGTTTCTCTGGAAAAAATATGCAACCATTTGAGAAAGTAAAGACACATAACTAGACAATAATAAAATGCGGATAGTTAATATTTGTAGCCAGTGAGTACCAATGCTGTGTGTGCCAGTCCTCTCAAAACTACACAAATAAAAAAATGACAGACTTTTTTTTTTTAATTTAAGACCCTACCATGCGTATTACGCTAAAAATCCAGAGAGCAACTTCTTGGGCTCAAATTCTGTTTTGTCATTTGCTGAGCAGAAACGTATATTTTCATTTTTAAGTATGTTCCTCAGCAATAGTCACTTTGCAGATTTAGCTCAGTGAAAGAAGCTTGTAATGGGATTTTATTCCTTTTAGCATATGAAAGGTGTGTGTGTGTGTGGGGGGGGTGGAATCAGATGTGTCTACTATGATACGTTTTAGCAAAATTTATAATCACTTTCTTAATAGAAATATTTACACACAGTGTTACAACAATTATTTTCTCAGTAAAAATAATTGTAGATTTGTATATCCATAATATTTTTGACTATTTTTTTTCCAATTCCAGCCAAAGAGAAGATCAGCCCGACTGTCTGCTGTAAGTGGTCTTTGTAAAATGATGCCCATGTATCATGGAATGTAGTTTTTAGGATTGGGGATGCCTACATAATATTATGTTTAATACAAGGCTTATTTGGAAGGTTTATTGGAGAAACTTTACACATTAAAGAAAAGGGTTGTTTTTCTAGTGCTTAGTTTAAATCATATTCATGGATTTCATTGTTAGTGCTCTTTCTTCAAATATGGTTTCTTCCTCATTTCTTATATAATGATGTTTTTTTGATGCAGATGCCTGTGCCCTTTACACCAGAGTTGAAACCTAAAAGAGCATCGACTTCAAGGGTAAATACTCAAATTATAAGGTTAAAGAAAATGTATTTTTGGTAAATTATAAAAACACACACAACTGATCATTTTGTTTTCTTCATAGCTTCCTTAAACAGAAATTATAACATATCATAGGGTACATAAAGATCTACTGGGTGGTGAATGTTTGTATGTATTTTGTGATTGGTAGCTGTGTAGCTGTGTCTTAGCATTTTTATTTGGTAGTTACAACACAGTATTATAAATGTAAAATAAAAATATTGGTGGAAAGACACCCACTAAATGTATATGCCTTTGAGATTTACCAATATTCCTGGGAAAACTAAGGCTGTTAACTGCAGTGACCCAATAGTGGATTATACTAATAGCAGTAACTAATATTTGATAATACATCAGGAAGAGCTTTTACTCACGATGCTTTAAATGGAGTCAACTGATTTTATATAGACTTCTGTGCTTGGATGTTATAGCTACTGACAAGGTGAAAGAGAAATGAAATCAACTGTTAATTGCTTTTCTTTCCTAATAATTGGTTGAAAATTTTTTGGTTGAATTTTTTAAAAATCAGAAAAGATTAAAGTTATAATCTTTGACGAGAGGAAGCCAGTAAACAGCGTTCCTCCATGGCTTCTGCTTCAGCACCTATCTCCAAGTCCCTGGCCTAATTTCCCTGGATGCTAGACTAAAAAGGAATCTTTTCCTCTCCCCACTTCAAAAAAAATCCCACAAGACTATTTGAATCCTTACCTGTCAGGGGAGATACCATGATCTCCAAGGTGGTTGTCCCATTGCACTTCAGATGTGTTGACCTGCAATTTCCCCAGATCTGGGGGATGTGACTGCACAATTTGTGGTAGTGTGGACTGTGTTAATGCTTTCCCCTGGGGAAAAAAGGAATTTTTGAGATAATCTAATCTCATCATTTTGTGACAGTAAACCGTGGTCATTCTTGTAAGATGCTTTTGATATTTTTATTTTTAAAAAATCTTAAATTTTAAATATTGTTTACTTATCTTAATCAGACAATTTATATTTTGGTGCCACACTAGCTGTTGAACTGTTCTTCTGCAAGTTGCACTGAGAGAGGGAGGACAGGGAAAAGGATAGGAGTAAACCATGATGGGTATTACATAATCATGCCCTTTAAAAATGATTTCTCCTTCTCAGATCTGTTTCTCATTTTTAACAGAATAACAGCTTTTATATATGTTGCAGTTTATAATTTCTAACACAATTCCTCTCAGCTTCTCAATGATGTCCCTGTGTTGTGAGTGGTACTATAGTTTTATATATGAAAACACAATCTGAAAGAGATTAATAACTTTTCTCAAGATCACTCCACATAAGTGAAAGATCTAGGATTCAAACAGATTTTCTGGGATTTTTTTTTCTTTTTGGTTTTTCAAGACAGGGTTTCTCTGTGTTAACCTTGGCTGTCCTCCACTCATTTTGTAGACCAGGCTGGCCTTGAACTCACCTTGATCCTCCTGCCTCTGCCTCCTGAGTGCTGGGATTAAAAGGCTGCATTTTCTGGCATCTTAAATAAATGATCTTCTTACTATATACACGTAAGCAAAGAACTTTCTTATAGTAAAACAAAAGAAGTTCAAAGAACTGTACAGCTCACAGATAAAAAGATTAAAATAGCTGCATCCTATGATGATCTCTTCCAAATGTGTCTAAATTGAAGTTCTAACATGACATTTCTCTTAATACTACCAACAAAGACTTCATAAGGAATACAACCCTACTGCTAATGATTAGGCTAGACAGCAATAAACTAACTTTTTGTAAGAGATCTTCAATTTATCAGTCTACCCTGATGCTGGGAATTGGACCTTGGTGGGGGTTAGTGAACACTAACTTGTTACTTCTCATTACACTCAGCATGAAAGCAGATTTCTTTAATTTCTACCATGGTAACAGGATTCATTTGTATTGCTACTTTAGAAGTAATACTGAGTTACATGTTAACTTTATTGCTATAAGATTTATATGTAGTATGTTAAAGCTCTCCCTAAATTATTTTATCAGCTGCTAATGTAACTTTAGCTATTTAGTCAGCATAGCAGCTAAATTCTGTATTTTTATTATTTTTGTGTTGCTGAGCAGAAAATGAAGACCACAACTGTTGTGGTGGAGGAAAACAAAGATGCAGGTGCCGTAATGATTCCCGAAACCAAGCCAGACAATGTTAAAGAAGAATGCAACATGGAAAATGCTGAAAATGGAGAAGCCAAAATTATTGAGGTACCTTGAAATGTTAACAGATATATTTTCTTGGAAGGTTTGTGAAATGCAAATGAAAACAATCTCATTTGACTTCTAATTTAAAAACATATAGTAAATGAATAGTGGATCTGTGGTACAATTGTATCCCAGTAGAAAATGAATGGAAAATATGAGTTTTGCAGGTAGTGATAGCAGAAGCAATTGTTTAGAATTACTGTTGTTTTAACAATGCCAATAAGTATGATTTACTACAAACATAATTCTCTTATTAAATATAGACCACCCTTTAATTCCTTTTGTCAACACATAGACTATTTGTAAATTTTTTCCCCAGAAAATGGCACTTTTATTTTCCTCTATAGATGGTAAAACTATTGTCGAACTTCTCTTTTACATGAGAATAAGGTCTCATTTAACCCAGGATGGCCTCAAACTCATAGTCAAGAATGACCTGGAATTTTCCCCTTGCCTCTACCTCCTAAGTGTTATAATTATGAGTTTGCACTACCACACACACATAATTTATACCAGGCTGTTGATCCCACTCAGAGCTTCATGCATTCAAACACTATCAACAGAGTTACATGGCCAGCCATGTATCGTTTTTAATGAGTTTTGCTTTATATATTTAATGTATACTATACTTTTAGGTATTCTAGTAAAATGCCTAAAGTGAAGTATCAAATCAAACATGGTCATGTATGTAAAATCTAAGTAATACAGGATTTTCAAGTAATTTTTTAAAAAACACATATGTGCTTGAAGGCAGAGGGAGGTGTATCTATATGAATTCAAGGCCTGCCTGGTCAACATAGTGAGTTCCAGGACAGCCAGAGCTACATTATGAGACCCTGTCTGGAAAAAAAAACACCAAAAAAAGCACAAATGTAAACTGTGCTTGGTGGTACATACCTGTTATTTAAGTGTCTTGGAGTTTTATTGCTGTGAAGAAACACTATAGCCATGGAAAATCATATAAAAGAAAGTACTTAGTTGGAGCTTGCTTATACTTCCTGAGGTTTATTCCATTATCATCACGGTGAGAAGTAAGGCAGCCAGGAAGAGAAGTGACACTGAGCCTGGCTTGGGGTTCTGTAACCTCATAGCCCACCCCTAGTGGCCAACACAAGGCCACACTCACTCCAAAAAGGCCTAGTCCTTTTCAAGTAGTGCCATTCCCAGATGACTAAACATTTAATATATGAACCTATGGCAGCCATTCTTATTCAAACCAGCACAGACCATATTTGGTGGGTGGAGTCACTGTGAGTTCAAAGCCAATCTCAGTTGTGTAGCAAGACTTTGTCTCAAAAGAAAAAGAAAATAGCATTATTTTCCCAGGATTTTATCTTCACATGTTTTACTGAGAATTTATGACATAGAATAAATAAATAAACATCCTTTGTTTATTTACTTTGTTTCATCATAGTTGTAATGAAACTTATTTATATAGACAAGCTTTACTGAATTTATGGTTGCAGTCATCTATTTATGGTGCTTTGTATCAAGATACTATACTTGTACATTGTTTAGAATATTTTCCTTATATCATGGGTTTCCATAGGAAAACCACTCTTTGGAAAATAAACATAAATAGGCTTTCCATGAAACAGGTATAATCAATCTAATCTAAACATAAGCGAGAAAATAGGTCTACATTTACTACTTTCCCCCCTCATTATATCTAGGCACCTATTCCTAAAATGGAAGCTGAAGAAGTAAAAGAAGAGATGAATGAAGATACAGAAGAAGATGGAGGAGACAAGAAAGAAACAGTGGCAACAGAAGGAAAAGATGATGAGTTAGAAGAAAGCATTCAAAATATAGAGAAAGATGAAGATGGAAAAGAGGGCAAAGATGAAAGTGAGGAGGTGGAATGTGGAAAAAAGGAAGACATCCTAGAAGAGAAAACAAGTGCAGCAGAAAGCGAAGATGGAAAGGAAGACATAGATGATGAAAAGAAAGGAGACAATGAAAAAGAAGAAGATGACAAAGAAGAAGGAGATGAGAAGAAGGAAGAGGAGAAAGATGAGAATATTAAAGCTGAGGAGGAAGGAAAAGAACAGGAAGAGGAAAAAGAAGAGGAAGATGGAAAATGCAAAGAAGAAGAAAATAAGGAAGATGGAAAGGAAGGTCAGCGTGAGGAAGATGGAAAAGAGGAGGAAGAAAAAGAAAAAGAGGTTGCTGGTGAAGGAAATGATGCAAACAAGGAGGAGGCTGGAAATGAAGCTGGAAACGAAGATTTCAAACTAGATGGAGAGAAAGAGGAGTCTCTGAATATTGTCTAAAACTGCCCTATGTAAGATCATAATTTGGTAACGTGTACCTTCCTGTTGTAATGTTAATAGAGATAAATATTTTTATCAGATATTTTATAAACAGTGCTTTTCTTTAGCATCATTCAATCTTGGAACATCATACAAGTTATTAGTTGCAAAATACCCAACATGACACCTTTATACATTTTGTGATTATAGTAGTGCAAAATATAAAATGTATACTTGCAACTTTGTGAATTTCACCATGTGTAAGTTATGTATTAAATCTTTGAGTTTCAATTTTATTCTTATACGTGATAATTTTGCAAAGTAGGAGAATTCCAAAAGAAACAGTTTGGTACAACTTTGCTGTAGTTCCCTAGGTTGCTTTTATAAAGAAGGTCAACTATTTTCAGGTAATGTTAAGAGTTGGAATTGCCATTACCAAATATAACTGTATTAGTAGCTTGGAAAAAAATATAAAACTTTAGTTTCATTTTTCAAAATTTGAATGTTTATTTCAGGAGGGCAGTTTTGATTATATGTGTATGCACAAAGTTCTGGTGGATTTATCATAATAAAACAGTTCCACAAAGATGATTATGGTTTGTGTTATTTCAGAAACTGTTGTTTATTGCAATATTATTATCTTTGATTTTTCTCCCATCTGGTGTTCAGAAAAGCATTTGAGGTTATTTTTTTCATTGAAATACAATTAATATAAGCATAAAACTTAATGTTTTAATCATTTCAAAATATGCAGTCCATTGACTTAGGAATGCTTGTTAATTCATTCATTTTTATATCTTAAGGATAGTCCATTCAATCAAAGCACGTTTTATTTTTCATAAGTGTTTATATGGCTTCTTAATTTTGTATCAATTACAAATCTGCAGTGAAAACTCCTTTGTTTTTGTGTTACAATGTGATCAGTGATGTCCTTTTCATGTAGCAGTTTGGTTTTTTTGATGAACATCAGGACATCTGAATCTCTTGTAACTTATGTGCTAAAGCACATTAGTAAAGTACTATGCTTTTTTAAATAAAGACTTAAGAGTTAGGTAGAAGCAGGTGGCAGAGGCAGGTGGATAGCTGTGAGTTCAAGGCCAGCCTGCTCTACAAAGCAAGTCCAGGCCAGCCAAGGCTACACAGAGAGAAAAAAAGAGTTAGGTAGAGGCAGAAGAATCAAGAGTTCAATTGACAGAAAACATACTGCCAGAACATCCCACACAGAAGTTGTCTTGTTTTGTTTTTGTTGTTGTTGTTGTTTCTGTTTTCGAGACAAGGTTTCTCTGTGTAACAGCTCTGACTGTCCTGGACTCACTTTATAGACCAGGCTGGCTTCAAACTCTCAGATATCTGCCTGCCTCTGCCTCCTGAGTGCTGGGATTAAAGGCATCGCCATCACGTCCAGCGGAAGTTATTGTCTTAATCCCCTCTGTTGTCAATGGTCAGAGTCACACTCCCAGTTTTCTCTCTATAGGGCATCCGAGGTGATCTGACAGAATTGTACGTAAGTTTTCTTTTCATGTGAAACCCTATCCTCTACACAAAGTAGCTAGATTCACCTCATAGCATTAAGTGTGTAAACATTTACATAATAAGAACAAGGTATAAAACAGCAGAGCTGTTCCTCCATACTATTTTACTAATGGAAACTTTCTTCCATAGGTCTTATTTTGTTTATGGCTCTCATATTCTCTACACCATAAAAATTTTGTTTTGCATATTTTTTTCTAAGTCTCAATAATAGCAAAGTGGAAAAGGAGTAGAGTAGCAGGAGTGCTAGCTGGTTGACAGAAGAAGAATCATTGGAGATGAAGGAAAACATGATCCAAATCTGCAGTAAAATGGTCTTATCTAAGGATGTGGAGAAATAACCAGAGTATAAGAAAACATTCTATATGGCTCCCTATAGAGAAAAATTGTTCACGAGGACCACTTAATATTTCCTTAGCAATAGGAGGCACCTTTGTTTATCTCACCAGCAGCACGCGATTTTGGTAACATACTGATAGAGCAAAGTGATTTGGTAGTATATAGTGCTGAAATTTTATCTAAATTTTGTAGCGTGACTTTAAAGTTTTCCCCACAAACCAGTATGATATAGGATAAGAAAAGAATACACACCATAATCAAAGTTTTCGTAGAGGAATAAACGAATTAAAATATACTGCCCATACTCCAGAAAATGGCCCCATACCTATGGTCATATGGCAGAACTAATTAGATTCAGTGGAGCATATATAAAGAGGACATACATAAAGTTGGGAGGAGGAAGATATGGGGGGGGGTGTAACCTGGCAGTATTATAAGGGTGCATATGATTAAAATACATTGTATGTATCTATGAATTGGTCAAAAATAACAAAGATTGCATACGTAGGTAATCAATAAAATAAATTTAACAAAATTACCCTGTACCCTGTAACTAGATGTATTAAATTAACGTTATCTCCCTATGACCAAATACCTAAAAGAAACAAGTTAGTAGAGAAAGGATTTCTTTGGCCTACAGTTCAGAGGAGGTAGTCCATCTGGATGGGGAAGTCATTGCAACTAAAATGGAGTGGTTTGTGTCTGTGGGAACTTGCTGGGCACCTTGCTCACATGATACCACCAGTAAGCAGAAAGCTCAGGTCTAAGGGGCACAGGCACTGCCCTCCATAACCTACTTCCTTCAGTTAGGTTCTACCTCCTAGAGGTTCCACAATGTCAACAAACAGGACAATCCTCTCAGTGTTAAATACTCAAACCCATGGCTCTTTTAGGGACATTTTTTTCCCATTAAAACCATAACAGTAAATAATTTTTTGAAACAGGTTTTCTCTGTGTAGCCTTGGCTTTCCTGGACTTGCTTTGTAGACCAGGCTGGCCTTGAACTCCCAGTGATCCACCTGCCTTTGCCTCCCAAGTGCTGGGATCAAAAGTGTGCCCCACCATGCCCAGCCCAACAGTGAATAATTTCTACTGCAGTGTATCAAAATAAATTGGAAAAAAGAAAGAATTATACATAATTTTAGGAGTGTGCTTGCTACATTATGTAAAGTATGTGTATTTGCTTGTCCAAGTATATAAATACAATCTACTGAGTTGTATTTTTTGTTGTTTGTTGCTTCAAGGCTGAGCACTTTGTATTGGGTAGCCAATTATCAAAAGGAGACCATGAGAGAAAAACACAGCTGGACACAATGCCAAGACCAAAGGATGTGGGGAGCTCAGGCTCAATAGATAAATTATCAATCCTTTGAAACTTTCATAGTTAGGAAGACATAAACAGGAGACATAACATATGTCATAACTCGAGTCTAATATCATAGACTATAGTATAATGAGTATTATTAATGATTTTCTGAGACAGCAAAGATAAATTTGAGAAAAAACCAGGTTTTTACCATCTTCAAATAGTAATATTTTTTTCTTAAAAGAATTAAAAATTTGAAGGTGTTAATGAAGCACTTTTGCAAATTAAAAAAAAGCTAGGCTACGTTTTGGGTCAAAGTTTTTGTGGGTGCGTTTATGTTCCCCTCCCTCTACTAGTAGTCTTTTTTTTTTTTTCTGTTTTATTTTATTTTATTTTTTTTATTTTTATTTTTTTATTAATTTATTCTTGTTACATCTCAATGTTTATCCCATCCCTTGTATCCTCCCATTCCTCCCCCCCCATTTTCCCATTATTCCCCTCCCCTATGACTGTTCCTGAGGGGGATTACCTCCCCCTGTATATGCTCATAGGGTATCAAGTCTCTTCTTGGCTACTTGCTGTCCTTCCTCTGAGTGCCACCAGGTCTCCCCCTCCAGGGGACATGGTCAAATGTGAGGCACCAGAGTACGTGAGAAAGTCGTATCACACTCTCCACTCAACTGTGGAGAATATTCTGACCATTGGCTAGATCTGTCTACTAGTAGTCTTATCTTGTTAGAGAGTGTCCCTTTTGTGCTCCATGGCCTCTGCTAATAGGAGTCTCAACCAGAGTCTCCCTCATACCCTCTAGGAGCCTTCTCTATCTTAGGTTTCCAGCTTGTCACAGAGAAGTCCAAAAGTTCTCTTCTCTCTACAGGCCCTATGTTCTGCCCCTGCTCTCCCCAGGTCTGATCTCCACTCTGGTATCTCTCTGTGCTTCCTCTCCTATCTTGTTCCCTCTCTTCCACCACTACCTCTGTCTATTCTATTTCTGATTCTGAGTTTTAAGCCTACAAGATGTGCAAGGACAAAAATAAAGCAGAGATTGGAGAAAGATCCAACCAATGCTTGATCCAACTGAGACCCACCCCATGGGAGACTGACAACCGGACACTATTAATGATACTCTGCTATGCTTGCAGACAGGAGCCTCGCATAGCTGTCCTCTGAGTGGCTCCACCCAGCAGCTGATGGAAACACAGGCAAAGACTCACAGCTAAACATTGAGTGGAGCTCAGGGAGTCATGTGGAAGAGGGAGGGGTTGGGGTGGAATAGAAAGACGCAGAAGGGACAAGGGGACAGGAGCTTCACAAGAAGACCAGCAGAGCCAACTAACCAGGGCCCAGGGGGGCCTGTAGAGACTGGAGCTCCAACCAAGGATCATGCATGGACTGGAACTAGGTCCCCTACACAGATGTAGCAATGAGCAGTTCCGTCCTCATATGGGTCCCTTCATAAGGGAAAGGGGGCTGATCCTGACATGGACTCTGTTGCCTGTTTTTCCATCACTTTCCCCTGGCGGGGATACCTTGCCAGGCTACAGGGGAAGAGGATGCATTCCATCCTGATGTGACTTGATTAGCTGGGGTGGCTGGATGGGTGTGTGTGTGTGTGTGTGTGTGTGTGTGTGTGTGTGTGTGTGTGTGTGTGTGTGTGTGAATGCTCCCATTCTCTGAGGAGTAGGGGAGGAAAGATAGCAGAAACAGGGACAGCCAAGACTACACAAAGAAACCCTGTCTCAAAAAACAAAAACAAAAAAGGAATCATAACAGTTTAGCTCAAATTTGTTTTCTTTTCTTCAAAATGCTAAACACTGAAATTTAAGTAGTCTTAGGAACCAAAATTATGATTTACTGTGCTTTTACTTGATAATCTATGACTTTAATTCCTTTTAATCTCATATTTGTAGAAACCAAGTTTCTGATTATATAATAGAAATTGATATGTATATATTTATTTTCTATGACAGAAAGAAGACATTGTTATATAAGATATATGAATTACAAATATTTTAACATTTTTGTAAAAGCATTTGCATTTCCCTTTGATGAAGATGTTACCATTATTTCCACTCTATAGATGAAGAAACCAATGTAGGAAATCTTATCAAATCAGTTATTAGCAAATCCACAATTTCTATAATTTACACTATGTTATGTGCGCATGCTCTCTCTCTCTGAAATGTACTAAATCCATAGGCTATTCTGCCCAATAGAATTTTGGAATGTGGTAATTGTTTGTAGAAAAAAATTATCTTAGAAATGAGAAAAGGTCACTCACTTGTCAGTGTTACTACTTAAGATGTTCTAATGTATTAAATTCAATAAGTAACTTCCCTATCCTTTGTGTCAAGTAGGTATTTGAATTACATTTAGTGACCAAATCAGAGCTCTTTCTTGCCCTCACAGTATTTATGATCCAGCAGAAGAAATGTATACTTTTTTTTTTTTTAAAGATTTATAAATTATGTATATATTGCTCTGCCTGTATGTACACCTGCAGGCCAGGAGAGGGCATCAGATCACATTATAGATGGCTGTGAGCCACCATGTGGTTTCTGGGAATTGAACTCAGGACCTCTGGAAGAGCAGTCAGTGCCCTTAACCTCCAAGCCGTCTCTCCAGCCAATGTGTATGTCTTAATCATATAAATAATTAGCAATTTTAAGTTTTCATAATGCTATAGAAGGAAGTAATTAATGATAGTTAAAACAATATTGACAGATATTTAAGGGAAAGTAGTTCCCATGGGTGGACAGTTAGTAGCATGAATTTTCATGTCATGCGGTGTCCAATTTGCTCATTTCAGATATATGGATTAATTGAATTCAATTGGTAACTTCTCACTTGAAGGTTTTCATGTGGCTATAGGACTATAGTGGTAGAATTAAAATCAATTAAAAGCTTTTGAGGCACACTTTTAAGATGGATTTTTCAATAGCATGATGGTTGACTGATTGGTTTTTTTTCATACTGGGAATTGAATGTAAGGTGTTGCATGTGATAAACAAATATTCATCACAAGTCTAACACATCACCTTGTCTGCTTTTCACAACCTATACTAGTTATTTTCATGACCAAAAATGCTTTTTAATATTTATTTATTTATTATGTGAACAGTGTCCTACCTGCATGTACACTTGTACAACAGAAGCGAGCCACCATGTGGTTGCTAGTAACTGAAGTCAGGACCTTTGGAAGAACAGCCAGTGGTCTTAACCTCTGAGCCATCTCTCCAGCCCCATGACCAAAATTGTTAACAGAAACAAATTAATGAAGGAATTACTTACTCAGACTTAAAGTATTAGAAGTTCTTAGTCCATCATGGTGCTAGAAGCATGTGTAGAGCTCTCCTCATATTATATCAGAACACCTATAAGAAAACAAGGACAGAACCAGGAACTGGGTTATAAACATCTAACGTCCCCAGTGATCTACTTCCACTAACAAGGTTCCACCTTCTCATGGTTCTGCAGCCTTCCAAAACAGCTACCGGATAAGCACTCAAATCATGAGGCTGTTGGGAACACTTCAGGTTCAAACCATAAAATATATATAGCGTGGGCTTCTTCATAGGGGACTCTAACTTTTCCAGGGTATATTCCTTCCTCCAGAGTTCCAAGAGACCCAAACACAAGTTTCTGATGACCTAGAATAAAAGGGCACTAATCACATTTATTGGTTAAAAAACAAAAACAAAGCAAAACAAAAAACCAAACAAACAAAAAAACTGAAGATGCCAGTCCAAATTCAAATATAAGAAGGCTGGCAAACATATGAATATGAAAAGTCACAGTTCATGGAGATGTTTTTTGTTGAGTGTGAGCTCTTACAGTTAACATTCTCTGTTTTTTCCATAACTTCTATGGCACAGATGCTGCATCTCCTGGATTCACTGACAATGAGAAAAATGCTTTTTCTTATTGTGCTTCTCTATTTTTTTCCAATGAAATATTTTTTTATCTTAAAAAATGGATGAATGTTTTGCCTACATGTATGTTTGTGCACCACCCACATACAATACATGAGGACACCAGAAAAGGATGGTGGATGCCCTAAGACTGGAGTTAAAGACGGTTGTGAACCACTATGTGAGTGCTGTGAATCAAACCTGGGTCTTCTGGGGGGGCAAAAAGCACCCCCCCAGAAAGTACTCTTAACAATTGAGCCACCACTCCAGCACCAAAGGACAGACTTTTAAACTTTATGTGTAAACTTTATGTTTTCTGATCTGTAATGAGATAGGCTACCTATTGCACCATTTGCCCTTTCCAACTTGGTCATTAATATTTTTTTATTTCTGTTTTATTTTTGTATCCAAAACGCTTTCCTGTTGTATATTTTCTGGTTTTTGCTTCATTCTGCTCCTGCTTGTTGATATATTCTTATTATCTGTACTTCAGTATCAAGTCTAAAATAATTTTCTACTGCTTTTTAAAAAAATCTATTTATTTATTATTATGTATACACTGCTCTGCCTGCGTCTACACCTGCAGGCCAGAAGATGACATCAGATCACATTATAGATGACTGTGAGCCATGATGTAGTTGCTGGGAATTGAACTCAAGACCTTTGGGAGAGCAGGTGGTGCTCTTAACCACTGAGCCATCTCTCCAGCCCCTCTATTGCTCTTTTGGCCTCTGGGTTTCATAGCAACATCAGTTCCACAATTATATTGTGGTTTTAAAAATGAATTTAATTTGATTTAATGTTTATGGTTATTTCCCCAGCATGTATAGCTGTGTACCACATGTGTGCTTTGTGACAGCAGAAGCCAGAAAATGAAATTGGATCCCGCTGGTAATAAAACGTGGATCCTCTGGAAAGAAAATCTCTTAACAATTAACCAGTCTCTCCAGCCCCAAGTGCCTCATGATTTAAGACTAGTGGTATAGAATATTTTGTAGGAAGTTGGACAATTCATGAACAATATTAAATGATCAATATCATGCTCCATATACCCTCTTTCTACCTACCTCCCTATCTATCTATCTATCTATCTATCTATCTATCTATCTATCTATCTATATCTACATGTAGATATATACATACATATGTCTCTTTAACAATTATTTTACTATTTTTCTATTGTTTTAATAATAATAAACATTTCCATGTGTATGATGCACATGTCTGTCTGTGCACCACTTATAAGCAGTGCTCAAGGAAACCAGAAGAGGGCAGCATCAGGTCTCTTGGAACTGGAAATACAGACAGTTTTGTGATCTGGAAATTGTAGGTGCTGGAAATTGAATCTGAGTCTTTTGGATGGCTGCCAGTGCTCTCAACTACTAAGCCATCTCTCCACGCCAACCTTTCCTATTTATCTACTGAGTTTCTCTAAAGATGAACCATCTAAAGATCTGACTGAACATGTAGGCCTGGACATAGACACAGCCCAACACTCATTACAGAAGAAGACAGATTATGAAAAATGTCTCCTTAAGCTCTTGGTGAGCACAACACAGAATGTAACCTCAGAAACCATGACAACTGTGATGTCACTAGCTGATAATATTATTTACCACAACAGTAAAATGTACAGTTATTTGGTCTAACATCTGTATTCTGAAACAAGTAAGAATGGGGTATAGGTAGACAGCCTCTTCATTAGTTAGTGTTCTTATAGAAATTCTTTCAATATTATACGTGTATAAAAACAAACAATAAAAGGAATTGGCTCATCTATCAATCAAGTTCAAATATGCTGCAAGATTGAGAAAAGCTAATGGTGCAGTTTGAATCCAAAACGTGGCAAATAGAGAGACATAGGTTATTGGATGATACATATGAAACCTGAAGGTAATTTTCTAGAGAATTCTCTCTCATTCACAGAAACCATTTTGTTGTTGTTCAATTTAAGCCAATTTAACAGTAGGCCCAACAAACATCAAAGATAGGTGATTTTTGTTTTCTATTTTCTGGAACAATGAGTATGTGTGCTGTAACATAAACTCGACTTCCATGAGGCATGTTCGACTGTGAACTTCCCTGTCAGTGTATATCTTAGGGCAGTCTAATTTGCCACATGGGATCAACTCTGATACTGTTTTCTTACCTATATCTTAAGAGCAGATGAAAATATTTCTGCACACATTTTCATATTCCATTTTGCCATCACAAATATATAACAAACAAATTTCCCTCTACAAGTATATAAGGAAATTCAATCTGTAGACAAGAGTGAAGAGAATGCTTAGAAAAAAAATAATCTAAGGAAAGTATTTATGAAATCAGACTTGGAAACAGTTTTACATCTGGATTTTGTGCAATGTCATATTAACACTGATTACCTGAGAAAGAATAGTGAAGAGGCCTTGAGAATATAAAATATTTGAGTATTTACAAGAAACTGAAGTTACTTCACATTTAAAAGATTATTAGATGAAGATGCAAGCCTCAGTAATCTAGTGAAACACAGGAGAGGACAGAAAAAAAACAACAAAAGACTAGCAGA
The DNA here is from genome assembly GCF_903995435.1 of Acomys russatus. Classification (NCBI taxonomy): domain Eukaryota; kingdom Metazoa; phylum Chordata; class Mammalia; order Rodentia; family Muridae; genus Acomys; species Acomys russatus. The sequence continues at coordinate 58,880,345 of NC_067169.1, read as the reverse complement.
AAGTCACGGATAATCTACACTAGGTCTAACTACAGTCACCTCCTGTTTACAAGCACAGAAATTACACTGCCTTTTCATTATCAGAAAAGTGCAGCAGTCAGTTAGCTGTTCCCATTCAGAGATAGCCATTTTACTCTCAATACCTGTTTGTGTGTGTGCTATGGGCCAAGCTGGAAGGTGAATTAAAAGATCAATGGAAACTTTCAGTTTTAAGGTCTTTTTGATAAGTGTTTCAAAATTCAAATGAGAACAAGTTATGCTTCTCGAAATTAAAGACAAGTCATTTTATATAAACCCCCAAACAGTTAACAGTGAAATAAATATAATCAGACACAAACAATAGAAGGAACTATTTGAACACAAGCGTAATGAATAAGTGTACTGATAACGTGAAAAATCAAAATGTAAAAATAAAATGCAAACCATAATCCTTCACAAATTACTTCATGTAAGTATTTACTAAAGCAGAAACCCATGCTTTCCCTGACGTTATATTTTGATGGCTTGGTTTCATTTCTTTACTTTGATTTTTACAATTTCTATGTATAAATGTGCAGGACTTGTAATTGAAATTTGAATTTCCCATACTGAACACAGCCAAAGAAACACCGTTGTAAGCATCCAAAAAGCTCCTTTAGGCTCCCTCTTTGTTGTTATCCATTCTCTGACAAAGAGAACTGCAATCCTGCCTTTCCACAGCACAGTTTAATTTTATCTAATTTCCCATTTCTAAATGCATATTATCATAATGCACGGCCACTTTGGTATCTGAATTTTTCATTCTGCATCAAGTTTATGAGATTCAATCATATTTTTCTGTGAAGTGGTACTTTGGCCACTATGCGAACATATAAATTTCTGTAGTGTGAACGTACCTAATTTATTCATTAAATTGTTGATAGTGTAGGTAGTTTACAGCTTGGAGTTAATATGAATAAAGCTTCTATGAATATCTTTGTGCATGGTTTTGGTGACCACATGCATGCATTTTTGTTGAGTGTATAACTAGGAGTGGAATTGCTGGAGTGTGGGTCATGTATAAATTCTGCCAACTAATTTTCTAAAGAGGTTTTGCCAATTTGCACTTCCAGTAGCACAATGTATATTAGGTGAACCAAATTGAATTGCTATGTACTGAGTTAATAAACATAAAAATCTCAATGAAAACGATTATTTTAGGGGGATATAGAAGTTATAACCAGATACTATCATCTTAACCTTATTATTCTTTTCTTACCACTAATGTAGAAGCTCGAAAAGCTAAACAGTAATATTCACAAGTTGCTTTATAGTTAGTGGAGCCATATACTGAGTTCTGAACAATATGTTCTAAAAAGTCTGTTGTTACTCTTCTTATTCTTAGGAAAACATAGAAAACATCTCACACAGAGCACATTCTTCTAGCATCCTAAAATAAATACTATCATATGCTTATATCATTAACATAAAAATCAACCATTAACATGTCAAAGGAAATACAACAATAATAAATATAAAACCAATAAATGTCACATTTCTAGAATATCTGTTTATGTCAAATTCTGGTAAATAGGATGACAGTAACAGAGGGAGGAGGAAGCGAGTGAGTGACAGCGAGAGAGTAGAGCTGATCAGAAATCCAACGAACTGGCATCCCACTATAGGCTTCAGTTGGATGAAGGAGATGTCTCATTGTTCTCCACAAGTTTCTTAATTTCGCCAAAATTACAAGTACTTGGTGTTATCAATACTCTAGAATAGAGCAAATAAAAAAATTAAATATCACGGCATCATTTTCAAGCAAATAAACATCACACTTAGAAGATTTGTAATTTGTATTCTATTGTTTTAAATTTGTCCTTATGTTTTGATTTGATTTGATTGTATGAGTCATAAAAGCAAGGAAGCTACTTTTATTTTTAAGACTCATTTTTATTTTATATGTATGAGTGTCTGTCTGCACACTTCATGCATGTGTAGTGTCTGTGGAGGCCATAAGATGGCAGCAGATACCTTGGAAGTATAAATAAAGACAAACCAGCTGTCACGTGGGAGCTGGAAACTCAACCTAGGTCCTTTACAAGAGCAGGAAGTCCTGCACATGCTCTGTCTGCTGACTGGCCTTTAAAGATTGCCAAGTTCTAATTCCTCAAACCTAGTAATATTGCTTTACATGGTAAAAGAAACTTTCATAAACATGGTTCACTAAAGGATCATGATAAGGGGATATTATCTTGGAGTATCTTCATGCGTCTAGATACAAAAGTGCCCTTACATAAGCGAAGCAGAGCAAAAGAGGACTAGAAAAAACAAGGTGAAAAGATTTACTTTGATGATGGAGGAATGGCATACTAGTCACAGAATACAGATGGCCAGTGGGAACCAAAAAGACTAAGGACAGGCATAATAGCGATACAGGTGTAGCTTAGTAGAAGAGTGCCTGACTAGCATGTTAGGATGTCCTATGTTCCATCCCCAGCACCATGTTCACACACAAAACTGGAAAGAAACACATTCTGTACTCAGAACCTTCAGAAGGAAGCAATTGTAGCAACTCCTTGATTTGCCTTCATAATGCTTTTTCTGGACTTCTGGACTCTAGGATTATAAAGATAACAAATTTTTATTTTAAGGAACTAAATATTTTGTCAATTTGCCTCAGCAGCAACATAAAACTCAACTTACTCAGTTTTTCTTTATGACAATTTATTGGAAAAAACTAATACAGTATAATAACAAGTATATTTACACTGATAACTTCAAACTACACAATATTTCCATCATTTCTGGCCATGCTGATGGACACACTTTAATCTCAGCATGAGGGAGGCAGAGTCAGGCAGATCTCTGTGAGTTCAAGGCCAGCCTGGTCTACAGAGTGAGTTCCAGGACAGCCAGGGCTATTATACAGAGAAACCCTCTCTCAAAAAACCAAAACACCACACACACACACACACACACACACACACACACACACACACATGCCCATCATTGTATATATCCCTTGTTATATGAGTTACTGTTGTGAAGTTGCATCAAAAATACCAAGAGAACAACTCAGTGGAGTAATTATTTATTTGGACTCAGAGTTTAGAGGATTCAGTCCATGACCCTTTGGCCCTGTTGGGGTTTGAATGAGAATGGCCCCACAGACTTATGTTTGAATTCCTAGAATTACTAGAACTCCTTGATTGGATTAAAATGATTAGGATATGTGGGCTTTGATATTTCAAAACCCCAAGCCAGGCCAGATGGCTCACTCCCTCTGCCTAGGGATCAGGATCAGGATATAGCTCTAAGCTACTGATCTAATTACTTATCATGGTGATAATGGACTCATCCTCAGAAGCTGTAAGCAATCTCCCAATTAAATATTTTCTTTAACAAGGGTCTCCTCGGTGATGGTATTTCATCACTGCAATAGTACAATGAATAAGACATCCTATGTTTTTGGATAGAGCAGCATGGATGTGTTTGGCAGAGAAATGCTTTCTATGTTAGTTACAGCATACTAGCATAAAAAATAAATGCATGTGATAATACCAAGGTTGTGATACAACCTTTAAGAGTATACTCCTAGCTGGGCATGGTGGCACATGCCTGTAATCTCAGCACTTGGGGTGCAAAGGCAGGTGGATCACTGTGAGTTTGAGGCCAGATTGTTCTACAAAGTGAGTTCAGGGCAGGCAGGACTACACAGAAACCCTGTCTCAAAGAACAACAAAAAACAAAACAAAACAAAATAAAACAAAAACAAACAAACAAAAAAGCCCCTAAAAAGCAACAACAAAAAAGGAGCACACTCCTATGACCTAAGTTCTTCCTTCTCTTCATCATCTCCCAATAAGGTCATTAGTTCATCACATCAGAGCCTCTATGCATAAATATCTCCAGAAATTCCAGAATCAATGCACCCAGAGGTATGATCTATTAACCCCTGAGGTATTTCTCAATACAATATAGGCAACAGACAAGTTTAATTTGACATGACACTCATATTGTTCTTTTAAAGTTATAGCACTTCCTTCCCAATTGTATATCCTCTTTAATCTTTGACTACCATAATCTGTTATCCATTTCTATACTGCTGCCACTTGAAGAATATTATATGAATAAAATTATACAGTAAGCAGAAAACTTGAATTAGTGTTATAAAATAAGTCACCATAATTCAAGCTATTGCCTGAATTAGCAGTTCATGCTTCTTTATTGCTAAATAGTGTTCCATAGTAAGAATTTTTTTTAATGAAGAAAATCTGGTTTGCTTCCAATTTTGTTCTGTTCTTAGTAAAGCATTTATGAAAAAATTGTGCACTTAGTCTAGAATGAGAACGTTATACAGGTACAGTACAAATTACTCAGATTATATTCATCTTCGCCATTATTTATTGTCATTGCCATTATTTTTATTACTTAATTTTAACTAAGCTTTTAAGTGTGAAGTGATCTATTTCTAGATTTGTTTCCCTTCTAATAATGAACACGACTTTTAGTGAAAGTCTCTTTGTGTCTTTTGTCCATTTTCAATTAAATTGGATATTTAAATTTTTTATTTTGAGTTATTACACTTTACAGAATACTTTTTTATTTTTATTTTTAAAGTGTTTTCTTACAGATTTATCATGTAGACACACTGTTCTGCCTGCATATACACCTGCCCACCAGAAGAGGGCACCAGATCTCATTATAGATGGCTATGAGCCACCATGTGGTAGCTAGGAATTGAACTCAGGACTTTTGGAAGAGCAGTCAGTGCTCTTAACCTCTGAGCCATCTCTCCAGCCCCAGAATCCTTTTTTTTTTTTTTTTAAAGATAAGGTCTCTTTGTGTAGCCCTGCAGTCCTGGGACTAGCTCTGTAGACCAGTATGGCCTCAAATTCAGATTCGACTGCCTCTGCCTCCATAGTGCTGGGATTAAAGGTGTGCATAGAATTCTTAATATGTTCAAGGCACAAGGACTTTAGTGGAAAACGGGAAGGCAATATCAAACAACTTACTTTTTCCCAATTAACCTATCTCTTAGCCTCTAATTGCCACCATTCTATTTTATATCTCAAGAAATTCAGCTACTTTTAGATTATATATTTAGTGCCTACCTTATTTCATTCAATATAACCTCCCCATGTTGCTGTAAAGACACATTTCTTCTCTCACTAAAGCTGAATAGTATTTTTGAAATATATATATATATATATTATAATATAAACATTTTTTTATCCATTCAACTGATGATGCATAACTACATTGTTTACATATCTTAACCATTTTGACTACTACTCCAATGAACATGAAGTGCAGATAACTTTTCAGGATACTAATTTCAAATACATTTGGATACACACCTAGAACTAGCCTTACTAGATTATATAGTAATTCTTTTTTAGTTCTCTCAAAAATTTCTAGTTTTTATTCTCTACATCAGGAAGTATTAATTTAAAATCTCATCAATATTACACAAATGTTCTCTTTTTCTATATCTGTAACAAAACTTTTTTTCAGATTTTTTTGTTTGTTTTGTTTTTGGTTTTTTGAGACAGGGTTTCTCTGTGTAGCCTTGGCTGTCCTGGACTCATTTTGTAGATCAGGCTGGGCTCGAACTCACAGCAATCCTGCCTGCCTCTGCCTCCCGAGTGCTGGCATTAAAGGCGTGCACCACCACAGTCCAGCTGCGTGAAGCATTTTTTTTTCAGTTTTTTTTTTTTTTTTTTTTTTTGGTTTTTTTTTTTTTTTTTTGGTTTTTCGAGACCGGGTTTCTCTGTGTAGCCTTGGCCATCCTGGACTCACTTTGTAGACCAGTCTGGCCTCGAACTCACAGCGATCCGCCTGCCTCTGCCTCCCGAGTGCTGGGATTAAAGGCATGCGCCACCACGCCCGGCTTTTTTTTTTTTTTTTTCAGTTTTTTGAGACAGGGTTTCTCTGTATACCCTTGGCTGTACTTGTTTTGTAGACCAAACTCTCAGATCAGCCTGCCTCTGACTCTCGAGTACTGGGATAACAGGTGTGGACCACCACGCCTGGTGAAAACTTATCTTTAAAAAAGAAATTTATTTATTCACTTACATTCTGATTGCAGCTCTCCTCCTCTTTTCCCAGTCCATCTTTTGTCTTATTCTCCCCTCTCCTTCTCAGAGAAGGGGGGGGGGGGTCATCCATTGGTACCAACCTGCCTGGCACGTTAAGTTGCTGCAGGACTAGGTGCATCCTCTCCCACTGAGGCCAGATGAGGCAGCCTGGTTAGAGGAACCGGATCCAGAGTCAGAGATGGCCCTGCTCCAGTTGATGGATCATCCACAGGAAGACTAAGCTGTACATCTGCTACATATGTGCTGAGAGTCTAGGACTCTTTTTCAATATCCACAACAAAACAACATATTTCTAACAATATCAATACTTATAATTATGTGATCATCATATCTCTTGCGGTTTCTTTTGAGGCACGATCTCACAACGTAGCCCTGGCTGACTTGGAACTCTCAATATAGTCCAGGCTGGACTTGAACTCACAGAGATCTGCCTGCCTCTGCATATACCATAACACTTTTTCGTCATTTTTAAATTACTGTTTTATTATACAAAGTACCATTTTTACTTTTATGCTACATATAATGTATTACGGTACATTGTTATAACCCCTGTTTAGACTTCCTTCTTCTTACTCATAGTCTCTTTTCTACTTTCATGTCTTACATGCATAGTATATGCACACATTGCTCTATAAATTTAAATCTAGATTCTTCATATGAGAGAAAATATGATATTTTAGTTCTTTAAATAATATTTTAAATTTATCCTTTAAATGTTTAATACATTTATATAGTGTGTTTTGATCATATCTTCCTAACATTAACTTCTTCCAACTCTGCTGTCCTGTCCCATCCTGTCACTTTTCCAAGCGCATGTCCTCCTTTTTTTTTTTATCAATAGCCCTAAAAGTCCAATTAACACTGGCCATCCACGAGGGTATTATTAACATGTTCCATATAATTTCCGCCAAATTTCTAATTTTATCTTTTATTTATGGCCACATGAAATTTTATCATGCATCTTTACATTTTTCTTTGTCTGTTGATTGGCATTTGGGATGACTCAAAATATTAGCTATTGTGAATAGTGCAACAATAAATATAAATATGAAAGTATTTCTGGGGTTTGCTCACTTAGCCTCCATTAAATATACACCAAATGGTGTTATAGCTGGAGCATATCATACCATAGTTGCATTTTAAGTTTCTTTAGGAACCTCAACTTATTTCCACGTAGGCTGTACCAGCTTACTTTTCCATCAATAGTGTAAAGGAACATTTTCTTCTTGTCGTTTAATATTTTAGAGACATGCATTTACATCATGAGTCCACTTTAAATAGATTGTGCACTAAGGGCTCAATTAATTATGTTAATATTTCATTAAATAAGTTACTTTTGTTCACTGGGCATTAATGAAACATTTGTCCCAAATAAACTGAGTGTAAAAAATGCTGGTTTATGTATAAGCTTTCTATCTTCTTTATTCCAATTGGTCAGCTTTCTGGAAACTTTTCACTCTTTTTCTTTTAATTTTATAGGGGAAACAAGTGGTGTTTTCAAAGGGTCTCACTCTGTACCAGATATCCTTTTATATCACAATCCTTCTGCCTCTACCCACCACATACTTGAGTTACAGGTATATGCCACCACACTGGGAAATATGTCTGTTTTTGTGCTGGTACATTTACATTTTGGTTTACAGGCCCACTCCCTACTTTGAGACAGTGGGTACTGCTATGTTAGTCAGGCTATATTTGAATTCATTGCTCTCCTGCTTTTATTGCTGGAGTGTTGGGATTATAAAGTATATGTGATAATATCTAGCTTATTACTCTATCTTTTAAGTCAGTTTTTAAGCATGTGATATGGTATAACAATCTTTCTTTTTGCTCAAGATTGCGTCGGCTTTTGTTTTGTAGTTGTACATATATTTTAGAATGATTTTTATATCACCAGGGAAATGGTATTTTGTTGTTCTAAACGATTACATTGAATCTGTAGATCTCTGAGGGAGTAGTAACACTGGTTTAACAACGCTAATTTTCTAATAGAAGACTGTGAGATGTTGCCCAGTGGGGTGGTACACACCTTTAATCTCACCATTGGGAAGTAAAGGGAGGTGGATCTCTGATTTTAAGGGCAGCCTGGTGTACATGGTGAGTTCCAGAACAGCCATGGATAAACAGAGAAATCTTGTATCAAATTAATTAATTAATTAATTTTGTGCTGGAGAGGCAGCTCAGTGCTTAAGAGCACTGGGTACTCTTCTAGAGCACCCAGGTTCAACTCCCAGTACCCAATTGGGAGCTCACAACTGTCTGTCACTCAAGTTCCAATGGATCCAAGTCTCTCACATAGACATACATGCAGGCCAAACACCAATGAACATTAAAAACAAGAATGTGAGATGTCTTTCCATTTATAAGTATCTGTAACTTTTATCAATATAGTATTGTTTAATTTTACTTCTAAATATTTTAAATACAATTGTTTTAGAAAGTCTGAAAGCATGTGACATTTATCTCGTATACATTAAAACAAAACGAAACAAAAAGGCCTAACCCTGATAGGAGAAGTGATCATTTGAGCCTCTGTAACAAGCCAGACACAGTGGCACACACCTTTAATACAAACACTCAGGAGGCAGAGCCAGATGGAACTCTGAGTTTGAGGCCAGCCTGATCTACAGAATGAGTTCCAGGGCAGCTGAGGCTACATAGTGAAAGAATCTGTATCAGAAAGCAAAACAACAAGAGCAAAAGAATCAAAAATCAAAAATCCTACCTCTGCATCTGTGAGCCTCTGTTCCAAGCTCTCCAGCTTTCCCAAGAGCCACAGTCAATACCAAATGGTCCTGAGTCATAACTTCAGTATCACCAAGGTGCAGCCAGGGAGTAACCCAGATGAACTTTTCAAAGGCACATCAGTCTGTGCTAACTGGACAGGTTGGCTGGCCTGTATTCAATAGACGATTCCAATCTCTTACACTTTCTAGTATAAGCAAAAATGATAGGACAAAGGCCAACAGGGCTGGTTCAGTGGTTTAGATGGTCAAGTCCACATCTCTGTTCTTGAACAATGAATAAACTGAGGTTGTGGCTAAAAGAGTGGGGGTTAAGTTTATAAAGTTACTTTTGGGTCAATTTTTGAAATTCATGTCCACAGACAGTTAAATCTGTTTACTGAGCCTTAATATGTGCCATTCCTCCTGCATCTCTTGGCAAATGATTTTACTTATGAGCTTAGAGCCAGGAAAGGCTTATCTTTCTGGGAACAGACTAATTCTGGATTTGAACTTGCAGGCAATTAATGGATCTGCTTACTCCATGTTGAACTGCATTCCCCAAACAATACATTTAGGTCGTTGGCTTTCCCGCAATTTCACAACTTCCTACCTGAATTCCAAGGTTCTAACGAAGAGATTTTTGTCTGTGAATTAATTCAGAATTGGTACTATGGGAGAGACACACAGGTGACTTTCTATTCTGGCATTTTGTTAATATTTTTCACTTAATTTCATCAGAAATTTGTATTTTTAGATTTTAGAAACTATATGCTTCATTAGATTAGCATTTATTTTTTACTAGATATTAAGTGAAGTGAATCTAAATAACATTGTTCTAAATTTTAGTTTCAATATGTTTGTTGATAATATAGATGACTTGCTTTAAAAATCATATGAAGAAAATATCAATAAAATCATATAAAGTCCACTGTAATATATACTGTGATGTCAGGGATATATTCATCACAGAAAGCAGGTATACACCTATTACAACATTATTTTGATTTTTTATATCATTTACTTGAATATTTCATAAATCTTTATGCAGGGGAAACTGGAAAAGAAAAGTTGTTCTTGTTAAAATTATAGGTATATTCAGAAACTTCATATTCTTTGTAACATGGAACCTAACAGAATTAAATATTCTAAAATGATTTTACCTCTTCACAGGTAATTATGCATACAACACATTTGCTTAAATGTGCATAAAGAAAAATCAATGTTCTATTCATGTTCAGCAACTAATTTTAAAATATTTTCAGTTTCTTGTTTGACAAGGCATAATTATGGGTGGGCTGGTTTGTTTGTTTTCTCTGATGAGTGAGTTTGCAATTAATAGCTTTTATTGACAATTATTTTTTAAGTAACCAAACAGTAGGGAAAAGTGACTACATATATTAAAATACCAAAATGTTACTGAATTTTTTATGCTTACATATATATTCTATGTGTGAATTTTCACTCATTGGTTATGGCTTCTTGCTTTAAACAGCTTTGAGGAATAAAATGAGTATGAGAATACACACCACAAAGGTATTTAAAGTTTCATGAATTCTGGAATAAATTCACTTGATTACATTTTAAATGTAGAGGTGCTCTTAGCACCGAGAGGAAAGCAGGAGGCATTTAGTGCAATGCACTTATTTACAGGAGAGAAAACTGGGCTCCTCTGAGATCATTTAGAATAGTTAAGATGCTATAGCTCTTCAGTGGCAAAATTGGGCACTTTAACGCAGAATATTTTAGTCCCAGTCCACGTTCTCACAGTTAACCACAACTGTAATGAATAAATGATTAAGCAAGTTTTCAAACCAATCTTGGGGTAATCCATCTAAACTATAATTTCCCACACAATTAGATGCATCATGCAGTCCATTTGATTCAATAACTGGACAGATAGACTTGAGCGGTCATACTGAAATTTAATATAGTCATAGAACAAACATATTAGGTGTTAATTTATCATTCACCATATATTTAAAGTAAATTAAAATTTCAGAGACATTAATTTTCTGTCTTCAATGTGAAGTGAATGAATGAAGCAACTTTTCACTAATCCAGAGGAAAAACTTTTGTCTGAAGTGGCTAGATAACTCTGGCAAGCATTGCTTCAAATGTTAAATGGTCAATAGCCTTAGTGCATCACTCTCATGTCACATATTTGGGTCTTCAAACTGTTGACTATTATCTGCTTCAATAATAAGATAATATTTCTTCTATCTTCAAATCATATCATGTGCCCTGACTTGAGTTTGAAATTTGGGTTATAAATTTGTTATTTATCTATAAAGACATTTCACAGATTTTCTTAGTAATTTTTAATTAGTTATCATGCTGGGTAGCCACTGTGACATAATGCTCTATGAAGACTAGGAAATGATTTCAGCATTGAAAAAAATCCATTAACCAAATAAATTTAAAGAGAACTTTCATGCTTGAAAGAGAAGATTGATCCTTGAATTTGAAATAACATGTTATTTGAGAACTGTATTGTTACCAATTTTAATAACTTTATGGAGAAGGAAATTAAAAATTTCCAGCCTTACAAGTCTTCTAAAATAACGAAAGTAGCTTGATGAAAATAAACACAGTGTTTATAGAATCCCAAGGACTATTTTAATGAGTGTTTAAAGTGCCTCAGGATCTTTGCCATATTAACTTTCTCTGTGTTCCTAGAAAAGATGTGATTGATATTATTTGACTACTGTTTTGCATCCTCTGGGATTAGCAAAAACACAAGAGTACTTCTGACTTTTATCTTAGATTTTATTTTGTTTCTTTGCTTTTATATCATAGTTTTAATTATATAAAAACATTCCAATTACTTAAAACTTTTTACTTGTTACAAGTGTTGCCTTAAGTGACATTTAAGGGAGGAAATAAGCAACTATTAAGGAGATAAGTCTGTATTAGTACACATACACACAAACACACACACACACACACACACAGAGAGAGAGAGAGTGAGAGAGAGAGCATTTTCAACATATCCATTAGTTGCCAAAAATTCTCAGAGGGATGTGAAGTCTACAAAACTTCACCTACTTATTTTTATGTAAGGAAACTGAGGCTCACAAAGCTTAGAAGACGTGCCTAACATAACAAAAATAATAAATTTCTGAGTATATAATAGAACCCAGTGTTTTCAGTGCTAAATACAGCATTCTTGAACTGCCATTCAGTGTTCTTCTAATGATTCTTACTGTTTGTTCAACCAACTACAGATAGGCTTTGAGTAAAGTGTGTATGGACACATTTCAATTATCCCCCATATGGCTAAATTCATGGCAATTTGTTTTTAATCCTTGACCACCTGCACGGGCAAGAAAAAAGGGAACCGAATACACTTAATAATTTCAAGGCTGGTAAGCCAGGTGGGAAAGGAAATAACAAAATTCATGCAGTGTTGTAGGAATATGATTTGAGAAAAGGTCAGTCTAAAAGAGAAACTGCAAGAAAGGCACACAAGAATAAAAATGGTTTCACAGTAAGAGTAAGGGAGGGAGCCACAGGTGACTCGGTGACAAGACAAATGGAATGCTATGGAATGCTATGTGTGCTCTATGGGACTCGTTCAATGAAAGCATGCTGTTATTGGTTTACAGTCAATTAGAAGTTAGAAGTAAAGCTTAATTGTGGTTGCTATGTTTGTTTCCAAGCAGAATTATATTATGATCAGGCAAATAGAATTGCTGCAAAAGAAATTGTAGGCTAACTCTCCTAATTCCCAGCTTCAATGAGCAAATTAAATTGAACATCAATGCTATTCTAAAACTTCAGAAAGGATTCTTTGTCTTAATATATTTTTAGGCATCATTTCTCTACTATGCTTATAGAATAAAGTCATTTTAATATTTCCTAAAAGAAACAATATTAGAGTAGTAAATAATCATGAATTCATTCATTAGTCAAATGAACATTAGTTTTTATGTGCCAGAGGATGTGTAAATGCAGGTACATGTTGAAATAAATAATAACATATAAAAAGTTAACTCTATGCAACATGAAGACAAATTTTTCCTTTTAGTCAAACTAAATCAATTTGTGTCTCCTTTCTGCCCCTTACTAGTTAAGCAACATTGGAAAAGTCATTTGATAACCTTAAACCATAGCACTAACAATGGTCTAACAAGAAAATGAATCTTTTAGCGTTATTGTGAGAACTAAATTACATAAAACGTGAAAGGTATCTATTATCATGCTTTCCACACTGTGGGAAAAAGAATGATGACACACATATTCTACCCGGCCAGCAAGATACAAGTCTCTGTATCTCTGCCTCCATGGAAGTGCCAATGGCCATACCTTTCCTGTCATAATGGACTGTTCTCATTTACCCAGAAAAAGTCCAGACTCCCTTAAAGTGCTGCTTGTTAGATATTTAGTGACAGTGATGAGAAAGGTAACTAATACAGACTATTGGTTCTAAAAGGCATGGCTATTGCTATGATAAACCAGGCCATGTGGTTTGCAGGCCTTTGGAAGTAATTTATGAGAGGACTGTAGAAGAATGAAGAACTGAAAGCTAAAGAGATCCTAGAATGCTCTAAGCGGTGTTTCGATGGGGATTCTGGGAGAAGTGCGGAAGAATATGATGTTGCTACATGTGTGGACAGTGAAGGCCAGGCTCATCAAGTTCCCAGAGAGGAACAAGGACTCTGAGAAATTGAGCTAGAGGTCATTTACTTTATATTTAGCTAAAACATCTAGATGTATCCTACTCATGTCCTGAAACTTTAGTAAGATTTAATTTGAAAGTAATGACTAAACTCTTTGGAAGAAAAACATTTAAGACAGTGACACATTGATATAATGCTATATTCAGACAATATGGCATAGCTTTACTTAATTCATTTTGGGATGTGTATAATGAGAATTAAAAATTTGAAAAGCAGAGCAGTAACAAATGTGTTTTTTTCAAGGGAAGGAACATGAACAAGGTCAAAATTTAGACATGGCAGAAAGGCAGGTACCCCACAAAGTGACTGTAATTACTAAAGAGATTGGAATCATTCAAGTGACAAACCTACAAGGCCCTGAAAAATTCCTAAATAAATAGAGTCTCCAGACCATCTTGTCGCATAGGGAATTATTTTACAAGGCAGATTTGTGAAAGCATCCAAAGGCTGCTGCAGATGTGATTCACAGAATTCAGGCTGCATATAGAGATGCCAGAACTTGGTGTTGTCCATGTGGTGCTGTGGTTGCAAGCATGTAGAATACAAGGGTGATAGGGGAAAAGAGACTTGCACAGACCATCCAGAAAGCCACTGAAGTCAGTTGATATCTAGCAAGGTCTTCTTCATTTTCTGGAGCTCCTGAGCCATCTTGTGCACAAAGTTGTGAAGGTAAAGGTCTAAGGTACATTGGAGGGGACAAAACTGAGGAATGTTTACCAAGAAAAGCCACAAGTCCTCACTAGAGTAGGCCCAAGAGAGGCCACAGTTGTCACAGGCAACAGGACTTGAATGGTAGGGCTACCCAAACCTGGTGAAGCCTCAATGATGCCATCACCAACCCAGATTCAAGGCAAAGAGTTGCATGGTTTGCTGTTTGTCCTGTTAATTTTTCAATAGTGTTTTGATCTGATGTTACCTCTTTTGTGTCATATTTCTTTTTAGAATAAAAATGTTTTCCTCAGTCCACTGTATATCAGAAGTAGGTAACTTGGCTTTTCATTTTTAAAGCACTATAGGAGTCCACAGGCTCAATTGCTTGAGTTTCATAAACAACTGGACTTTTTTTTTTTTGCGATGTTTTGTTTTTCGAGACAGGGTTTCTCTATGTAGCCTTGGCTATCCTGGACTCACTTTGTAGGCCAGGCTGGCCTCAAACTCACAGAGATCCACCTGCCTCTGCCTCCCAAGTGCCACCATGCCTGACCAGACTGGACTTTTAAACACTTGGAACAGTAAAAATATTGGAGTCTTCAAAGTTGGACTGGATGCATTTTGTCTTACAAGATGGCCACGGTGCAGGGGTGTCAGAGATGTGTCATTGTTTGAATAAAAAGTGTCCTCCATGGCTTGAGTGTTTGGTCTCCCATTTGTTTTGCTGTTTTAGAAGCTTGTGGAGCCTTTAGAAAGTGAAGCCTCACTGGAATAAATGAATTTTTCTGGGAGACAAGCCTTGAGGCTCACAACTGAACCTTGCTTCTGTTCTTTCCTCTCTGTTTTGGTTAGTTGCTGAGATGTGAACAAGCCACCTGATGCCCTCACCGCCATGCAGCCACCTGCGGGCATGCCTTCCCTTAAACCATGAGAAGGAACAAATCCTTCCTCGCGTCGGTTCAGTTGCTTCTTGTTAGTTATTTGGTCACAGTGATGATTAAAGGAATCACTACACCAAGAAATTCGTCACTACTCTCCTAGCATTCCATATGAAATAAGGATTCTTTGATGTGTAGTGAGATATCTCTGCTTCAGTGCTCCAGGTTACAAATAAAGATCCTTGTAGTTTCAGCTTTGTCTTTCTCGAGTAAATACTCCTAAAACAGAAGAAGTTACCCTTAATTGCAGTTACATTCATAATATCCCAACAGGCACTTGTAATGGAGAGTTCTGCAATTTATGACTACTTTCTTTCACGAAATTTTGTATTACCTATTATTGAACTTGATTTTGATAAAGCAGTCTAAAATTTGGAGGGTATATTCATGATGAAGCTCCTTTCTAAGTCCAGGGTTTGATGGACAAAGGAAGCAGCAATAGATAGTGACTAGAGGTTGTAGCTTTAAAACTTAATCATAGGCTACATACAGGATTTCTTTTAATAACTGTCTATGGCTTAATTTTTCATAAATTTAATGTATTTTGTCAGATGCATATATTTTACAGAATATGTTTCAAATTGGTGTTATTAAAATATTGATAATCTTATTTCCTCAAGTCGTATTCCTTTGCTGATTCCTTGACAGTTATTTCAAAAGTATGGTTTAAATTTGTAAGATATGTTATGTTGATTTTTAAATATAAATGATTTGGTGCTGCTATGCTTGCTGCTACTTAACAGTTTTTTCTTAATACGTATTAATTATATGAATTAATTGAATTCACACTGGGATATTTCTATACATATGTACAACAGTTCATTTTTCAAACCGATTCACTCTTTCTGTGCCTTTGCACCAAGTACCCATAATTACTATTTTTCTAGTTAATATTTTTATTTCTTATCATTTCTTTTTAAAAGATGTTTATTATTTTTACTTATGTGTGTGTGTCTTGGGGGATGATGACTAGAGGTTGCTATAGAGGCCGAAGGTGGAGCTGAAATTATAGGCAATTGTGAGCTGCTGGACACGGGTATTGAAAATAAAACTTAAAGCACACATCCTTAGCCTCCTTTTTTATAGGTTTCTTAAAGCTAGGTATAGGTGTTGAATGTGCCAAACCCATAGGAAATGAATTTTTGGCAATGTAAAGGTAGTCTCCATACAGCATATTATTTCCTCTATCTTCACTCTTGTTTTTGATGTAAATAAACACCATGTACACTAGAAACTTGAATTACCATGTTCTCCATAGTCTGATTACACAAATACTTGCCTGACTAATAATAGCAGATATTTAGGTAGTCATTTTCTAATGTGATGACTCCGACATGGTAAGATATAGAGATAAGGTAGGCTGTTATCTCATTGAATTTACATGATAACAAAATGTAATTAGTAATGACTAGGAAATGTTGACAGCAGATCTTTAAAATAGATTCACATATGAATTAAAGTGTTAGATTGGTTGTTTTCTATAATTTGCTTTTCTGATTGACATGTAATAGAACAATAGCATTATATCCATTCTATAAAATACCACACTTTAACCGGTTTTCTTTTCTTTTTTAATATTTATTTATTCTTTTATTTATACTATATTTGGCTTGCATGTGAACCAGCAGGCCAGAAGAGGGAACCAGCTCTCATTATAGATGCTTGTGAGCCACCATGTGGTTACCACAAATTCAACTCAAGACCTTTGGAAGAACAGCCAGTGCTCTTAACCTCTGAGCCATCTCAAGCCCTTGACCAGTTTTCTTAATGTCTTTATGTATTTATAGTCTCAGAGACATAAAAACATTCTATTATTTTCTTCTTTTTATAAGCTAAAGTTAGTATTATAACATGCTGCCTCTAGGTGGGGATCATTTATGAGTATTCTTATATGTTTACAACTTCAATCAATTTTCCATATTTTTAAAATTTTTATTTTTTTGAGGCAGAATTTCTCTGTGTATCCTTGGCTGTCCTGGACTAGCTTTGTAGACTAGGCTAGCCTCAAACTCACAGCGATCTGCCTGTCTCTGCCTCCTGAGTGCTAGGATTAAAGACATGTGCCACTAAGCCCAGCTCAATTTGCCATTTTATATCATGGAACAACATTGTAGGATAAAGTAAAACCTGAGAAGGTCAATACACTGGAATAAATTTACAGTACCATTTCTTTGAATTTATATGCATTCATATTCACTTAGCATTGTTATACATTCTATATATGTGTATATGCATCGGCATATCTCAGTATATTTCAAAATCTTGAATACAAGTAATCAAATAAATGATGTCTACTTAATATGTATAAAAGCAAAGATAATGACTAATCATGGAAATACAAAATTATTTAATCTGTTAAATAATGAAAGTATGAATATTTGATATAAATTATTCTTATATGGATAAAAAATTCAGTACATTGCTTCACTATAACTTGACTAAGGAAAAAACTTGACTGGATTTTCAGTGTGTTTCTTAATTTAATGTTGTTGGCCCATGCATATTGTAACCTTTCCAAGTATTCATTGTAAATAATGAATATGAAAATGGCAAATAATGTCTTAGAACTGTCTTATCTCATAGATATCTTAGATGATCTTGAGTTGCAAAATTATCTTTCTTCAACTGAGTCAACAAATGGCTTTCCCATATTTATGTCCACAAAGTATTTTGAAGTCTATATACATAAATACAAAGCAAAAATAATGCTACTAGCTCCTGTTCAGTAATATCAACTCTTAGTAAATAGAAGAATTATGTATTTACTGACCAGATAAAGCTATACCTTTTTATTCAACAAGCAAAAAAAGCAATAAGAATAAGAGGTGACAAGCAAGACTTTATCTCAACAGGTATGCCATATCGATATTTGAATAAAAATAAGGCTAGCAAACTCTGAAGTTATTAAGCCAAAGAAAAGAATCTTGATGTAGCATAAAGACATAAAATTTTTACTTGTGAGGAGATAATTACAAGGTCTATAGGTATGTCACAGTCAGTAAAGTACCTGCCTGGACTACAAAACAAATGCCAGGGAGAAATAGAGAAACCCTGTCTCAAAATAAAACAGTAACAACAACAAAGAGAAATAAAGATACAGAGTAGCAGACTCTATTTTCAAAAGCAAGACCCAGGGAGATGGATCAGTGCAAAATGTTGTGCAAGCATGAGAACCTGAGTTTGTTACACTAGTATTCATATAAAAGCTCAGAGTGATGCAAACACCTGTACAGCCACAGCTTAGGTAGGTGCAGAAACAGTCAGATCTCCAAGGGGTTCTCACCAGGCAGTCTATCTGAAATGACAAGCCCTATGTTGGATGAGAGATTGTACTGGCTAGTTTTATGTTAATTTGACACAAGCTAGAATCTTTTTATAAGAGGGAACCTCAACTGAGAAAAATACCACATTGGCCTGTGGCAAGTCTCTGGTGCTTTTGTTTTTTTGGTTTTCTGCGAAACAGGGTTTTTCTGTGTACTAGAACTCACTCTGTAGACCAGGCTGGCTTTGAACTGAGAGATCTGCCTTCCTCTTGTTCTTGAGTGCTGAGATTAAAAGTGTATGTTACCACACCTAGCTTGGTGAATCTTCTTGATTGATGATTGATGTGGAAAGGCCTAGCTCACTGTGGGTGGTGCCACCCCTGGGAAGGTGGTCCTGAGTGTTATAAGAAGGCAGGCTGGGGGCTGGGGAGATGGCTCAGAGGTTGGAAGCACTGACTGTTCTTCCAAGGGTCCTGAGTTCAATACCTAGCAAGCACATGGTGGCTCACAACCATCTATAATGAGATCTGGTGCCTTCTTCTGGTATGCAAGTGTACATGCAGGCAGAATACTGTATACACAATACATTTTAAAAAATCTTTTAAAATAAAAGAAGACAGGCTGAATAAGAAATTGAGGAGCAAGCAGTAAGCAGCAGTCCTTTACAACCTGCTCCTGCTTCCAGGTCCCTCCACTGACTTCTTTCCAAGATGGACTGTAATCCATAAGGGGAAACAAACTCTTTCCTCTCCAAGTTGCTTATGGTCATAGTGTTTTATCACAAGAATAAAAATCCTAACTAAGACAAAGATACACTGTCAAAAAAACATAGTGGATAATAGTAGAGGAGGATACTCAGTACCAACCCCTGGCCTCCACAAATGTACATGTGAGTACACATATGCATAAACATGCACATGTATTCATACATCAAATACACATATACATGTATTATAGACAAAAATGAGTTAAAAAATAGAGACCCATCTATTTGCTGTCTTCAAGAAACACATCTCACCATCAAAGAGTACTATAGATAAAAGGCACCATTTTATGTAAAAAGGTGGAAATAGTACTCAAGATGGCATCACTACTCTAATATCTAAGAAAACAGACTTCAAACAAACTCATCAGAAGACAGAAGGAAGATCACATCTTACAGATTAATGGAACAATATGCCAAAAAAGACAGTACAGTTCTAAATATGAATGTGATGTGCACCTAATTTTATAAAGCAAATAGTACTAGATATAGAGTCACATGCTAACCCAACACAGTAATAGTAGGTAACTTTAACATCGCATTTTTATCAATAAGTCCATCACACCCACAAAAATTAGAATATTAGAGTTAATTGACATCATTGATCAAATGGACTTAGCAGGCATCTGTACAGAATTCCATCCAAATGTCATGTGCATATGTGAATATCTTAAAATGAACCATTTTATCATATATAAAATGTTATAAATATAAGTAAAAATATACTATATGCTAATAAAACATTTAAAATAACATTAATAGTGATAGAGGAAGATACCTGACATTGATCTCTGGTCTACACACACATGCATATGCGTGCATACCTACTTGCACACACTCACACAAACATGTACAGATAGCATGCACTTAAACACATGAAAAGACTACAGTTATTTAATAAATTTCTTTATATGACTATTGAAAGATGTGACACAACAATTCTTTCAATATAACATGTGCCCTGTTATTTTTGTGTTTGTGAATAAATATTTTAACTAGTATTTTTTAAATTTGAACATCTATGTTTATTGTGGTTTATTTACAATCTCTAAGACAAGGAAAGAACATGGATAGCCACCCACGAATGAATGGATAAGGCAAAATTCTCTCTTAAGTGACAGATATATAATAGATAGATAGATGATAGATAGATAGATAACAGACTGATGATTTAACTGGTAATTTTAAGCAGTAACATGCCACGGAATGACACAAAGATGCCTTGTCCTTGGAGTTAGTTCCTGCCCCTGTGGGTAACATATTGTTTTTTGTTGATGAACATCTTTTCCCTCTTGATCCATAGTGACATTGTGCTTAAAAATCAATTAGACTTCATCTAATTTTAAAGCTGTTAATCAAAACACATCATTAAGGAAATTACTAATCAAACCACAAACTAGAAGAAATATTTTCAAAAACATGTAATTGAATCAAAACTGGAATGCACAGTATGTAAATAAGTCCTTAAACTCGATTACAAAAGGCCCAAATTAAAATGTGTAAAGTATTTGCACAGACATTTCACAAAAGAACACATACAAATGACCAATATGCTTTTGAAACTACTTACAAAAATTCATCAAAGAAATAATGATCAAAGCTACAGTAACAGATGATTACAATTTGCCAGAATGGCTCACATTAAATGCAACCACATAAAATGTCCGTGATGACTTACAGCAACCAAAACTCTGTATCTTGGTAGGAATATAAAGTGGCACAGCCACTTTTGGAAATATCTTGACAATTTTCTTACAAAATGAAATATATGTTTTTTCTATTACTTTGTAGTTTCATGGGATAAGTGAATTTGCTGAAACTTACAGAATGTAGCACCCAACATATTTATCTTTCAAATCATAGGAAAGGTTTGACTGATATAATCCAAAGGAAAATGAAGTAAAACTCTGTTTGAATAGGTAATGTCACATGCAGTTGCTTGTAAGAAAGACTGATCGTATGGGTGAATCTGTACTCTTGATTCCTTTAAACTTGGGTGTAAATGTCAGAGAATAAGAAGTCAAACAAATTCAAAGCACAAGAGATCCAGTACAAGAGATTCTTGAGTGCTAATTGGAGGGCCTCGAGTATTAATGGGGACACATGATAAGTAATATGAGTGGTCTTTAGGAGACCAGCTCTTGGTTTACAGGGACTAAGAAATCGGGTGTGTTATGCAAAGAAATTCAGCTTATACCATGAACAGACCAGTAAATTCTCCTCCAAAATTTCTAGGTGAAAATTTGGTCAATTTGGTTCCTTGCTTTAAGCTTGTTATTAATTTGAGTAAAGAATCAAGATACGTGATGCTGAACTTCTGACTTACAGGTATGATGTAGTAAATGCGTGCTCCTTATAACCTCTGAGCTGGTATTATTTGTAGAGAGCAAAAGAAATCTAATAACCTGCAAAAGGAAAAAAAAAAACAAAGCAATTTTGCACTGTAGTTATGCATGCTGGAATGTTTGAAAATAGTACACTGATATTTGAAACTTTCAAATTCATCAACACAATTTGAATTGGATGTATAAAAGAAAAATAGATGCATATTTAATAAAGCACAGATATTAAAATGCTAATTTCTGGACTAAGTGATGATTATATGGCTTTTCCCTGCAATTAGTTCTATTTTCAGTTATTTAAAAACATTCACAGTAAAATGCAGGAAACAATGAAATGCAAAGTTCTAGACTTTGCGAGGTTAAAGCTATCTTTTATGTCTTTTCATTGTATTTAGGCTTCCAAAAGATAACTTACAGAAGAAATGGTAACCAAATAAACACTAATTTTTTTCATCATAGCTTCCTTTGTTACTTTGGTGGGATTGCATGACTCATCTAATGGAGAGAGAGAGAGAGAGAGAGAGAGAGAGAGAGAGAGAGAGAGAGAGAGAGAAAGAGAGGGATATGGGGGAAGAATGGGGCAGGTGAGATGGCTCACCAGTTAAGAACCCTAGGTGTTCTTCTGGAGGTCCTGAGTTCAATTCCTAGCCACCACACAGTGGCTCATGATCATATGTGAAAGGATCTGATGTCCTCTTCTGGCATGTACATGCACATGCAGAAGAGTACTCCTACATTAAAAAAAATTAAAAAGTATGTTCCATACCTCCTCTTCCCTACTTCAGTTTTGTTATCTGTTATCAAAGAAAAAAAAGCAGCCTTTTTTTTTCCGTGAAAGAGGTCAAAGAAATAGGAGAATCCCAGAGGCTGAATGTTCATAGGACTGAATTTTCCTGAGCCAAGTGATAGCCATCCGAAATGCTCCAGAAACCAGTCAAGAATTGTGAATAGGTGTTATTCACAATAGCCAACCTGGTCTACAAAAGTGAGTCCAGGACAGCCAAGGCTAAACAGAGAAACCTTATCTTGAAAAAACAAAAACAAACAAACAAACAAAAAGCAAAGTAGAGATGCCTACCACTAGCTCCTTTCACAAAGAAACCAAGCACCAACACAACTACAGATTGATGTGAAGAACTATGGGGCTACATTTAATATCATCAGGAAAGCTTTTGAGACTCAGAGACTGAAAAGAACATAAAAATACACACAATATCCCAGGAGCACCATGATGCCACAGCTAGGGAGAATGTGTGTCTCCTTTTTGAAAGCAGTAAAGGTGGAATACAGAGTCCTAGCAAACCATATTAGTATAAATCCTGCTGATTGTAGTTATTGTAAAGTTTTACAATCATTACAGGTCTGCAGACCCTTAGATAAGTAACCTAGTTATTTGCATGGCAGTCCTCCTTCGGAAAAGGATATTGCACCATCTCCAGTGAATTCCCCAAGTGGCTGGAACCTGGAGCCATCTTGAGATGTTATCTATTGCCAGAGTTTGCAACAGGTAGAAGGAAACGTTGAATCCTCCAATCTCTGCGACATCATTGACATTCCAAAGTGTTGACTCAGTATAGGTAGGTGCCTTGCAAAACCAGCTCAGCTTGGAAGAATGACTGTAACCTAAGCTAGCTGGAGGCCTTGCACTAGCGGGTATAATTATTTTCACGTGGAGGGAAACAAACGCAATCACAAGGTATAATCAGTGTATAAGGGTATTTGTCTCCCTCCCCCCATCCCCTGCCCCCAGTGAAGGGCATGTCAACTCATACCAGTCTCAGGAGTCAAAATACTCTTCCTGACTCTGCCATTCTCAGGCTCATGTTACCAACAAGGAAAATGAGGAAGCACCATGACTCTTACTGCTGCTAGCCCTTCCATGGCATGGGAAGGTCTTGCATAACCTTATGGCCCTGGATGTCATTCTGTCTGGAGAGCATGTTAGAGCTAAAGAAATGGGGAAGGGGGAGGAGAAAATTCCTTATCTGTTCTCAGACACACAAAACCAAAGAGGGCCAACAGGACCTTTCTGGTGTCATATAATACCCACAATGGTGCACCACTGGCAGTGAGGAGCACCACAGTCCCCCTCATCTACGGTGTTTATTGTGCTATTCTACACCCACACCTATACCTGGTCTATGAACTGTCATTATGATTGTATGTGAGCAGCACAGGCTTGCTGTTTCAATTCATACAATGATACTCTATAATGCTACATATCAACTCAACATATCAAGTACTTCAGTTTCTTTGTCACTTTTAGGAGCTGCCACTGTGAGAGGTCCTCATTAGTAGCAGAGTTGGTATAAACAGTTCTTGAGGGTCTTCTAACTCCACTATATGAATACCCACATCACTGCTATTTATCTGAAATTCCAGAATTCCCTCTCTTGCTTAGTCCATAGAGATAATAGGCTCCTCAAATTCTGCCACAATATTCACTATGAACAAAGTCATTTACCACAGGCAAAAAGAATAGGGAGGCTATGTATGATGTCTAGCTGGAAGCAAACAGCATTGGATGACACAATGAGAGCCCAAGAGACATCTTAAATTGAAGCCTATTACTAACAACTCTACTCCAAACACTTAAGTAGTAATGACCCCTGCACCACTCTTGTCCCTCTTATGGCTCAGGGATTGTTGAGAAAGAGGGGTTGGAAAGATTGAAGTGCTGGAGGTCATGGATGAAATTAAGGAAAGGGTATCTTCTGGCCACAACAGGGCAGTTGCATATATAAAGTCACAGTGGCTGTGACAGCGTACACAAGACATGGGCAAGCTCAACCAGAGAAAATCGCAGTTTGGAGGTTGTAGATGGACGCGAGTTCTCATTCCTAGCTGAAGACCTGTGGCAAGTGATAACTGCTGAAAGGAGAGCTGGCTTTTACTAAAGCAGTGACCACTGTGAGGTTAGCCAGATCCCAGAGGCTGGCCACACACATGTGAGGACTTCAATAACAGAGATTGGACTCAATGAGTATTTTTTTTAAATTTTTTATTAATTTATTCTTGTTACATCTCAATGGTTATCCCATCCCTTGTGTCCTCCCATTCTTCCCTCCTTCCCCTTTTCCCCTTATTCCCCTCCCCTATGACTGTTTCTGAGGGGGATTACCTCCCCCTGTATATGCTCATAGGGTATCAAGTCTCTTCTCGGTAACCTGCTGTCCTTCCTCTGAGTGCCACCAGGTCTCCCCCTCCAGGGCACATGGTCAAATGTGAGGCACCAGAGTACGAGAGAAAGTCATATCACACTCTCCACTCAAGTGTGGAGAATGTGCTGACCATTGGCTAGATCTGGGTAGGGGTTTAAAGTTTACCACCTGTATTGTCCTTGGCTGGTGCCTTAGTTTGAGCTGGACCCCTGGGCCCAAATCTGCCTATCATAATGTTCTACTTGTAGGTTTCTAGGACCCTCTGGATCCTTCTACTTTGCCATTCTCCCATGCTTCTCTCATCTAGAGTCCCAATAGGATGTCTTCCCCTCTGTCCCAGTTTCCTGGTAAGTGAAGGCTTTCGTGGGACATGCCCCTTGGGCTAGTATGCAGATATAAATGAGTATATACCATTTGAGTCTTTCTGCTTCTGGGTTAACTCACTCACAATGAGTATTTTTTAAGAAAATGTAACTTTGGATGGGTATGGAGGTAAGGGTTAAATCTGGAGTGTGTTGAAGGGGGGTGTGGAATATAATAAAACACACTGTATGAGATTCTGAAAGATTTAATATAATATTCTTAAAATGTTAGTGGAAAAACCCTATTTGTTGAAATATAGCAGAAAAATGTTTAATTGTGGAAAAGATTTGATTCTCTATGTACGTGATGCTTATAGGGATGCAAATAGCCATAATAATAAAAGATCTTCACAATACAGTATTATAGCTAAGCTGTAAAAGCTACAAGATAAAGAAAAGCCTCTAAAATATAAAAGAGAAATCAACAAACCACATTTAATGGAATTCCACTAGACCATTCTAGGTACTTATAAGGAAATGCCTGCAGGCCCACACTCATTGTAGCAACATTCATTACAGCTAAGATATGGAATCAGTTTAGGCTACCAATAGTAGATGAATGAGTAAACAGAATGTGGAGTTCAAATTATAACTAGTATGTATTATCCAGTATTATTTGGCCATAGAGAAGAATGAAATCCTGCCATTTGCAACAACACACCTGGCAGTGGAAGATGTTAAGTGTAAAAAAAAAAAAATCAGACATAGTAAAGAAAGCATTACATGTTGTCTCATATTCAGAAAGTTAAAAAATCAACTTGAAACTAAGATAATGCTTTTTAGAGACTGAGAAGGGTATACAGAGGACGGTGGAAAAATGGAAGATTCGAAAAGTTCATGCTACATGTGTGAATAAACATTAACACACTGTATCCTATCACAATGTACAATTAATATATGCTAATACATTTTTGAAAAGAATTATGTACAGTGTGAGTTTAATCCCACATTCAGTTTATCATGTCAGTCTATTAGTTTAGTAATGCTAGTAAAAGACAAGAAACAGATTTTGTCATTCACGGCATGCAGAAAACAGAGTTTCTGGTTGTATTTCTCCCTCCTTTTCTCTTGTTATAAATTGATAAAAAAAAAAAGTGCGTCCAAACTCCCAACGTGATGTTAACAATAAAGAGGTGAGCTCTTGGAGAGGTAAAGTAGCTAATAGTGTTTAGGTTGTCATGACAAAAATGAGTAACCTTGTAAGAAGGAACAGGATACAATTTGCCTTGCTCTCAACCCTGACACCTTCTTCTTCTTAGGAAGAGATGCAATATTAGGATATGGGATGATGACTATCTGTAAACCAGGAAGAAGGCCTCCATCAGACATTTTGTTTTTCTGCTACTTAGACCTTGGACCTTTCAGAATGCAGAAACAAATGTTGACATTTGCTAATTCTGTGGCATTCTGTTACAGCAATCCAAACTGACAGAATCACTCTCCAGTTCCCAAGAAGGCATTATAGACAGATAGATGTGCATTCTAAGTGTTTTTTATCACACATGAAGGATCTTGAACACATAGAAATGCACCATGCTACATGCGTGGAGGTCAGAGCATAACATGGGAATGGGTTCTCTCTTTCTATTTGTGTGGGTACTGGGGATCCAGCTCAGGGAGACAGGCTTGAAGACCCACTGACCATCTCGAGAGCCCAACACCAGCCTTTCAAAGGAACTATGGGCAAACCTGCTTAGTATTTGTCCTTGAGGAAGATACTGTCTTTATTATGGCCAACTCAAGTATCTTCCTTCTGTTCCACAAGGAGGCATTGTATCTTTCTAAAGCTGTTTGCTATACAAACATCCTCAAAAAAGATTGTCCATGACAAAAGTCTTCATTGTTTCTGTTTGAAAGACGTTCATGATGCAAGAAACTCAGGTGGGAATTGTGACAGATCTTCCACTGAAAACTTGATGTTTGTTGCCTTTTCTCTGAGCCAGCAATTTTATATGTTCTCAGAGAATCCGTGAAGCTAACTTGATTCATGCAATAGCATTATGGCCCTAGAAACTAACTTTTCATGTGTTTGGCTTTCTAGACAACTTTCTGACTGTAAACAGTGCAACGTACATTTTTGTATGATGTTTCTAGAAAAGTATTATTTAATTTGCCCTAAATAGTTCCAGGTCCCTGGACTATCTAATCTCAGGTTCTTGGTAACTGAAGCAGTGTCCTGTATGGGTTCCATCTCGTGAAGTCAGCCTTAAATAAAATCAGAGATAGGTTGTTACTCCCACAAGTTTGTGTTATCATTGCACTGTATATCAAGGGTTTGTAGCTGGATTGGTGTTTACATTTATCCTTTGGTAGTATGCAGAGTACCTTCCTGTACCAAAGACACTAACATGCAGGGGTAAAGCCTCTTTATAGGCACCAGCATGGCGTCTCCATGTTCAATGAGTTGTGTGGTGTTGTTTTCAACAATGGGGCCTTGCTGTCAGTTTGTGGAGAGCAATTTATAGTCTTGGCAACAGCATCAGTTGTTTGGGGATTCCCTTTGGCCAAACGCTCAATTAGAGTAAACTAATCCTGGTACTGGAAGCTTCATTTGATGAGAAGAGCTGTCCAGGTGGAGGTCTGTTTCCTGAATTATTTGGTTATTTTAGGTAAATCTCCTTCATAGTGTGTATATATTTTAGGAGGCTTCTATTGTGCTTGGTTTCCATATTAACCCTCAAATTACCTGAATTTTAGTTGTCTCTTTCATTTCCCTCTCTCCCTACTTTATCTTTGTCCTCCCATCATCCATAATTATCTATTCCTCTTTCCTGAGGGAAGCTATATGCACCTCCACACACAATACCTTACTCTATGCCTAATCTCTGTGGTTCTACTGTTTTGTAGTTTAGTTAACATTGACTTAATAGCTGATATCCACATATAAGATTTTACATATTATATTTGTCTTCCTGGGTCTGGGTTACCTCACTCAGGATAATTTTTTCTAGTTCTAATCATTTACCTAATAATTTCATTTTTTAATATGTGAGTATTACTCCATTGTGTAAATGTAGCACACTTTATCCATTCTTCTGTTAAGGGACATCTAGGTTGTAGCCAATTTCTGGCTGTTGTGAAAAGAACAGCAATGAACATGCTGAGCAAGTTCTCTGTGGTAGGATGAAGCATCCTTTGAGTACATGCAGTATTGTTCAATCTTGAGGTAGCTCAAGTCCCATATTCCTGAGGAACTGCCACACTGATTTCCATAGTGAATGTTCAAGTTTTCACTCCCACCAGCAATGTATGAGTGTTCCTCTTATTCCATGTCTCCACCAGCATTTGATGCCATTTGTTTTATTTACCATAGCCCTTCTGATAGGTGTAAGATGAAATCTCAAAGTAGCTTTGGTTTGTATTTCCTTGATGGCTAAGGATGTTAAAACTTTGTTTCTCAGCCATTTGAGATTGCTCTTTTGAGAATTCTGTTTGGGTCTGTACCCCATTTTTTGTAAATTTCATTGTTTGTTTTCTTGATGTCTACTTTTTTTTCCTACTTTTTTTTTGTTGTTGTTGTTTTTGAGTTGTTGACATATTTTGGATATTAGTCAGTAAGACTCTTTTTCCACTATGTAGGCTGCTTTTTTGTCCAAATGATAGGGGCAGAGAGTGAGAAAGTGATTCACTAGAGATGAGGGCAGATAGGAAAGGAAGGTCACAATAGGTATTGTGCTATGCAGCTGGAGTATCCTATTTGCTGGAAAGGAGGAAGAGATAAAGATAAGAAGTTGGCTTATCTGTTTCCCTGGCAGGAGTGGCCTGAGAGATCCCAGGGAGTGCCTGCTGGAGCTAGGGCCTGAGGTAATATAATGACTGGGAAAGGAAGTTAGGAGGGGTTAGAGCTCTGTGAGCCACTGGAGATGGGGGTGGTGCAGGGGAGGGAGGCTGCAGCAGGTTTTCTGCTGCTGAGATGTCCTTGAGGCTGGGGGCTAGATTTTGAAGAGGGAAGGAAGAAGTTAACCCTTTTTTGTCTTCTAGATTGATTTTTTCCCAAGAAAATTTCTGTTCCTTTCTATCTGAAACATCTTCTCCCTTGGCACTGCGAAAGATTCATTTTTAATTGCTGGTTTAACCAATTTGATTCTGATATGAATTGGTACTGTTTTTCATGTTTCTTTTTTGTCTTTTTTTTTTCAAGACAGGGTTTCTCTGTGTAGCCTTGGCTGTCCTGGACTCAATTTATAGACCAGGATGGCCTTAAACTCACAGTGATCCACTTGCTTCTGTCTCCTCGCAAGCTGGGATTACAGATGTGTGCCACCATGCCAGGCTTCATGTTTCTTATGTCTGGGATTTATTGAAAATTTGGAGTTTGTGACTTACAGTTTTTACTAAATTGAACCATTTGTTTGTTTGTTTGTTGTTTTTCAAGACAGGGCTTCTCTGTGTAGCCCTGGCTGTCTGTCCTGGACTCTCTTTGTAGATCAGGCTGGCCTCAAACTCACATTGATCCACCTGCCTATGCTTCCTGAGTGATGGAATTACAGGCGTGCACCACCATGCGTGGCTAAATTGGAGAATTTTTAGGCCATACTTTTTTCAAATATTTTTCTACATTATTTTCACTTTTTCCTGAATTGTAGGTTTATCCAGTCACATGAAGAGTTCCAAGCATTAACTGATGCACTAGTTTTCAAATGTTTTATTCTGAAATATAGATTCACATGAAGTTGTAAAGTTAACAGAGCTTACCAGTAGCTTTCTTTTTAGGTAACTATAGTACAATATCAAAACAAATAGTTAAAATCATATCATGGGCAATTACATCATATATGTGGAATCATCAGTGATATCAAGATGCAGACCTGACATTTATTTTATAATACTTCCTTATAGTCACACCCTATAAAATTTTACAAATAACAATAATTTATTATGACTATTATTAGTTATTATTTGCTATAAATAGGCACCACTATTAACCATCTATGATTATTGAGTTTTGTTCTTTCTAGTTGGTTCTTTCCTTGAATGAAAGCAATTTCCTCATCTGCATGCAAAGAGATACAATAGATCTTTTAGGTTCTTTATCTAGACATTTCTCTTTTCAGTACTATTTCCTGTTATTTTACTTTGGACTCTGACACTCTTCTTCAAATGCACACAATGCTTGAAGGTTGGGCTCACTGTAATACTCTTCAGTATTTCTTCAGGATCATTTTTCTCTCTTGCCCTATGCCAAATCTATAGATAAAAAGCTCATCTTTTAAATGCCCATCATTTATATTGGAAGAGTAAATATGGTCGCTGCTCTTCCACATTGGCCACTAGCTAAGCTATAGAAGCACAGTGGGTTCACACTTTCTGGTCCCTTCCGGTACCATGTTGGGCCAAAGCTTCTCTAGATCATTCTATCCTAAGTCTGGTTTTAATCTTGTCTGACTTCATTTCATGTTGTTGAGATTTTATTGGTATAACTTCTGCCATAGATAAAGGTAATTATCTCCAAGGAGATGACACAGTCTTCAGGTTCTTATAATCTTTCTGCCCTCACATCCATGCTATTCCCTGAGTCTTGAGGTATAGGGGTTATGCTGTAGATTTGTCAGTTGCTGATGGGCACTCATGGTCATTTATTCTCAGCATGTAGACCACTTGTGCATTTCTATAATGGTCAATGTCTGATTTTAAAAAGAAGCTTTTTGATGAGGGTTGAGAGCTACACTTATATGTGGGTATAAAGATAAGTATTTACAAAATCGAGATTATACTGCTTTAGGAATGAGGCATTATTAGCCTCTCATTTAGGGTTTGACCATACCAGTCACAGGTAACTGAAATAGGTTTACAGCATTAGCCATGAATTTCCTTCTATTGAGTAGGCCCTGACTCTAATTAAATGGCTGTTGGATATCCCTAAGATAAATGTCACTATTGAACTCTTGGGCCTAACTTGCCATGTTGGTCATTTCTGTGGTTCACAGTCTTACATCTGGGTAGGACTATTGATTGTTTTTCTTCCTCAAAAGCTTGCATAGGACCTGTGAATACTATGAGAGCTAGTCCTTATGGAGAAGGCTTCCAGATCATTTCTAGCTCAGTTCTTTCAAGTCCTGTGTTTGAAGTGTGTGGAATCTACAGCAATAGTGTCTAACCTTCAACTTCTGGGAGGAAGCCAAGATTAATTGCATTAGGCTATATTGTTTTGGGAGTATCATGCATTCCTCTGAGCACAAGCTTGGCTGCCACTGGTTTGTTTGTTTTTTTTTTCCTACTTGTGTAAGTGCTTATTTAATTGTGAGACAAAGTCATAATATACAGGCCAAGCTGGAGTAGATATTACTATGCAGTTCAGACTGTCCTTTAACCCATAACTGTCTTTAATTATCCTCTTAAATGCAAAATAATTCATGTGTACCATCATGTCTGCCTTCAGTTTTTAGATTGTGAAGTATTAATAAATTATTCTTGACATTATTGAATTATTTCCCATAGGTCTTTTAGAAACGCTCTTAGTTTTCATTTTCCCTCCCAACCACACTCCTTCCACCATCATATCATCATTCCAATAATTTGTATGGTGTTTCAGAGATGTTTATACTTTATTTTCAACTTGACCATCTACCAAAAATGGGCAGGCTTACGAGGGTTTTTTTTTTTTTTTTTTTTCAGAAAAGTTACTCTTTACTTCCAAAATAGCATGAGGACACATATATTCAATCCAAGAATTTGGAAGGTGGAGAAAAGAAGATTAGAAGATCAAAGATACTCTAAATTTGGGTCTAGATAGTTGGGTCCATGCTTAAGAGGACTTGAGGCTCTCGCAGAGGATCCAGGTTAGAAATTAGCAACAACCATTCGAAACTCCAGAACCAGGGGATCTGTTGCCTTCTTCTAGATTTCCATGGACATCAGGCAAACATGTGAAACAAATACATACAAGCAAACAAAGCATTCATAACATAATCTAAAATAAACAAATCTTTAAAATTTAAAGTTAACCTTGCTACATTAAAGGTTTTTAAATTTTTTGGTGGATTTTTAAAATTTATTATAATTTATTCATATTATATCCCCTTGCTTGTATCTTCCCATTCCCACCCTCCCTCTCTCTTCTGCCCTATTCCCCTCCCCTAGACCTCTGACAGAAGGCGACCTCCTCTCTCACCATATGACCACAGCCTATCAGGTCTCATCTGAATAGCCTGCTTCCCCTTCCTCTGTGTGCCCACAGGGCCTCCACACCAAAGGGAAATGATCAAATCAAGGGCACCAGAGTTCATGTCAGAGGCAGTACCCCCTCCCCTGACTACCATGGAGAATGAACTGTCCATACAGGAGGTCTAGGTTCACTGCATGCATTGCCCTTGGTGCAACAGTTTGGGCCAGGCTCCCTGGGTCCAGATCTGCCTGCTTTGATGGTCTCCTTGTGAGGTTCCTGAACCCTCTGGGTCCTTCCATCCCCACTCTTCCATGCCACTCTCAGTGCTCCATCCAGAGTCCAGCTGTGAGTCCCTGCATTTGTCCTGTTTCCCCACTGGGTGGAGTCTATGTTGGGCTAATATCCACTTATAATTGAGTATATACCATGCCTGTCTTTCTGGGTCTGGGTTACTTCACTCAGGATGATAATTTCTAGTTCCATCCATTTACCTGCAAATTTCAAGATTTACTTGTTTTTAATAGCTGAGTAGTATTTGTACCATAGTTTCTTTATCCATTGTTCAGTTGAGGGACATCTAGGTTGTTTCCAGATTCTGGCTATTACGAATAAAGCTGCTACGAACATAGTTGGGCATATTGTCATTGTATGGTAGAGTATCTTTTGGGTATATGTCCAGGAGTGATATAGTTGGGTCTTGAGGTAGCACTGTTTTCAATTTTCTGAGAAAGTGCCAGATTGACTTCCAAAGTGGTTGTACAAGTTTGCATCCCACCATCAATGGAGGAGTGTTCCCTTTTCTCCATATTCTCGCCAGCATGTGCTTTCACTTAAGTTTTTGATCTTAGCCATTCTGATGGGTATAAGATGGTATCTCAGAGTCATTTTGATTTGCATTTCACTGATAACTAAGGACATAGGGCATTTCTTTAGATGTTTCTCAGCCATTGGATGTTCCTCTGTTGAGAATTCTCTGTTTAGTTCTGTACCCCATTTATTAATTGAATAATTTGGTTTGCTGATGTTTAATTTCTTGAGTTCTTTATATATTTTGAATATTAGATCTTTGTCAGATGTAGGATTGGTGAAGATCTTTTCCCAGTCTGTAGGCTGTTGTTTTGTTCTGTTGACAGTGCCCTTTGCCTTACAGAAGCTTTTCAGTTTCATGAAGTCTCATTTTTAATTGTTGATCTTAGAGCCTGAGCAATTGGTATTCTGTTCAGGAAGTTGTCTCCTGTGACAATGAGAAGGCTCTTTCCCACTTTTTCCTCTAACATAAAATAAATAAATCTTAAAAAATAAAGTTATACTTGCTACATTAATGACTACATGAGATTCTGTATAATTATTCCCCAAACAAATAACACATTATGCCAACAACTCTAAAATAGCATATCTCAAATATTTTTCTTTGTTTAGTTCAAAACCAGTGAAAACATAAAGACATTTAAAATGATCTTTCTACACCAATTTTTCTAGTTATCAAATTTACCCTCACAAAGTGGGAGATGGGGTGGGGGAAGGATAAAAGGACCTAGAGGTGACAAGAGCTCCACAAGAAAGCCAATAGTGCCAACCAACCAGTGGGGCCTGAGGAGACTGAAGCACCAACCAAAGCCCATGCATGGTCTTGACCTATGTCATCTATTCATAGGTGGCAGATGGGTAGCTCAGGCTTAATGAGGGTCCTCTAGTAAGGGAAGCAGGAGCTGTCTCTGACATAGACTCTGCTGCCTGCTTTTTTATCACTTCCTCCTGGTGGGGCTGCCTGGCCAGACGGGAAGACCTCCTGGTGGGGCTGCCTGGCCAGACAGGAAGAAGACCAACTCAGTCCTGTTGCAACTTGATGAGCTGTGGCAGTTGGGTAGTAGACCTCCCCTTTTCTGTGGGAGTAGGGAGGGGGAGGGCGGGCCTGGGAAGAGAGAAGGTAAAGGGCTATGAGTGGGATGTAAACTGAATAAATAAATTACTTAATAAAACATAAAAAATCAAAATTTACCACCATATATCTACTTTCCACCTGTTATCCATTTCAAGAGATCAAAAGATCCTTGATGACTGGTTGTCTCAAGGTTATTTTTGTGGGTTTATCAAATTCATTTTTTGAGCAAATATATTTTCTCTGCATCTTTGTGAAGAAAAAAAAAGAAAAATATTCTCTGCATAAAGCCTATAAAATCTGTTGAACTTTTGGGATTTGTTTCTCAATGAAATATATTCAATGAAACATTGATGACAGAAGAAAATAATAGTTAAGTAACAGTTATCACACACATACTGGATCTAGCATTTGGTACATTTTTCTTTTCTTTCTTTCTTTGTTTTTTGTTTTCTTTTTGGGTTTTTGTTTGTTTGTTTGTTTGTTTTTGTTTTCCGAGACAGGTGTAGCCTTGGCTGTTCTGGATTCACTTTGTAGAGCAGGCTGGCCTCAAATTCACAGATTCATCTGCCTTTGCCTCCTAAATGCCACCACTGTCCTGTACATTTGGCATATTTTATTCATAATTTTTAAAGGTAAATTATAAAACTCTTAGAAGTCCTATCTTCTGAAATTGATAAACTAGCTGTGAGTACCTTACAGTATTGAGATGACCCCTAAACTGGTTCTTGAATGGTTTAGAGCAATGACATTCACCCAAAGATGACAGTATGCTTCATTATTGTATTTTTCCCATAGAATGACAAGCATTCACTAAAGTACTATGGCTGTACATTTCTACATAGACTGGAAAGTATTTATGAACAAAATTGCAATGAAGAGCTCAGAAAACCACTGCAATGATGCTTTGTGAGAAATCATAAGAACACATTGTTTATTATTTCATATTGTTTATGAATATGGCATTTCTGATGTTAATAAGAATTTTTGAATAATTAGCTGATCTTCTACAAATACTAAATGCATGTCAGATTCTAAAGTAATTTACTATTTCCACCCACATTGTTGTCTTATTATAAAATAGAAATACTTACTACCAAGCAAAATTCAGGAAATTAATATTGTGATTCTTAATGAATGTATCTTGCAAAATATATCCATCAAGTAAAAATGTATTTGCACAGGAAAATTATCTAATAGATTCATAATTTGACATAAATTCTTCCTTAACATTTTATTGAAAAGTTTTATTGTTTTAAAGTGTTTCTTTGCCTTATAATTAAACACACAACATTTTTAAGAGCACAAATCATCTCAAGATGAATTTGGAAAAATCACATGTTATACTGGCTAAATGAATGAGAGAAAATTTGTCATTAGTGAGATTTGATGTTAAATTATTTTTATTGAAGGGAAGCTATTGTATCCAGCTAGCACTTATGAATATGTAATTTAAACTCTAATTTAGTTTTGTCAGTTAAAAATGCTGCATCTTTTAAGTTCATTCAGTCCAACCTTTTCTTCTCGTTACATGTTGCCTGATAGTAATGTGGACTACTTTGTTCATATATTTTCTCAGTCAAATGAAGTTTTGAAAATGGCAGTCTTTATATTTCCTACAATTTAAAGCTGAGTATAAAATTTCATTCACCTTATATTAGTGCTCTTTCACAACCTATAGGTGGGGTTGCATTCTCAAAAAAAAAAACACATTTAAAAAATTTAGCTATATGATGGCATGTGTGTCTGTATGTGGGTATGAGCACATGAAGAGAGCTGCCTGCAGAGTCCAGAGGCATCCAATTTGGATGCCTGGACTTACAGAGGGCAGGAGTTGGAGTTACAGAGGGTTGTGTTTTATGTAGATGCTCAGAACTGAATTCAAGGCCTCTGGACAAGCTGCAATTGTACTTAATCACTAAGAAATCCAGCTCTATAATTGCATCCTTCAATTTGAATGCACAATATTTGCTTCTTCTTTGTGATGTTTGTAGTTTTTGAGGCCTAATATTAGATTCATTACCTCATTGAAGTTACAAAGTGAAATATTTTTTCAAAGATTTTGTTTTTTTATGTATGTGTATGAGTGAGTGTTCGCTTGCATATACTTATGTGTACCACAGGAATACGGTACACACAGAGGCCAGGAGGTAGCATAAGATCTCCTGGAACTGAAGTTACAGACAGCTATGAGCCATTATGTAGATGCTGGGCATTGAACCTAGGTCCTCTACTCTTAATCACTGAACCATCTCTCTATCCCACTAAAATGAAGTATTCCAATTCTATGATTTCTTCTTTTAGTATAAGGAAGGCGTATTACGCCTTGTAGCTTTCTCCCTCGAGGTCACTATGCCAAGTACTTTGTCACAGCAATGGAAAGCTGACTGACATACAGGAAAAAAGCGCTACTACTTTTTGTTTGTTTACAGGATTTCAAGGTAAATTAATCACCATCATCATATAAAGTTGAAAAATAGTGCTTAGGGGTTTAGATACAATCATAAATTTCAAGTGGTCCATCCTGAAATCATACACAGACAAGTAACACTAAATGAACTAAAGATGTTGTATTTATATATTTAGGAGCACACACACATATACATACACACAGATAACAATAACAACTATAAAAACCTCATCTGTATATATTTTACTAAAAATAATTATTTTAGAAAATTATGTGACTTTTCTCAGGAAGCCATTAACAAATCTCTATTCATCCTACATAAGGTACTAACAACAGACCAAAGGTATAAGCTGAGTGAACCAGGAGTTACTTGAAGGAGTATAGGAAGGAGCTGCTAACAGGAACAGGGATGACTCAAAGGCAGCTACATCATAAAAAAAGACTACTCCACTCATGAAAGCTGCATCCCCAGAAATTCCTGCACTACTTGCAAGCATCTTAACAAAACAGAGAATTTCTTTCTCTTCTGCAATTGTTGGTGCCTATATAACTTTGGGAACCACCTTGTGAATCTTGTAAGTTTCAGGATGTTCTTGACACTTGTAAATTTTGTTTAATTTCTGAATCTTGTATCTTTTTTACTTTTAGTGAAGAGGCTTCTTCCAGAATGGAATGTTTCAACTAAGGGGATGAGCTAGAGCTCTGCAATGTAAATATACAAAATAGTGGCTTTAATTCCAGGACCTAGGAAGCAAAAGTAGTGGATCTTGATCAATTTGATGTCATACTAGTCTAAATGCAAAACTCTAGGCAAGTCAAGGCCACATACTGAGGCAACATCTCCAAAAATAGATTTTCATGACATTCTTATACATATATGTAATTGTACTTTGCTCATATTTGTCATCATCAAATGTCTCCATCATTTCAATTTCTGTCTAACTGATATTTCCATTATGTAGTCACCTTTCTGTGTTCATGTTATTTGTATAAATAAATATGTATGTATCAGTGGTTATGGAAATGGCTCAGTTGGTATATGTCTTGTAATACTGGGATTAGAACCTGAGTCTGATCTTGAATACCCATGTAAATGTATCCCTATTATATACATATGGGTACATGAAAAATGAGAAGACAAAATAATTGTTGAATATAGTTTAAGTGGCAGATATTTTAAATATTTCTTATCCTAGAAACAAACAGAAATGCTTGTAATGAAATCTACTAATAGGAATACTTTCTTAGACAGTAAAATCCCTGACCAACCCTAATATACTAGGGTTATAACATTATTAGGCAGAAAGTCAGAAAGAGAGAGAGAGAGAGAGAGAGAGAGAGAGAGAGAGAGAGAGAGAGAGAGAGAGAGACTTATTTCATCAAGAACATTGTATTTTAAAGTGTTCAGGAAGTGTCTGAAAAAGTTAAATGTAAAAGTGTCTCACTGTTCTGGACAACTTGCTGTATCTTACAGTAGAAGATTTTAGTAGCACCCACTTAAATATGACACTGGCCAGGCTCAGTTTGAAAGGATCATTGCTGATCTAACCAGAAGAGTATGAATGTGCATAAATATTTTGCAAGATGCAGAAGGCAGCATGAGTTACATGGACTCAGCAAACTACTCAGGTCAATTTAACCAAGTGTATCCTGAGGAGGCTATAGACATTGAAGCTCCCTTGCAAAAAAGGTACACTAACCAGTAAGAATTCACTTCTTTGTCATAGAGTTTTAAAACTTTGAGAAGCTTATTCACTAACCTCAGCAAACAGAGGTGTTATTATTCTAAACCATTATGTCTTATATCCTTATCTTTGGCAGAAACATGTGTAATCTCCTAAGTACCAAGAACAAATGTAACTTCAGTACGTGAGACTCCATGTGGACCTGGATTAATTCTCATCAAAATAAACTACACAGAGTTCATAGATTCCAGTCTTAGTCTCACTCCCCCTCCATTTTAATTTTTACTTGAGTCTGTTCAGAAGCAGCAGTAAAAACACTTGGCTTTTATGATTTAGAATAATAATGAAGGAGTTTGTGTCTTGACTAGATAGTGAAACAGAAGACATCAAGCAGATAGCATCCTCCCTCCAGGAATCATCAAAAAAAGCCTTTTTAGGGCTGAAGAGGTGGTTCAGAGATTAAGAGCACTGGCTACTCTTCCAAAGGTCCTGAGTTCAATTCCCAGCAACCACATGGTGGGTCACAGCCACCTATAATAAGATCTTCTGGCATGCAGGTGTACATGCAGGCAAAACATTGTATACATAATAAATAAATATATCTTTTAGAAAAATAAAGGCTTTTAAAATGGCATAAGTTCTATCACCACACTACCTTACACCTACATGATTTCCTCAGAAATGGTGTATAAAAAGATAGCATCCAGGTGTGGTGGCACACACCTTTAATCCCAGCACTCGGGAGGCAGAGGCAGGCAGATCACTATGAGTTTGAGGCCAGCCTGGTCTGCAAAGTGAGTCCAGGACAGCAAAGATAACACAGAGAGACCCTGTCTCAAAAAACTAAATAGAAAAAAAAAAAGATAGCACCTGTCTGAAGTTTTGGTCGGAACCAAGGAAGATAATAACGCTTCTAGTGAGACCCATTACTTCTCCCAAGGCTTATATTTCTAATCTGATGGGTATCTACCTCCTACATCCTTGGTGATGGTTCTTTCTAATACACTGTAATACATAAATAAATGAACAGAACATAAATAGCGGTTACAGCTACATTCCTTGAGCAGTGCTTGACCTTTACAATCTTTTCATTTAATACTGTGTTATATATACTATAAGTAAATATAACGTAATGCTCATCATCTGTTTTTACATCTGGGCTTGTATATTTGCATGCATTAAATACATAATTTTCCTTCTTTTTTCCTGGCTTGGAGTATTTCTGTTAAAAGATAATGGTCATCATTTTTTCTTCATAAGGCATTTGCTGGCTTTGTTCAGATCATTTTGTATCATCTCTCAGTATATTTCCCAGGCTGATCTCAAACTCTTGAGTTCAAGTGATCTTTTCATCCTTGTCTCCCAGAGTCGTTGGTATTCCAGATGTGCACCAGTGAGGCAGGCTTTGGTGGGGGGTTCTAAATCTCGGCAATATTGATACTTTTTGCCTCAATAACAGTTTTGTATGTGGGGTTTCCTGTCCTGTGCTTCTAAGAATACTTAATAAAATTTGTGGTCTGTGCAAGTTATTTGTGACAACCAGAAATATCTCTAGACAATGACAAATGTTCCTTTTGCGAAAAACATAACCACGGTTAAGAATCTGTGCTCTAGGGAGGTGGAGGGATGGCTAAGCAGTTACAAGTTTACTCCTCATTCAGAGGATCTGAGTTTGGTTCCCAGCTCCTGCCCTGGTTACTAACAACCTCCTGCCACTCCAGCTCCAGGGGACCCCACATCCTCTTCTAGCACCAAGGCAACCTACACTACACATGCGCACACTACACGCTTCACACTTTAAAGAAAGAACCACTGCTATCTAGATGCCCGTAGAATATTCTCTTGTTTTTTAATAGTTCAATAAATCTTCAAGAATATGACATAGCATTTTTTCAAAATTTGCTGATACTTTCAGCTATATAATATTCTTTTATTTTTATTTTTGGCGGGGGGGGGGGGAAGGTTTCGAGACAGTGTAGCAGAGCCCTGGCTGTCCTGGACTCTCTTTGTAGACTAGGCTGCCTCTGCCTCCCAAGTGCTGGGATTAAAGGCGTGCACCACCACTGCGCGGCTTTATGTAATATTCTTTAATGATAAAGCTCATAACCTTTTTCATTTCTATTAAGTTTTCTTGAATTATAGCTTTTAAGATTTCTTTATTTCCTGTTATTTAGTTTCTTAATCCCTTAATTCCTAGTTTCACAGAATCTGCATTTTAGCTCCTCTTTGAATTCTTTAGTTTTTATTACATTAAATACACTTAAGCAAGGTTCAGTGGCACACGGCTGTAATCCCAGCGCTCTGGGAGGCAAAGGCAGGCAGATCTCTGTGAGTTCAAAGCCAGCCTGGTCTACAAAGAGAGCCCAGGACAGCCAAGGCTACACAGAGAAAACCTTCTCAAAACAAAACAAAACAAACAAAAAAACCTTTACTTGCTTTCTTCTTTAATGTTTTTCCTCATCTTATCTCCTATGTCTTGTCTCTCAAAGTATCATCTATTTTTTTATTTAATACTGTTTGTCTTCTAGTTTGATTATATACTCTGAAAGATTTCCTATTATTTTATTTTATTCTTCCAGATTTGGTCTCAGAGTTTTCTACTTTTTATTTTTAGTAGATTGTTTTCTGTGTTTTATATCACTTTCCCAGTGTCATTTTGTTTATTAAAAAGATTGTAATGTTTTTTATTTGTTCTCTGACCTGAAATTTATATTCCCTTCATTTTAATGGGCTCATTTTATAATTAATTTATATTTTTATTTATTTTTCATGCAATGTATTTGATCATATTCTTTCCCACATCCTCCCCACCTCTCTACTTTTGCAGTGATTTTATGTAAAGGTATTGAGGATAATTTTTCTGTGAAATTTTGTCTGAAAATTTATGGCATACATGTTTCATGGATTCTTTTCTTTTTTTTAAGATTTATTTATTTATTATCCATAGAATATTCTGCCCACATGTATGCCATCATACTAGAAGAGGGCACCAGATCTCATTATAGATGGTTGTGAGCTACCATGTGGTTGCTGGGAACTGAACTCAGGACCTTTGGAAGAAAAGACAGTGCTCTTAACCTCTGGGCCATCTCTCCAGCCCTCATGGATTATTTTCTAATTTCCCAGCTCTCATCTTCTCTTTGGGGATTTTGTTTTTGTAGAGTTCAAAATTATATTAGCTTTCTTTCTGAGGTCTTGTGGTACTTCACTCCTTAGTCGCCTTTTATCTGGGACTTATCTTTTCTCTATTTTATCCAGTTATATTTTGCTTCCATTCCTTCCAGTTTCTCTTTGATTTGAGGCCAATGTCAGAAGAAATTCTTAGTAATGCAGTGTCAAGAATTCACAGGAACTTAACTACTCTACTAATTTAGACCACACCACAGACTTTTGCACTCATTTGCTGGTGGATTGGGAAATCATGCCTTTCAGTGGTTGTTCTCAGTTTTTCTCACTGTGCTTTTCCATAAGTGCCCATGAGTCATTTTCGTATTTTCCTGTTTCACATCTTTCAGATGTCCCAAAGCTTAATTCTGTTTTCCTGTATACTGACAGTGATTCCATTCAAGCCTTAGAAGCGTTGCTAGCATTTTGGTGTTCTTGGAATTATCTCATCACCTACTTGACTTGTAGATATTATCTATGAGTTTGTAGTTTTTCTTGAGTTATCCGTTATGGTAGTATTTAGACATATCCAAAAGAATATCTACCACTGCACTCCTTCCAGTATATTCTCAGGGGGGTTTGTGATTTTTTCATTAAATTATCATGACTCTGTCTTCATTATTTTACTAACAAAGTTCCTCTCTTTTGTCTTCTCAAATCTAAGATCTCTGGATGCCACTTCCATTCTCCTACTAGCAGCAAACCTAGACTGCTTTCTCTAATGTATATACACATTGCCTTTAAACTCCATTGGCTTTTTCTTATCATTTCTCCTTTGTTTAGAATACTATTTAAGAAGATTCTTTATTAACCAAACACGAGGTGCTTCATCTTATCCTTCCTTACATATTTAATCCTATTTTATGGATCTTACAGTGGAATGAAAGAAAACTACTATTTATTACATATTTATTATGCATGAGCTAATGTACATGATCTCTCCCATAATCCAAGTGAAGTACTAAGAGTTCCACTTTGCACATGAAACTGAAGCTGGTATAATTTAAATACTGCTCAATTTTCATAACTAGTAATTGGCAGTGGCAAAATTTATATAGTTACTTATAAATTTATTCTGGTTCATTCATACATTTTAAACAGCCACTATACCATTTAGTACAATTACTTATTAGGTTGTATTACATATTACATGTATTAGGTATTGTTATATTCCTATCATTACATGTTTTACTCAAGATAGCTTTGCTGCTTGAACTCCTTATTTTCAGGGCTTTTGTAATGAAAGGATGTTGAAGTTTCCCACATCTATCTGTTGAGATCATGCCATGGTTTCTATTCTTGAGTCTGTTTATTTGCCATACTATACTTTTTTGACTAGCATATATTGAACTATACTTGAATACCAATTTGATTGTCATATATGATCTTCCTAACACATTCTTGAATTCAGTTTGCAAGTATGTATGGAGAATTTGTATGTCTGTGTTCGTCAGAGAAATTAGTTTATTTTTTTGTTGTTGTTGTCATTTTCTAATTTTCATATTATAGTAATACTAGCTATATAGAATGAGTTTTGTAGCCTTCATTTCTTCTTTGTGTTTTCTTTCTTTCTTTCTTTCCTTTTTTGTAGTATATTTGTGGAACATTGGGGTTAGCTCTACTTATTTGGCAATCCTTGCTGGCATTTTTTTTAAGATTTGGCTTATTGAATCTTTCATCTTAAAAACTTCAGCCTTTCTGACTTTTCCTGGGTGCCCAAGATGTCAAAGTGAGGATGTGGTGGGTACTCTGGGGTGAAATTCTGGATTTCCCTAGGTCTTTCAGTAGTAGCTGTGATTAGCTGTGCTGACAATACAGGAGTCAAAATTTTGTATATCATCTCTGTGAAGGGAATCAAAGGATGGCTGAACAGGCTTCCTGCAGCTGGTGTGTGTGGGAACCAGGCCTGACTGGGCTGCCTGCCTGTCTTGCTGTTGCATGTCCAGTTTTTAGCAGTTTCCGTGTCTGTGCTTATGTTGGTTAGCTAGTCGTGGTTACCACTCTGAGAATGCAACCCTCCCTTCCTTGGGACTTTCACTCGTGTGTTCAATCACCTCTTAAGGGATTTCACCTGTGAGTGGCATTTCTTCTTTGCTGCCTATAAAAAGGCTCTTTGGACACTGAACAAAGGCTATCACTCTCTTAGGACGAAGGACCCGCTGTTTTATTGTGTGTTAAATCTGCAGTCCCTCGCCCTTGACTTGGTACTGCGGTGGCACAGGCACCATAAGTGGAGGTCTCACCGAGATTGGCAAAGAAGGGAGGAAGCTGACGGATCGCCCAGGGAAGCTGGCCAGCGCCTCACAAAGGTAGGAAACGGGCATATTGGAAATGGGTGCCACAAGTTCTTCCACAGTTCTGGTGGATCTAGTGAGATTGTTAGAGGATCAAGGCACCGGGATTAAGCATAAGACTGTTGAAGATTTTATAAAAAACAATAGAATTGAGTAGCCCTTGGTTTATGATATCAGAAGAGCTAAATATCCAAGATTGGGATCAGGTGAAGTCTGACCTCCAGAGGATTTCACAAAAGGAAGGATCCAACAGTGTTCCTATTGCTACCTTTTTATTATGACGTCTCATTAGGGATGTGGTTAGAAACAAAGAAAATAAGAAAGCAGCTAGGAAGTATGGAACTTGCCCTGAATGAAGTGCAGGAGGAGAAATCTGTAAAATATTTGGTTCCTTCTGAGACTGCCTCTGATATATCTTCTTCTAATTCTGAGGAGGAAGAGGCAACTTTAACCTCTGAAATCTGGGCCCCCAAGAAGAAGTTGAGGGAGTGTAAGATCAAAGAAAAGGAAACTAGAGGAGAGCGGCCCCTGGCGTATAACCCAGATTATCAAAGTCAATTATCTTTGGCAGAGCCTTTTGCTCCCTCTCAGAGAGTAATCTTTCCAGTAGTTGAAGTGCCTCACCCAACTAACCTAGGGCAAACGCAGAGACAGCATGAAGCCCTCCAGTTTAAAGAAGCCCTTAGGCCTTATAAATATAAAAGTGTGAATGACTATCTGAAAATTTGCTGAAGTATAGATACTATTCACATAATGGGGCAAGTAATAGCTTCTGTTGTCCAGGGACGGTCACCTTCTGGGGGAGTCCAGCAGAAAACATGTTTCAGATGTGGCCAGACAGGACACTTCAAGAGAGAATGTGTTCAAAGGGAGACTGGACAAGCTCGAGACAGAGTTGATCATACCAAGCCAGGCTTATGTCCATGTTGCCAATGAGGGTATCATTGAGGAAATGAGGGCCATTCTAGGACAGATAGACAAGGGAGGCCACTGCAGGGAAACGGGCCTCAGGGTCTGCTCCAAGCCCCGTCAAGACAGCTGTGCGGAGCCTTGCAGACACCTGCCCTTCAAGTGATTCAACCTGTGCATTTTATCCCACAACCTCTCCTTTTTTTTCTTTTTTGGTTACTAATGACTCCCTTGGGAGGGAGACTTTAAACTGTTCCCTGCAGGTTTGCCATTTACGAAGTTGCTGGAGTGATGTCTGTGGTGGCACGGACACCTGGAATGGTTCTCTTTCCTGTGGCGCATGATGGCGG
Organism: Acomys russatus; assembly: GCF_903995435.1. Lineage (NCBI taxonomy): Eukaryota > Metazoa > Chordata > Mammalia > Rodentia > Muridae > Acomys > Acomys russatus. The sequence goes on along the minus strand of NC_067169.1, from coordinate 58,835,601 downwards.
GAAAGGCCTGGTGATCTATCGTGAAAGGAGAGATTTCGGAATTACTGCCGCTGTTATTATCGCCATTGCTGTGACAGCTCCTGCTGCTCCCGCTGCAGGCATTGCCATTTCCCAGTCTGTTACTACTGCACACACGATGGATAAACTCTCAGATGAGGTGGCCAGTGCATTGCTTACTCAGAATTCCCTAAATTCTATGATACAATTGGCTAGCCAAAATCTTAATCAACGAACAGCTTTATTACAGGAGACTGGAGTTCCACCCATTACGGGGGGAATGCCTTTATAAAGGGCCTACAGATGTTGGGAAGTTTGCTAAAAAGCTGAAGCGATGCTATCGTGCTAGGCATCCTGCTATGTGGCTTAGGAGGTTTTCTGTTCTGCAGCCTTTGCCACATGAGAAAGCAACGGGCATTTCAACAGTTCCATACCAAACAGGTCCTCATGCCTTTGGCAGGGGATAACCCCACTGCCCAGACTTGGCTGAGCCTTGATAAATGAGTTCCCAATGATGGGTAAGACCATGGAGGTACCTATCGACCTAAGACAGGAGGGTTTTGACACACAAAGCCTTTCCAATGACGGGTAAGATAGGAAACTAATGTCCTGGCTCATTTGTATTTTATATAAAGGGGGGACCTTGGGGAACCAGGCCCGACTGGGCTGCCTGCCTGTCTTGCTGTTGCATGTCCTGTTTTTAGCAGCTTCTGTGTCTGTGCTTATGTTGGTTAGCTAGTTATGGTTACTGCTCTGAGAAATGCACCCCTCACTTCCTTGGGACTTTCCCTTGTGTGCACAATTACCTCTTGAGGGATTTCACCTGTGAGTGGCATTCCTGCTTTGCTTCCTATAAAATGGCTCTTTGGATGCTGAATAAAGGCCAGTTGCTCTCTTAGGACGAAGGACCCGCTGTTTTATTGTGTGTTAAATCCGCAGTCCCTTGCCCTTGAGGGTACCACAGCAGCGCAGGCTCCACAGGTGTGCGTGACATGGTGATGGCCATAGTTAAGAAAGGCATGCCAGAACTAAGAAAAAAAGATCCATTCAACAGTGGTCATTTGTACTAGTTTGCATTCTCACCAGCAATGAAGGAGTGTTCCTCTCTCCCCACATCCTCGCCAGCATGTGGTGTCACTTGAATTTTTGATCTTAGCCATTCTGATGGGTGTAAGATGGAATCTCAGAGTTGTTTTGATTTGCATTTCCCTGATGACTAAGGAGGTTTACCATTTCTTTGGAAATCTATCTGGTGCTATCTCAGAAAACTGGGAATAGGGCTTCCTCAAGACCTAACTAACTATTCCATTTCTTGAAATATACCCAGAAGATGCTCCAGCACACAAGAACATTTGCTCAACCATGTTCATAGCAGCCATATTTCATAATAGCCAGAACCTGGAAACGGCCTAAGTGTCCCTCAGTAGAAGAATGGATAAAGAAACTGTGGTACATTTACACTATGGAATACTATTCAGCTATTAAAAACAAGGAATTCCCGAAATTTGTGGGCAATGGTATATACTCACTTACATCTGGACACTAGCCCAAGGGACTTCTTCACTTACCAGAAAAGTGGGACAGAGGGGAGGACATCCTATTGGGACTCTAGGTGAGAGAAGCATGGGAGAATGGGGAAATAGAAGGATCCAGAGGGTCCTAGAAACCTATAAGAACATTATGATGGACAGATCTGGGCCCAGGGGTCCTGCTCAAACTATGGCACCAGCTAAGGACAATACGTGCAGTAAAGTTCGAACCCCTACCCAGATCTAGACAATGGACAGGACATTCTCCACAGTTGAGTGGAGAGTGGGGACTGACTTTCACACAAACTCTGGTGCCCCATATTTGACCACTTCCCTTGGATGGGGAGGCCTGGTGGCACTCAGAGGAAGGATAGCAGGCTACCAAGAAGAGACTTGATACCCTATGAGCATATATAGGAGAGCATCACCGTTATAGGGCAGGGGAGTAAGGGGGAAATGGGAGGGAGGGAGGAATGGGAGGATACAAGGGATGGGATAACAATTGAGATGTAACATGAAGAAATTAATAAAATATATTTAAAAACGGTGGTCATTTGACAATGAAAGCCATAATGAATAAAAGATGTGGTGTTTCTTTATTTTGAAAATAATGCAAGGGTCATAATAAACAATAAAGGTGAAATTAAAGGTTCCACTATCACAGGTCCAGTTGCAAAGGAGTGTGCAGACTTGTGGCCCAGGATTGCATCCAATGAAGGCAGAACTGCATGATTCTCTCCAGTGTACTTGTAAAATATATTCATTAGAAATCTAAAAAAATAAAAATAAAAACCTCAGCCTTCTCTCTGCCCCTCACCAAATTTCAACTTTGCTGCACAACTTTCCATACATGTTGCTGACTTTCTTATTCCTTTGCTGAGCTGATTACCTTACTTTACTTACCTGCTTGTTTGAATCTTCTTTGAGGTCATTGGTCAAAATTAGGATTTAAAATTCTTTGGCACTGCAACTATTTCAGTATCTTTGCTTATAGTCAGTATTTAATAATGAGCTCTTAGATAAATCACATTGACTTACTTTTTTTGTATTTCCCATATTACCAAAGTGTGATTTTTGCAGTTGTTGACATTAATTCTTCTTGTTTTCCAACTTTATTTATTTATTTATTTTCCTAGGTGTCTTCTTAGTTTATACAGTTTTTTGTTCTTGGCCTCCCCACTGTTTACATGGGGTATAGATAACAACAGTATCAAATCAATGGATTTATAACAAATGTATTAAAACATAAAAATATCAATTAGATAGTTCACATACATGCTCAGTAAACTTAGTAAAGAGTAGAGCTAGGATTTTAATGTAAGAAATTAGTAGTTTAAAATTATTAAGGATGAAGTTATCAATAATTAAGAAGCAAAGAGAACTGGGTAAAGGAAATAAGATAGAAGAAAAGTAATGAGAAGAAAAATGCATGGGAGGAAGGTAGGACAATAACAGAGAAGAATACAATAACAGTAAGTATGGATAAAAAAATCATTAAATCAATAGAACAAGTCACCTCCCCAAAAGAACAGTGTGTGGCTTTCATTCCCTCTCAGAGGTACAATCTTTTACAGCTTATTCTGTGCATGGGATAGAAGTCACTTATTTCTCTGGTTAGAGCAGAATGAACTGTTTACAGTGGGAGCTCAGTCTATGTTTCCTAATGGGTTCAATTCCATTATCCCCTGATTGCTGAGCACAAATGTCTCCAGCTCTCAGAATAGGGGCTTTGACTGGCTCTGGCTATCCCTGTGTCATGGGGTCTGCTTAATTCCCTCTTCGGTACTGAGTTTATCATTGTTCAGGACTTCTGGAGCTCTGGTATAGATAACTTACTTCTGGTTTAACTCTTATTTGTGGTTCACATTCTCCACTGAATATATATTTGTTTGCAGTCTTCCCTACCCCCTAGGTCCTTAAGGTGGTGTTCACTTAATCTACTGAGGATGACAGACTTTCAAGTTGGATATATAAAAGTGAGGGGTCCTCTGATGTTGTTAGCTAAAAGGCTTATTTGTAAACCCTCTCCCAGAATCATTTCCCTCTGTTGAACTGGTTAGTGAGCTAAAGCAAACTTGTATTTGCCTATTGGTTAGCATGCAGGACTTCCATCTAAAAATGTTTTGGCAAAGTGGTCCTGAAGATTTTTTTTTTCTTTGTATGTTTTGCAGTAGTGGTTCACCCTTTCCCCATTGATTTACTCAGTATTTTGTGTTTCAATCCTTTGGTTTCTTTATAAATATAACACCTCAGTATTTCAGGATTTAACCTGTTTATGGTAGTTGTCTATTAACTTTTAAACAACTCATCTCTTCCTAAAATACATGCATGTAATGAATTGTTTCAAAATTTCTGATACAAGGAAAGTGCTGGTATCTCTAATGTACCATCTCACTGTATTAATTTCAACACCCTGTAATTTAACAGCATAAGATAGAACAATTAATTACAAAAGAGATATAGCTGAAAATGTGGCACATACACATTGAACAGACTTGTGTACTGTAGAACCATTTGCAATCTTTTTGGTCATGTGTTAAAGAATTCTGCTAGACTTTTTTGTTTGTTTGTTTGTTTGAGACAGGGTTTCTCTGTATAGCCTTGGCTGTCCTAGACTCAGTCTGTAGACCAGGCTGGCCTCTTACTCACAGAGATCTGCCTGCCTCTGCCTCTGGAGTGTTGAGATTAAAGGCATGTGCCACCACACCCAGCTTAGACTTAAAAAAAAAATAGTGATTGGGTTATGTTACTGTATCAAACTGGGGAAGAACTAACATCTTAGCAGTATTGAATCTTCTATTTTAAAGATGTGGAATCCTACACTATTCAGTAATTTTTCTGCAAAGTTTTCAATTTCCAATGTATAGGCATTTTGTCTTATTGATCTCATACAATTCCACTTTGTTTTTAATTTTATATATCACGTTTTAAAATTTTGTTTTGGATTATTAATTACTAGTACACAAAATAATTGATTTTTATTTATGTTGTGTTTTGATTTTTTGATAAGCTCACTTAAATATATATATTTGGAGAGTCTAAGGGATGTCACTGGCCAAGTTCAAAAGAATTAACCCATTACTGTCATAAGGTTTTTTATTTGTTAGACTAGATTTTAGTAGGGACACTGATGTCACATTAAAGGTGACTCCATTTAAACTATACAAATGCATGTGCACTTGTGTGGCGTGCACACACAGAGAGAGAGAGAGAGGCAGAGAGAGACAGAGACAGAGATACAGAGACAAAGGCTTTTCATAGGTTTCCATACACATTTTTCAAATGCTCTTTAATGTTATTTACACCTCCTCTTTTCTTACTTCATCCTCCATTCTGCTCTCTTTGCTCCTTGGCCCTATTTTATACTTCCTGTTCTATTATTTCCTTTTATTATTTTATACAACTGCACTCTGTCTCTCCTCATTTGAAGCTGTTTCCCATGGCCCCTTAGTAATTTCCTGACTTCTATGAAAACTCTAAATAAGACACAACTATCTGAAGATTCAAGCTAACAAACACAAATGAGAGAAGATGTGCTGTTTATCTTTCTGGAACTCAGTTATCTCATTGAGAATAATTATTTCTAGTTCCACACATTTGCCTGTGAAATTCATTTTTCTTAATAGCCAAATAGCTCACTGTGTAAATATACTACATTTTCATTGTCCATTTGTCAATTGATGGGCATCTAGGATGTTTTGATTTTCTGGCTATTGTGAATAGAGCAGCAATGAACATGGATGAGAAGCTATGTCTAGAGTAATAGTCAGAGTCCTTTGGGAATATACATAAGAGTGGTATAACTGAATAAAGTAGCTGATCTATTTTTAGCTTTCTGAGGAACTTCCACATTGATTTCCATAATGACTGCATCAGTCTCCAAAAGCTGTTGCCCTCAGTTTCCCTTCAGAATTTGATAATAAGACCCTGTTGCTGAAGACAAAAATGTTCAATACAATAGGAACAAATCAAGCTGGTATTCAACTGAAAGACTCATCCTTACTGGCTAGCTTTTATGGTGCTAGAAAGGTGATGTGCATGCTACAAAAAGAAAAAAAGTAATCCTCAATCATATGCAGCTCTGCAACCTGCGAGCTATAATATTTACTTGCCTGGCCAGATATATCCACAGGTACAAGAGTGGCATGAATACTAGAGGAGTAACCAGCCACTTTCTGAATGAATTTAAACCCAGATCCACAAGATGAAATACATACCTGGCAACATTATTACACCAATAACCTATGGTTAGACATGTCATAAGCGCCATGAAAGCATCTATTATTATTCTGCTTAATGGACATAGTATTAAACCTGTGCTTAATGTTTATAATTATAGCCATAGATCAATGCGTCTCTCAACCCTCAACCCTCATCTAAGAAGCTTCTGTTTACTGTAGATGGTGCTTAACAAATATTCTGGGGTTTGTTCATTTGTTTTGTCTTGAACTTATGCCAAGGTATAGTTATCTGGGAAAAGAGAAGTCAATTAAGAAAAATGTATCCCTAAGATTACCTTCAGGCAGGTCTGTCATGCATTTTCTTGATTAATGATTGATGTAGGCATGTCCATCCCATAGCATCAAGTAGTTCTGAGTTGTACAAGAAAGCAGGTTAAGAAGCAATCCAGCAAGCAGCACTCTTCTTCCATTGCTTCTGTTCCCATTCCTAACTCTAGGTTATTGCCTTGAATTCCTACCCTAACTTTCTTCGATGTTGGACTATAATGTGGAACTATAAGATGAAAGAAACCCTTTCCTCCATAAACTGCTTTTGGTTATGATGCTTTATCACAGCAATAGAAACCAAACTAAGTCTATATCATACCCCTCCTCCCAAGGCTTAGGGATCATTGTGGTGGAGGAGCTAAAAGAGTGTAGGAGCCAGAGATGGTAGTGGACTCTAAGGCCCTTCTGGCATATTAAGGCAGCTTCACATATGAATTCACAAATATTCCAACAGCAAGCACAAGACCTGTACAAGCACAAACCAGACCAAATCCCAGCACAGAGTTGGGTATTGTGCACAAAATTCTACCTCTAAACATGGAGTAGTTCTCAAATGTTTATGTGCTTGTAGGAGAGACCATTTGCTGTAAGAATGTATCCTGGTAGGTTGGCCAAGCTCTAGGGCAGCAGTTCTCAACTTGTGGGTCGAGACCCCTTTGGGGTCAAATGACCCTTTCACAGGGGTTACATATCAGATATATTGCAAATCAGATATTTACACTATGGCTCATAACAGTAGAAAGTTATGAAGTAGCAACAAAATTTTATGGTTCGGGGTCACCACAACATCATGAAGAACTGTATTAAAGGTTCACAGCATTAGGAAGGTTGAGAACCACTGCTCTAGTGGAAGACCACAGATCCACAAATATTTGAGTAGCACATGTTGGTCTTGATGGGTTTTATTTTTCTTTCATTTTGTAATAGGTATATATTTGTCCAAATTTATACATTGACTTTATATAGCATATGGTATCAAACACACAAGTAATTGAAAGTTTAATTTTCCATGTTTTATAAGTGCAGTCCATTGTTATGCTACCTTGTGGTTATAGAATTTGTTTCACTTTTATAGTATTTTTGTACTTAGTTGTCTTATAACTTTTCTTTCACAATGGAATAAATTTTCATATTCAAAATACCAGGGGTTGTGACGGCAGGATAGGGATGGGGTCTTTGCTCTGTGTGCATTAAGCACTAGGCTTACTTCTGAGCACTGCTAAAAGCAAAGAAACAAAATTTCACATCTGGCAAGCAAGCAAACAAAAACTTACAAGGGCGCTAGAGAGACAACTAGGCAGTTAAGATCTTGTACAGTATTTGTAGAGAAGAGAGTTCAGTTCCCAGCTCAAATGTGTGAAGCATATCACAAATATTCTGTAATCATGGCTCATACCCCTTCCTCCTCTGTACTCATCGAACACCTGAAAATGTGTACAAACCCCTGCACAGACACAAAAATCACACGTGATTCCAATAAATTTAATTTTAAAAATTCAATAAGGACATAACTTTAATCATTGAGAAGCTAACGAGAGTCCCACTTGACGCGTTTTAAAAGCCACATGAGGTTGTGTGGGCAAAGATGGGAGGTGGAACTGGAAGGAGTCGGGGGATGGGGTTGAATATGATTAAAACACACACGAAACTCTCAAAGAACTAATAAAATTATTTAAATACTTATTTAGTGATTTTATGTGTATTGATGTTTTGCCTATATGTATGTTTGTACATCACATGTGTGTCTGGTGCCTGCAGAGGCCAAAAGAGAGCATTCTGTGCCCTGACAGAATCTGGTAGAATTCTGGGCTAAAACCATCTGGCCCTGAGCTTTCTTTTTGTTGGGAGACTTTTAATTCCTGCTTCTATTTCACTCAGGAGTTAAAGGTCTGCTTAAATTGCTTATATGATCTTGATTTAACTTTGATAATTAGTATGTATTGAGAAATTTCTCTGTTTCTTTTAGATTTTTCCAATTTGGTGGCGTATAGGTTTTTAAAATATGTCTGTTGTTATGTCCCAATTTTCATTTCTAATTTTGTTAATTTGGATCTTCTCTCTCCACCTATTAGTTAATTTAGATAAAAGTTTATCAGTCTTACTCATTTTTCTCAAAGAGCCAAATCTTTATTTCACTGATTCTTTGTGTATTGTTCTCTTTGTTTATGTTTTATTGATTCCAGCCCTTAGTTTATTTCTTGCTGTCTACTCCTTTTGGGTGTGGTTGTTTTCTTTTTGTTTTGATGATTTCAGGTGTGCTGTTAAGTTGCTAATATGAGATCTCTTTCACATTTTTATGTAGGCACTTAAGTGCTAGGAACTTGCCTCTCGTGTTCCATATGTTGGGTTATGTTGTATACTTATTTTCATTGAATTATAAAAGGTATTTAATTTCCTTAATTTTGTCTTGAATCAAGATTCAATAGTTTTGAGGAAAAATATGATTTCCATCATCATGATTCTAGTCCAGTTTAAAGATCTTGGTAAAATAGTACTATGGTTATTTTTTCACCTACCAAACTTTAGTATCTCTTGTGATTGCTAGTATCTGTTTTTTTTATGATTATTGTAATATTCAGACAGGCTCTCCTTATTTAGCCCAGGTTCCTGTGAACTTGCAATTCACCTGCCTTAGCCTCCTAAGTGCTGGGATCATTGGCATGCACAACTACATTCTGCTGTTTTCTCCTTTACGTGTGTGTGTGTGTGTTTTATGAATGTATAGTCCATGTGCATTAGTGTTAGGATACATGTGCCCATGTGTGCCCATGTAGAGGTCAGAGCAGGTCACCGTGTGTCCTCCTTCACTGATTTCCACTTTATTACACTGAGACCACTGAACTGGTAGCTTATCATTTTTGCTATGATGGCTGTCCAGTGAGTTCTCAGGACCCACTTTTCCAGTTCTGAGGTACATGGACCTAGGCTGGACATTTTACATATGTGCTATTATTATAACACAGGTTTTCATGCTTACAGAGCAAACAATTTTAAAAAACTGAGCCATTGAGCCAGCCCTGCTAGCCATCATCTGCCTTACTCTTAAAATCCAGTAGCAGTATTTTCAGAGTATGTGTTTATTATGCTTGATTGTGATCCTTTTCAGTGACTGTCCAAAGCTGCCTTAGAACTACTGGGAATCTGGACTTTGCTTTTGAACTCGCATCCTGTGGAAAACAATTAAGGAAGGCCACAGATTGGCAAAGACACATGTCTGCCAGTTAGTATTTGTAAAACAAATCAATTTAATATTTGTATACTCCTCACATTCCCAGTACTAGATGCATTTGGTTTTTTGTTCCATCATAATAAAGTTAACGCATTACTTATCTCACACTTTCAATACATTGGAGATACAAGCATGGTTCCCTGAGTCCTTCACTCAAAACCCCACAAGGCTGCAGTCAAAGTGCTTCATTCTCATCAAAAACTTGTTGAAACACTTATCCCTCTTTTGCCTTTGAAATTACACCTATTTTCTTCTTTAAGAACTGCAAGCAAGTTCCCATGCTCATGGAAGGCCCCTGTTTCCTTTCAAGGGTATTTACTTGATTTTGTCAAGTTTGCTGAGGATAATCTTCCTTTAATTAACTCAAAATCAACTGATTGGGTCCTTAGCTCTATCTTCAAAATCTCTTGAACTTTACCATATTCTGCTGATTGAAATACATTACAGACTCACTCTACATTCAATGCAAGCAATTATAAAGGTTGTGACACATTACCATTTTCTTTCTAATGTAGCTATCACATTGTCTTTGCCAGTGGCTATTGGACTAACCACAGTTAGATAGTTTATTGTTGAAAGCTGCAATTTCATCATGTGTAATGTGGGGATAAGAAGATTAACTCGTAGTGCTGTTGTTCATAAGAATTAAGTAACACTCATAGGTGCTTATGAGATTCAAATAAGATGCAATATAAAAATCATTTCCCTGATGTTTTGGTTATTAGTAATATTTCCCTAGTGTTAAACTGGGGTGGCCTTGTTCTGTGCTATGCCCTAGTGTTCTTTTATACCTAAACATAATTTACAAATTATTTTTCACATATGGAATTCCATTTACTATACATTTTAATCTATTTTGGACAGAGCAGAAATGTTGGAAAGATCATTTTGATTTTCTCTAAGTTCTACCTTGGTCCTGGACACACGAAAATGGTTCTGTTCCCTAACGTACAGGACATAGTCTATAATTTAAAAGTACTTTTCCAAAGAATGTCTCTCAGTAGTCTATTAAATACATAGTTTAGATACTTGGGGGTTTCTGAACTTTAAAATGTGTTATGTGTCTTCATCAAACAGTCATTGAAATGAAACATGAACTTTAACCAATAGTAAAACTTGAAATGAGAGAATTATTTTGGAAGGAATAAAGTGACAGTAAACAACAACTGCTTAGGAAACATTTAGATTACTATTTCCTGTAGTATAAACTATTCCTTTAATGCACCTAAGATTGTTCATCATTTTAATCATGATTATGCTCTTTTCTTTTAATAACTTTTTTTAAGAGAAATTAGTACACAATTAAATTTACAACCATGGAATCATCAATAAAGACAACATAATGAATGAACATACTCAAATCCCCAAATATTCTTTTTAGGTTATTGTTAAATTTCATTTCATATTTATCTTATCCCTTGTGATTTTTATGTTTATTTTAACTGATACATAAACTTAAAAATATAAATATTAGTGAGTTTTCATGCAACGTTTTATTCATGTGTATGTTGTACAGTATTTAAATCAGGACATTCTTAGCTCTTCTTTGAACAAAAGGGACAATGATTGAGAAGTTACCAGACAAAATTTCAAGCTATATATCGAAACTATAGTAATAAAAAGCACAGCACAGACATAAAAACAGACATGCAGATCAATAGAACAAATCAGAAAACCTAAATTTGAGTACACATAATTATAACCATCTCATATTTGACAAAGATTCCAAAATACGCAGTGGGGAAAAGAAATAGTTTTCAACAAATGATACTGGAAAAACTTGATGCCAATATGTAGCAGAATGAAATTAGGCCTGTATTTATTACCTTGCACAAAAACAAACTCCAAATTGACCAAAGACCTAAATGTGAAACTTGAAACACTGAAACTTCTAGAAGAAAACATGAGCAGTGCCTTATAAGATATAAGTGTAGAAAGGACTTTCTAAGTGGGCCTTCATTTGCTCAGGAATTAAGGTTAACAATAGACAAATGGGACCTCATAAAACTTAATGCTTCTAGGCATCAACAGGAGCCACTGATTAAGTGAAAAAGAAGCCCACAGAATTGGAGAGATTTTTGCCAGTTGTATTTCTGATAGAATATACAAAGAACTGAGAAAAGAAAAGACTCAACTCAAAAATAGGCTATGGATCTGAGCAGAGTTCTCAACAGAAAAAATAAGAATGACTAAGAATTGTTTTTTAGAGTATTCAACATCCTTAGCAATCAAGAGACAGGCAAATTAAAACAGTGTTTAGGTTTCATTACCCAACTCCAAATGGTCAAGATCAAGAAATTACTAACAGCAAATGATGGAGAGGATTCAGGGAAAAAGAACATTTATTCATCATTGATGGGATTGCAAACTGGGGCAGGCACTATGGAAATTAGTGTGGAGAATTCTCAAAAAGTTAAATGTAGATCTACCATATGACTCAACTGCCTCACTTCTATGCATATTCCCAAAGGACTTATCCATCACTGTTTTTCTAACACCACTTCTCTTCTGAGGATCTTATTTGTTCTTACCTGGACTATTACAATAACTTCTTTATGCTTATTGCTCTCAAATCTCTACAGGTTGGAAAAGTATCTTAAATACTTATTAATTCATTTATTTTCCCACTAAATCTTCCTGAGGTATACATAGTTCTGGCTTTGTCATTCCCTTTTGTAAAAGTCTGAAGTCTGAATATAGTGCAACCACCTTAAACTGAAATTCAAAGTATATGGGGGGGATAGCTTTAAGTTACCACTCTAGATTTTCTCCCTTTTTATTCATTTAATTATTTTATTATCTCTGGCTAAAGTGGTACAGGCCATCATCTTGTAGTCTATCATTTTTCAGCCCATACCTCACATTTAGGTACTTCTTTTTATTATTTTAATATTTATTATTAATCATTAAATATACATTCTTAGTTATAATTAATAATTGTACATTATAATTGCATATTACACAATTATTATTATATGACTATTAGCTATTCAAGATGACTCATTGAAACACTTTTTCTTCAAAGCCTAGAGCTAATTTCTTTTCTTCATAGATTATTCTAGATGGAAGGAACAATTTCTTTATATTGTTGTTGTTCTGATGCCTTTTGTAGTTGTCATAAAATATTGAAATCGGGGGATTCCAAGATGGCGCTGACCATTAAGCCAGGTATCTGATCTACTCGGTGGAGACCAAAGACATAGGAGGAGCAACAGATTGCTGGCCTTTGAGAACTGTAGGTGAGTGGGGCCCCAAAGGCCACAGACCAAACAGGGGGCCTACCCCCCTGGGTCAGGCAACATCCCCAAACTCACTCCCCTAAACGCACTCCCCAAACTCTGAGACGAATCCACAGGCAAACTGCAGCCTGTATATAAAGCACAGACTCGCTGTTTAGGGAGGGGTTTTTCCAGAGTCCCCAGCCAGAGCAATGTCAGCGAAGAGGGTGAATCTGCCCTAGGATTCCTCCTTCCGCACCACCCCAAACTGCAGAGGTCACCCGCCCAGGCAGACTGAAAACACAGGCTGCGGGACCCAACAGAGACAGTTATAGTGGGACTGCAGCTCGCTGGCCATCCCGCCTAGGCGGACTGAAAACACAGGCGGCGGGACCCAACAGAGCCAGTTATAGTGGAACTATAGCTCCCTGGCCATCCGAGGCCAAACTTAACACCAATCACAGCGGACTGAGCCTGCAAACAGCGGCAGTGAGAAATCACCTTGAGCTGCTTCCACAGACCCATCGGGAGACGTGGGTCTTGCCCAGAGCTATAGCTGAACTTATTTGCCCTGCGGGAAGACCTGGGTCGGCGGGCTTCCGCCAGAGCTCTGCAACCCTTTTGTCCCACCCAGCCGCATGGCACTGGTCCTACGCTCTGCTCCCTGCTCCCCGCTCCCGCACGTGAGCGCCCAGCTGGAGATCCTGGCCCGAGCAAGGCAGGCACTCTCTCATTATCAGGAGACGAGAAGTGGATGGGTCATGTTTGCAGTGTCTAATTGCTGACCCAGAGTGTGGGGGGGCCCACATACCCTGGCAGGAAGATTTGGGTCCGCGAGCGGCCGCCAGAGCTCTGCAGAGCCAGTCTTACTAACTGCCCAGCCACAAGGCCCTGGCACTGCACTCCCTGCGCCCTGAACGAGAGAGAGACCAGCTGAGCTGGCCCTGCGCTCCCTGTGAGCCCAGCGGGAGATCCTGGCCTGAGCAAGGCAGGCACTCTCACATTATCGGGAGACTAGGCATGGATGGGTCCTGTTTGCAGTGCCTAATTGCTGACCCAGAGTGTGAGGGGGACCCACATACCCCTGCGGAAAGATTTGGGTCCGCGAGCAGCCGCCAGAGCTCTGCAGAGCCAGTCTTACTAACTGCCCAGCCACAAGGCCCTGGGACAGCGCTCCCTGCTCCCTGGATGAGAGTGTCCAATGGAGATCCTGGCCCGAGCAAGGCAAGCACTCTCACTTTATTGGGAGACAAAAAGAGGGTCTTGCTTGCAGTGCCTAATTGCTGACCAAGAGCGACCTTGGTCCCTCTAGGCATATAGTACGGGGAGAGGTTGGACACTGCACAGGGTATAGAGGCAGAGCTAAAAGACAGCTACACCCCCAGAAGATCTGATCTACCTGGGGTCTTGACTACAAATCCACAGGAAGGACAGGCAGCTGAGATCAACCTACTCAGCCAGAACGTTTGTATGCGGACCTTATTCTAGGTCCCAAGACTGCTGATCTGAATTACAGCAGTAAAGCCCAAACAGATATCTACTTTGGCTGGCTCAGCCTGGAACCCAGGGGGCAGACGAAAACCACCAGGAGTGAAACTGGATCACCTACCTGTTCCACAAAAAATACCCCCTGATCCCCACAGGCAAGAGCACCTGACCTATAATCAGTCATCAATTAACCACTCTCAACCAGCGAAGGTCACTACAAAATACCTTCCAACACCAGAGCCATCAAAATGACAAGAGGGCAGGGTAAGAATCCTATCAAAAACCAAAACAGTTTGGCATCTCCGGATTCCAACATTCCCAATGAAAACAACCTAGAGAACCTAACAGCAATGGATAGGCAAGAAAATGACCTCAAGTCCTTAGTAAAGAAGATGATAATGGAAGAAACAAATAAAATCTATAAACAAATGCAGGAGGAGGCAAACAAGAGGGCTGAAGAGTTAAAAGAGTCATATAAAGAGGCACTTGAAGAATTTCAGAAAAATATAAATAACCAGATGATGGAAATCATTAAAACAGTCCAAGACATGAAGACAAAAATGGAAGCTATGATGCAGGAACACACAGAAGAAAAACGTGATCAAGAGTCTGCAAAGAGGAAAGCAAGCATCTCAGAGGTGGCCTTATCTAACAGATTGCAAGAAATGGAAGAACGAATATCAAGACTTGAAGATACAATCGCAGAACTGGAAACAACCATTCAGGGAAATGCTAAATCTGAAAAGTTCCTGACACAGGGATACAGGAGAAACCAGACAGCCGACCCCACAGCCCAGAACACATTTTTAATCAAATAATGGAGGAGAATTTTCCCAATTTGAAGAAAGAGATGCGTATGAGCATACAAGAGGCCTACAGAACACCAAATAGAATAGACCTGAAAAGAAAATCTTCCCGCCGCATAATAATAACAACACAAAATATACAGAACAAGGAAAAAATATTGAAAGCGGCAAGAGAAAAAGGCCGAGTAACATACGAAGGCAAACCTATCAGAATTACTCCTGATTTCTCAGCAGAGACCATGAAAGCCAGAAGGGCCTGGACAGAGGTACTGCAAACCCTAAGAGAACACAGATACCAGGCAAGACTACTATATCCAGCAAAATTATCAATAACCATCGACGGAGAAGACAAGTTATTTCATGACAAAAACAAATTCAAACAGTACCTAGCCACAAATCCAGCTTTACAGAAGCTATTAGAAGGAAAACTCCACCACAACTGGTCAAACTACAACCAAAACTACATAGGAAATATGTAAATATACCATTGCAAAATCACAACCTCACAAAATCTCAACTGTTACAAATACCAAAAATGAAGGGAATTACCAATCACTGGTCATTAATATCTCTCAACATCAATGGTCTCAACTCTCCAATAAAAAGACACAGACTAACGGAATGGATGCATAAACATGACCCAACATTCTTCTGCATTCAAGAAACACACCTCAACCACAAGGACAGACATTGCCTAAGAGTAAAAGGTTGGGGAAAAATATTCCAAGCAAATGGTCACAAGAAGCAAGCTGGGGTAGCCATTCTAATATCTAATAAAATAGACTTTCAACCAAAATTAATCAAACGAGATGAGGATGGTCACTTCGTACTCGTCAAAGGTAAAGTCAACCAAGAAGACATCACAATTTTGAACATCTATGCTCCGAATACAAGGGCTCCCACATTTGTAAAAGAGTTATTAACAAAGCTTGCCCCACTCATTGATACCCACACAATAATAGTGGAAGACTTCAACACCCCTCTTTCACTCAAGGATAGGTCTTTGAAACAAAAAATAAGCCGAGAAATAACCTCATTAACCAATGTCATGAATCAAATGGATCTAACAGATATCTACAGAACTTTCCACCCAAATGCAAAGGATTATACCTTTTTCTCAGCACCCCATGGAACGTTCTCTAAAATTGATCACATAGTTGGTCATGAAGTAAACCTCAATAGATACAACAAGATTGAAATAATACCTTGTATCTTATCAGATCACCATGGTCTAAGGCTAGACTTCAACAACAACAGAAATAGCAAAAAGCATACTAATACATGGAAACAAAACAACTTTCTACTTAATGACACATGGGTCACGGAAGAAATAAGGGAAGAAATAAAAGACTTCCTGAAATTCAATGAAAATGATGGAACAACATACCCAAATTTGTGGGACACATTGAAAGCAGTGCTAAGAGGAAAATTCATAGCACTAAGTGCCTTCAAAAAGAAAAAGGAATCATCCCACATAAACAACCTAACAACACATCTGGAGGCTCTAGAAAAAAAAGAAGCAGAAACACCCAAGAGGAGTAGACGCCTAGAAATAATCAAACTCAGGGCTGAAATCAATAAATTAGAAACAAAGAGAACAATCCAAAGAATCAACAAAACCAAGAGGTGGTTCTTTGAAAAAATTAACAAGATAGACAAACCGTTAGCCAATCTAACTAAAAGACAGAGAAACACTATCCAAATTAACAAAATCAGAAATGAAAAGGGAGACATAACAACAGACACTGAAGAAATACAAAGAATCATAAGAACCTACTTTAAAGGCATTTATGCCACAAAATTCGAAAATTTAACGGAAATGGACAAATTTCTCAACCGATTCCATTTGCCGAAATTGAACCAAGACCAGATAAACAAATTAAATAGCCCTATTTCACCTATAGAAATAGAAGCAACCATTGATAGTCTCCCAACCAAAAAAAGCCCAGGGCCAGATGGTTTCAGTGCAGAATTCTACCAGACCTTCAAAGAGGAGCTAATACCAATACTATTCAAGCTATTCCAAAAGATAGAAATGGACGGAATATTACCAAATTCCTTCTATGAGGCCACAGTCACATTGATACCTAAACCTCACAAAGATCCAACAAAAAAAGAGAATTTCAGACCAATTTCTCTTATGAACATTGATGCAAAAATACTCAACAAAATTCTCACAAAGCGAATACAACAGCATATCAAAGACATCATTCACCATGACCAGGTAGGCTTCATTCCAGGCATGCAGGGATGGTTTAACATACGGAAATCCATCAATGTAATCCACCATATAAACAAACTGAAAGAGAAAACCACATGATCATCTCTTTAGATGCAGAAAAAACATTTGACAAAATCCAACACCCATTTATGTTCAAAGTTTTGGAGAGATCGGGAATACAAGGCACTTATCTAAACATAATAAAGGCCATATACAGCAAACCAACAGCCAACATTAAATTAAATGGAGAGATACTCAAGGAAATTCCTCTAAAATCGGGAACCAGACAAGGCTGCCCCTTGTCCCCTTATCTCTTCAATATAGTTCTTGAAGTTCTAGCCAGAGCAATAAGACAGCAAAAGGAGATCAAGGGGATCCAAATGGGAAAGGAAGAAGTCAAATTATCCTTATTTGCAGATGATATGATAGTGTATATAAGTGACCCGCAAAATTCCACCAGAGAACTCCTACAGCTGATAAACACCTTCAGCAAATTGGCAGGATACAAAACAAACTCAAAAAAGTCAGTAGCTTTTCTGTATACAAATGACAAACAGGCAGAGGAAGAAATTAGGAAAACTATTCCCTTCACGATAGCCACAAACAATATAAAATATCTAGGAGTAACTCTAACCAAGCAAGTGAAGGACTTATTTGAAAAAAACTTCAAACCTCTGAAGAAAGAGATTGAAGATGACATGAGAAGATGGAGGGATTTACCTTTTTCATGGATCGGGAGAATCAACATAGTAAAAATGGCCATCTTACCAAAAGCAATTTACAGATTCAACGCAATCCCTATCAAAATACCTACAAAATACTTTGAAGATATTGAAAGATCAATTCTAAAATTCATATGGAGAAATAAAAAACCCAGAATAGCAAAAACAATACTATACAACAAAAGATCCTCTGGAGGAATCTCCATACCTGATCTCAAGCTGTATTACAGAGCAACAGTAATTAAAACAGCATGGTACTGGAAAGCAATAGACTGGTGGATCAATGGAATCGAATCAAAGACCCAGAGATGAATCCACACACATTTGCTCACTTGATTTTTGACAAAGAAGCCAAATCTATTCAATGGAAAAAGGATAGCATCTTCAACAAATGGTGCTGGTCTAACTGGATGTCTACATGTAGAAAAATGCAATTAGACCCTTATTTGTCACCATGCACAAAACTCAAGTCCAAGTGGATTAAAGACCTCAACTTAAAACCAGAGACATTAATTCAGTTAGAGGAAATAGTGGGGAAGAGCCTGGGACACATAGGCACAGGAAACAACTTCCTGAACAGTACACCAACAGCCCAGGCCTTAATGTCGACAATTAATAAATGGGACCTCATGAGGCTGAGAAGCTTCTGTAAGGCAGGAGACACTGTCAAGAGAACAAAGCAACAGCCTACAGAATGGGAAAAAATCTTCACCAACCCTTCATCTGACAAAGGGCTAATATCCAAAATATATAAAGAACTCAAGAAATTAAACACCACAAAACCAAACAACCCAGTTGCGAAATGGGGCTTGGAACTTAACAGAGAATTCTCAACAGAGGAATATCAAATGGCCGAGAAACACTTAAAGAAATGCTCGTCCTCGTTAGTCATCAGAGAAATGCAAATCAAAACGACACTGAGATTCCATCTTACACCCATCAGAATGGCTAAGATCAAAAACTCAAATGACACCACATGTTGGCGAGGATGTGGAGAGAGAGGAACACTCCTTCATTGCTGGTGGGAATGCAAACTAGTACAACCACTTTGGAAAGCTATCTGGCGCTTTCTCAGAAAAATGGGAATAGGGCTTCCTCAAGACCCAGCTATCCCACTCCTTGGAATATACCCAGAAAATGCCCTACCACACAACAGGGACATATGCTCAACCATGTTAATAGCTGCTGTATACGTAATAGCCAGAACATGGAAACAGCCTAAGTGTCCCTCAGTAGAAGAATGGACTAAGAAACTGTGGTATATTTACACGATGGAATACTACTCAGCTATTAAAAACGAGGAATTCCCGAAATTTGTGAACAAATGGATTGATCTAGAAATTATCATAATGAGTGAGTACACCCAGAAGCAAAAAGAGACAAACGGTATATACTCACTTATATCAAAACACTAGTCCAAGGGATACATACCATGAAAATCTTTACTTACCAAGAAAGTGGGTCAGAGGAGAGGATATCCGATTGAGACTTTAGGCAAGAGTAGCATGGAAGAAAGAGGAAATTGTAGGACCCACAGGGTCCTGGAAACCTACAAGAAGAACTTTATGACAGGCAGATCTGGATCCTGGGGTCCTCCTCAAACTAAGGCACCAGCGAAGGAGAATATAGGCAGTAAGCTTCGAACCCCTACCAAGACCTAGCCGACGAACATGATACTCTCCACCGTTGAGTGGAGAGTGAGATCTGACTCTCACAGGAACTCTGGTGCCCCTTTTCTGACCATGTCCCCCAGATGGAGAGACCTGGTGGCGCTCAGAGGAAGGATAGCTAGTTACCAAGAAGAGACTTGATATTCTGAGAGCATGTATAGGGGGAGGAGGTCTCCCTAGGTCACGGACATAGGGGAGGGGAGAAGGGGAGAAATGGGAGGGAGGGAAGAATGGGAGGAAACAGGGGAAGGGCTAACAATTGAGATGTAATATGAATAAATTAATTTAAAAATGTAAAAAAAAATAATAAAATATTGAAATAAGTTTTCTTAGTTACCTTACTTCTGGACTATGTACAACTAATGTAGTCCAGGGACATATTTAGTTTAATATTTACTTAATCTCACCCATAAGGATTAAAATCCTGTAATTTAGTGCTATGGTCTCAATATTCCCACATATGAAAATAAAGCTTAAAAAAATAACATTAGCTTATAATTGGGCTGAGCATTTTGCAGAATTATTTATACAGATTAGAATGAAAATGAAAAAGTACTCTAAATTTCCCTGAATGTGTTGTGTGAGATTTTTTTTTAACAGCTATTTATATGTAGAGAGGAAAGGACTACTCCTTTAATATTTTAAATGAAAGCCTAGTAGAAGGAAAACAAAAACAAAAACAAAAAACAAATACATCCTGGACCACAACCAAGGTTTTTTCTTTTTCTTTTTCTTTTCTTCTTAGTGTATTAACCTTTGAGATTAACTACTCAGTGTGACTTCTATCATTAATTTGATTTTCAGAAATATACAAAAGAAGAATTATGCCTTACATCGAGAAGGGGTAAATAGGTATGTGTTTAAGTAATTCATTTCTGCAACTTTAAAATATATATCTTTGAAATCTCTTAGATACTTTTAGTTTCTGAAGTTATAATTTCAAAACTTCTAGAACATTACTAAAGTTTTTATGATGCTGCCACAGAAATTTCCAGCTGCCTTCTCCTTTTTTTTTCCCTTTACTATCCTTAGAAAATTAAGGACAGATAGGAATCATGCATGAACATATTTCAGTGTATTTGTGAAGGTCTGAGGACGAGGAATGCCAAATTTTGTGAATAACTCAACTCTGAATGTCAGTTATGCATTCAGAGTGGTGAGTGTATTGGGTTCACTATGACTTTTAGTGGAATACATATAATATTCCATGATTTTTCAAATGACAATTTACATCTAAGATGTAATAAGACATTGGAAGAACTATCTTGATGGCTTATATTTTCACCTTTAACAAAGTGCCTATAATTCAGCGAGGTTCCAGAAGTTATTATAAATCTTGATTATGTTTTTGCAATAATTAAGTTATTGCCAATAAAGAATTTTCTTTCATAGTTGTAAACCATAACAGAAAAGGAACAGAATGCATTCTTGCTTAGCCCTTCCTTTACTGAATTCCATTTCACACAGCCCAAATTAAATTATTGCTAAAGCAAGCAAAAACCACTCCTGGCACCCTCTACTTCATCTTTACTTACTGAAATAAAACATGTTGAGAAAAGATTTTCCTCAACATAAAAATACTCAATAAAATTGTAATGAAATAATGCACATAAATTAGCTGTCTTAGCTTGTCATTCTAAATTGCTGTTGATATTATTTTTATTGTGTCTGTAAAACTAATCAACGTTTTTACATGTAAAAATATAAAATGTCATGTTATATTTAGAATTCTTTATTTAAAATTAGTTCAGTATAAATTTAATAAGTAAATACAAATCTTTGTGAGCATACAGTTATCTCACATTTCAAATCAATAAACTTCAAAAAGATTAAAAAATAGTGGTACAATTTAAATGAACTTCATCATGTGAACTGTCAGCCAAATAATTTTGATTAAATATTCTAATCCTTTCTTTTACAGTGACAAACTACTAACTTTTCTGACATGAATTAAAAAATAAAAATTAAAAACAAACAGCAGGAATGTGTCACTGTGACATAAATAGTTTTACTTTAATTGACCAAATCAGAAGTCAGAATATTACACAAATATTGTAAAGGTAAGATATATAGTTTTTGGTTCTCCCATTGTACTCTTCATCAAGATTATTCTACACATTTTTACACATTGGTTTAAGTGACAGATTGTGTCTGAATTTACTCTTTTGTTTAAAATATTTTTGTTGTTTTAAAAACCAAATTTAAATATGCTAACTTTCAATAAAAGATTGAAATTCAGCCGTGCATGGTGGCACACACCTTTAATCCTAGCACTCAAGAGGCAGAGGCAGGTGGATCGCTGTGAGTTCAAAGCCAGCCTGGTCTACAAAGCGAGTCCAAGACAGCCAAGGCTACACAGAGAAACTCTGTCTTGAAAAAAACAAAAAAACAAAAAACATAAAAAGAACAACAACAAAAAAGTTTGAAATATATATGCCACTGTCTAGAGTTCACCAGGCAAAAGATTTTTTAGTAAATTCTGTTTTTAAAAAAAACTATCATTGTAGGCTGTACTAACATATGTTCATAGAACTAAAATAAAAGACACAACAATTTGGCTTTATTTTATCAGACCTAAATATTTTATGTTTATTTTAGAGCATTATCCTTAAAAATGGTTGTAAAACTTTAGAAAAAATATGCAAGACAGGACATGGTAATAATGACACTAGAAACAATGGAATCTGGTAAACAAATGAGTAATAGTTGACTTCACTTTGTTACAATTTGTTACAATATTGTCACACTAAGCCCACAGAAAATGTTAATACCATTAAATCAAGACACACTTCATGTAAATAATCTACATCTCCCTGTTTCATCTTACTAGTTCTACATATTTGCTGGTGACATAGACAAAAATCATCATAATGTAGAAAAACCAGTGGACTAATTCAAAGAAGGAAAAGATTAACAAAGAGATTCAAAATGAGGAAATGACCTGGTTATTTTCAGACAATATAACTGCATATATAAAAATCCAAATATCTACAGGTTACTGCTAAAATTAGTATTAAGTTTAGTGAAATCATACTGAGGCCAGTTACTTTATGCACCCCATCAGGAGATAAGATATTATGAAAGAAATCTGTAGTGGATGTAAACATATTTTTATTTTGATGCCAAGTGTGGGATGCGAAACAGACTTGTGAGAGAACAGGTGATGTGCCCACTAGAAGAGGAACTGCCTCTTGCAGAAGCATGGTCTTTGCCAACTGATAAACATCCTAGTATGGACTCTGGGAAGACATATATATGCCCCCAAACAAGAGGCTTGGCTTTTTTTGCTTCTTGGTTTTGGCATTGCTTCTTTTGTTCGGCTATTCATCACTGTTTTGAGACAGTCTGAAAGAACCACTCTAGAGAAACCTTCGAGGTTCAGGCTGTTGCTCCAGGCTCCAGCTGTTTCTCTGGGTTCTGGCTGCTATGGGTGCAGTCACCTTTGCTGATTTGCTAGTTTGTTGTTTAAGGGGTCTGCTAGATTCCTGGCTGTGAAGAGTGGAATCACTCCAAGGAACTGAGTCTAAACAGGTCTATTTCTTCTGTTCCCATTAACCTCTTTTCTCTCCTATCTAGGGCAGGTGGGTTGAAAAGGAAGTATAAGTGTTGAAAAACCCCAAATAAAGTAGGTTTGAAAAGTTCAAAGCCTGCCTTGAAATCTCAAAGTTCTGCTTGCCTCTGCATCTCAAGTATTGGGATTAAAGGCATGTGCCATCACTCTCCTCTTTTAAGAAAAAGAACAACGGTTTTTAAAATCGTATTCATTTTCATTTAATTGTATATGTGTGTGTGGTAGGTGCACCTGCATATATGTTATATGTCTGTGTGAGAGTAGCACTTGTGTGTGTGTGTGTGTGTGTGTATGTGTGTGTGCGTGTGTGTGTGTGTGCGCGCGTGCGCATTGAGCAGGTGCCCATACAGACCAGCCAAGGGCGTTGGATACCTTGGAGATGTAGTTAGAGGTGGTTGTAAACCAATTTTTGTGGTTACTGGGATTCAAACTTTAGTCTTCATAATTGAGCAACAAGTGCTCTTAATCACCAGTCATTTCTCCATTTCCCCAAGAAACTCCTGATAGCAGTATCCCAAAGAAAA
Source organism: Acomys russatus (assembly GCF_903995435.1). NCBI lineage: Eukaryota > Metazoa > Chordata > Mammalia > Rodentia > Muridae > Acomys > Acomys russatus. The sequence continues at coordinate 58,812,118 of NC_067169.1, read as the reverse complement.
AGATCTAGATATAATTTTTCTTTTATTTTTGAGATAGTAAAATAATTATAACATTTTCCTTTCCCTTTCTTCCCTCCAAGCCCTCTATATACCCCCTAGCTCTCTTTCAAATTATGTTTTCCATTCATTTTTTCCATTCATTTTTATTACAGGCATATGTGTATATACATATATATTTATAATTGTAACCTTTTTAGTCTGTATAATATTACCTAGATGTATGTTTTCAGAGTTGACATTTTGGTATTGGATAACCAATTAATGTGCTCTTTCTTAGTGAAGACTAGTTCTCCCACTCTCAGAATCCCTTAGTTGCCTGTAGTTCTTTGTATAGTGTTGCGGCTTCATGGACTTTCTTCTGTCTATAAGGCCTCCATGTAGTAGCAGTGAAAATTGGAAGTAAATTTCAATATGAAACATAGTTTATAATAGTTAAACAGTCATTTATTAATCTAATAAGCAATAAAAATGAAGCATTTACTAAGAAATACAAAAGTATGGACCCTTAAAATAAACATTAGTTCAGCACTCACAGGAAGAGTCACTTTCTTTTTATTTATTTATTTTTTTTCAGACAGGGTTTCTCTGTGTAGCTTTAGCTGTCCTAAACTTGCTTTGTAGACCAGGCTGGACTCAAACTCACAGTGATCCACCTGCCTCTGCCTCCTGAGAGCTGGGATTAAAATTCTATGCCACCATGCCCAGGAACAGTCACTTTCACTTCAAACCAAGGCATAAGTTTAACATTAATTCCATAAAAATCCAAGAAAGAAGTGTGCATATTTGTACAATCTGATTCTAAGATTTTTACAGAAATACAAAGTATATTAGTTATAAGTAGACACAACTCCTAGTGGAAAGAGGGGAACACCAACCCACCTACAAAAACTGGGATATAAAGTGAATGATTAATACAAAAATCTGGAGAGCAAATTATCTGATTTTTAGAACTTATTATGCAATACAGTATGGTTTTGGTAGACTGCACCATGAACAGTTTTCTACTACTCTGATAAACTACCTGCAGAAAAAATACTGAAGGAAAGAGAAGTTTGTTTTGGCTCACAGTTTCAGAGATTCAATTCTTTGTCTATCCCCAGATGTGATTTTGACCATACATTGACAGTCCAACATCCTAAAACTACTTTGTGTTAGACTTTATCCAATAGTCACCATCTTTTGAACAGAACGGAGTAGACACAAGAGAGGTTGCATTGATCAAAGAATGAAGAGGTGGTTTTGAACAAGAATCTGACCATTTATTGAAGCTGCTTGATTCCCTTTAGAATAGTGTAGGACATCCTATTGGGACTCTAGATGAGAGAAGCACGGGAGAATGGCAAAGTTGAAGGATCCAGAGGACCCTAGAAACCTACAAGAAGAAAATTATGATAGGCAGATTTGGGCCCAGGGGTCCCGCTCAAACTATGGCAGCAGCCAAGTACAACACAGGCAGTAAACTTCAAACCCCTACCCAGATCTAGCCAATGGACAGGACATTCTCCACAGTTGAGTGGAGAGTGGGGTCTGACTTTCACACGTACTCTGGTGCCCCATATTTGACCACGTCCCCTGGATGGGGAGGCCTGGTGGCACTCAGAGGAAGGATAGCAGGCTACCAAGAAGAGACTTGATACCCTATGAGTATATACAGGGGGAGGAGGACCCCTCAGTCACAGTCATAGGGGAGGGGAATAATGGGAAAATGGGAGGGAGGGTGGAAAGAGAGGATACAAGGGAGGGGATAACCATTGAGAGGTAATATGAAGAAATTAATAAAATAAAATTTAAAAAAAGAATAGTGTAGGAATGGAAAAATTTACATGGACCCCTCTTTTTTTCCCCAGAGGCTTAAAGCAATACTTCCAATGGCTGACTTGACTTCTAATGAACTTGATGAAACTAACAAAGAAAACAGTACACAACCCTCTTCTTACTGGAATCACAAACCAGCACTTTGTGATATTACTTCTTGGCTTCTGCAAGATATGGTTATACTCTGAGTACTACACATTCTAATCTGTTGGTGAGGCTTTGATCGGAGCATTTTGTTGGACTTCCTGAAGTTTTCATTTTACTTTCTATTTCAGTTTGGCTTTTCTTCAGAGATACTATCCTTTTTATTAAAGTCTATTTTCATATCTTGAATTGTTTTCATTATTTCATTCAACTGTTTGTGTTTTTATGGTTTCCATCCAAGAATTTATTCATGTCCTCTTTGAGCTTTTTGAACATACATATTTCAGTCACTGTCTTGTACATTAACTAGGTTGCTTTTTTCGGTGGATATTACAGTGGCAGGCTAGATTCTTGAAAAAGGCAAATTGTCTTAATTCTTCATGTGGATTGTGGTTTTTTGTTTTCTTTTCTTTTTCTTTTTCTTTCTTTCTCTCTCTCTCTCTCTCTCTCTTTTTTTTTTTTTTTTTTTGCAATGGAATCTAGGCATCTCAAGTTAGGCCTTTTGTGGTGTTTCTTGAAATGGATATATATATATAATCTTGCTTTGTTGGCTGGGCACTTGGATCTTTATTTAATATTAGTAAACTTATCATGTGGAATATCTGAGCAATGCTTGGTTTTCAGTATTGGGTCACTCTGGGCTTCCAGGTAGGCCTCCCCATGGTCCCAGTTTGGAATGGTGTATAGAGTAGCTGACTGGGCAGGCTTATGGGGGTGACTCTGGGTGTTAATATCCAGACTATACAAATGATCATGTCCTCCAACTAGACATGAAGAAAACAAATAACCCAACATAAAATGTGACATGGAACTAAACACAGTTCTTTTTTTTAAGTGTAAGTTTTTTTTATTGAAAAATAAAATCATTCCTATTACATTTCAATTGCTATGCCATCCTGTGCATCCTCCCATTCCTCCCTCCCTCCTGCTTTCACCCTATTCCCCTTCCCTATGACTGTGACTGATGGGGACCTCCTCCCCTGGAATATGATGCTAGGGTATCAAGTCTCTTCTTGGTAGTCTGCTATCCTTCCTCCGAGTGCCATTGGGCCTCCCCATCAAGGGGACATGGCCAAATAAGGGGCACCAGATAAACACAGTTCTTAAAAGATGATACACAATTGTCTAAGAAATACTATAAAAATATTCAACATCTTTAGCTACTAGGGAAATGCAAATTAAAACTACTTTGAGATTTCATCATACCTCAGTCAGAATGACCAAGACTATCCCAACAACTAACAGCAGGTACGAGAGAGGATATAAGGAACAGGGAATACTAATTTATTGCCAGTGGGAGCAAAAATGTATACACTATGAAAATCAGTGTGAAGGTTCTTCAAAAAGCTGAAAAATAACGTCATGAGGCTGAGAAGCTTCTGTAAGGCAGGAGACACTGTCAATAGAACAAAGCAACAGCCTACAGACTGGGAAAAAATCTTCACCAACCCTACATCTGACAAAGGTCTAATATCCAAAATATATAAAGAACTCAAGAAATTAAACACCACCAAACCAAATAACCCAATTGAGAAATGGGGCTTGGAACTAAACAGAGAATTCTCAACAGAGGAATATCAAGTGGCTGAGAAACACTTAAAGAAATGCTCGTCCTCCTTAGTCATCAGGGAAATGCAAATCAAAACAACTCTAAGATTCCATCTTACACCCATCAGAATGGCTAAGATCAAAAATTCAAGTGACACCACATGCTGGCGAGGATGTGGGGAGAGAGGAACACTCCTTCATTGCTGGTGGGAATGCAAACTAGTACAGCCACTTTGGAAATCTATCTGGTGCTATCTCAGAAAAATGGGAATAGGGCTTCCTCAAGACCCAGCTATTCCACTCCTTGGAATATACCCAGAAGATGCTCCAGCACACAACAAGAAAATTTGCTCAACCATGTTCATAGCAGCTTTAGTCATAATAGCCAGAACATGGAAACAGCCTAAGTGTCCCTCAGTAGAAGAATGGATAAAGAAACTGTGGTACATATACACTATGGAATACTACTCAGCTATTAAAAACAAGGAATTCCTGAAATTTGTGGATAAATGGATTGAGCTACAAATGATCATAATGAGTGAGTTAACCCAGAAGCAGAAAGACTCAAGTGGTATATACTCACTTATATCTGCATACTAGCCCAAGGGGCATGTCCCACGAAAACCTTCACTTACCAGGAAAGTAAGTGAAGTATAAGGATCCAGAGGGTCCTAGAAACCTACAAGTAGAACACTATGATAGGCAGATTTGGGCCCAGGGGTCCCGCTCAAACTAAGGCACCAGCCAAGGACAATACAGGCGATAAACTTTAAACCCCTATCCAGATCTAGCCGATGGACAGGACCTTCTCCACCGTTGAGTGGAGAATGGGGACTGACTTTCACATGAACTCTGGTGCCCCCATTTTTTCCCACCTCCCCTTGATGGGGAGCCCTGGCAGCACCCAGAGGAAGGATAGCAAGCTACCAAGAGACTTGATACCCTATGAGCATATACAGGGGGAGGTAATCCCCCTCAGGAACAGTCATAGAGGAGGGGAATAATGGGAAAATGGGAGAGAGGGAAGAATGGGAGGATACAAGGGATGGGATAACCATTGAGATGTAACAAGAATAAATAAAAAAAAATTTTTTTTTAAAGCTGAAAATAGATTTACCACAAGATAAAACTACACTACTCTTAGGTTATATCCAGAAGAATCTGTATCTTACTACAGAGATATTTGTTCACTTATGTTCATTCATTGCTGCTCTACTCACAAAAGCCAAGAAATGGAAATAGCCTAGCTGTCCATCACATGATGAATGGATAATAAAAATAATGCACATTTACAAAATGGAATATGATCTATCTGTTAAGCAAAAATAATTTTCAACAAATATTACCTAATACTATAAAATACAATGTTATTTACACATTCTTCGTGGCCCAGAAAAATATATAAATTATCCCAAACGTTCAAAGTCCTCCTTTTGTCCCAACCCAGTCTTCACCTCCTTCAGCAGGAGACTTCAAAAAAGAAAGGAAGAAAGAAAGGAAGGAAGGAAGGAAGATGAACTATGAAATTTGCAGGTAAATGGATGCAATATGAAACAATCATCCAGTGTGAAGTAACCCAGACACCGAAAGTCAAACATTTCATCTTTTATCTCATATGTAGATGCTAGCTTTTAATCTTTTAGATATGTATTTTCCTCTGGAAAGCACACAGAGGTTAGGCAAGGGGCCTAGTAAAAGGCTATGGGGAAGATTAGATCTTTGAGGATAGAGAACTAGAGTATAGTGATATAAAGAGCAAAAGGTGAAAATGGAACAGAATATATTAAATTGATGTGACTTGCCTGTAAAGAATAAGTCATGGTACAGTAGTGCTATAGCTGTTACAGTAATAAGCAACTCTGTGATGATTATATTAAGTCCTACTCCATGAGCTATGACCCATACCCATATCTTATACTGTCAATAAGGCCAAGAACCTTTGGCTAGATAGGTAATGGGCCATAGGGGTAAGAAAACCTGAGTTACTATTATTCTACTAGAGGAATGTAATAATAAAATGACTCCTAATGACATGCAGAAAATAAAAACATTGCAGTACTATGTTTCTAAGTGAGATGTCCATATTACAACCTGTGCTGGCTAGTCTGTCAACTTAACACAAAAACTAGAGTTATCTGAAAGAAATGAACCTTAATTGAAAAAAGGCTTCCTTAAGATCCAGCTATAAGGCATTTTCTTAATAGGTGATTGATGGGGAAGGGCCCAGCCCATTGTGGGTGGTTCTATCCCTGGGCTAGTGGTCCTGTCTTCTATTAAGATAGCAGGCTGTGAGAAGCAAGCCAGCTTCTGTCTCTAGGTGCCTGCTCTGCTTAAATTCCTGTCCTGACTTCCTTTGATGATGAACAGCAATATGAAAGTATAAACCGAATAAACCCTTTCCCTCCAATTTGCTTTCCTCCCACACAACCCTCGGCCCTGATTGCTCATGGATTAATACAGAAGGGGGAATACAGAAAAATTATAAGACGATAAGGTGGTGAATTATTTTAAGGAAACTGTTTCTCAGACATAACAGATATGAACTCATAGTGGTCATGCCAATATGATCAAGACCATCATAGCCTCAAGCTATACAAAACTAGCAGTACAGAGGGGAAGAGATGGTATGAAGTCACACTCCTATCTAAGGAAGTACTGGAGTTTTATTGCTGTTGCAAAAGAGAAGGTCAATCAATTTTCCTTAATACTGTGGCATCTGTTATACTGACCACATTGCAAGGCAGGTCCCACATACAGGACTACATAGCTAACAAAATTGGACATAATGGGTTTAAAAGAAATCAAGAATGAGAGCAGAAGAACAAGAAAGAGAGAGAAAACAAAGTTAGGTAGGTAAGAAGGTGGGGGAGACTCTGGGAGAAGTTGAAGGACTGGTATGCAAGTGATCAAAAGACATTACACAAAATTCTAAATAATTAATAAAAAATTACAAAATAAATCATATATCCAAAATAGTTAAGTTGATTTTTTGGGGGGAGGGGAATTGTTTAATTTTTTTTATGAGATAGGGTCTCTCTGTGTAGCCTTGACTATCCTGGACTCATTTTGTAGACCAGGCTGGACTCAAACTCACAGACATCTGCCTGCCTCTGCCACCCCAAGTGCTGGGATTATAGGTGTGTGCCACCATGTCTGGCTTTTTTTTTTGGGGGGGGGTTATTTTGTTTGCTTGTTTGTTGTTTTTTATAAGTTGAAATTTCTAATATGTGGATTCTATAATAGGTTACCTCAAGCAGAGGAAAGGATTAGTGAAACTCAAAACAGGTCATTGAAAAGCACACAATGTGAGGTTTAAAATAAAGAATGCCTCGAGAGGCCATTGCATGAAGCTATGTGAAGCTGTGAAAGTGAAGCCTGGATTGCGCTGGAGACCCCAAGATGTTGGAGATGCCAGAGTTGTGGGATGTTTTCCAAGGAGAGCTGCTGAAAGGAAATGAAACCAGAGGAAGAGAGAGCAGTATGTTGCAGTCCAGAAGCCAGAAGGGAAGAACCATCTAAGCCCTTTGACATTGGAGCTACAGGATTTGGAACTTGCTCTGCTGAGTTTCAGTCCTTCTTTAGTCCATTATTTCCTCATTATGCCCATTCCTCCATTTTAGAATGGGGATGTATTTTCTGTGTCATTACACATTGGAAGTATGTAATTTGCTTTTTACAGGCAGTTATATTAAGAGATTGTCTTGAGTCTCAAAAAGATTTTGGACCTTTAAACTCTGTTGAGAATGTAAAAGCTGTATTTGCCTTACAAACAAGTGTATAGGGGCCAGGGAATGGAATGTGGTGGTTTGAATGAGAATGGACCCCATAGACTCATATATTTGAATGCTTAGTACTCAGTGAAACCTTAAGAAAAGATGAGTAGGGCTAGAGAGACAACTCAGAGGTTCAGAGCACTGGGTGTTTTTCCAAAGGTCCTAAGTTCAATTCTCAGCAACCACATGGTGTCTCATCTTTAACGACATCTGGTGCCCTCTTCTGCCCTGCAGGCACACATGTAAGCAGAATATTGTATACATAAATAAAAAATAAATAAATCTTTAAAAAAAAAAAAGAAAGGATGAGGAGGTGTTACCTTCTTGGAAGAAGTATGTCACTAGGGATGGGCTTTCACCTTCCCATGCCATTCACTTTAGCTCTCTATGTCTCATGCTTGTGGACCAGGATATACATTAGATACTACTCAAGGACCATGACTCCCTGCAGGCTTTGAACTTTTTCAAACCTACTTTACTTAGGGTTCTTTAATGCTTATACCGCCCTTCCAACCCCCCTACCCTAGATAGGAGAGAAAATAGGTTAATAGGAACAGAAGGAATAGACATTTTTTAGTTCCTTGGAGGGATTCCACTGGCGTAGTCGGCAGGATTCCAATAGACCAGTTAAACAGCAAACGAGTAATTCAGCAAAGGCGACTGCAACTTCAGCTGCTGGAACCTGGAGCAGCAGCCAGAACCAGAGCAGCAGCTGGAACCCAGAGCCTTGAAGCATTCACTGGAGTGGTTCTCTCTAGGAGCACTTGAAACAGAGTGACGAACAGCTAAGACCAAAAAGCCCCGCCTCTTGCTTTGTGCATATATGTGTATGTATGTATGTATGTATGTATGTATGTATGTAAAAGTCTCACAGTCCATACTAGGATGTTTATCAGTTGGCAAAGATCATACCCCCACAAGAGGTGGTTGGTTCCTCTTCCAGTGGAAAAACAACACCTATTCTCTCTTACACCAGAAAAACACCACACACCCTTACACAAGTCTGTTTCACATCCCATACTTGGGATCAATAGAAAAACATATTTACATCCACTACACCTCCCTGCCTGTTGCCATACTTCTGAGTGACAGGGGCCATGGACTTACCCTCTGAACTGTAAGCCCCAAATAGTCTCTTTTTCTCTAAGTTGCCATTGCCATGGCATCTTATCAGAGTGATAGAAAAGTAACAAAGAGACTAAATAGCTAAAAAAGAAAAGTAAACATGCTAGCTAGAGGAGACTCACTTCATTGCTAAGTACATAGTATGTGGATGAGAAGGGTTAGAAAAAGATATTCCATACAAATGGAAAACAGAAGAAGCTAAGTAAGTAACTCTGTGTGTATGCATGATTGTGTGTGTGTGTGTGTGTGTGTGTGTGTGTGTGTGTGTGTGTGTCAGGAAAAAGAAAGAGCTCCGAGTTTAAAAGAAATATACCAACATCTCCTAAAAGTGCAAAAGGCTGATAACAAATTCAAGAGGGAAATCACAGTAGGGTTAAGGTTGAAATGAAAACATTTTCTGAAACAAATAAAAATGGGATATATATATATATATGTTTATATATATAAGTATATAAAGTATATGTATGTATGTATGTACTAAGAAAGCTTATAACATTAAATGCCTACTACAAAAATAGACAACTTCAAATAAAAAAGCTATCTAAATATCTAAAGATATTAGAACAGTGGTTCTCAACACTCCTAATGTATGTTGTGCTGACTCCCAAACCATAAAATTATTTTTGTTGCTAATTCAAAATGGTAATTTTATTACTGTTATGAATTGCAATATAAATATCTGTGTTTTTCTGTGGTCTCAGGTGATTCCTGTGAAAGAATTGTTTGACCTCAAATGAGTAGGGACCCACTGGTTGAGAACCATTGAATTAGAAGATCATTTAAGACAATATACACAAAAGTAGTAGAAAGAAAAAATGGAGCAGAAGTAAATAAAAGTATGACTAACACATACATAAAACCAAAATAAAAGTAACATGTTTGAAAATATAAAGAAATTCAGTAAACTTTCAGTTATACTAATTGGAGCAAAAACAACTAAATTAATAAAATCAGAGATTAATAAAGGAGCCATTAGAGCTCACACCACAAAGATATGGCAATTAAAAGTGTTATAAATAATTATATGCCATCAAATTAGAAAACATTGAAAATGGATACATCTCTGAATATATAGAACCTATGCATATTGAATTGCAAAAGTTTAAAAAGTTTGAACAGGCAACATAAATGAAATTAATCAAAAACAAAGTTTACTACTAAAGATAAGATATACTGACGGGGTTAATTGCTGAATTTGACCAAAACTCTGAAGAGAAAGTAACACAATTTTTTTCAAACTATTCCAAAAATTTGAAGGACAGGGAATCTTTCCAAGCTTAATCTAGAAGGTCAGTATTATCTCAGAACAAAAGCAGAGAAGGACACAACAAAAATAATTACAGAAATATTGAGTTATTTTGCTTAAATAAAAGAATGAAAGAAAAGAAGGAAAAAGCTGTAAGTCAACACATGCAAAAATCTTCAACAAAATATTAGAAAACTGAATTGAACAGTATGTCAAAAGGTTATGCATTTTGACCAATTTAGTTTTATCAAAGGCATATAAAAGTGATTCAACATACAAAAATGAATAAATGTGATACATTAGCTAAACAGAATGTAAAAGCACCATCTTCAAAGTTCCTGAAAAGATGTATAAAACCAACATAACTTCAACACAAAAAATCCTCAATAAATTAGGTATAGAAGGAACATATCTCAATTCAATAAAAGTCACATGTGATAAACCAAGAATTAAATTCATAATGAATGTTAAAAGTTGGAAGATGTTCCTTTATGATCTAGAATAAGACAGGATGGCAATTTTTACCACTTTTGGTCAACAAAGTTAAGTCATTCCCAGAGCAATCAGTATAAAGAGGAAAGGGGAAAAAACAAAAGACAAAATCCTATCTAATTTGTAAAGAAAAATGTCAAATAGTTCTCAGATGGCATGAGACTACGAAGAAATACAACATTTTAGAAGCCAAAACCAAATTCAGTGAATTAAAAGGATAAAAATTCTACATGCAGAATTTAATAGTGTATGCATATATCAATAGCAACCTGTGAGAAAGCAGAAATCAAGAAAACAATCCCACTTAAAATATTTTAAAATTTTATTTCTCGTATATAATTGCTTTGTCTGTATGTTTACGTCTGTGTACAAAGTGCATGTCCTTTACCACCTGAGGCAAGAAGAGGATGTTTTCTGAAAACAAACTTACAGATTGTTGTGAGCTGCCATGTGGGAGCTGGGAACTGAACTCAGGTCTTCTACAAAAGCAGCAAGTACTCCTAACTCCTTAGGCTTCTCTCTAGCTTAACTGAGCAACTTAGTAAATAGCTTGAAACAACTCTCATCAGCGTGGGGCTATATTTCTACACTGTTTCCTCCATTTTGGTAACTTATGCCCACTTTTTTTTCTTTTTATTAATTTATTCTTGTTATATCTCAATGTTTATCCCATCCCTTGTATCCTCCCAATCCTCCCTCCCGCCCCCTATTTTCACATTATTCCCCTCCCCTATGACTGTTCCTGAGGGGGATTACCTCCCCCTGTATATTCTCATAGGGTATCAAGTCTCTTCTTGGCTACCTGCTGTCTTTCCTCTGAGTGCCACCAGGTCTCCCCCTCCAGGGACATGGGCAATGTGAGGCACCATAGTACGTGAGAAAGTCATAATCACACTCTCCACTCAACAGGGGAGATATTCTGACCATTGGCTAGATCTGGGAAGTGGTGTTAAAGTTTACCTCCTGTATTGTCCTTGGCTGGTGCCTTAGTTTGAGCGGGACCCCTGGGCCCAAAACTGCCTATCATATTGTTCTTCTTGTTGGTTTCTAGGACCCTCTGTTTCCTTTTATTTTGCTATTCTCCCATGTGTCTCTCATTTAGAGAGTCCCAATAGGGAAGCTCTCCCCTCGGTCCAGTTTCCTGGTAAGTGAAGGCTTTCGTGGAGCATGCCCCCTTGGGCTAGTATGGCAGATATAAGTGAGTATATACCATTTGATTCTTCTGCTTCTGGGTTAACTCACTCATTATGATCATTTCTAGCTCAATCCATTTATCCACAATTTCAGGAATTCCTTGTTTTTAATAGCTGAGTAGTTCCATAGTGTAGGATGTACCACAGTTTCTTTATCCACTCTTCTACTGAGGACACTTAGGCTGTTTCCATGTTCTGGCTATTATGAATAAGGCTGCTATGAACATGGTTGAGCAAATTTTCTTGTGTGCTGGAGCATCTTCTGGGTATATTCCAAGGAGTGGAATAGCTGGGTCTTGAGGAAGCCCTATTCCCATTTTTTCTGAGATAGCACCAGATAGATTTCCAAAGTGGCTGTACTAGTTGGCATTCTTTATTTTATGAATTATGAGAAAAATTTTAACTTTGGATATTTGCCATTGTTACATGGTGTTGAAATTAATGGCTGCACTTTGCTCTAAAGGCCTTGCGCAAACAGTCAAAAAAAGAAAACATGATGCATGAACTGAAAATGGAAGCAACTATATTTTGTAAATCTCTGGTCAGTCAATGCTTTCCATATTGGATTGTCTTTGGAATCTGAATTTAGTGCTAAAAGCCCAATAATTCAGTCATTTTCCTGGAGGAAAACTGGCCACTGAATTTTGCCACAGTTGCAAAATTTTTCCTAAAGTAACTCATTCTTAGAAGCAGATTTCCTTTTATGTTCCAATTAATTGAAATTTCAAAACTTTCATGCTGCTGAACATATATTTTACATTTCTTTTTAAAGCCTACAAGTCATAAACTTTCTTTTTAAATGATGTAATTGCAGAAGTGTTTCCAATTCCTACTTTCACTGATTTATCTTGTTATATATATTCCTCTGTGTGTGTGTGTGCACGCACGTGCGTGCGTGCGTGCATGCTCATGCATGTTTGTGTACATGTGAGTGAGTGAACATGCAAATGTCCTCAGGTCTTCTGTTTTCAAATGAAATGTCTCTTAAATCTCAAGCATTAAATAAAATAATGGAAGTAAATAAATAAAATTAAAACTTTTTTGCAGCCATTTGTGGTGGTGCATAACTTTAATCCCAGTATCTCAGAGGTGGATCTCTGTGAGTTATAGGCCAGCCTGGTCTACACAGCAAGTTCCAGGACAAACAGGGCTACAGGGGGAGACCCTGAAAGGGAGGGACTGATTTATCTGGGTAACATATTCACAGTTGTCATAATCTAAAAAAAAAAAAACATGTGGAATATACTTAACTCCTCATGATACAGTATTAACTATAAGTTTTCCTGTTTTAGTTGACATTATTTACCAAAGCATTTCTTAATTATCTTTCCAAATGTACATAGCAGTACTCCTTTTAGAAAAGATATTTTAACCTAATAAAACTGATTTTTTATTACTCAAGGGAATAGAGAAAAACACTATTTTATTTGCATAATCTCAATCGCTTTTCTTCTGTATGCAATGGAGCTACAACATTCATAACTATTATTATTTTCAGTATACATGAGGTTTGGATTAAAGTTTTGTTTTAATATTTTTATTTAATTTTTTAAATTTATGTGCATTGGTGTGAGGGTGTCAGATCTTGAAGTTACACACAATTGTGAGCTGCCATGTGGGTGCTGGGAACTGAACCCGGGTCCTTTGGAAGAGCAGACGGTGCTCTTAACCACTGAGCCAACTCTCTACTCCTGGATTAAAGTTTTAAAGCTATAAAAAATGATCAGACAATCTCATCCTGCATACCTGCCTTATTCAGCAATATTCCTTATGTCAGATTCTTTTATTGTTAATGCCCTTTCAGAAGCCCATGCAATGTCTTTCTTTCTCTGGTAACTTCCATCCTTACTTGAATTATGAATAAATATTACCCATTGTCTTTGTACACCCATAGGTAAAAAGAAAAAATACCATAAAAATTTGTTTCAATATCTTATGTTTCTTCTTTGACTCTATTTTTCTTTTTTTAAGAAACAATCTAAATGTTTGTTGTTGTTTTCAATACATCATGACTAAGCCGGGCGGTGGTGGCACACACCTTTAATCCCAGCACTTTGGAGGCAGAGGATTGCTATGAGTTGGAGGCCAGCCTGGCCTACAGAGTCCAGGACATCCAGGGCTGTCACACAGAGAAACCCTGTCTTGAAACAACAACAACAACAAAACCAAAACAAACAAACAAACAGTCAAACCCTCCACTACTCCTAGATCCTCCTCCTCAACACATTTTCCCTCTCTCCAGATCCACTCCTCCTCCATTTCCCTTCAGAAAGGAGCAGACCTCCCAGGGATGTCAACTGAACTATTTTTCAAAAGGCTGTTCTCCAGTTTCAATGTGGACCCTTCAAAATTCATATGTACACTTTATCCTCACTTGGTAATATTAAGAGGTGGCAAGTTGGGGGAATGTTCATAAGTTAACTGCATACAAGCATCCCAAGACAGCTCACAATCCTCTGTAACTCCAGTTCCAAGGGAGTCAATATCCTCTGTGACCTCTGGGGCACTCCACACACACACTACATAGACATAAAATCAGGCACACACATAAAAGAAAAATAGGTATAAAAATAATAGTCCCATGGACACAGTGTATATATTCTTTGTATATATGTATACATGGGATTGTTATGTTTTATGGTAATTCTATTCAACATTAAAAATTAATTATAGCCATTCAAATAGGTATGAGGTAACATTTGAATACTTTTCCAAATGCTTATTTAACCATTTGTATATCTCCTTTAGAAAAGTGTTCATCCAAATTATATACCCAGCTTTAAATTAGTTAATATCTTTAAATTGTTGAGCCATAGTAGTAATTATAGATACAAGTCTCTTATCAGATATATGATTTTAAATATTTTCTTCCATCCATTAAGCTGTTTTCTTTATTAATGTGGTACTCTTTGAAACACAAAAGTTTCATTTCTGATATATCTAATTATGTTTTCTTCTATAATTTGCATTTTTGATACCATATCTAAAAAAGCTTTGTCTACCTAAATCTTTCTTAGCTTCCAAGGCAATAAATACAAAGTCATCTGGATCCAGGAACAATTTATAGAAACACACGTAAAGCAAGGCTAGTTGCCTGTCACCAGTCTCAGTCACTTTTAGCTGCTTTGCCAGAAAAGTCTGGACCATGCTCTTTTTCCTCTATAATTTCCCAACAAATCAAGAGACATAATCAATGATTACCTCATTCAGTTGGGAGGGAAAGGTTTTTGCACTATTATCATCCAGATATTTCACAGATGCTATCTTCCAAACAACCTTACAAAGCATGTTATTATCCATGTCTTCCATATAAAGTTGAACCACAAAGAATTCAAATTACCTGAGGCCACACAACTGATAAGTATCAGAGCCAAGATTCCAATAGGTCTGCTTGGCCCTAGGGTCATCTTACTTATACTGCAATTATCACATCTGCTACTGGAGGCCCTGAGAAGAGTCATTATGAGACTATGCTTTGGATGTCTTCCTTCTCTCATAGTGGATTTTTAAAAAGAAGCTTTTCTATTTCTTATTTAAGAAGTTCATGTATATTTGATGTATCTTGATTATATCACTCACAACTCATCCCTCCAACTCCACTTACTCCCCCAAACAATTCACCTGCATCCCTCTTATTTCCCCCAACACACCCTTTCCCTACATTCAAGTTTTTAATTTTTTTTCTTTATGGTTTTTGAGGCAGGGTTTCTCTGAGTAACCCTGGCTGTCCTGGACTCATTTTGTAGACCAGGCTGGCCTCGAACTCACAGCGATCTGCCTGCCTAAGCCTCCCTAGTGCTGGGATGAAAGACATGCGCCACCATGCCTGGCTTTTCTTCTGTTTTTAATAACCCACCTAGCACCTAGTCTAGTTTAGTGTTATCTGTGTGTGTGTGTGTGTGTGTGTGTGTGTGTGTGTGTGTGTGTGTGTGTGTGTGTAACGATTCACCTGAACATTAACAACCTACTAATGACCACACCTCTAATGAAAATTAACTCTTTGCTTTAGAACTGATCTATTGCCAAAAGTTTCTCAGCTATGGACAGAGGCTCAGAGGCTCATGAGTCCATCCCCATCTGGGATGAAATGTTGACTGGTTTGGTCTTGTAACCCATAACATTTTGTGAGGATCAAATGCACCAGTCATATAAATCACTTTGAACAGTTTCCAGCAAATAATGTGCTCTCAAAAATAATTATTCATTATTAATCTGGTATGCTTGTATTTTCAAAAAAGATTATATAAAGGGAATAAAGTTAAGTAATCTCTAGCTTCTTTAGAGAACTAAGCTTCTTGTCAAAAATTGGAAAAAATGATGATATGTTTTTAATTCTGTAAGATTATAGTTATGTATTCATTTCTAAAGTACTTGTTGAGCCCTTATCTTAAATAAACAATAGGTAAAATTCTTGTTTTATAAATTTATTTCTGGAAACATGTAACCTAAATGGTGAACAAAATTATTATTTATATATTCAGAAAAATGACTTTTGTATCCTTGCAGATTATAGTATAGAACTTGAATTGTATCCTTAACAAGCTGAAAAAAGTATTGAATATTTTTAAGCAGGTTAACAAAGGTCTCTCTGGTTATCAGGTGGAGAACCTTCTGTTGGATAACCACCTAGAGTAATAATCATATGATGTAATATATATGACTGAACTTTTGAGACCATAACAAATAGAAATGTTACACTTTCAGGGGTGAAATGTTTCCTTCCCTGAGTCAAAACTATCTTTTATTAACTTATAAACACAAGAGACACAGGTTATAAGTTTATTGTGTATTAATAACACAATTTTGTATATATATAGTGATATATATAGTGGATAAATAAGTTTACGGTTTAAGCTAAATAAGATGTCAATTATTTTTCCCTCTCAATGTCATACTTCTAAGAAGAAAATAAAAATCAGTGTTTCTAACCTGTGGGTCACAATACTTTTGACAAACCTCTATCTCCAAAAATTTTATATTAGTATTTATAACAGAATAATATTATAGTTCTGAAGTAGCAATGAAAATAATGTTATGGATGATCATAATGAGTGAGTTAATCCAGAAGCAGAAAGAGTCACACAGTATATATTCACTTATAGTTGGTCACTAGCCCAAAAGGCATGTCCCACGAAAGTCTTCACTTACCAGGAGATTGGGATAGATGTGAGGACATGCTACTGAGACTCTAAGTAAGAGAAATATAGGAGATGGGGAAATAGAAGGACCCAGAGGGTCCTAGAAACCTACAAGAAGAACATCATGATGGGTGGATCTGGGCCCAGGGGGGTCGGCTCAAACTACTGCACTAACCAAGGACAATACAATAGTAAACATCGAACCCCTATTCTGATCTATGACAGGATATTCTCCACAGCTATGTGGAGAGCGGGGACTGACTCTGACATGAGCTGTGGTGCTCCATATTTGACCACCTCCCCTTGGTGGGGAGGCCTGATGGCACTCAAAGAAAGAATAAGCAAGCTACCAAGATGAGACTTGATAGCCTATGACCATACAGTTGAGGAGGAGGTCCCCCTTGCTCATAGACCTAGGGGAGGGGAATAGGATGAAAGCAGGAGGGAGGGAGGAATGGGAGGATACAAGTGATGGGATAACAGTTGAGTTGTAACCTGAATAAATTAATAAAATTTTAAAAAAAGAATTACTTCCAGAATGCCCACAAAAAAGAAAAGAATTTTGTGTTGGGGATCACCACAACATGAGGAACTATATTAAAGGGTTGTAGCATTAGGAAGGTTGAGAACCACTGACATAGCCAAAGCTATGCATTGCTTTAAATGAGAATAAAGTATAATTAAGTTACTTAATATACATTATCAGAATCAAAACATATAGCAGTTTGCCCTAGCATATGATATTTCTGTGATAATTCTAAAAGTTAATGGAATGGCACTTTCCCTATCGAAACATTTGGAAACTATCTTTCTTTCTTTCTTTCTTTCTTTCTTTCTTTCTTTCTTTCTTTCTTTCTTTTTTGAGACAAGATTTCTTTGTTTAGCCTTGGCTGCCCTGGACTCACTTTTTAGACCAGGCTGGCCTCCAACTCACAGCTATCTGCCTGCCTCTGCCTTGCGAGTGCTGGGATTAAAGGCATGCACCACTATGCTGGGCAGAAACTATTTTTCTTACCATACTGAATCAAATAAAAATATCAGAAGGCCAAAAGAAACTTCAGAAGACATTCAGCATTAGAATTTTAAGATTCCGGAGACTAAGCTCTGGATACAGCCTACTGAAAGATTGCTTATCTGGCATGAGGAAGGTCTGAGTTTATTACCCAATGCCATTTTTTAATATATGTTTTTTCTTTTCCTTCCCTCCTTCCTTTCCTTTCCTTTCTTTTCCTTTCCTTTCCTTTCCTTTCCTTTCCTTTCCTTTCCCTTCCTTTCCTTTCTTTTCTTTTCTTTTTGTTTTTTCCAGACAAGGCTGAAGGCATGTGCCACCGCATCAGGTAACTGAGGAGTCCATTTTAAACAACAGGGTCTCTCTGTGTAGCCTTGGCTGTCCTGGACTCACTTTGTAGACCAGGCTGGCCTCAAACTCTCAGAGATCTGCCTGCCTCTGCCTCCCCGAGTGCTGGGATTCAGGTGTGTACTAAGGCACTGGGCTAGTGTATGTTTTTTTTTTCATGTGTAAAACTCAATGGAAAGACTCTTTAGATATATATACTGGCTTTTTGATTATGGTACATTAATTTCTTCTCATATCTTTTAAGACAAACAAATTAAATCTAGCTTAAAGTTTTCTTTAACTCTAAATCTAATGCATTTCTGCTAAGTTTCCTAGTAAGATGGGAAACTAGAAATTATCTATGACCTGCTGGAAAAATAGAAGAAAAATAATAGTCTTTATTCCAAAGAGGAAGAAGAGAGGAGGAGTTTCAAAATGCACAAACTAAGAACTAGAACAGATGAAAAAAATAAACAGGAAGGAAAAACAGCAAGATGCCAGACAAGCCACACTTTCCATTCAGTCATTCTTCTCGATCCCATACCCCTACCCCTGGCCACTTGATGAGGAAAGGAGGCAGTTAATAGTAAAGGTTAGCCTGGAAGTGTTCATGAAAGCACTGCCAGTCTTGCCTACAGAACAATCCCACATTTATATGCCTCAAGTGCATTTGGGGATCTTGCTGAAAGAGTATCTTTTCTATCAAGAGGTCTCAGCTGTAGAAAAGAATTCCCACCTGGGGGAGGTTAGTCTGTGGTGAGACAGTATCTTGAGAGGAAGCTATTGTTTAAAATGGACTCCTCAGATGCCTGATGTGGTGGCACATGCCTTTAGCCTGGTCTAGAAAGTGTGTTCCAGGCCTGGAGCTACATAGAGAGACCCTGTCTGAAAAAAAATTAAAAATAAAAATGGACTCAATAGGCCCTCTTTCTGTGTCTGTGTCTCTGTCTATCTATCTCTGTCTCTTTGTCTCTGTCTCGTGTGTGTGTGTGTGTGTGTGTGTGTGTGTGTGTGTGTGTGTGTGTGTAACAATAATTATAGACGAAGAGGTCATGAATTCGGAAGGGAATGGGGTGGACATGAGAAGAGGTGGAGGGAAGACAGTGACAGGTAGAAATGCCCAGGAATTGTAATTCAACCTATCACAGCTCCAGGATAAGAGACAGCAGCCCTGGAAAGCAGTTTTGGAAAGAGGGAAAGCTTAATGGAAAAAAAAAAAAAAAGCCAACCAGCACTGATGGCAAGATCAGCCCTTACAGTGTACAGGGAAATATATCCATGCCTTAGTGGTAGGGAGTAGATAGACTTCAACAACTGAAAACTATAGCATTTGATTGCTCTGAGCCTGAGATCAGTGGGTGGATTAACCTATAGAGCTGCCTACCCAATAAGAGGTTCAATGGTGTAGACTAAAAGAAATCTGAAGTTCAGGTGAACTGACCTACTTGTCATCTATTCCTCTAGTGGGGTGGTGAGTGCTCAGCACAAATGAAAGTATCAGCACAGATCTCAGTCCTTTGAATGCTCCACACACTACCAGAACACTAGGAAGATACCTCCCAGCTAGAATAACCATGATCTCAGGGACTATGAGTCTGCCAAGACAATAAACTGCAAAGTTAAGTGTAGCCAGCAGGGGCCCCTGCTATACCAAAAAAGGAAGCTATTAAAGTCTAGACAGCTATGCGTGAAAAAGGACACTTGTGCACTACAGGGTCAGGATTAACAAATTATATGAAAAAATCTACAGGTTCAACCACATACAAGTGTTCAGGACCTAGAAGCCACTTCCATGCTTTATCTTTTTTTTT
Organism: Acomys russatus; assembly: GCF_903995435.1. Taxonomy (NCBI): domain Eukaryota; kingdom Metazoa; phylum Chordata; class Mammalia; order Rodentia; family Muridae; genus Acomys; species Acomys russatus. The sequence continues at coordinate 58,792,497 of NC_067169.1, read as the reverse complement.
TTTCCTTCTTTTTATCCCTAGTGTTCTTTTTATTAATTTCTTACTACATCTAGTAGCATGCTAACATTACCATAATTTTTCTTTAAAATATGATGCTTCATTTTTCCCCTTCATGTATTTGTTTGATATTGCTTGTACATTATATTTTCTTTTTTAATATATTTTATTGATTTATTTATATTACCTCTCAATTGTTATCCCATCCCTTGTATCCTCCCATTCCTCCCTCCTTCCCATTTTCCCCTTACTCCCCTCCCCTATGACTGTGACTGAGGGGACCTCCTCCCCCTGTATATGTTCATAGGGTATCAAGTCTCTTCTTGGTAGCCTGCTATCCTTCCTCTGAGTGCCATCAGGCCTCCCCATCCAGGGGACATGGTCAAATACGGGGCACCAGAGTTCATGTGAAAGTCAGTCCCCACAATCCACTCAACTGTGGAGAATGTCCTGTCCATTGAGTAGATCTGGGTAGGGGTTCAAAGTTTACTGATGTATTATCCTTGGCTGGTGCCATTATATTTCTTTAGGCACCCCTTCCTTTACACTCTGTTTTTTATTTTTTGCTGTGTTTCACTCCCCTTTCTTTGTACAATAATCTTAGTAGTATTCTAATTTTTCTTTTAAAATATATTTTATGGTTTTATGTTTTATTTATCTTCTTTTTTGCATTTGTTAATTCCAAAATTTCTTTAATCTTAGTCTCCTAAAGTCAGAAAAACAAAAAATCAAATGAACAGATAAAAATATATCACTCACACTGAAAACGTTGTATTTCTACTCAAAGTTATTACCATCATGGATTTATTTATTTATTTATTTGTTTATTTATTTTGTGTAAATGTATCAGATTTTCTTTTTTTATTAATTTATTCTTGTTACATCTCAATGGTTATCCCATCTTTTGTATCCTCCCATTCCTCCCTCCCTCCCTTCCATTTTCCCATTATTCCCCTCCCCTATGACTGTTCCTGAGGGGGATTACCTCCCCCTGTATATGTTCATAGGGTATCAAGTCTCTTCTTGGTTATCTTCTTAAATTAACCAATTTTGCATGTTTTTAATATTATTAAGAATTTTTTTCATCTTCTCTTATTTTCTAATCTTATTTTATTTTTCTTTTTGATACTCTTTTTCTTTTCTATTTTTAATTTTAACCTGCCTTCTTCTTCTGTTGTCCCACCCCCATGCCCTTCTTTCATCTCATTCATTTAGAAGACTATTTCTCCATTTACCTTAAATAATCTTTCTTTTGCTTTGCTTTTGTTCAAGAAAATTTCCCTTTCAGTTGTAGAAAACTATATCCTGATAAATTCTATAAGGAAAAAAATGTTCAAGGGTTTTGAAACCTCAGGTTGATTCTGGAAAAGGACGGAGGACCGTCAGAGTGATGGGGGCAAAGGAAAAGACAGAAAGTGAGACAGAGAAGGGGAAAAGGATGTTGTCTGATTGTCAGGTATATCCAATAAAACTCTGGAGTCTTGAGTTGCCAAAGGCATGAAAGGGTAGGTGAAATACAGACAAGTGTGAGGTTTTGAAACATATTGTTTTCATTTCTTATCCTGGGACAAAAGCAATGTTTGAACGTAAGGCAAATCATAGATGTTTTTCTCAGTGATCAGAAATCAATTTTCAAGCCCCTTAGTAGGCAAAATCCATAATATTCTGAAGTATCCAAACTGCTTTGACCTCTATGGCTGAGCACAAATAGCTGTTATTTTAAGCCCTGGAGTTTATGTTCCTAGACCAAATCTTAAGTCCAAACAGGAATTCCAAAATGCTAATCTTATACGGAAATTTCCTTTTCCACTCTAGATTTATAGTCTCTGACTCCTAACTCACTGTCTCATTTACTTTTTTTCTAAATATGTCAGAAGGAGCCATATAATAATAAACAATAGAACTAAATATGACAAGTGAAATCAATGGACGAAAGTATTGCTTCTTTGTGAAAAATCATTAGAAGGCTCAAGAACTGTATTTAGGAATGGGCCAAGAGTCGAATAGGTCTTGGAGGGTGAAAAATATGCAACTGTAGAGACAGATGTGCACTTGGAGTAAGAGATCCACTACTGCTGTAAAACTACAGACTAAAACTTGTTTCCATTCTTTGTCATCCTTTCCAGTTTCAAATTTCAGGAAAATAATATTCAGTTTACCTCAGTTGAGCCACCTTTTCATTCATTGATTAGAAGAGGCAGTGGGGCAAAATTATACATATGACAAAAGCTAAAAATGTTATGTCAACAACAAAATGACACATAACACAAAATAAATGTGAACAAATAGGCATTTTTCCAAACAAGATAACCAAATGACCATATTTGCAAAGTAAAAGATATTCAGCATCATTGGTCATTGTGTAAACAAAAATGAAACCCACAATGAGAGAAAAAAGCGAAATTAAGAGAAATGTATACATGTGTGACTCCATGCACACAAGCTGACCTAGTTTTGTTGCTGAGGAACATTACCTCTGTCAGTGGGAAACACAGCCCAGAGCTGCTTCTGTGAAACCTGATAAATTTCTTCTAGAGCTCTTTGCTCAGGTGCTGATGTGATCTATACTTGGGTTCCAGAGGGAAAATGGAGGTTAAAGCAGTGTGAAACAAAGTTTGCATCTATTAAACAGGAGGTGTATACACACTCAGAGAATCGTGTACAGATGCAAGGGAAGAGCATTTCAACTGCTTTGGCTATAGTTGAATATGTGGTTTAGTAGAAGCTTATGAAGTTTTTTGTTCAAAGGGGCAATCTAAAGCTAAAGATTACTTTTAATACCTTGGCACACTTATTTTCTTATCAATAAAATTTACTCTTGGGGGGCATTAGAGAGATGGCTCAGTGGTTAGAAGCACTAAATGCTTTTTCTAGAGGACCTGGGTTCAGTTCCCAGCTCCCATATGGTGGTTGACAATTGCCTGTAACTCCAAGATCTGACACCCTCACAGACATACAGTCAGGCAAAACACCAATGCACATAAAATAAAAATAAATTATTTAAAAAATTTACTCTTGGGGCTGGAGAGATGTCTCAGCAGTTAAGAGCACTGACTGTTCTTCCAAAGGATTCAGTTTCAATTCTCATAACCCATATGGCAGCTCCAAATTGTCCTTGACTCCAGTTCCAGAGGATTCACTGCTCTCCTATGGCCTCCATGGGTACCAGGCACACAGTGGTAGAGACAACATACTCATACAAATAAAATTAAAAATAAACAAATAATGTAAACAAAATTATTCTTGTTAATGAAACTGTAAGGCATTTGAGGGACACATTCAGGCTTATAGATGGGAAAAGAATCTTTAAGATTAAATATAGATTTCGTGAAATCAAAGGAGTTCTCACCATACATAGGTCACAGAAGGAGGTCAAAACACTTGCCTTAGGCATAAGAAAGGTTCACTAGCCATCCCAATGAATCCATACACAATTTATCTTGGAAAATAGAATATAATCTATGCAGGTGGTCTTGGTAGTAGTTTGAGTACCTATGTCAGAGTCTGTAACTCTCAGTCAAACATAAGCCAGATGTAGATAAAGGAGTACTTTTCCCTTCCATTCTTGCTTCTCTTCCCTTTCCCACTTACATTCTTCCATCTTTTGATCCTGCTTCAGACATGAGACATCTCTGGCCCCTTCTTTAGCCTTTGAAAGTAGACCTAAACCAATGGATTTCCATGAGTTACCCTTTGACAGGAACTACACAATCCATCCTTCTTGATATGAGACTTCTACTTTCTTAGCCTAAACAGATACTGGTTTCCCTGTTTAACTAGTGTGCATGTGGTGACTGTGGGGCTACTCAGACATATAATAAGACATATTAACACCCTTAAAAGGCTCAGAGAACATTTTAGAAGAGGAAACATAAAAAATACAATATCTAGAAGATTGAGAAGACGGCTGCAAGATGCCATCTTCCAGGCATGTGCCTATGGTATTCATGAACTCACAGTAGAGGTTGTGTCTGCTGGCACTAAGCCTACAAATGTTGGGACTATCCAATTATCAGCTATGGATGGGAAATGAACTCATGGAACCCTATCGCTTTCTGATGAATTATTGGAAATTAACAGGTTCTGGGATGGAGCAAGGCATAGTATTCAGTTGTTCATGTTGTTCACCAGCTGGTTCATGACAATGGTTCAGAATTATAGCTGACTATAATGTGGCATCTTTCCATGCCCATGGTTACTATGCTTAAGGTGTAATTGCCTGTTTCTTTTTATGGTTGCTCTACCTATAGGGAGGCTTGCTGTACACTTTTTTTTCTGTAATAACTTTCACGTTTCCTTCACTTTAGAATTAGATCATATCTGACTTTCACTTCAAGAAGTAAAGGACTCATCTAAAATTGATGGCATGATGTCTACGCCTTAAAAAAACAAAAAGCAAAACAAAACAAAACAAAGCAAAGCAAAACAAAACAACAAAACCAAAAAACAAAAGCATAGTTGTAGAACAGAGGAGAATGAAAACTGCTATGTCATCTTGACCCGAACCAATTTGTTACTTGCCTTCTGTGTAGGTTTCCCAAGCATGGGAGCTGGGATTTGGTGGTAGAAGTGTTAGACATGGGCAAGAAGAAGTGAAGCTCAGTGCTGTCATGATCCTGGGATTACAAAGAAATAGTTAATTTGGAGTAGACTCCAGTGGAGGGAGCTTTGTTTCTCTACTGCCTTTTATCTATGAGCAGGAAAGGAAAAGAAAGCTGTCCAATGAGTTATGGTCCTAAACTACTCTCATGGACCAGCTGGTAAACAAAACAAAAATGAAAGTGATGAATGTCCTGAAACTTTGTTCTTCCAGTGGGGTTTATAGCTCAAAAAGACACACAAGCAGTTCCTGATTAGCAGAAGTAGTAAATATGTGTTCTCTCTAGATTACAAAGCAACATGGCAATAGAAAGGATACTATTTGATGATAGAAGCAACCAGTAGAATTGGAGAAGAAGTCAAAACAGAACATTTTATAAATTATACACACTAATTTAAAAAATAAAACATCCTAATCAGCTAGCTAGTTTTACTTCAAGCATGAGTCACCTGAGAGGAGGGTATCCCAATGAAATGCCTTATAAGATCAGGCTGTGGGCAAACCTGCAGGGCATTTTCTTAATTAGTGACTGATGGGGGAGGGCCCAACTCACTGTGGGTCCTAGGTTTTATAAGAAATCAGGCTAAGCAAGCAATGAGGAACAAGCCAGTAAGCAGCACTCCTTCATGCCTCTTCATCAGCTCCTGCCTCCAAGTTCCTGGCTGCCTTTCTTTCATGACTGATGGTAATATGAAAATGTAACTGAAATAAACCCTTTCCTCTCAACGTTTTTTTGGCCATGGTGTTTCACGACAACAATAAAAACTGTAACTAAAATACCTAATATTTCCCCTGATTTCCATACAATTGAAAAATGGTAGTAAATATATTCTACACAGCAAAGCAAACCAGAATGAAGAGATGCAAAGTGATGAAGCATTTCTAGCTATTCATTTGATATGGAATTATTATCCAAAATATTTTTAAATTAAAAAACCAAAATATTAAATAATGCTTGATTTATTTTTATTTCATATCTTTGTTTTGCACTCAGTGTTCCTGAAATGTAATGTCTTGTTTAAAAGGCCATTTCATTAGAAAAGTTCCTGAAAGACATAAAGCAAAACTAGATTTCCCAAGTAATTATATGTCACAAAATAAGAAAAGCATCATCCATCAATGAATGAAAAAGGTTTTTAGAATTTTAATTAAGAATGTCATTTTAAGAATCCATTTTCATCATTTCACTTGAATATGGCTTTTATTGTTTTTATTTTTTGTTTATTTGTTTTGGTTTTCTGAGACAGGGTTTCTCTTGTAGCCCTGACTGTCCTTGACTCGCTTTGTAAATCAGGCTGGCCTCAAACTCACAGATATCTGCCTGTCTGCCTCCAGAGTGCTAGGATTAAAGGCGTGTGCCACCACCACCCGGCCTTTTATTGTTTTTATAGTTTTCCATTTGTACTTATTTCACTGTACTACATCTCTTTGCCTTCAATTCATACCACATTGTGTTGGCAACATGCTCTACCTCAAATGTCATTTTATGGTAATACATGTTATTATTAAGTAGTTACTATGAGCAAGCACTGTGTTCACTGTTCACACATATCATGTTACTTAATCCATTCAAAACCATAATATAATCACTTTTTATACACAAATAAATAAGAAGAAAAGAAAACATCCCATTTACGCTATCCCCCAAATAATAAAACCAAAACATATATTTACTATGATTGTAAAATATGTAGACACTGAAAAACATAAAGTATTGCTAAACAATAGTAAAGACACACAAAAAGATCCTATGTTCTTGGATTTGAAGAATTAATATTGTTAAAATATCTATATTACCTAAGGAATTATGAAGACTCAATGCTAGCGACCTCCATCAAAACCGTAATGACATTCTTTATAGAATAGAAAGAATAGCCTTGAGATTTCAGAGAGTCCTAATAATTTGGAGAGCAATAAACACATTAAAATTAAAAAGTATAGTGATCCCCCCATGCCTGTTATTACAGGACATGAGAGGCTGAGGCAGAAGTATTGTGAGTTTGAGACCAACCACATAGTATGCACCTCAAAGAAAGATTGTATCTGAGAAAAACCAACATCTGGAGATGTAATTCAGTAATATTGTTTTCCTAGCATGTGCAAGGCCATGGATTTAGAAGCACATGCATAAAAATTCCATGAAACACCAGACTGATTAGGAGTGTGAACAGACTAAATCACATCAAATATCTGAAACAATACTTAGAACATGAACCTTACAAATTCCAAGTTTAAACTGAAGACAAAACCCATTTAATCAATAGCACGTATACAGATGCATATGGTATCACCATTTAAGAGGAGGAAAGCTACAAGCATATAATAGTCATCAGAACTCAAATACCTTCAAAGAGCTAATATTTGTTCACTGGAAATATCATTATATCAGTTTGAGAGCAGCAGCTGAGAGTGGGAATGTGGCCAATTTGCAGAGAATAAAAGGATCCGAAGAAGGTTGGAAGAGTTGGAACATTCTGTGCCTTATGACCTTAGGAAAGTAAGCATCTGAAACTGCTTTCTGGATCCATGCCTGATATTAAGTAAAATCCCCAGATTGAACAGATTTTCAAAAGAATGTAGAATCTCCAAATTCAGTAAGAGTTTAAGACAAAATATAAAGGTCTAGCTAGGGAACAGAAGTAGGATTTCTCAGAAAAATCCATTCTTAAAAAAAAAAACCAAAACACCACTTAGCCAACACTCGGGGCTGGGAAGAGGGGCGGCAAATGCAGGTGGATTGCTGTGAGTTCCTCCAAGGCCAGCCTGGTCTACAAAGAGAGTTCCAGGACAGCCAAGGCTACACAGAGGAACTCTGTCTTGAAAAAACAAAACAAAACCCCATCACTTTGAGAAAAAAAGTACAGAGATAACTAGAAAATCTCCTCTGACACACCCTTCTTACTAAGAAAAAGAAAGACTTTTAAATCATCAAAAGAAAAATAATATGGTAGAATCCCATACAAAACTGCAAAAGAAAAGGTGAGTATGGTGGTATGTGGCTGTAGTCTCAGAGGGAAGAAGGGTAAATGAAATATGGAGGCCAGTCTGGACTATATGGTGAATTCCAGGGCTGAGCCTCACTCTGTCTCTAAGAAATAACAAAGAGCAGGGAAGGAGGGACGAAGAAGGGAATATCCCACAGAACAAGACATACCCCAGAAAAATAGCATCACAAAACATAAACATTTAAAACTAACATTTCAAAATAAGCAAAATGAAGAAAACTATGGATAATATGAAATTTCACAAGTACAGCTGATGACTCAAACTATGAAATAACAGAAATCAGGAAAAAACAGAAATTAATAAAGAATCAGAGTTCAAAACTGAAAAAAAAAATCAGTCATTTTGAGAAACATAAGGTGAAAATGGGTTTTTATTCACATTTTGAATTTTCAAAGAAAATCAGAAGTCATTATTTTCTTTATGAGTAAGTACAGAGAGAAGCCAATAGCCTTGGCAATGGCCTGGGTTGTTTGGAGGCTTCCACGGGGCCCCTTTGGCCAGGGACTCCATGCAACCCACTTTGGGTATTGGAGGTTTCATTTTGTGGTGAGAGATGTCTACTTGGTGCTTTATTTCCCCTATTATTTGGTGATTCCATTTATATTTCTTTCATATATGTATGTATTTTAATAAACTACTGTATTGGGCTTCCACATAACCCCACAGGTGGCCCTTAGTTCTAGCTCTCCCACTCCATATTCCCTCCCTTCCTTCCCCCTCTTCCCTCCCCTATCCATGCATAACGATCTATTTTATTTTCCCTTCTTAGGAAGATCCTCCTCCCACCAGTCCATTACTCTATTGGTTGCCCTCCGCAGACTGACAGTAAGGCCCTGCTACTGAAGACAATACCTACCCAACTCACTAACAGAAACTGAGTGCCTACATAGAGCCTGCATCCCTACTGACTAGAGTTCATGGTATTGGAAAGGAATGTACAATGATTTCAAGAGCCAGTAGGGATGGAAGACACTAAAGAAACAGTGCCTTGCGACACAACAAGACTGACATACATATGAACCCACAGACTGTGGCAGCATGCACAGCTCTAAGCCAGAAGGGGTCCCAGAATTGAGAGAAGTAGACACACCCCTGGCACTAAACCAGAATCTATTTCCAATTGTTAACCACGCTCAAATAAAGTGTTAGTTATCCCCAATGGGTATACAACTGACTCATGCCCAACAGTTGATGGCCAACATAAAACAAACTCTGTTTTCGGAGCTTATTTTTTCCCTCATATTGCTTTATCTGGAGATTTATTTAAACCTTGCAGATCTTTTGTGTATATATTATGTTTTCTGAGTTTTTTCAAGACAGGGTTTCTCTGTGTAGCCTTGGCTGTCCTAAACTCGATTTGTAGACCAAGATGGCTTCAAACTCACAGCGATCACCTGCCTCTGCCTCCTGAGTGCTGGCATTAAAGGCATGTACCACCTGGGTTGTTCTCTGTGTGCAAATATGTGTCTTGGCATTTATGTGTTTCTTGTGCTTCATTTGTTTCATTGATTCTTTTTTATTTTGTTTGTTTTGTCCTATTCTGGTTTTTTATTTTATCTCATTAATTTTTAGATGCTTGTTTATTTTCTAATGAGAAAAAGGAAGGTTATAGATTTGGGGAAGGTATGAGGAGGTAAGAAGGATATGCAAGGAGTTGCGGGAGAAACTCCAAAATTTCCCAGGGGATATCCTGGATAATGTTTACAAGCTTGACTTTAGGGAGGAAAAATAAACTGAAACACATAATTAGAATTATAGAATTATAGAAACTATAAAAATGAAGCATAAAAAACCTTAAATCCAAAAAGTATCAGTGAACTAGGGCATCATTTCAATCATTGTAGTATTACCATAACTGAGACACTATAAGAAGACAGAAAAGAGGAGAAGCAAGTGTGTTGGGGGGCAGACCTGAGAGGACTTAGAAGTGAGTGGGGTTCATGATGTGAAATTCCCAAATAATCAATAAAAATATGAAAAAAAAGTATAGAAAGCAAGAAGGAAGCCCTAATAAAGCTACAGCTACCACCTAAATGGAAAGATTCAACAAAAGGCTATAATTACAATTGTAGTAGCTGATGAGAACAAATTATTCAAAAAGAAAACTGTATATAAATTAATAGCAGTGATATAATAATTAAAAGCAAGAATATTCTCCACAGTTGAGTGGAGAGTGTGATATGACTTTCTCACGTACTATGGTGCCTCACATTTGACTCAGAGGAAGGACAGCAAGTAGCCAAGAAGAGACTTGATACCCTACGAGAATATATAGGGGGAGGTAATCCCTGTCAGGAACAGTCATAGGGGAGGGGAATAATGGGGAAAAGGGGGGGGAGGAATGGGAGGATACAAGGGATGGGATAAACATTGAGATGTAACAAGAATAAATTAATAAAAAAAAGAAAAAAAAGCAAGAATATCACAACAGTTTTAATAAAGATCACATGCACACCACACACACACACACACACACACACACACACACACACAAACACACACACACCGAGCTTGTAAATGGTGGATTTGGGACACACAGTACTCTCTTGAGTCTCCACATAATTAAACCAAATCATCAGAAGTATGGTTCCAGGAAAAACCTCTTCTGCTTCCATGGACTAAATGAGTGATCACCCGCTGAGAACCTTTGTAGGCCCAGGAGACAGAGAAAAGGCATGAATTCTGCCTCCTGGGGAAAGAGACAAAAACCAAGCAAACAAGCCCCCTCAAAAAAAGCAAACCATTTTAGTGGAGAGGTGGAGTATTGAAGTGTGACTGTTTATCTGAGTTATGCCAACCAGTGCACTATCTATTTCAGAAGTGCCCAATAGTGATGGGCAGACCACAATATATTTGGCATGAAATTTTTAAAAATCAAGCCAATATAGTCTCTCTGAAACAGTGGTTCTCAACTTGTGAGTCATGACCCCTTTGGCAAACCTCTATCTTTAAAAATACATTATGATTTATAATAATAGCAAAATTACAGTTACGAAGTAGCAACAAAAATAACTTTTGTGGTGGGGTCACTACAACATAAGAAACTATATTAAAAGTTGCAGCATTAGGAAGTTTGAGAACCACTGTCTGGTGGTGATGAAGAAGGTAGGTTAGAGTCTAGGTCACTCTCCAGGATTGGCAGATTAAGCCTATATGACCCCAGCAAGACCTGTGTCCTGGGTAGGTGGGGACAATGGTGGTGGGTGATTATATGGGTTACTCACTGGGCGCTGGGGTTGCACAGGTTCCTGAAGGCTAGGCAGGCATTCCTGGGAGTACAGGGGGCGGTGAGGGGAGAAGAGACCCACATGGGTGAATGGAAAGGTACAGGTAATCTCCTAGTCTTCTCTGATTATGAGAAATAGGATCCCAGATGATTCTGGGTTGATTACAATTTCTGGAAATGCAGAGACATAAGAGCCTCATCTAACTGGTCAGGTGCACAAAACTATGCAACACCAGGTAGGCCAGGGAGCCATGGGCAGAGCCAAGAAGGGAACAGGTACATCACTCAGTATTCTGGGTTGGCAAAATGGTTGTGGGACCCCACCTAATTCTGGGAAAGGGAAAGATATGAGCATGAAAATATCTGGGCCTCAAAGCTGGCTGGTCTGATGTACATGTGGGACCCCAGCTAGGCACTGGGCTGCAAAAGTGTGTGTTGGTCTCACTCGATTGGGCTGGCACATAGAATCTGTATCTTCAGCTTAGCCCTGTGTTATGAAGTCACAGCCAGGCATATGGGGAACTGGAGTATCCCTTGTAGGTCTAGTGCACAAGGTGTACAAATCCATCTAGACCCGATTGTTGTGAACATAGCCTGTGAGGGCAGGGCTGTGTTATTCACATTGCAGGGTTTGAGAACATGTGTGGGCCTTAACTCAGGAATTATAGGGAAGCCTATGCAGTTGAGGATCTGGGCTACTCACCTTGCTGGGATGTTGCACTTGGGGCACAAGCGGAGGTAGTCATAAAATCTCTGGACCACTCTTAAAGGATAAAGTTCTGCACAACTCACAAGGCTCAGCTGGTGTGCATGCTGCATGGCCACAGCTATGTATGGAAGCACCAGAGAGTAAGGCATCTGTGCCATGTTTGACTCTCACCAGGATGCAATTTTTGCATGGGTATTTTGATAGTACATTGACTGAATCATGGAACACTTTAAAACGGTATGAGATTAAGTCAGATTCTATGAAGAGCATGCAGACTACAAAACAGCAGTCAGGCTTTAGAATGTGGGGAAGGTGGGGTCTCTTATGGGTGAGTTCTTTGTCTCATTCTGGCTTGTGGTGGTGTGCCTCGGTGTAAGCCAAGTTAAGGGAACAATGGGCTCAGGGGCCTCACCTGGCTTGGTGCTGTGGCAATTAACAGAGACCTTGTGTTATGGCAGTAGTTCTCAGCCTGTGAGTTGAAAGCCTCAAAAGACCATCTGAAAACACAGATATTTACACTGTGATTCATAACAGTAGTAAATTATAATTATGATGTAGCAATGAAAATAATGTTATGGATGGGGTCACCATAACATAAGGAACTGCATCAAAAAGTCATAGCATTAGGAAGGTTGAGAACCACTGCTCTATAAGATCATAACTCCTCAATAACAAAAAGAGAGGACAATGAAACCACTGAAAGGTCAGTCAAAACTTACAAACATTTGCTTTAAAAATAATTAGAGAGCTGGGCCTGGTGGCACACACCTATAATCCCAGTACTCTGGGAGGCAGAGGCAGGTGGATCTCTGTGAGTTCAAGGTCAGCCTGGGCTACAAAGGACAGCCAAGGCTACACAGAGAAACCCTGTCTCAAAAAATGATTCAAGTGATTCCAGCTATCTCAAACAATCAGACAGATGAAATAACAAAGTAATTTCAACAACTGGGTAAGAAAGTCAGTAGGACATAGGAAAAAGTTCTCAATGGTGATGAAACGTTCAGGAAGTTGAGATTCTGCAAAAAATAAGCAAACAAACACTATTGGAAAAGTAGACAGGCCAAAATACAAAAATAGTGAACTATTAAAATTACAAAAATCTAACCAATAACCAATGCATCCAGAAAAAAAAAATCATTAAAATACTGAGGATCTAACCTGCATTATAAATAAAGGGATTTAGCAACATCTGAAGAATATAAATTTTTCTTAACATCCCCAAAATTTTTCTCCAAAATATACCACATTGTGAGTAACAATGCAGTTCTTAGCAAATGCAAAATAATTAGTTTATTTTATTTTATCAGTTCATAATGAAGAAGTCAATAGCAAGAAAAATCACAAAATACATGGCGATTGAACACCACACTCTTGAATGACTAGTCATTGAAAAAAAGCAGAGACAGAATGTCAAAAGTTCCTGGAATTTAAAAAAAAATGAAAGAACAACCTGCCTGAATCTTTAGAATACAGCAAATATAATTCTAAGAAGGAAGTTTATACTTACAATTGCTCAACCCCCAGTATAATGATTTGTGGATATGAGGACCTTTTTTTAGAGGGGGGACTAATTAATTTATAGTAAGTTCCTCCTGATAGTAATAGTCCCATTTTAAGTAGAGATACATTACTCTACAATGCAAGAAAAAAGCAAGGACTTAGTCATTTGCAAGCCAGAAAGAGAACACGCAGCTGATAATGGGTTTTCTGTTAATCAGATTAGCTCAATATGTATCCAGATCTTTTGGGTGCAAAATTCTAGGAAGAAAAATATGCCTCTATGTTACGTCTTCTAATGTTTAATTTGTCAATAATTTTTATCAGTCATCATAGCCTATTTCTGGCAGTTAGTAATATACAAGCCCATTCAGTCTGCCCTGTGGGGATAATGTGGTGTCTGGCCATCTATCCAATAGAAAGGTAGCAGGGTTCTGGAAATTCTCTAGGCATGAACTATGGTAGTAAGGCCAGGGGGCATAGTCAGCTGCCTCTTCTTCTTCTTCTTCTTCTTTCTTTCTGTCTTTCTTCTTCTTTCTTTCCTTCTCTTCTTCTTCTTCTTCTTCTTCTTCTTCTTCTTCTTCTTCTTCTTCTTCTTCTTCTTCTTCTTCTTCTTCTTTTCTTCAGACAGAATCTCTCTTTGTTACCCTTCGCTGTCCTGGACTCGCTTTGTAGATCAGGCTGACCTCAAACTCACAGCAACCCACCTGCCTCTGTCTCCTGAGTGCTGAGATTAAAGGCATGTGCCACCATGCCTGGTTCTATAGTCAGCTTCTTGTTCATGAGGTGATTTAATTTAGTATGCAGAACATAGATTTTTTTCTTTTCTTAGGGTCTCTTACAGCCTAGGATAGCCTTGAAATTGTATTTACCTGAGGATGAATTTAAACTGATCCTCTCAAGAGCTGGAATCACAGGTATGAACCACTGCACCCAGATAGGCCACTTAATACTTGGCATATAGATCACTGGAAAATCACATATGGTAGATAAACCATTGGCCTATTCTTCAAAATGTACAATGAGAATAAGCTACCCAGGTATTATGAACTTAAATGCAAAATTAAAATCATATATCTACTGATGATGCATAGGTAAACTACATTATTATTTGGGAATGTTGACAAGTTTTCTAGTTATGATTTAAAATCCAGGGCTTGAGAAAGGGAAAAGTCTTGATTATATATTTAAAATTCATATGACAAATGTTCCATAAGAAGGAAGAAAGACAAAATTCAGCCCATACTATCAAGAAGAGTTTAATATTTCTAATATATAAACCTGATTCTACATATAAAAAAGAGACCAATTGCTCTTTTTTTGTTTTGTTTTGTTTTTCCATACAGGTTTTTTTTTTGCATATCCTTGGCTGTCCTGGACTTGCTTTGTAGATCAGGCTGGCCTTGAACTCATAGAGATCTACCTGCCTCTGCCTGTCCAGGTGCTGGGTACCACCAAACCCAGCTGAGACCAATTACTCTTAAAAATAGAGTAGAGAAATAAACTGCAAAGTCATAGACCCATAAGTGCAAACAAATATTTTTCTATCATTCCTGGTAACCAAGAATTATTGTTTTCAACATTGGAGAAGCAGATATACATGCAAGATCAAAGAGGTTCATTTAAAACTTTTAGGCTGGGATTTGAATTTTGAGTATCAGTATGAACTTTTAAATAGATCTGTCCACTGAAAATACCAAAAAATTATGGCCAACATAGGAACAAGGAGCACTCTTAGTACCCAGATTATGGTCCTTAAAAAAATAATTTTCTCTAAAACGAGACACTGTTATTTGAAAATCAAGGTCTAGGGCAGAAAATGTACAAGATGAGCCTGTAACATCTTGTCATAACAAAAATAAGGACGCTATAATTACACTACCAGGGAATATTTCAAAAGGACTTAGTCAAACTGAAGAAACTCCACATGTCAGAGAGGGACAATTTCAGCATCCAGAAGGGCAATAGCTGTCATGAATCAAAATATATCAATTGAATGGATTATAGTAAAAGTTAAAAAAGTACAAATGATCAAAATTGGAAACAGCTAGTATACAAACCAATTTTCGGAAATGATGGAGAAAAATAAGATTTGGCATGCTGCCTATCCTTAAAAATCTCAGTACAGCCAAACACTAGCTGAAGTGAAAGTTCTCTTTAAAGAAGTAATCCAAATAATAAGTAAAGAAGGTATGTTGGAAGTGGAATATAAGACATTTAAAAAAATAATGTAGACCTGTAAACCCCTTCCCAGATCTAGCCAACGGTCAGAATATTCTCCACAGTTGAGTGGAGAGTGTGATATGACTTTCTCACGTACTATGGTGCCTCACATTTGACCATGTCCCCTGGAGGGGGAGAACTGGTGGCACTCAGAGGAAGGACAGCAGGTAGCCAAGAAGAGACTTGATACCCTATGAGAATATACAGGGGGAGGTAATCCCCCTCAGTCATAGAAAAAAGTTTGAGTAGAGGTATTCTGTATGTGTATATAATACTGCTCTCATAATCCATAGTTTATTAAATAAAAATTCTATTTCTAGGCATGGGATACTTCTCTGAGCTGTTAGTCATGGAGATATCAAAGTCCCTCCAAAACAATATAAGTTATTGCTACCACTCTTGGTAACCCATGCTTGACCATACCATATTCTTTGACTTCAGGCCTTAGAGAAATCAAAGAGATACAGAACTATAAAGTTCTCTGCTGGCTAGCTTTCATTATGTCACAAGGTATTATGCAAGTTGCTGGGGGTGGGGTTGGGATGCTACAATATATACTCAAAAAACAATATGTACTGATTGCTGTAATAGTGGCATGGGTGATATGTAGGTGACCAAATGCATTCTGGTTGAAATTGAAGTCCTATGCATATGAAGAAATTCACACTTGGTATTGTAAATCTTATTAAAAGTCCATGACTGAGCAAGGCAAAGGCCCTAGGAAGCCCATTAATGTTATGCACTAAATGAATATGTTGCCTAGATTCTTTCTAAATATCTATGTTCATATCTAAAAATTAGTCATTCACTCAACCTTGCTCAAAGAAGCTTCTGTTTGCATTGAGCAGGAGTTAATGAAAAGACTCATTACTAATTGGTCAAATTGCTAGGAATATGTTACTGCTGAGTGTTTATCCATAAATGGGATACTTATATCACACTGCATCCCATGGCTCAGAGAACATTTCAGAAGAAGGAGAAGAAAGAATACAAAAGCAGGAGGATGGGAAGAAGTGCTGTGAAATAGACATGGCATGGCTATTGTACTAAGGGACTAATAGCAGCCATGTCTGCATGTACAAGACCTGTTCAAGAGCAAGCCTTTTAACATTCAATCCTGGATGTAGGAGGGGTTCATGAGACACCACCCTTAATCGAGGAACAGTTGTGCTAAGGGCTGCTAGAAGAAGGATAGTCACTTTCCCTCAGTATGTAGTCACTGGGGTGTTACCATGCTCATGCAAACAATTCTAGTTATACTTAGTAGGCCATGAAGAAAAAAAGACACAAAGTAGAAGATGACTGTGTTGGGAAGAAGGGGATAAGAGAGAGTAATGTAGGGATGAATGGGTCAGAATACGTTATATGAGATACATGCATAAAATTGCCAAGGAATAATTTGAAAATATTTTTAAAAGAAAGAAAATTATGTGTCAGTTTCTTTGGAAAACACCCATGTGAAACATTATGATACTTTACAAGATTATGTAGTTGTGGCCTTGTGAAAACTATCCCTGGCATGCGAAGCTATTTTAGCATATGCAAATCAATCAACAAGAGTCATCAAATTACAATGAAAGACAAAAATCATATGAAAACACGTTAAAATAATCCCAAGCCTTTAACAAATGTTTTATTAGTTCTTTGAGAATTCCATCCTAAGCATTTTGAACATATTCATCTCCTCAACTCTTCCCACCACGACCCATTCAGCTCTCCCATTCCTTCCTATCAGACTTTTAGATTCTTCATTTTTTTTTCTCCTTTAACATTGAAGGTCAGTTTGTGCTGCCCTGCTAGTCTTGAGATTGGGGCCTGTTCTCATTGTTTATATATTAGCTATGAGTTTTTAATAAATAGATTTTATTTTGTAGGAGAATTCTTTTCTTTATCCTGAAGTTGTTGAGAGTTACACTCCTTTTATTTTTTTAATCAAAAGACTGTATTAGGCTGAGAACTCCTAACAATAGTTTTCTTTATTCTGATAAAAAATAAAACTCTCAACAATATCAGTATAGGAGAAAAACGTTATCCAACATAATAAAAGCTAATTATGAATAAATATTGTTATTATTATAAACAATCAGGAAAGACTGAAGCTTTTTCATTAGATCTAGTACAAGAGTCCCCATTCTTGCCAATGATATCATTCAACATTGTACTAGAAATACAAGAGCAATAAAACAGCAACAAAAGGAACAAAAGGTACTCAAATTGGAAAGGAAGAGTCAACTCTATTTTCTTTTTCAAATGACATGGTCATGTGTATGTGTGTATACACACACACACACACACACACATATCTCAGATAAACCACAAAATTATTTTACAACTAATCAGGGAGTTCAGAAAAGTTTCAGTTCAAAAAAATAGACATACAAAAATCAGATACCATTTTATACACAAATAATGACCCAGTAGGAAAAGAAAAAAAAAAATGGGTCCTAGTAGAAATACCATTAAGAAAAAAAAAACAGAAATTAAGTAAATGAAAGAGTTGAACATTGAGCCATATAAAGTATAAAGTATTGTTCTAGTCATAGCTGCTCACACCCGTAATCCCAAAACTTATGAGGTTGAAGAGAGATGGCTGCAAATGCAAAACTACCCTATGCTACATTAATGAATTCCAGGACAGCTTAACCACAGTGAGATGATCTTAAAAAAAAAAAAAAAAAAACAGAGAGGAGGGAAGGAGGGAGGCTGGGGTGGGGATTTGTAAGAATTGATGAAAGAGCAAAACAAATACCCCAAATATATAGAATATATAGATTTGAATAATTGAATTGGTGTTTTAAATGCTCATACAACCCCCAAATACAAAGATTTAATGCAATCCATGTAAAAACTTCAATAGCTTTTTATTTATATTTTGTAAGATGTATTATTTTTTATTTTGTGCAACTGGTCACAAGAACATAGCTAGTATTTATAATTACCTTCCTTTACTACCCATTCTTGACCATGAGCTGTGGTCCAGTTAGTCCAACAATGGCTGTCTGTCAATGGAACGTCTAAGAATCCAGTAGTTGTTCAGTCCATAAAGCTAGATGTCTCAGCTGGTCTTCAGTATACTCCAAAATCCTGAAGAAGTAGACTTTAATACCAGTGAAGCAATAGACTTGCTGTTGAGAGTGAGAACAAGCAGGAAAAGAGAAAGCAAGCTTCATTCTTTTGTGTCCTTTATGTATGTACGCTGCCAGCATAAGGTGTGATCCAGATTAAAGGTGGATGTTCCCACCTCAAAAGGTCTGGATTAAAGGTGGGTCTTCCTGTTCAGATAATTTAATCTAGAAAAATTCCCCACCATGAGTCTGTAATCCAAGCACTCCAGGAGGCAGAGAAAGGCGGATCTCTGTGAGTTCCAAAGCCAGCATGGTCTACAAAGCAAGTCCCAGACAGCCAAGGTTACATAAGAGAATCCCTGTCTTGAAAAACAAAACAAAATGAAAGAAAGAAAGAAAGAAATCCTTCACAGGTGTACCGAGCCACATGGATTTTAATTAATTCTAAATAGAGTCAAGTTGACAATCAAAAATAGCCATCATGAGAACTGAGAAAGAATATCAGGAGAAATCTCCTGGGTATTGCCCTTGACAGTGGATTTTTTGATATTACACCAAAAGCTCAGGCCACAGATAGAAAAAAAATGTTTGGGCTAGGTATTATAGCTCCATCTATAAACCTAGCATCTAGGATCCTAAAGCAGAAGACTAAGAAAAATCTTAGCAGTTTTTCTTATAAGATGATCATCCAAGCCTGTGTGATGGTGCATACCAGTAATCCCAGCACTTGGGGAGGCAGAACCAGGCAGATCCCTGTGAGTTCGAGGCCAGCATGGTCTACAAAAGGAGTCCAGGACAGCCAGGTCTACACTGAGAAACCCTGTCTCAAAAGTGGAGAGAAACAAAGGAAGGAAGGAAGGAAGGAAGGAAGGAAGGAAGGAAGGAAGGCAGTAGCAGGACACTAACCACATTTTTGTTGGTGTTTGTTTGTTTATTTGTTTGTTTGGTTTGGTTTTGGTTTTTCGAGACAGGATTTCTCAGTGTAGCCTTGGCTGTCCTGGACTTACTTTGTAGACCAGGCTGGCCTTGAACTCACAGTGATCTGCCTGCCTCTGCCTCTGGCGTGCTGGGATTAAAGGCGTACACCACCATGCCTGCCTATTGTTTTGTTTTTGAGACAAGGTCTCGTTGTGTTGCCCTGCCTGGCCTAGAACACACTATGTTGATCAGGCTAGTTTCATACTCCTAAAGACATGCCTCTGTCTTGCTCCATAATTCTAGGATTAAATAACCCAACCTATTTTGGGTTATTTGGATAATCATCTTTTGCAGGGGTCTTTGTTCCTTCCTTCCTTCCTTTTCTTCTTCTTTTATTTTGAGACAGGGCTTCTCTTTGTAGCCTTCACTGTCCTGGACTCACTTTGTAGACCAGGCTGACCTCAAACTCAGAGATCTTCCTACTTTTGCCTTCCCTAGTGCTGGGATTATAGGTGTGTGCCACCATGCCCAGCTACTGCCTTTTTCTTAAATTAGTATAATTTCTTTAATTAAATAATTTATTTATTTATTCACTGTACATCCCAGTTGTAGGCCTCTCCTTCCTCTCCTCTTAGTCTCACCCTCCCTCACCCACCCCCAGTTCCTGAGAAAAGGAAAGCCACCTACCCACCCACCCCAGCTCTTCAAGTTTCATGAGGACTTAGTTTGTCCTCTTACCCAGTGGTCTGGCAAGGCAGTCCCATCAGAAGAAAGTGATAAAAAACAGGCATCAGAGTCCATGTCTGAGACAGGCACCACTCTTTCCTTACTAGCAGACCCACATGAAGCCTGACATGTCCATTGGATACATCTATGTAGAGGACCTAGGTCCAGTCCATGCATGGTCCATGGTTGGTGCTTCAGTCTCTGCAAGCCCCTCTGGGCCCTGGTGAGTTGGCTTTGTTGGTCTTCCTGTGGAGATCTTGTCACCTCTAAGTCCTTTTTTCCTTTCCCCCCACTTTCCCACTAGACTCCCTATGCTTCACCCAGAATCGTGGGTGATTGTTAAGGTTTCAAAAGTCCAAGCCAGTCCAAGTGACTCTCTCTTCTTGCTATATGGGAATCTGGATATAGGCTTTCAGCTCCTTCTCTAGCACTGTCTGCCTGCATGCCACCATGCTTTTCTGCCATGTTGATAATGGACTAAACCTCTGAAACTGTAAGCCAGACCCAATTAAATGCTTTCTTTTATAAGAGTTGCCTTAGTCATGGTGTCTCTTCACAGCAACAGCACATTGACTTCACTCTCAGACCATTAAAAATACCTTGACATATCACCAGAGTACTAGCAATAACAAAGAAGTAAATGACACACCAGGTGGTAGTGGGGCACACCTTTAATCCCACCACTCGGAAGGCAGAGGCAGGAGGATCGCTGTGAGTTTGAGGCCAGCCTGGTCTACAAAGTAAGTCCAGGATAGTCAAGGCTACACAAAGAGATCCTGTCTTGAAAATAAAAGAAAGAAGTAAATGACACAAATTCTACAATTTGAGAAACAGTGGCAGAGTTGTCACTTGAAGTTATTGAAACTTTAACATGATTATTTCAATACTTCAAAGATAGTTTTCATTTTCCAGCTGACTATGTGATTTGCATGTCACTAAAACTTGTGAAAAATATTTTCTTATCTCAAAGTAAAAGTAATTATGAACAATACAGTAAGTGTGATACTCACCTCAGGATTTTTTTCATTATATGATATAATTTAGTAAGGAGCCCAGTGCCTAATAAATTACCAATATATTTTATCACATTGTTGCTCTTGCTTTATCTATTATTTCTCTGCTTTGTATGTAAATGGATAATTCTGTCTCATATTTTATCATTGGAATGGCTTATAAGAATTTTATAAAAGTTAGACTCAGTCTGCCCAGAATATTGCACAGAATTTGTGCAATATTTGAAATAATCCCGAATCTACAAAAGATGTTTGTAACTGCATCCTAAGCCAGTAGCTTGTAAACCTTACCAAACACAATTATAGTACAAAGCAATTTTAAAACCATGACCTGGTTAGGTTTTTTTCTCAATTTACATAAACTGGAGTCAAATGGGAAGAGGAATCTTAACTGAGATTAATCTGAGTTTCCATCAGATTGCCTGTAGGCAATTTTCTTGGTTGCTAATTGACAGAGGAGGACCCATCCATGTGATACTGAGTTGTATAAGAAAGTGGGCTGAGTGAGCCATAGGTACAAACTAGTAAGCTGTGACCCTCCATAGTTTCTGCTTCAGTTCCTGCCTCCAGGTTCCTGCCTTGAGTTCATGCCCTTACTTTCAGAGACAGATTGTTACTTCAGAGTTATAAGGTGAACTCAACCCATTCCTCCCCAAGTTGCTTTTGATCACTAAACAAGCAAACAAACAAACAAAATAAAAAATTAAAAACCAGACCAGTAGAAACACTATGGCTTGTATAAAATTTATCCAATTCCAACTTTTACTTGAAAGCTCAAAGTTTATCATTAGCAAGAAGTATTGACAGTTGCTTTTCTTAAAATGGCAGGTGACACTAAATCATTTTATGTCTGACAGATACCCAATTTAAAATAACCATGATTTGCCCACCAGCTGTTCTATGAATAGTAACGTGTTCCATGACCCTATAGGTTGTTCATCACATAACTCAATCACGAGTGTTTTGATTGATATAACCATAGTAAGTAATTGTGTACACAAGAGGAATGCCTATTACTTCTCATTTTATCACACAAAAAATACTACAATTGAGAATATTAATAACTAATAATTTTTACAGATTTCCCAGTGATACTTATATGCTGGCTTTTAATCCCATAGAGTGCATAGCAGTGAGAAATTATTTGACATTCAGTATAGTTGTGGCTGTGATCTTGATTTATGCTGAGAAATCAAGAACTACACCACATATTTCTTCACTGGGTAGTTCTGTAAATTTCCAGCTTCCACCATATTCCTAGATTTAGACAGTCTCTCACAGAAGCACATTTGTGTGTCTCAAAGCAGAAATTCCTTCCATTTCTACAACTTAATAATGCAAAGACAGATGGCAATGTGGCAAAATTTGACATCTTTTTTATAGTATTAGAATATTATATATTTTTGAAAGATAACAAACACAAAGCACAAACTTTGATTAAAACTACTCCACATGCATGGTAGAACAGGCCTCTAACACCAGCACTTGGGAGGCAAAGGCAGGAGGATCAGGAAGTCAGCTACATAGTGAACTCTAGGCCAGCCTCAAATATAAGAGATTTTGTAGTTTTGTATTACTGTACTCCATGAACATCAATTATATCATAGAATTGAAATGATTTAGAATTTTGGCTACTTAGCATCATTTTTTCCAGAAGAATGGTAGTTGTTTTTCCCCCAGATAGACATTGCTTTGCATGTATATGATGTTATAAAAACTTCCCAAGCTAGGATTGAGAGACAGATGGAGCAGAGGGTAAATGTATCTGCTATGTAAGTCTGATGATTCTTCAAAACCAAGTAAAAGTAGCAGAGAATCAATTCCACAAACTTGTCCTCTGCCCTACATACATACACCATGACACGTTAACATTCACAAGATATTATAAACACACACACATACATACACACACACACACACACACACACACACACACACATACACGTGCACGCACTGAAGTTAAAATTTTAAAAAGCACCTCCTCTGAAATTGGTGATTTCTGTCATTGCTTAGTGCTTTAATGCAAGTTAATTAACCTTTCTGGATTTTAGTTTTTCCATATGAAAATGAGAGACTGTACTAGATTACCTCTAAAGTATATTCTAGTTTTAGTAGTCTATAAACTTAAAGTGCCTGTTAAATATATGATTTGGCTTTCACCTAACCAAAGGATTACATAAAACCTGATTACTTGTTTTAATTAAAGGTCTATTTGCAAATATTATATTCAGGAAAAGATAACTTGTTCATGAGAAAGGAAAATTATTCATATGCTTGCATACAATTTGCAACATTAGGTACATAATTTCATCAAGCAAATTGGGGCTTAAAGAACGAAATCTTTGTTTTTCAAAATACACAAAACAATTTGCAACCTTCATAGATCAAATAAGGAAAGGATTCTGAGCTTGGAGGTCTTCCTGAGGGAAAGAGGAATACATGAATAAATAAACACACAGGTTTAGAAAATTAAATTTGCATCAGCCTCATTAGGTTTATATCTAGCTGTTTGCTTCTCTTATTTTACAGAAAATTAGATTTACATATACCAAAATATTGTGTGTATTTTAGGCATATTGTTTCTCAGATGAGGGGAAGCCAAATGGGATGTGTATTTACATAATAAGTGTTACTTATCCACCAGCCAGCAACACCCAGTGAATCTAGTTAAAATTTTTGAATGCATAGATTTTTTTCTATCTTGCTTCAAAATAAAACATTGAAAATGATCTTTTACAAAATGTGTATGACTTACTTGACAAAAGATAAACAGAGAAAATATATGTGATCTTAAAACAGGAGCTAAAGACTCAATAACCAACTGGTGTCCAATATAGTTGCCTGATTTCTCGATAGCCATCCTTTTTCTCTCTTGTTAACAAAACTCTAACTCTTTTCTGAAAGAGCATCCCCAGAAGGTAAGTCAGCATTGGTTTAGTGAAAATGGAGGGGATACATGCAATGTAGTACTCAGAAACTATTGGTAAAGTTGTGATAGTGTTTTTGCTTGTCACAATGTCTGGGATATTAGAGGCATTGCGTGGGTGAGTATTATGAATATTAGATGTCATGTAAACTGAAAAAAATCATGTTCTATTAAATTCCAGATATATAACCAAATATTTATTGAGATTGAGGGGGATATTAATTCAAGATCATTATACCACTAGGCATGGTGTCTCATTACTCTAATCTCAGTACTTGGGAGGTAGAGAGGGGAGGTTCAGGATTTGAAAGCAATCCTTGATTATATAGTAAGTTGGAGACTAGACAAAACAAAGTATAAAATCTCTAAATTAATGTACATTGCAAACCTATATTAGTCAGCTTTGCATTACCACAACAAAACACTTGAGAGGTAACTAACTTTATAAATAAACACAATGTGTTTAACTTAGCTGACACTTTCAATGGATTAATTTTGGTGAGAGTTTCAAAGCAAATGACAGATGACAAAGGCAGGAATGTATATTGCACTGAGCAGTAACATCTCACACATGTAAGAAAAAAATAAAGTATGTGGGGCTAAGTTTACTTTTTCTATAGCATTCCTCCTATAAGAACGCAAGAGTTCATACTTGGAATACCTCACGTCCCCAGTGATCTTAAATCCATCTTTCTTGGATCTTCCTCCTAATAGCACCATCACATAGAGCAAGTCTTCACTCTAATGGTCCTTTGAGGGTTACTAATTAAATCATATATAAACTATAGTATTCTACTTCTAAATGGCTTGGAAGCTGACACTGAGACTAATTTAGTTATCTTGAATTATACAACTCAGGCTGCCATTGATTTTCTATATATTATCTTTCTAGAATTCCTATTTGTGGGATGTTGGATTCCCTAAGTTATGCTTCCTGTCTTCATTTCAATTTTCAACATCTTTTTCTCTTGTACTGTTTTACAGAAATTTTCTCATTTTTATCTTCAAGTTTCTCTCTCTCTCTCTCTCTCTCTCTCTCTCTCTCTCTCTCTCTCTCTCTCTCTCTCTGTGTGTGTGTGTGTGTGTGTGTGTGTGTGTGTGTGTGTTTTGTTTGTTTGTGTGTTTTGTTTTTCAAGACAGGGTTTCTCTGTGTAGCCTTGGCTGTCTTGGACTTGCTTTGTAGACCAGGCTGGCCTTGAACTTATAGAGATCCACCTGCCTCTGCCTCCCGAGTGCTGGGATTAAAGGTGTGCACTGCCAAAGCTGTAAATACCACTGTTTTCTTGACTTGGAAGACATTGTTTTGCCATGTCTTCGTTCTTTTTCTTGTAATGCTACCATATGTAGTCAGATTGCCTGGGATAATGTCACCTTTTGACCATGAAGAGAGAAGTTATCAGTATATTATGGATACAACAAGGAAAAAATGGGAAAAGTCTGGTTCTTTGGTGATATAATGTTCTCATAAATATGGAGCCTCCAACAACAAGACTTTATCTTAAAGTAATTTTTAAATTTTATTTCATTTATTTTTATATGGGGGGGGGAAGAATTCCATTTCAACTTTATGACTACTTCTATAAGTAGCATGTTTGTATATATGCATGTGTGTGTGTGCACACATGCATATACATGCACAATGAATCCATTTAATATTGTTCAAATGTACCTGTGTTTACGGCTAGCCACTTGGGACTGGATGACCTATCAGGGTGTTCATCCCTGGAGAAAGCTGACTCTTCTTTCACCATTATTGATTAACTCTACTTAAAGGTGGGCCCTGTGAAATTCCACTCCCTACCCCCATGCACACTGGTTTATCAGTTGGTGTTGTCACTTTTCAGATCTTGTTTTGGCTTCCAAATTAAAATGGCATGAGTGCAGCTTCCCTGTCACATTGACAAACAGTATCTCACACCAGGATCCCAGTCCTCTGGCTCTTCTAATCACTCTGCCTCTTCTCCCAAGATGTTTCCTGAACCTTAGGTATAGAGGATGTATGATAGATTTACCAGCTGGGGTTTGGCATTCCAAGGTCATTTATCATTGCATTTTGACCAGTTGGGGGGGTCTTACTTTAAAATACATATAATATAGGCATAGGTGGTTTAAATTGAATTATGCCACAAAATGTGATAAGGACCATAGATTAGATAATAAAAAGAGCCCTGCGATGCCTGGTATGAGAAATCTCCCTTTGAGTTCTTGGCCAGAGGGGTACAAGAGACTCTCAAAAAAATGTAGGCTATTACCGTTCCCCTTGGTCTTCTCCCAGAAGTTGAAGATTAAACTCTATTCCTGTAGACATCATACACGTTGGACCAAGACTTAAAGTAACTGACATGAAACTGACTTGGACGTCTTCTCCCTGAGGGCTGACATTCATAGTATTTAAATGTTCTAGATTGAGAAAAGCAATCAATAGCCATGATCAGCTATAAAGCCGATGTGCCACAATGATCAGCATGGCAAAGTATCCTGACTGGTGCAATAGTAGCAGTTATATCTTGGGAAAACAAACAGCTGTCTAATTGGACCTAAGGCCCACCCAATAGGAGAAGATTTATTCTTGGGACTGTATAGCTAGTCAACTACCCAGAGATGGTGAGGTTGTGGGCCCTAAAGTAGAAACCTACTGCTACTTCTTTTTGTAAACTAATATAATTTCTGATTACATTCTAAATATTTATTCTTTTTTAAGATTGCCCTTTCATATGGCTTTCTTTTTTATTTTTTATTATTAATTTATTCAAATTACAACTCAATTGCTATCCCATCACTTGCATCCTCCTGTTCCTCCCTCCCTCCTGCTGTCACCCTATTCTCCTCCCCTATTTTTATGGCTGAGGGACCTCCTCCCCCTCCATATGATCATAGGGTATGAAGTCTCTTCTTGATGTAAATATTTATTCTTACACCCACAGATAAGTATAGCTTTTATCTACCATCCAAAATTCTTGTAGCATATGGAGAATGAAGGGTTTTGAAAAGATACTTTCATATCTATAGGCCATGACAGCACTATTCACAGTAACCAAAAAAAGTAGGAATGCCACTCACATGTCCATGAACACATGAGTACAATGTGATATATATCCAATGCAATATTTCTCATATTTGAGGAAGAAGGAAACCCTTCCAAATGTTATAATATGGATGAAGCTTGAGGGAATTAAGTGAAATAAGAGTCACAGAAAGGCAAGTCATGTATCATTCCATCTTTATGGGATATGTAAAGTAGTAAAATTCATAGGAATAAAGTTAGATTAGTAATTTCCACCACCTAAATGGAAGAATTAGAGTGGAATTGTATATTTTCTATAAAGAATTGATTTTTTAAGACATAGAAGTTCTAGAGAATAGTTTCACAATATGATATCCTTAACATTCCTACACTTAAAAATTATTAAGGAAGAAGCCTGGATAGATGACTCAGAGATTAAAAGCACCGGCTGTTCTTCCAGAGGTCCTGGGTTCAATTCCCAGCACCCACATTGCAGGTCACATCCATCTGTAACTCCAGTCCCATGCGATCTGTTGCCTTCTTTTGGCTTCTTTGGGTTCCAGGCACAGACACAGTGCAAATACATTCATACAAGCAAAACACCTATATACCTACAGCAACATTTTAAACATGGTTAATTAAGAAGGTAATAAGATGCCATGTGCTTTGTACCACAAAACAAGTTAAAGAAAAGTCTCTGGGAATAAAATTACAATTATATTCTAAGCAATCATAGAGCTATTAGAATTTTTCAGAGATTGTGGGACTAGCAAAGAATACATGATAAATAATTGGTAATTGCTGAACTGTCTTCAAAAGTGTTAAGCCAATACAACTATATGTTCTGTCTTGAAAAATAAATAGTGCAAATTTTTGAAACAGAAATGTGTTGCTTAGACCAGGGATGAACTTCTTGAGAAAACCTTAGAGAAACTTTGCTCTGACACCAACACATTTCTCATCCTCCTCTGCTGTGTTTCACCTACATATTTGCTTTTAGCTTTTGCTTTAAAAATTTCTGAAGATGTTAAGACACTGTATTTTGTCAGAGTGATATTTTTCAAGTTACTTACATCAGAATTAAAGGGACACTATGTTTTAAAAGTCAATAATTGGGTACCCTTCTCGTGCTGATTGCTACTGCAATGATCATCTCCTATCTGGCCTATTTTAATAGTCTCCCCTATATTTCTTCCCTCGGAAGAAGGCCGGGATCTTTCTAGCCAAAATGATTTTTAGTATTTTTTCAATCCCTTTATTATGTTTCTATGTCATCTTCTTGGTTTAACTTTGGTATTTCAGATAAATCTAAAAATGTGTTCATTTATTTTACCTCTTCTAATGTGTTCCCCATTAAGTTAGAAAAGGTAAAATAAATGAACACATTTTTAGATTTACCTGATGGAGTACAGGTTTATAAAGTTATTCCCTTATACTGATTTTTTCCAGTGGTTATTGTAATGTTCCACTGTTCATCTCTAGTAATTTGAGTCTTTTGTTGCTGCTGCTGCTGCTGCTGCTGCTGCTGCTGCTGCTGCTGCTGCTGCTGCTGCTGTTAACTGGGTCAAGGGTCATTCTGTAGATCTTGTTTACCTTCTAAAAACACCAGCTCTTATATTTGTGGATTCTCTGTATTACTTTCTTTGTTTCTATGACATCACTTTCTGCTATTATTTCTTGCCATGTACTGGATTTGGGTTTGGATTGTTCTTGTTCTTCAAACTTTTGTGTTGTATCATTAAGTCATTTATTTGTGCTCTTTCTGTGTCTCAGAAAGTCTCTGGAGTGGTTAGAGCTAAAAATTTCCCTCTTAAGACAGCCTTCAATGTGTTTTTGCTGTGTTGCATTTTAATTTTCATTTACTTCCAGGATATTTTTGACTTATTAATCATTCCATAATGCATCATTTAATCTCCAAGAGTTTGTGTGTTTTCTAGAGACTCAATTTGCTGCTGATTTTAAGCTTTACTCCATTCTGCCTAGAAATGCTACACATATGCTTCAGTTTTCAGAGGCAGGAACTGAAACAGAAACCATAAATGATAGCTACTTAGTGGCTCCCTCCCCAAGCTTCCTAAGCCAGTGTTTTTATTTATTTATTATTAATTTATTCTTGTTACATCTCAATGGTTATTCCATCCCTTGTATCCTCTCATTCTTCCCTCCCTCCCATTTTTCCATTATTCCCCTCCCCTATGACTGTTCCTGAGGGGGATTACCTCCCCCTGTATATGCTCATAGGGTATCAAGTCTCTTCTTGGCTACCTGCTGTCCTTCCTCTGAGTGCCACCAGGTCTCCCCCTCCAGGGGACATGGTCAAATGTGAGGCACCAGAGTACGTGAGAAAGACATATCCCACTCTCCACTCAACTGTGGAGACTGTTCTGACCATTGGCTAGATCTGGGAAGGGGTTTAAAGTTTACCTCCTGTATTGTCCTTGGCTGGTGCCTTAGTTTGAGCGGGACCCCTGGGCCTAAATCTGCCTATCATAATGTTCTACTTGTAGGTTTCTAGGATCCTCTGGATCCTTCTACTTTGCTATTCTCCCATGCGTCTCTCATTTAGAGTCCCAATAGGATGTCCTCCCCTCTGTCCCAGTTTCCTGGTAGGTGAAGGCTTTTGTGGGACATGCCCCTTGGGCTAGTATGCAGATATAAGTGAGTATATACCACTTGAGTCTTTCTGCTTCTGGGTTAACTCACTCATTATGATCATTTGTAGCTCAATCCATTTATCCACAAATTTCAGGAATTCCTTGTTTTTAATAGCTGAGTAGTATTCCATAGTGTATATGTACCACAGTTTCTTTATCCATTCTTCTACTGAGGGACACTTAGGCTGTTTCCATGTTCTGGCTATTATGAATAAGGCTGCTATGAACATGGTTGAGCAAATTTTCTTGTTGTGTGCTGGAGCATCTTCTGGGTATATTCCAAGGAGTGGAATAGCTGGGTCTTGAGGAAGCCCTATTCCCATTTTTCTGAGATAGCACCAGATAGATTTCCAAAGTGGCTGCACTAGTTTGCATTCTCACCAGCAATGAAGGAGTGTTCCTCTCTCCCCACATCCTTGCCAGCATGTGGTGTCACTTGAATTTTTGATCTTAGCCATTCTGATGGGTGTAAGATGGAATCTCAGAGTTGTTTTGATTTGCATTTCCCTGATGACTAAGGAGGTTGAGCATTTCTTTAAGTGTTTCTCAGCCATTTGATATTCCTCTATTGAGAATTCTCTGTTTAGTTCCAAGCCCCATTTCTCAATTGGGTTATTTGGTTTGGTGGTGTTTAATTTCTTGAGTTCTTTATATATTTTGGATATTAGACCTTTGTCAGATGTAGGGTTGGTGAAGATCTTTTCCCAGTCTGTAGGCTGTTGCTTTGTTCTCTTGACAGTGTCTCCTGCCTTACAGAAGCTTCTCAGCCTCATGAGGTCCCATTTATTAATTGTTGGCATTAAGGCCAGGGCTGTTGGTGTACTGTCCAGGAAGTTGTTTCCTATGCCTATGTGTCCCAGGCTCTTCCCCACTTTTTCTTCTAAGTGACTTAGTGTCTCTGGTTTTATGTTGAGGTCTTTAATCCACTTGGATTTCAGTTTTGTGCAAGGTGACAAATATGTGTCCAGTTGCATTTTTTTTACACATAGACCTCCAGTTAGACCAGCACCATTTGTTGAAGATGCTATCCTTTTTTCCATTGAATGGATTTGGCTTCTTTGTCGAAAATCAAGTGACCATATGTGTACGGATTCATATCTGGGTCTTCGATTCGATTCCACTGATCAACCAGCCTGTTGCTGTGCCAGTACCATGCTTTTTTAATTACTATTGCTTTATAGTACAGTTTGAGATCAGGTATGGAGATTCCTCTGGAGTACCTTTTATTGTACAAGATTGTTTTAGCTATTCTGGATTTTTTTGTTTTTCCATATGAAGTTCAGAATTGAACTTTCAATGTCTTTAAAAAATTGTGTAGGTATTTTGATAGGGATTGCATTGAATCTGTAGATTGCTTTTGGCAGGATGGCCATTTTTACTATGTTAATTCTCCCGATCCATGAGCAAGGAAGATCATTCCATCTTCTCAGGTCATCTTCAATCTCTTTCTTCAGAGTTTTGAATTTTTTTTCAAACAAGTCCTTCACTTGCTTAGTTAGAGTAACTCCTAGGTATTTTATATTGCTTGTGGCTAATGTAAAGGGTGTTGTTTTCCTAATTTCTTCCTCTGCAAGCTTGTCATTTGTGTATAGGAAGGCTACAGACTTTTTTGAGTTAATTTTGTATCCAGCTAATTTGCTGAAGGTGTTTGTCAGCTGTAGGAGTTCTCTGGTGGAATTTTGAGGGTCACTTATATACACTATCATATCATCTGCAAATAGGGATAATTTGACTTCCTCCTTTCCCATTTAGATACCCTTGATCTCCTTTTGTTGTCTTAGTGCTCAAGCCAGTGTTTTTAAAACACTTAGCACCATCACACCAGGAGTGACATTGCCAACAGTGAGCTGGGCCCTCCCATATCAATCATCAAGCAAGAAAATGCATCACAGGCTTGCCCACAGTCCAATATTGTCCAACCATTTTCTCAATTGAGGTTTCACATTGCAAAATGACTTTATCTCACATCATTTTAACATAAAACCTATCCAGAACACAAGTATAGTGTGTGTGTGTGTGTGTGTGTGTGTGTGTGTGTGTGTGTGTGTGTGTGTGCATGTGTGCGTTTCTGTAGAATAGTCTTCAGATACCTGCTAGGTCATTTTGATGAATGATTTTATTTAATTATGATATTTGCTTATTTTTTGTTCAAATGACCTGTCTAGTTTATTTTTACTGAGTTAGAATTCATCTACGCCTTTAAGTCCAGTAGTATATTTTTTATAACATTGGATGCACCAGAACTTTGTGCATATATGTTTAGGCTTATAATGTCTTTTTGGCTAATTGTTCCTTTGATTATATGAAATGATACCAAAATGAAGTAAAGATAAAATGACAGCCAAGAACACTGCCAGGCACTGTGCATGATGAACAAAGAGGAAAGCATTATTATTATTATTATTATTATTATTATTATTATTATTATTATCATTATTATTTTAAGAGAGGGTATCTCTGTGTAGACTTGGCTATCCTGGAGCTCACTCTGTAAATTAGGCTGGCCTTGAACTCAGGAGATCCGCCTGCCTCTGCCTTCTGAGTGCTGGAATTAAAGGCTGCTATTACTGCCCAGCTTTTCTTTGGTTTTTCAAGACAGGGACTGTGTGTGTAGCCTTGGATTTCCTGGAAATAGCTCTGTAGACCAGGCTGGCCTCACACTCACAGAGATCTGCTTACCTTCTCCTCATGAGTTCTGGGATTAAAGAAGTGCACCACTACTGCTCAGCTGAAAGCATCCTTAATAAAATACTTAGAAATTAATTATAGGCATATGTTAAAAATAGCATACACCAGGATCAAGTTGGCTTTATCCCACATATTTGAGGAGGGTTCAATATAGGTAAGCTAATAAATGTAATAAATGATATCAATAGACTTAAAGACAAAAATCATATGATAAACTAAGAAGCTGCAGAAAAATACCTTTGACTAAATCTAGCATGCCTTCATGGTAAAATTCCTAAAGAAAGTAGGACTAGAGGGAACATACCTCAGCATAAAATGGCTATATATGACAAATCCACAGCTAACATCATTATTTATGGAATAAAACACAAAGAAAACTCATTAACATCAAGAATGAAACAGGATCACTGCCTTAGTTACTTTTCTATAACCATAGGAAAACACTGTGACTAAGGCAACTCATAAAGGAAAGCATTTAATTTGAGAGCTCACAGTTCCATATAGTGAGAGTCCAGGATAATCATGATGGAGAACAACCTTCCCAACTGGGCAATGCTGGAGGGATTACCATGCCACATTTCAAGATATATTGGTACTTGAACAAAAACAGACATATGTGTCAATGGAACAAAATAGACGCTTTAAACATGAATATGCAAATTACAGCCATTTGATATTTGACAAAGATGCCAAGCATATATACTGGAGGAAATACAGCATCTTCAACTAATGATTATAAGAAAAATGGATGTCTCCCTATGAAAAAAGTGAACCAGACTGGTGTCTATTAACTTGCACAAAAACAAACTCCAGATGATTCAAAGACCTCAAAGTGAAATGCTGAAGCTGCTAGAAAAAAAAAAGATAGTAATGTTCTGCAAGGTATAGGAACAGGAAGAAACTTTCTAAATAGGACTAAATTGGCTCAGGAATTAAGGCCAACAATTGATAAACAGGAACTCATAAAACTATAAATCTTTTAAACAGTAAAGGAAACAATCAATTGAATGAAGAGGAAGCCCAGCAAGTGGGAGAGAACCTTTCCCAGCTATATATCTGATAGAGGATTAATATTCAGGATATAAAAAACCTTGAAAAACAGAGTCAAGAAAACAAATGATCCAATTAAAATGATCTCTGAGTCTGAAGAGAAAGTTCTTGAAAGAAGAAATAAAAATGGCTAACAAATATCTTTTAATGTAACTAACAACCTTACCAACTAAAGAAGTGCATATTAAAACTACATTGATGTTTTATCTTACCCTACTCTGAAAAGCTAAGAACAGAACAATGAACAACAAATGCTGGTGAGGATTAGGAGAAAAGAGAATCCTCATTTAGTGTTGGGATTGCCAACTGGTGGAAATCAGTCACTGTGGAAATCAGTATGGAGAATTCTAAAAAAAAAAAAAAAAAATATATATATATATATATATATATATATATATATATATATATATATATATATATAGGTTTACTGCATGATCAAGCTATACCACTCCTTGGCATATTTCAAAAGGACATGACATTCTATTCCACAGAAACTTGCTTAGCCATGTTCATTGCTGTTTTATTCACAATAGCTGGCAAATGAAATCAATATAAATGCCCTTCAACTGATGAATAGAAAATAAAACTGTTGTACACGTACACATTGGAATTCTATTCAGTTATAAAAGAAAATTAAATTATGAAATTTTCAGGTAAAAAGATGGAACTAGAAAACATTACACTGAGTGGAATAACCAAGTCCCAGAAAGGCAAATGTTGCATGATCTCTCCTATTTGTGGATCCTAGCTCCTAAATTTTAGATGGGATTAAATAACTATAGTAATTTCAGAAACTAGGGAAACAACAAGAGACTATGGTGGTGGAACGGGGAGAAATAATAGTAGAAAGAGTCTAGTAGGACACAGGTGCTATAAAAGGGGAAAAGAGAGGCATGGATAGGCTTTAAGTGGGAGAGGATGCAATATATAGAGAGACAGAGGAAAGAGGAAGTAATACTAAGGAAGCTTGAAAAAGCCACAGGGAAATGCATTTTTTGTCTATTTTAAATATATATTTTATACGTGTGTCACATATTTTTATAATTTCAGTGAAGTTACAAAACACAGACTCAGAATGGTTAAGATCAAAAATTGCACATGCCGGCAAGGATGTAGAAAAAGAAGAACACTCCTTCATTGCTGGTGGGAATGCAAACTAGTACAACTACTTTGGAAATCTATCTGGTGCTATCTCAGAAAAATGGGAATAGGGCTTCCTCAAGACCCAGCTATTCCACACTTGGAATATACCCACAAGATGCTCCACCACATAACAGGGACATATGCTCAACCATGTTCATAGTGGCCTTGTTCATAATAGCCAGAACCTGGAAACAGCTTAAGTGTCCCCAGTCAAAGAATGGATAAAGAAACTGTAGTACATTTACACTATGGAATACTACTCAGGTATAAAAAACAAGGAAATCTCAAAATTTGTGGACAAATGGATTGAACTAGAAATGATCATAATGAATGAGTTACTCAGAAGCAGAAAGACTCACATGGTGTATACTCACTTATAATTGGACACTAACCCAAGAGGCATGTCCCATGAAAGTCTTCACTTACCAGGAGATTGGCATAGATGTGGGGACATCCTATTTGGACTCTAGGTGAGAGAAGTATGGGAGAATGGGGAAATAGAAGGATCCAGAGGGTTGTAGCAACCTACAAGAAGAACATCATGATGGGCGGATCTGGGCCCAGGGGTTCTGCTCAAACTACTGCACCAATCAAGGACAATACATGCTGTAAACATCGAACCTCTGCTCAGATCTAGCCAATGGACAGGACATTCTCCACATCTGAGTGGAGAGTGGGGACTGACGACATGAACTCTGCTGCCCAATATTTGACTACTTCCCCTTGGTGGGGAGGCCTGGTGTCACTCAGAGAAAGGATAAGCAGGCTACCAAGATGAGACTTGAGAGGCTGTGACCATACAGTGAGGGATGAGGTCCCCCTTAGTCACAGACATAGGGGAAAGGAATAGGGTGAAAGGGAGGGAGGAACGGGAGGATACAAGGCATGGGATAGCAACTGAGATGTAACCTGAATAAATTAATTAAATAAAAAAAAAAACCAAAACACAATGATAAAAAAAATACTGCTATTATCCAGTGACTAACAAAATCTCCATTACAGATCACTATGGAAATCTACAACTGGTCAAAATGCAGAGATTAAGTGATCTTGGGGTACCCATTCACATGTGACACAACTACACACAACCCTTATACCTAATGCTCAGGGAACATCACAGAAGAAGGGGCAGAAAGACCATAAAATCCAGAGGTCTAGGAGGTCTGTTATGAGATAGTGTTTTCTATATATGATAGGGAAGCTACACCTATGAAATCTCAACAATGTGGTCACCTAAACAAAACCAGCACAACAACACAAATTGTAGTTGCATGGAAGAAATCTCACAAGAAACTACCCCTTGATGAAGAGCTACAGACAATTAACGGCTGCTGAGAGAGGGAGAGTCAGTCTTCTCCAGGGATGAGTCCTATGATAAATTATCTAATCCCACATGATCAACCCTAAACATATATACATTCAAACAACACTACATGGATCCAGCAAGTTGTAATGTGTATACATATGCACATCTATTTACATAAGAACAATAATTGAAGAGGTTATGAATTTGAGTAACTGAGATATGAGAATGTTCTAAGTGCAGTACTCATATATAAAATTTAAAAACAATTTTTGAATTAAAACAAAAATAATTACAGGTGGTGATGGCATTTGCCTTTAATCCCAGGACTTGGAAGATAGAGGCAGGTGGATCTCTGTGAGTTTGAGGTGAGCTTTGTCTACAGAGTGAGTTCTAGGACAGCATAGGCTACATAGACCATGTGTAGGGAAAAATAAAACAAACAGAAGGAAAGAAAGAAAGAAAGAAAGGAGGAAGAGGGGAGAGAAGGAAGGAGAGCGAGAGAGAGAAGAGAAGAGAGAAGAGAGAGACGAGAGAAGGAGAGCAGAGAGCGAGAGAGAGACGAGAGAGAGAGAGAGAGACAGAGAGTGGAGAGAGAGAGAGAGAGAGAGAGAGCGAGAGGGAGAGGAGCGAGAGAGGAGAGAGAGAGAGAGAGAGAGAGAGAGAGAGAGAGAGAGAGAATTCTAGAACAGCAACAGCTACACAAAGAAATTCTGTCTTGAAAAGACAAAACAAAACCCAAAAGAAAAAAGAAATAAAAGAAAAACTCCATCTCTGTCTTGGATATATAAGTTCCAAAAGAATTTCCAGAGGCTGGTGAAATTATTTAATTGGTATAGGTGGATCCATACATGAAGCCTTAGGTTCAACGCCTAGAGCTGAATAAACTGTGCATGGTGGCCCCATCACTGGGCAAGTGAAGGAACATGATCAGAAGTTCAAGGTCATTTTAACCACACAGTGAGCTGACAGCTAGCCTAAGATACACAAGACCCTGTCCAAAAAAATTGTATTAAATTGAGTCAGGCACAGTGGTGCATCCTGTTAATCACAGCACTTGAGAGATGAAGCCGGAAGATTAGGAATTCATGGTTGTTGCTGGCTACATATCGAAGTTCCATGGTAATCATGATATATATGAGCTCCTGCATTTAAAAAAAATTAATTACTTTAAAAATTCTCAGGAGTAACAGCTGGTGCAAAGAGAAAACAAAATGACCAATGTTGGCTGCATTTAAATATTTACTGGATAAGTAATTATTTTAAAATGGCAACTAACTTCAAGATCTGGTAGGATAGAATTCATACTGAAAAAATGTAGAACTATGGATGTACTTAGTTGTAGAACATATGTTTAGTATGAGGCACCTTGACTTTGATCTCTAGTACCAAAAATCCTTCTCCAATGCACACACACACACGTGCAAGCCCATGCATGCAGAGACACACATGGCATCCAGAGATAGCACATCTCGTCTTTCAAGTTGATATTTAATTTGAAAATGTGAAATGTTGAGATATCAAGGAATTGTTATCATCGCCCTTCAGAAATAGAGTAAGAAGTAGAGCTACGATGGGAGATTAGATTTGTAGATTTAGTCGGTTCTTTCAGAAGACCATAAAATGAGATAATGAAGAAAAATATGATAGTCTGCTTTCCTGTGCTGTATTAAATACCTAAGAGAAATCAGAGGAAAGGTTTATTTTTATCCAATTTTTGGGCTTTAGGTCCATGGTTACTTGGTCTGATCAATTTCAGCCTGTAATGTGAGCATGGTGAGCAAATCTGCTCACTTCTAAGTTCAGCACCTCTTACAAGACCATACATCACTTTTTGTACACTGGGCCTCATATTCAAAAGGTTACATCACTTCCTAGCTGGAGCTAAACTTTCAACACAAGAGACTTTGGGGGGGACATTTAAGATACCAATCACGACAAAGAGTTTAAGTGCCACATTAAAATTATTACAATTAATTGTGCTTTGTTTTCTACTTTTAATAAAAATCAAATCAATGTAGGCTATATCCAGTACTTAAACTGAAGTTTTAATATTTTGTTTTAATAAAGTATCAACTAAAGCATAATTAAGTAAATAATATAGGTAAAAAATTTATAGTTCATGATGCTTCTGTGGAATTAAAACTAAATGTTATTCTAGGTGTCCCATAGTTTTATGTAGAATTATTTATTCTAAAATATGTTATTTTTATTCTTTAAACATTTCATACATGCAATGTATTTTGATTAGATTCATTGTAATGCCTCCCGTTAACTCCTCCCAGATCCATCTATCTTCATACCCCTAACCCACCTAGTTCAACTTGTGCTGTTCATACAATCATAGATGTGAGGCTATTTACTGAAGCATAGTTGACTAACTAGTGACCACATCCCTAAAGATAACTGCCTTTCTCTCCACTAGAATGTTACATGCTCTTAAAAGCTTTATTCTATATGAGCGAAGCACAGCACTTAGCAGATCAATAGGGTACTGTATTTCTAACACCAATTAAGGGCTGGAAGTCATAATACAGACATGAGAAATGCAATTGGTACACACTGTAACAGATGGTAGTAGTCCATACAGATGGTGGTTCATGCTATATTAAATAACCTTGTAAAATTTAGGAAATATAGTTGTTTCACTTTCCTAGTATCATATAAATTGTGATACAGATGAAATATAATACAGATTTTGGAATTCAGTTGGTGTATCTTTTGGCAGAATGTGTTTTTCGATAGCTTCTAGATTACAAAATGATTTTTTATTATGGAGCACCATCTAGAGGAAATGTAAGAAAAAAACCCAAGAAAAAAATAAATAAGAATTAAATTAAAACCATCAGGTATGATGTATCAGGACTGTAATCCAAGCTCTTGGGAAGGCAAAGCAGAAGGATCACAAGTTTCAGGCCAGATTGGGCTATATAGTGGTTCCAGGTTAGCCTGTGTTAGATCATGAAATCATGCTTCAACAAACAAACAAACAACAAAATTAAACAGCCAACCTCAAAGAACCACCAATTTTAAGATTTTATATATAGCACTGAAGTTTTTTTCTTACTCAACTACCAATTAGATTTTACAGAAAGAGACAAATTGAGTGCTAGGAGATGGCTCAGCGGTTACAAACACTGGCTGCTTTGAAAGAAGACCCATGTTCAATTCCCAGAACACATGTGAAAATTCACAACTATTTGCAACTCCAGTTCCAGAGATTCACACCCTTGCATAGACATGCATGCATGCAAAACACCAATGCACATAAAATTTAAAAAGAGAAAAAAAGTATTAGAGAGAGAGAGAGAGAGAGAGAGAGAGAGAGAGAGAGAGGGAGAGAGAGCGCAATGTACCTGCCTATTATGTACAAGGCCCTGAGAATGATCCTTAGAGACCCCCACACATATACAAAATGGAGTTCTAATAATACATAGGTGATGTTTCATTTTTTATGTCCTTTTTTAAAGACAAGCTCTCATGTAGCCTCAGCTAGCCTTTAACTCCATGGAGTGGAGGATGACTTGAATTCCTGTTCCTGTTACTTTCAGCTTCCAATGCTGTGCTTGCAGATATAAGCTACTCTGCTCAGCTTTTGTTTCGATTCTTCCCAAGTCAGTTTGTACAGTACAGATCTCTGAAGAATATCAGAGCTGTAAAGGGCATTAGAAATCCTGCATTCCACTACCTTCAATATTAAGTAGGGAACATGAGGCAAAGTATAGAAACAACTTGTTCAGTGTTATTATATTAAGAGAAAATCAGGAGTTACATTTCTGGACTTTTGTGATTCTCAGAATTGGAGTTATTCTGGCACAAGATCCTTTAGGTTTTATCATGATAACAACCCTTATTCTGACTACACAAAAAGATCAGCAAGTTCACTGAAACTTGAGATGTTAACTATATGGTCACTACATGTTTATCATCTTAATACCATTGGCGTATTTGCAGGTAAGAGAAAACAATTTCTTCTGTTTCTAGTTTGCTTGTTTTGTTTACTGAGACCAACTCTTGCTACATGACTCTAGATGGTACTCATTGTGTAACCCAAGCTCTCCTAGAATTTGTGGCAATCACTCTTCCTTACCTCTATAATGATGGGCTCACATGGTGTGCAATACCTTAATCAACTTGTTTCTAGTTTAGCAATGCATCTGTTTCCAGTACCTGATGAGTTCTGGGAAGGTTATATCATTAACATGAAAAACTGAGCTGAGTCAGGTGTGGTGGCATACACCTGTAATCCCAGCACTGGGGGGCGGGGCACAGGCAGGAGGATCGCTGTGAGTTCGAGGCCAGCCTGGTCTACAGAATGAGTCCATGACAAGCAAGGCGACACAGAGAAACCCTGTCTCAGAAAAAGAAAAAGAAGAAAGACTGGGCTGATGGTTAGGCTGATGAGAT
This sequence comes from Acomys russatus, assembly GCF_903995435.1. NCBI lineage: Eukaryota > Metazoa > Chordata > Mammalia > Rodentia > Muridae > Acomys > Acomys russatus. The sequence goes on along the minus strand of NC_067169.1, from coordinate 58,752,342 downwards.
GGCTCACTATGTAAAGATGCTTATCACCGAGGCTGAGTTCAATCTCTGAGGTGGAAGGACAGAACTGACTTGCAAAATTGTCCTCTTAACGTCCACACATGTGGCATGGCATGCACACCCTGTCCTCTTCCCCCTATATCCTGCCATAAAAATGCGAAATTATGGTTTATAAAATAAAGTGTCTAACCATTTAACCAAAGTAAGAATGGGAAGGTTTTGATATATCCTGCTGGCAATAAAATCTACTTTATAACTGATTCCTCTTGATTACTGATATGAAAGGAAGATAGGTTAGTATGATTAATAGAAAGTGATTTTGATGTCAAAGATCTGAATTTGAAATCCATATATAACCACCAATTGCATAAGTTTAGGCAAATGGCTTAAGTACACTAATATCAAGTTTTTCATTTACAGGTATACCAACTTCTCATGATTGTTATAAGGATTAAAGTGAGATAATTTACTCAGCACACAGCACAAAGATGGCTAGGCTACTAAGTGACTGTTTTAACTGAAAGACAAATAATTCCAAAGAATAAAAAAATTCATATTAACTTTTCAAAACATGATCACCACTCTCTTATGTATGTTACCTGAAGAGAGGTGACTATGACACATGTAGAGAATCCCCAGGACAAAATGTAAATACAAAGGTCTTATTTTGAATATTGAAATAGGGGTAATTGGGGTTACCTTGTTTGTCTTGCAACAAGGTCTCACTATGTATCTCAATTCCAGCTTGGCCTGGAAGTCACTATATAAACCAGGCAGTCCCGGGAGTGACAGGGAGGTAGAGGCTGGTGCTGAGATAAAAGTTATGTGCTATTATGTGTAACATTAATCTCAAATAGAGATGCTGTGGCCCTCACAAGAGTTCTCATCCTTCTTAGTGGACAAGTTCCCAATAATGCCTAAAAACATTATTGATCCCAGCTGGGTTCAGTTTTGTTTCACATCTAGTGGATAAAGGACACAGATGCTATAAAATATCCACCTATGCATATGACAACTCCCAACGAACATATACACAAACCACAGGTAATTATGTGGCCCAGAGTATCAATAGGGATGAGAAGCTCTAGATTCATGTGCAGAAGTTAGTTTGTCAGAAATATGTTAAATATATGCTTATTTAAACATGTCAAATATTTGTGGTAATAAGCCATTGACATAAAAAATGTTCTTGCCAGGCAGTGGTGGTGGATGGCTTTAATCCTAGTACTCAGGAGGCAGACACAGGAGAATCACTGTGAGGCCAGCCTGGTCTACAGAATGGGTTCCAAGACAGCCAGGGCTACACAGAGAAACCTTTTCTAAAACAAACAAACAAACAAAACGAAACAAAACAAACAAAAAAAAGAGTCTTCTTTGGTTAAGTATTATAAACCAAAATATACTATGTTCTAGATAAATGTCTCATTTGCTTCAAAATGTGTCCACAGTACATAGGAACTTTTGTAAGACCCTTTCTGGTATCTCAGCCTTTCTAGTAGCTCATCTTGACTTTTTTCCATTTCTTGTTATTTTAAATAGAAGCAAGTGCATTATAAAGCTTTAGAGGTCAGCTGGGTTCAGTGGCATACACCTTTAATCCCAGCACTCCCCAGAGGCAGAGACAGGCAGATCACTGTGCCTTTGAAGCCAGTCCCATCCAGGACAGCCAAGACTACACAGAGAAACCTTGTGTTGGAAGAAGAAGGAAAGAAAAAAAAAGCTTTAGAGATTAACTCTAAGAGCTTACATTTTCACTGAAATAGCTCATCTAGCATGCACAAGGCCCTAGGTCCAATCTGAAAAGATAATACATTCAGGAACCTCGAAAACAGAACAAATCCTATGAGAGAAAAATCCTATCGATTTTGTTTGCACCTTAATGCCTTTTGCCTAGTACAACTTATGGCAATAGAAAGTATTGAATAAATAGTTTCACATGTGAATTTTCATTCATGTACAAGTTATAACAGTATATGACTAAATAAAATTAATGGCTGGTCTATAGAGATGACTCAGTCCAGACTGTTCTTGTAGATCTCTGGTTCTCAACCTTCCTAATGATGCTACCCTGTAATATAGTTCCTCATGCTGTGGTGACCCCCAAGCATAAAGTTATTTTCATTGCTACTTCATAATTGTAATTTTGCTGCTCTTATGGATCGTAATGGAAATATCTGTGTTTTCCGATGGCCTTAGGCGACCCCTGTGAAAGAATCATTCAACTCACAAAGGGGTTGTGACCCACACAGATTGAGAACCACTGTTGTAGAGCACTTGAGTTTTGTTCCCAGAACCCACACAGCTCATAACCATCTGTAACTTCAGGTCATGGGGATTTGTCACCATTTCTGGCTTCCAGAGTTACCTAAACTCATATGCATGCACACATGTGTGCACGTGCACATGTGCACACGTGCACTCACACACACACACACATACACACACACATTAAAAACAATAACTACATATGACAAAAAGGACGACCCAGTATGATTATAGTACTGAAAAGAGGTCAGAAAAGTTTCCTTAAAGGACAAACATGAAATCAGATAGAAAACTGAGTTGCTAGAGAGGATAAGGCTTATTTCAGCGTAGAAACAACACAGACAATGATAAAGAATTAATAATGGTAGTGACATTAGAAAAAAGTGAACATAAAAATACATCAGTGTAGAAACAACACAGACAATGATAAAGAATTAATAATGGTAACAATATTAGAAAAAATGAACATAAAAATATGTCACTCGTGACTGGAAGATAGCTCAGTGGTTAAGACCATATACAACTTGTCTTAGGGTTCTACTGATGTGAAGAGAAATCATGACCATGGCCACTCTTATAAAGGAAAATATTTAATTGGGGCTTACTTACAGTTTCAAAGGTTTAGTCCCTTATCATCATGGTGGGAATATGGTGGCATACAGGCAGACATGGTGCTGGAGAAGGTGCTGAGAATTCAACATCCAGATCTATAGGCAGCAGGATGAGAGAGAGACACACACATACACACTTGATCTGGCTGGCTTGAGCATCTGAAACCTTAGGCCACAGCTATTCTAACAAGGACACACCTCCTAATAATGCCACTCCCTATGGGCCTATGGGGACCAATTTCATACAAACCACCACACTACTCTTACAGAAGGACTGGAGTTAAATTCCCAGAACTGATGTTGGGTAGCTCAAAACTGCTTGCATTTCTAGCTCCAAGAGATATTCTGGCCTCACTGGGAACCCACACTCATATGCATATACCCACACATGACACATACATAATTAAAAATAAAATAAATTTTCAAAATAATCAAATTAGAAAACCATATGACTCACATAGTGGTACAAAAAAAGCAAAAGATTAAAAGTTGAGAAACTGTAAAGAAGAGAACAATATTAAAGTATATGATGGTGGGGTTGTGTTTTATTTTGTTTGATATATGTTAGCACCATGTAGCCCATGCTGGCCTTGAACTCAGCTTGAAATATGTTTTATTCACTTTTTACTAATTCATACATAGTAAATTTGAGGTTGGAAGAATATTTTTAAAAATTTTCTGCTAAGGAAACATAGCAATATAATTATTCCAAATGACATTCTGCTATATTCACAGACAAGTGCATAGTGAAAGATGTTGGAGCACTTAGTACTAAATGGGATGTTTTCATCAAACCTCTCCACTAGGGGCACAAAGAGTTCTGTGGAAGAGAGGTGGAAAGATTGTAAGAGCCAGACGGAATGGAGGACTCCAAGGAAACAGTGTTATCCAGACACAACAGACCAATGCACATATGAGCTCATAGACTATAGCAACATGTAAATGGCCTGTACAGGTTCAAGCCACACGGGATCCCAGCACTGAGGAAAGAATGGATATGAGCTTCCAGCTCTAACCAAGGAGCTATCTGAAACTGACATCCATTTGGAAAGGTAAAATTAGTTTTCTCCAGTGGAGTTTCACTGGGTATAATTACCACACTTCAGGGTAGGCTCCATGCCCAGGAGGTGTTTGTCAACATGAAATGAACTCAATGGTATTTTCATTGACATTCTGTCTCATACAGCTTTGTTTGGGCAATTTTTTGTCCTATCTTTTGCTTATATATTTGGTTTCTGATTGTGTGTGTGTGTGTGTGTGTGAGAGAGAGAGAGAGAGAGAGAGAGAGAGAGAGAGGGAGGGAGGGAGAGAGACTTTTTGACATTTGTTTTGCTTTCTGTTTGTGTGTTTCTTGTTTATTTTTTTTTAAGAAAGAAAGAGAGTGTGAGGTTCGGGGCTTGGAACTAAACAGAGAATTCTGAACAGAGGAGTATCAAATGGCTGAAAAACACTTAAAGAAATGCTCAACCTCCTTAGTCATCAGGGAAATGCAAATCAAAACAACTCTGAGATTCCATCTTACACCCATCAGAATGGCTAAGATCAAAAACTCAAGCGACACCACATGCTGGCGAGGATGTGGGGAGAGAGGAACACTCCTTCATTGCTGGTGGGAATGCAAACTAGTACAGCCACTTTGGAAATCTATCTGGTGCTATCTCAGAAAAATGGGAATAGGGCTTCCTCAAGACCCAGCTATTCCACTCCTTGGAATATACCCAGAAGATGCTCCAGCACACAAGAAAATTTGCTCAACCATGTTCATAGCAGCCTTATTCATAATAGCCAGAACATGGAAACAGCCTAAGTGTCCCTCAGTAGAAGAATGGATAAAGAAGCTGTGGTACATATACACTATGGAATACTACCCAGCTATTAAAAACAAGGAATTCCCGAAATTTGTGGATAAATGGATTGAGCTACAAATGATCATAATGAGTGAGTTAACCCAGAAGCAGAAAGACTCAAGTGGTATATACTCACTTATATCTGCATACTAGCCCAAGGGGCATGTCCCACGAAAGCCTTCACCTACCAGGAAACTGGGACAGAGGGGAAGGCATCCTATTGGGACTCTAAATGAGAGACGCATGGGAGAATAGCAAAATAAAAGGATACAGAGGGTCCTAGAAACCTACAAGTAGAACAATATGATAGGCAGATTTGGGCCCAGGGGTCCCGCTCAAACTAAGGCACCAGCCAAGGACGATACAGGAGGTAAACTTTAAACCCCTTCCCAGATCTAGCCAATGGTCAGAATATTCTCCACTGTTGAGTGGAGAGTGTGATATGACTTTCTCACGTACTATGGTGCCTCACATTTGACCATGTCCCCTGGAGGGGGAGACCTGGTGGCACTCAGAGGAAGGACAGCAGGTAGCCAAGAAGAGACTTGATACCCTATGAGAATATATAGGGGGAGGTGATCCCCCTCAGAAACAGTCATAGGGGAGGGGAATAATGGGAAAATGGGGGGGGGAGGAATGGGAGGATACAAGGGATGGGATAAACATTGAGATGTAACAAGAATAAATTAATAAAAAAATATATCAAGAAAAAAAAAGAGTGTGAGGTTCGGTGGGCAGGGAGGAAGGGAAGATCTTGAAAGATCTGAGTAAGGTAAATGTGAACAAAATATATGAATAAATTCTTTCAACAAAAATGACTAAAAACTAAAAACTTTGGAGATACTGCTTCAACTTCAATTTAATTACTTTTTCCTTCACTCTGGCTAACCAATCTGGAACTTTATGACCTGAACTAAGTGTAGTTTTCCCCAAACACCATGTTCTCTGCTTTGTAGGCCTTTGTACAAGTTGACCCCCTTGTCTGGAACTGTCTTTTCAAGCTTGTCCTCCCATTCCATTTATCTTCACAGGGTTAACTCCTACTCATCCATCAAGCCTTCAAGTCTATACTTAAATTTTACATTCTTTGGGAGGTACTCCATGCCCTCCTCCAAAATTAGATCAAGAGTTTTTATGCTTTCATAATACACAATCTACTTCAATCACAGCACTTACCACACTGGACAGTAATTTGTTTTTACTTACCAATAGTTTGGTATGTACAAACCATGTGCTTTGTTCACTTTTTAATTTTTATTATCACCATACCTGGCATATAGTAAGTATTCAGTCTCTGTTGAAATAAAAATAAAAGAAGGATGGGGGCTGGATAGATAAGTCAGGAGTCAAGAGCACCTACTGCTCTTGCACAGGGCCTGAGCTTGGTTCCCAGCATCCACATCTGGAAGGTCACAGCTACTTCTAACTCAAGCTCTGGAGGCATCCAGCATTTCTGGCCACCGGGAACACTGCACACATTTGCACATACATACATATAGACACACAAACACACACAATTAAAAATAATAATAGTAAATCTAAATAAAAGAATAATATAGAACTAAGTTCAGAAGCAGTATTAGGTCTACAAATGTAAATTGGATTTCATTAGATCAGAGAAGGTAGCTAAAGCCAAGAGAATATGAGTTACCTGAAGAAGAGAAAGAGACAGAGACTCTGAAGTTGAAAACATTCAGACTTTAGTAATGCAGGCTAAACCGTGTAAACAAAGAGTAGAGAAGAAAAAGGCATATAAAGAACATTTAAAGATTCTAAAAGATGAACGAAAGAGTATAGCAACATAGAAACTTGTAAGGTTTCAAAAAGTTTTTTTCCCCAGGCAGCAAAAACAGGAGAGAAACCGTTGAATTATATAGCTTTTCATTTTCAGGAGCAATACTGATGCTTGGCCATACAGAGTTAAGAAGGAGTGAATTATTCTGAAAAGTACATATATCTGCATCAATATAGTTCAAGTGAAGAAATAGAAACTACACAATAATGTTCGAGTAAATATAAGGAGAAGAATGTTTTGGGCTGGGGATAATGCAAGAGGTACAGTGGTTGCCTAGTGTGCAAGACTCTGCATAGAGAAGAAAATGTTATGTATGTGAAAATGGGAATAATAAAAATTTGGCAAGAAATAAGTAAGAAAACTTTTAAAGAATGAAGAAATAGCAGAAAGGTACCCAAGGAAGACAATCCCCATTTCATCACAGTTCAGGATTGAAATCAAGAATGTGCTGAAGTGCAGGGGAGGTAACATCTTATCCTAGAATCATCCCTTAGGGTGGGTGCCAGGTGCCTAAGGGTTGGTCAGATGGTGTGGGACATATTTCACTTGAATATCTGCCAGGAAGATGGGTGTACGATCAAAGGAAGATGCAAGAAGAGGTAAGCACTGCCTAGATATTTGGGAGGCCACATGTGACTTTTCCAGGACCACTGCAGAGCTGGTCATACTGTGGAAGCTGAACTGTGAGGAATCCAAGTCGTTTTGCAGTACTTACAAGGAATATGCTCAGTAAAAAAGACTGCTGAGAAATGGGTGCTGGCATGTGAGGGCACATGCTTAGTGAAAAACAGATTTTAAGATAAAGCATATTTTGGCATGAAAGAACCAGAGTCTCCACAAAACAACTTACAAAGGAGAAGAGGCAGTATCTATAAGAACTGGGATCCAAAAGGAATAGGAATGTGTTAGATGAATAGGTGCATCTTGAAGAAAATCAGAGACATAATACTTGCATCTTTATTGAATAGATACTGAAAACTGAAATTGAAGAAATAACGGCATAGAAGAGAAGAGATTATAGTGTAGAGTTTTACATGTAGGGTAAGTCTATCCATTGTATAGAATCTTTATAAAAGCCCCAAACAATTGTGTGATTTTTCCCCTAGAGTCACAGTCAATGAAAGAACCAAGATTAGAACCATGGTTTTTCTGACTCTCACATTATTATTGTATCATGCTGAGAAAGAGCTGTTTTGAGAGAAGTAGAACTAGTAGTGAGCTCATCAGAATTTCAAAGGACAGCCATAAAAATGCACTTTGATGTTAGCTCAAGTGGAAAGTAGGCTTAGTCAGGTAAGAAATGCACATCAGACATTCTTAGGGCAATTTTAGTTTGTAATACACTTTTTTATATAAAAAAGTAGATATTTAAGGAGCAGGTGAGTTCATTTTAACTACAGCATTTGAAAAAACAAAACAGTTTAGGTGTGGTGATTTTACACCTCTAATACTAACACTTGGGAAGCTGCGGCAGAAGGACTGCCACAACTTTAAGGCCTACCTGGTCTATGGTACATTGCAGGCCAGTCTGAGATGAGATAAAAGATGAGACCATGTGTCAAACAAAATTAAACTGAATGAGTAATGTGGACTTTGATGAATATTAAAGTTAACTAAGGTGCAATATTTATTAATCAGAAAGCTTGGGAAAGGATGGATTGGGGCATGTATTGAATGATTAACTAGAATTTCTCAGAATTAACTATGATATTTTTCTCATAAACTAGTGTATACAGAATACTTAATTCCACAGAGAACTGGATTCCATAATATTTTGAATATTAAAAATTCTACATTATTAGGATTAACCTGTGTTTTGTGGAATTTCATTTTACAGATACAAAGCATATACAGACATATATATATATGGAGAGAGAGAGAGAAAGAGAAAGAGAGAGAGAGAGAGAGAGAGAGAGAGAGAGAGAGAGAGGAGAGAGAGAGAGAGAGAGAGAGAGAGAGAGAGAGAGAGAGAGAGAGACCCTAGCAACTTCCCTAAAACTTAATTTTAAAAAATCTCCCTTTACTTTTTTGTTTTTCTGTTAAAAGCATAATAGTATAAAATTAAGTAATTAAAATCAAAGTTTCCAACTATTTAGATATAAATATGATTTTATCAGGACTGGTTCTATTTCTATTTGTAGTTAACTAGGGGGTGGGCAGATGGCAGATGGCTCCACAGGTAAAACACTTGCTGCTCAAGCATGGAGACAATTGTTTGATCCTCACTACCCATATAAAAAGCCGGGTGTGGTGGTGCACATCGGGGTTAGATGTGGGTAGTAACAGGCGGATCCCAGGAACTCACTGTCCTGTCTGTCTAGTTAAATTTGTAAACTGAAAATTCTGTGAGAGACCTTGTTTCAAAAGAAACATAGCTCTGAAACCATATACATGTTACATTATATGGACTAAGTAGGCTGTATTTATATATTTATATATGTATCACACGTGTGCATGTGCATACCGTGGCCAGCACATGTAGGTCAGAGGATGATTTGTGGGTGTCAGTCTTCTCCCTCTACCATGAACACCCCCGGGATCAAACTCAGGTCCCTGGGGTTGGTAGTAAGTGCTCTTACCCATTGAGCAATCTCGTCCAGTACAAAAGGCCTTTTTTGATTTAATAGTTTTCTTATAGTATTAACAATAAGTGTTTTATCACAATGAAGATGGATATCTTTTAAAAATCTATTCACTTTTATTTTTTGTATATGTGTATTGGGCCTGCACGTATATATGTACATCATGTGTGTGCAGGATCCACACAGGTCAGAAGTGGGCATTCGATTCCCTGGAACTGGAGTTACAGACAGATTTGAGCTGGTATGTGGGTGCCAGTAACTAAACCTGGGTCCTCTAGAAGACCAAAAAAGTGCTCTTAACAAGTGAGCCATCTCTCTGGTCCTCATAATAAAGATCAATATTCAAAGAACAATCAGTATTAAATATAATACTAGACATATTCCTACCAAAACAATGACATTTTGACGTTTTAAGAATGTGTTTATCGAGGCAGGTGTGGTGTCAAATACCTTTAATTCCAGGATTCAGGAGGCAGAAGTTGGAGACTCTCTGAGTTCGAGGTCAGTCTGGTCTACAAATTGAGTTCCAGGACAGCCAGGGCTACACAGAGAAACCTGGCCTTAAAACAAACAAGCAAACAAAAAACAAGCAAAAAAAAATGTGTTTATGATTTAAAAATCAAGTTTAAATTAGTAGTTAAATGTGCTTGTAATGGCATTTTCTCATATATGTGTCGTTATACGTGTTTTTATTGTTGAGGCAGGGTCTCATGTGGCAGGTAGGCTTCAAACTCATCATACAGCCACAGATGTCCTTACACTCTTAACCACCCTCCCTCCACCTACAGGATACTGGAATTATAGTCATATACCACCATGTTTAAAAGTTATGAACAATATAATTGTCATATATATTCTTATTAAATATAGTTTGAAATTTCTAACCAGTGAAGTAATGTATGAATTAGATATTATAGTGGAATGGAGATTAAGTCACTATAAACAATTGACTTAGCTGTCTAGTTACCGTATCTAATCACCTGTAAAATTACTAGGATAGTAGTAAGGAATAGCACTTTTAGAATGCTCTCCACACACCAGGTATAGTTATCAATATTTCATTTAACCTTAATTAAATGGTGGAGTAGAGATAGCAGGCAGCTGGACCAGAAACTGAGAGGTCACATATTGAACCACAAACAGGAAGCAGAGAGCACCTGCTGGAAACTGTGCATGGTTTTTAAGTCCTCAAAGCTTGGCCTTATTGATATACTTCATCTAGCAAGGTGAGACCTCATAAGCCTCCACAAACTGGGTACCATGTACAGGCCAAATATCTAAATGCCTAAGACCTCCACAGATACCATTTTCCCCTATACACAGATGAAGGAATTTAGGATTAGAAATTAAATAACTTGTTTCTAGATAAGATGTCATAGCCTAGAAAGTTTTGATTCAAATAAAATAAAAATTTTTATTCAAAATAGACCTTACATTAAACATCTTTAATTTTTATGGTCTATAGCCCCAAAGTTTATAAAGTGGCTCAGGAAAGCTGGCGAGATGGCTCACTGGTTAAGAGCACTGGCTGCTCTTCCAGAGGGTCCAGGTTGATTCCCAGCATCTACATGGTGACCCAAGACCATCTGATTGAAAACCTTTTATTAACAAATAGAATTTTCCCAACCCTACATATGTGGTGCCTATTCTTTATCTCTTATTCTTCCATAACAACAATCATTTTAACCATTCTAGAACTCTCTCCCAGCCTTTAAAACAAATAGAAACCCCCCCCCCTTTTTTTTTTTTTACCTAGTAAGTGTAGAGGCAAACAAGGTAAGTAGCTAGTTGAGTGCTAATAGCGTCTTGAAAGTCCAATTAAACCAATAAAATAATAAATAGCATCCAATTAAAGAGGTGAAAAGTGAGCTGGGAGGTGATGGTGCACGCCTTTAATCCCAGCACTCAGGAGGCAGAGGCAGGTGGATCACTGTGAGTTCAAGGCCAGCCTAGTCTACAAAGTGAGTCCATGGCAGCCAAGGCTAACAGAGAAACCCTGTCTCGAAAAAACAAAACAAACCAAAACAAAAAAACCAAAACAACAAAAAACAAAACAAAACAAAAAACAGGTGAAAAGTGTGGGGAAAAAATCTTGTTTCAATAAGAAAGAGAACCACGGTGGCACATACCTATAATTCCAGCATTTGGGAGGTGGCGGGCAGAGGATCAGGTGCTTAACCTTAGCACCAACTGTACAGTGAGTACAAACAAGTTCAAGCCTGGGCCAGATGATGTTGTATCTCAGATTTTGGGGATGAGATTGAGATGAGAGAGAGAACGCTCATTGGAAGAAGGCTTAGTATTTGGAGTTGATCAAAATATTTAGTTTATTAGATAGTTTTTATTTCCTTATTTCTACAGTGGGGATACTAAGCGTGCACTACATAGGGCTTCTTTGACTACCACCAATAATACACATGAATATGTAGCTTAGACCTTAGCATCTAATAGGTTCTACTCATCTGTACTCTAAAAAAGCTCAAAATATGAACAAATAATAATCAACAAAAGATGTATAGAATTTTTATAAAGAAAACAGTGAAGAATATGACCATGGGGCTGGGGGTGTAGATCAGTGTGTAGAGTGCTTGTCAAACATACACAAAGACCTAGGTTTGATCCCCAGTACTTCATAAATTGGGCATAGTGGGGCAGCACTCAGAGGCTGAAGCAGGTGAATCTCTTTGAGTTCAAGGCAAACCTGGTCTATACACTGAATTCTAGGCTAGCCAGGCTACAAAGTGAGATTCTATCTCAAAAAAATCAAAAGAGAGAAGGGAGAATGCAAACAAGACAAAATGTTTCTAAAGTTCCCTTAATAAAAAGAAGTATGCTAGATTGACTTTGGTGTGAAACAGCGTGTGAGTTAAACAACTGAAAGCCATGCAAATATATTTTGGCTCAAAGTGTTGAGAGGTTTAAGTCCACAGTCAGGTGACTCCACTGCTTTTAGTTCTTTGGCAAGGTAGAAACATTACGGTAAACGGGTATAGTGGAATTAAACTTCATGCCTCACCCAACCTTGAAACAGGAGTGAAAGGGGTCCAGTGAGAAGATATAACTTTGAAATGTGTTCCCCAGGGAACTACTTCCACCAATGAGGCTCCACCTCCTACTGGACCATTGCCTATGGATTTACCAATGAATTAATTAATTCATTGATGAGATTAGTGCCATCTTGAACTAATTGTTTCTTAATAACTCTAAATGCTAGAGAAGCAACCCTTTAGTATATGAGACTTTAACAAGCCATAATAAGGAGATAACTGTAAGTGAAAAACAGAAACATTGGTGTGCCTGCAATCAAGTTTGGTCAAATGCTAAAATGTAACATAATCTAAAGCAATGAAATCAACATGGCATTGGGCCCAAATAGTGCTGTTTGGTTTTAATTGTCAACTTGACACAATCTAGAACCACTTAAGAATAGAATGAGCAATTGTGTAGATTATGTTGGCCTTTGGGTATATCTGTATGGATTTGTCTTGATTATCTTTACATTTTGGGTTTTTTTGTTTTGTTTTGTTTTGTTTTTTGGTTTTTTGTTTTTTTGGAGACAGGGTTTCTCTGCGTAGCTCAGGCTGTCTTGGAACTCACTCTATAGACCAGGCTGGCCTCAAAGATCTGCCTGCCTCTGACTCCCAAGTGCTGGGATTAAAGGTGTGCACCACCACCACCAGGCTGTCTTGATTATCTTAATTGGTGTAGGAAGACTAAGCTTAAAATGGGCAGCTCTATTCCCTGTGGTTGGGTTGTAAAAAAAAAAAGGGGGGGGGGGGGGAGAAGAAAGTGAGATGAGCACAATCATGCATGACTGTGGATGTGACTGGCTGCTTCAAGTTCCTGATGCCTTGAATGGACTCGTGTGCTAAAATAAACCCTTTCTCTCCTATGTTTGATTTGACAAGGTATTTTGTCATAGCAATGAGAGAGAAACTAGGACACTGATCAATAGAAAAGAATACACACACACACACACACACACACACACACACAATAGATCTTGGTCTAACACATTAACGAATGACAAAGGACTGCATCATTTACCAACTTGAAAAACAAAACATTTAATAAATATTGCCAGAAAAAAAATGGTTAGCTATCTTTCACAAATTCAACTGGAAAATAAGAGGTCATGCGCAAAAATATTAAGCTGTTTTGTTTTTTGTTTATAAAGCATATCTTAATTACACACAAGAACGGTTTTCATTATGACATTTTCTTTTAACATGTTTAATTAATTAGTTTAATATTGTTGTGTGTGTATGATTTGTGTCTGTAAGTGCATGAATGCCATGGTACACATGCGGAATTCAGAGGAAGTCTGTGGAGTTCTCTTCCTTCCCCTTTTACCTGGCTTCTAGGGATCACACTTAGCAGTTAACTCCACCTAGTCATCACTTTCACCCCAATTTCTTGGGTTTTTTTTTTTTTTTTTTTTTTTGAGACAGGGTTTTTCTGTAGCCCTGGCTGACCTAAACTGTCTGTGTAGACCAGGCTGGCCTAGAAATCACAGAGATCCATCTGCCTCTGCCTCCTGAGTACTAGGATTAAAGACATGCACCACTCCCCCCTCAGCGTTTTTTAAAAATATTTATTTAACTTGGGCCCATGAGACTTGTCAGTGGATAAAGATTCTTGTAGCCAATCCTGATGATCTGAATTTGATCCCAAACTGAAAGAAATAAACTACAAGTTGTCTTCTGACCTCCTCAAAGGCACATGAGATACACATACTCAATGACATGGACACAAACACACACACACATACACACACACACACAATTTACATAGGACTCATTTAGGTTTCATATAAGATTCATATATTTAATTCTTATAGGATTTCCAATGTTAAGAATCTATTGTAAGGATCTATTTAATAATTAGAACTATAGACAAGTGACAAGGCATGGTGACATATGCCTTCAATCTCAGCACTCGGGAGTCAGAGGCAGGCAGATTTCTATGAGTTTGGAACACTCAGAGTTGCAGGCTGTGCAGTGTGACCTGTCTCAAAATTCTTTTTAAAAGAAAGAAAAACAAAAATTAATACAGTCATGCTAAAATGTCCTTTATTAATGAAAACAAAGAGGAGGAGAAAAGCAAAATGTAGATTAAGTTAAAACAATTATAATGTGTGTAAGCAGTGACGTTTTCTACAATTATTAAGATGCTTAATAAGTTTTATATATGTGATGATCAAAGCAAGGGCCAGCATATGATAACCAAGCCCTTTACCACTGATACATATCCCAAGCTCTTACTGTTTCCTTTCCAAGTAGCAATCTGAAATGCATGAGGGAATAAAGGGGAAAAGTGCTAGCTGATATTAAAAGAAACAAATAATCAGAATACTATTTGGTTCTGAAATACTCAAGGAGGAAAAAATGTTAAGAACATACTACAATCATAATTAAATTTAACAACCAAACACCTTTTTAATTAATTTTAAAGAAAACCTGATTTTATTAGTTTATCTTTATTCAAAGCACTACATATTTTTAAGACCCCACTTGAGACATAATTTGCATACCATAGCGTTCACGGTTTGGGTAATGAATCCACGGCCTTTTGCAAAGTAGAGAAGTATTTTAACCACTAAGCTACAGCTACAGCTCAAGTTCACTGTTTGAAAACATGAATTTAGAGCCATCAAGGTGGTTCAGTAAATAGGTTGGTTTTTTTGTTTTTTGTTTTTGTTTTTGTTTTTTTTGTTTTTAAAAGGCTTGTCCTGCAAGCTGTGGGTGACCTGACTTTGATCTCTGGAACGAACTGACTCTACCAAGTTGTCCCCTGACCTCCACACACGCATCAGGGCATCCACACCCATACACAGGCATTCCCACACACTAATAAAAACTTGTTCCCAGCTGGGCAGTAGTAATGCATGCCTGTAATCCCAGCACTCAGGAGGCAGAGGCAGGTGGAGCTTTGTGAATTCGAGGCCAGCCTGGTCTACAAGTCTAGTTCTAGGAGAACCAGGGCTACACAATGAAGAAACCTTGTCACAAAAAAACAAAAATAAAAAATTGCTCTGTTAGATGGTTTTCTATACATTTACAAAATTGTACAAGCATTAGGAGAATCTAGCTACAGATCACTTTAGGGAGACTTCCTTCCAAATAAGTATAATACATAGAAGCACATTTCCTTGTTCCATTTCCCTAGACCAAGGGAACCAACAATCCTCCTTTCACCTTGATAGTTTATTCTTCTTCATATTACACATAACATACTATATGTAGTCTCTTTTCTAATAGCTTCTTTCACTCAAAATAATATTTTCAAAATCCATTCAGGATATATATATGTGTGTGTGTGTGTGTGTACACATACCCACACATATATGTATGTGTATATATATATATATATGTCATTACTTTGTTCCTTTTTATGCTAGAATACTCAATTTGATAAGTACAGAAGATCTTGTTTATGCATTCATAAGGTGATGGGCACTTGTGTTGTTTCTACTGTGGAGATATTAGAAATAACACTGATGTGAACTTAAGTTTTTGTTGTTGTTGTTGTTGTTTTTTTTAAGACATGATCTTATGAAACCCATGCTGGTCCTGAATTCTCCATGTAGCTGAAGCTAGCTAGCTAGCCTTGAAATTATTCTCTTGCTTCTAGGTCCTCAATGCTGAGATTACAAGCATATGCCACTGCAACACCTTCTATGTTGTTTGTTTTGGACGCAATGAACTTTTGTGTACAACTTTTTTTTTGGGGGGGTGAGGCTTTTTGAGACAGGGTTTCTCTGTGTAGCCTTGGCTGTCCTGGCCTCCCTTTGTAGACCAGGCTGGCCTTGAACTCACAGGGATCCTCCTGCTTCTGCCACCTAAGTGTAAGGATTATGGGCATATGCCACAACGCCTGGCTTTGTGTACAACTTTTATTGTACTGATTTTTCCATTCTTTTGGGTATATGGCCACAGCCTAAGTTTTTGAACTATTTCCACAAGCTCTGTGAAGAAGTATTACATACTCATATACCACTATCTTATTGAATAGAAGGAAGGGATATTACAGCTTCAATTTGCATTTTCATAATGAGTACTGATTTGTTTGTGTTGTCTGTATATATATACATACATAGATACATAGATACATATATATATATATATATATATAGGTAAGGAGATCCTTATTGTGTATTTTCTTCCTTTTATTTGGGTTATCTTTTTCTTTTTTGTTTTTCAAACAAGGTTTCTCTGTGTAGCCCTCATTGGCTGTCCTGGAACTTACTGTGTAGGCCAGGCTGGTCTCAAAAATCAGGATTCATCTGCCTGTGTCCTGAGTGCTGGGACTAAAGGCCTGTACCACCACTGCCTGGCTGGGTTCCTGGGTTCCTTCATAATCTCTCTCTCTCTCTCTCTCTCTCTCTCTCTCTCTCTCTCTCTCTCTCTCTCTCTCTCTCTCTCTCTCTCCTCCCTCTCTCCCTCCTTCCCTCCTGCCCTCCCTCCGTCCCTCCCTCCTCCCCATTCTCTCTCTCTCTCCCCCTCTTTCTTTCATTTTAAGACAGGATCTCACTATGTAGTCCTGGTTGGCCTCAAACTCACAGAGATCTACCTGCCTTGGCCTCTAGAGTTCTGGGATTAAAAGCTTGTGACACTACATCTGCCCTTTTATTTCCTTTTCTTTTTTTAAGGTGGAAGGATTTAGTTTGCTTCACATTTTCAGAGTGTTCTGTTTGGCACTGTAAAGCTGCCTGATCAATGGCCACAGTTTTCTTAATAATGTTTGATGTACATGTTTCATTCTGACAAAAAGATTAGTTTAATTGATTTTGTTACCTTGTGTTGTAGGTGTCATAACAAAGCAACACTTGTCTAATATAAGGTAATAAACATAGACATTTATGTTTTCTTCAAAAATTGTCTAGTTTTAACCTTTAGAGCTTGGGGAAATATTTTAGTTAATTTCTATATGTATTATTACATTCTAGTGGTCTAAACTGATTTTCTTCATGTGAATACCCATTTGTCCCAGCACTTGTTGAAAGGCTATTTTCTTTCCTACCTTGTATTGTCTAGGTACCAGTGTCAACAATGGAGAGCAGAACTGTAGGCTTATTTCTGAATTCTCAATTCCTTTCCATTGATGTGTATGACTATTTGTACGTCAGTTACACAGACTCCTCCTGATAATTGCTTTTACTTAGTAAGGCTTGAGCATGCGACTTGTGAACCTTCCTAATTTATCCTTCTTTCCAAGATGGTCTAGCTATTCTGGGTCCTTGTATGAATCATGTAATTTCTAACAAAATGCCTGCTGAGACTTGGCTATACATATTTTATGCAATGTAGATCAGTTTTTACTATTGTGTTCCAAACCATGGGCATGGAATGGGTTTTTATTTCTTTAGCTGTTTTTTTAATTTCATTCAATACTGGTTTACAGTTTTCAGGAGCACTAGTATTACATTTATGTTGTTAAACATATTCCTAAGCATTTTATTTTATTTTTTGATGATACTGGAAATTAAAATAGTTTTTATTTCAGATTCTTTACTGCTAGGGTACAGAATTCTAAGTTCTATCTTGGTCATGTTTCATGCCTTGTTCTGATCATTCATTTGCTCTCTGTTTTTCATGAGTTCCTACATAAGACCATAAAGTTTGAAAAAGAGATATGTTTTCCTTTCCACACCGTATTGGTTTTGCTCTTTTTCTTAACTAATGAGGAACAGAAATCGTGAGAAAAGGGCTGCAGATATAGCTCAACTTGTTGAGTGCTTGCCTAGTTTTCACAAGACTCTAGGTATTATCCTGAGAACCAAATAAATCAGGTGTAGTGGAACATGCTACTAATCCCAGCCCTTGGGAAGTGGAGGCAGGAGGATGAGAAGTCCTTTATCACTCTTGGCTACATAGGGAGTTTGTGGCCAGTCTGAAACACATGAGATCCTATTGGAAAGAAAGGGAAGCCATTCTCCCTTAAATTGGACCTCCTGATTATAAGAGGGTAGTGCTCAGTTTTTCATAATTAACTATGAAATCAGCTACAGGGTTTTCATAGATACCTGTTATTTATTAGCTTTATGACGTTCCCTCCATAAACTAGTTTGCTGGAAGTATTTAGTAGAAATGGGGGTGAATTTGGCAAAATGTCTTGTGTTAACGTGTTTTTTCATTTTTTAAAAAAGATTTTTTTTTATGTATACAATTTTCTGTACTGCATATACACCTGCATGCCAGATGAGGGCACCAGATCTCATCATAGATGGTGGTGAGCCACCATGTGTTTATTGGAATTGAACTTCGAACATTTGGAAGAACAGTCAGTGCTCTTAACCTCTGAGCCATCTCTCCAGCCCCTGTTGATGTGTTTTCTGTCTCTATGAGAAATGAAGGAGATAAAACAATTGAAAGAAAAGATTTATCTCTGGGAGCCAGAGGCAGGCAGATTTTTGTGAGTTCGAGGCCAGCCTGGTCTACAAAGTGAGTCTAGGACAGCCAAGGATACACAGAAAAACCCTAAGAAAGCTAAGAAAGAAAGAAAAAGTGAAAAAAAAAGAAAAGGTTTATTTTGGCCCCATCTTTTTTGTTTTGTTTTGTTTTTGTTTGTTTTTTGAGACAGGGTTTCTCTGTGTAGCCTTGACTATCCTGGATTTGCTTTGTAGACCAGGCTGGCCTTGAACTCACAGCAATCTGCCTGCCTCTGCCTCCTGAATACTGGGATTAAAGGTGTGTGCCACCACCTCCTGGTATGGCCTTGTCTTTAAGAGGTTTTAGTTCATTGTTGCTTAGTTCCACTGATAGCTCTGAAACCACGGTTATAGTGTGTGACAACCTAGATGTGACTAGGAAGCAAAGATAGTGGAAGGGAGGGTCTTGAGTTCTGATACCTTCTTCAAGATCCTGCCCTCATTGACCTTCTTCTACTAGGCCCCACCTTCATTTATTTGTTTTTGCATTTGTGAGTACTTACTGCACATCATGGTGGCATTCATTATAATAGTTTCATGCAAGAAAATCGTGCACCTTACTCATATTCTTTACCTTAATGATCTTTTTGTCCACAAAGAGTCCCATCCCCTACTTTCATGCTGTATGTACACACACACACACACACACACACACACACACACACACACACACACACATTTGTCTGCAAATGTCTGCCATTTACCCTAAACACGACATTGTTTCAAAATTACCCACATCCCCTAGCCTACAAGTTCCTTCTCTCAGTATTTAACACCCCCACAGTTAAGACAACACATAATAATCATGTTCCTTCTAAGTCCTGTCACTTTGCAAATTTCCTGTTTCTTTCCTTCCTTCCTTTCTGTCTTCCTTTCTTTTTGTTTTTGTTTAGCATGATGCTTTCTTTCTCTAGTTACATTTCTTTCTTCTTTGGGTGCAATACTTCATTGTGAAAAGAAGCAGAACCCCTTAAGTCAGCTAACTATGGCTCAGTGAGTAAAGCCACTATCTGCCTGACCTGAGTTTGATTTTTTTTTTCTTGAGACAGGGCTTCTCTGTGTAGCCCTCACTATTCTGGAACTCTCTATGTAGACCAGGAAGGTCTCAAACTTACAGAGATCCACTTGCCTCTGCCTCCTAAGTGCTGGGATTACATTTGCACCACCACTGCTTGGCCTGTGGATTGTTGGAATCCACAAGGTGGAAGGAGAGCATCTACTCTGTAAAGTTGTCCTCTGACCTCTACATTTTAATAAATACAACTAAATAAATACAATGCAAGAAGAATGAATCGTGGAGCTGGGCCAGTTGGTGCACGCTTCTAAACTCAGCTTCTACAGACGCTGAGGCAGAAGCCTGAGATTCCAAACACTCCCCAGGTGTGGTGGCACATGCCTACCTGTATGCTCAGCATTCGGCGAGTGGAGGCAGAAACATTAGAAGCTCAAGGTCACTTCTAGTACAGAGTGGGTTCAAGGCCAGCCTAGGATTCAAGAGACTCTGAACTAAACAAAAATCCCTGAGAGTTCAAGGCCTGCTTGGGCATCTTAGTGAGAGTTTGTATCAAATGACAAAACCAAAAGCAAATGAAAAAACAAAGATGTAGAAAAATAGAAGAGCACTTGCCTAGTATTTGGAGGAGCTTGGACTTAGATTAATTCCCAGAGCCGAAACAGAAGGAGGTAGGAGAAAGAGAAGGAAACAAAATGTCTTGTATTCTTCAAGAACTCTGTGCTACTTTTGCTATCATACTTTGCACTGAAAAAGTCACTATTATGGTGTGTGTTAAGTGTTATGACAGTACGTTAAATTTCTTTTTTTTTCTCCCTCTCTCTCTCCCCCCCCTTCTTTGTTGTTTGTTTGTTTTTTGTTTTTTTTTGTGTGTGTGTGTGTGTTTTGCAAGGCAGGTTTTTTTTTTCTGTGTAGCTTTGGCTGTCCTGGACTCTCTTTGTAGACTAGGCTGGCCTTAAAACTCATGAAGATCTGCCTACTTCTGCCTCCCGAGTGATGGGCCACCATGCCAGGTTTACATTTGTATCTCACAGTGGAACATGCCTGTAATTCTAGTACTCAGAAGGTGGAAGGAGAATGACTGAAAGTTTGAGCCTGGCTACACAAGAAGACTTTGTCTCAAAATATAAAAGCAAATAAGCTGGGTATCTATGGATAGGAAGAGCATAGCCTACATAGGAATTAGTTTTAGGCATCCACTAGACGCATAAGGGACAGAACTATTCTGTCTAAATTCTGTTAGTTTTCAGCTGGAAAATGAGTTTCTTTAGTCTTTTTTGTCATGTGGATATGCTAATAACAAATTGTTTCTTTTTTTATTTATCGGGAAACATCTGCATTTCGCTTTTGTTTTTAAAATTAGTTTTACTGAATATAGGATTCTTTTGTGATGTGTTTATTCTTGGGTTACAATGGCTGCTATCCTATTGCTTCTGCCCACCATTTCTTTTTAAATCAGAAATCCTATCTTAATTTTCTTTTATTAGTGATGACTCAGTAGTTTTTAAGACTTTGTTTTTATTTTCAATATTTTAATATGTTAGTGGACGCTACTTAATGTTTATATTTGTAGCTCACTGAGCTTCCTGTGTGTGTATGTTTATTTTTTAAAAAAGGCTTCTGAGAATGTTACATTGTGTCTTCAAAATACTTCCATATTTCCTCTCAGCTTGGTGTGGTAATCCACGCCTTTAATCCCAGCATTCTGGAGGCAGAGGCAAGCAGATCTGAGAGCATTCCAGGCCAGCCTGGTCTACAAAAGCAAGTCCAGGACAGCCAATGCTACACAGAGAAACCCTATCTCGAAAAACTAAAAAGAAAAAAAATTTCCTCTCACTCTTCTTTCTAATATTTTCATTACATATTTGTCAGTGAATATGATGCTTCCTATCTTTTTTTTTTTTTTTTGAGATTCCCCTTCCATTTTTTCTCCTTAATTTTCATTATTATTTTTGTTTGTTTTTCAAAATTCTGATCTCTGTTAGCCTTTGGATCAGTGGTTCTCAACCTTTCTAACACCTTGACCCTTTAATACATTCCTCATGTGGTGAATCCCAAAAAATAAAATTATTTTGTTATTTCATAACTGTAATTTTGCTACTGTTATGTACTATAAGGTAAATATCTGACATCTGACCCCAAAAGGAGGTTGTGACCCACAGGTTGAGAACCACTGCTTTAGATCAACAATTACTATTTTGCTTTTCTTGTTCAAATTGTGATTGACCCTTTTTGTTAGTTTTAAATTTTAGTCATCATTTTGAATTCTAGCCAAGACGCCTACTAACTGAGCCATATCCTTGGCTCATGAAATGTGATTTTAATTATGCTTACATTTTATTTATTGCCTATGCTTGTGTACTCCTACAAGTACATATCATGGCACATGTGTTGAAGTCAGAGGCCAAGTTTCAGGAGTCAGTTCTCTTCTACTTTGTGGATCTTAAGATCCAACTCAGGCTGTCAGGTTTGGCTACATATGCTCTTAATGGTCTTAAAATGTGATTTTTAAAAGGACAGTATGTTCAACCCCTGGAACCCACATAAAACTGGCAGGAGAGAACCAACTCCATAAAGCTGTCCTCTGACAGCCACATGCACACAGGCCCATGCACATCATGCACGCGCGTGCACAGGCACGCACGCGCGCACACACACACATACACACACACACTAATAGTAAATACAATTTATTTAAAAATAAAGATGCTAATAAAGTAATGGACTGTTCAGTGAATTTATCCCCACAAAAATGTTTATGTTCTAACCACAGTACCAGTGAATACCACTTTACTCAGAAATAGGGACTTTGTAGATATAATTATGGCTTTAAGTTGAGGTCACTCTAGATGTAGAGTGGGTCTGAAAGTCAATGACTGTGTGCTCATAACAAAACACAGTAAATGGTAGAGTGCTTGCCCAAAATGTGGGAGGCCCTGGGTGGGTCCCTAGAGTCATATTTGCAATATATGGTAACATTTCAAATGTACAAAGGTTATCTGAAGATGGAGGAAGATATTCAAATTATGCTGTCAACAAACCAAAGAATGCTAAGGATCCATCAGAAGCTAGAAAAGGTAAAAAGGACTCTTTTTTCCAGGGCATTCAGAGGGAGCACAAACCCTGCCAGAGGCCTATTTTACATTTCAAGCTTTCATTTGCAAGAGAACAACTCTCTGCTTCCTTAAACCCTCTGGATTAGATGTTGTTATGGTAGCCCCTGGAAACTAATGCATCTACCAAGTAAACATTTTTTTTATTAAAAATTTTTTTTTACATTTATGTAGTGTCTTTGTGTGTAGATGGGGGGTGCATGCCAGGGCAAGAGTTTGGAGGTCAGAGAACAACTTGAGTGACTCCATTTTCTCTCTCACCATGTAGGTTCTGGGATTAAACTCAGGTTGTCAGGTTTGGTAGCAAGTACCTTTACCCACCAAGCCAACTTGCCTACTGTCTGTCTGTCTTTCTTTCTTTCTTTCTTTCTTTCTTTCTTTCTTTCTCCCTCCCTTCCTTTGTTTCTTCTTTTGAGATATTTTTATGTAGGTAGGAAGGTTTCAAAATCACTGTGTGGCCAAAGATAGTGCTGAACTCTTAATGTCCCTGCATCAAATTCCCAAGTGCGAGGATTATAACAACTCATCCATGTCTGGCAATATTGCATACTTTTCTACATAAATCCATTTTTACTGTAACAGATGAAAATTTCCTTCCTTTCCTAATCAAAACTTTGGGAAAAAAATTAAAGACAGCAACATGGTTCAGTGGGTGAAGGCACATGCTGCCAAGCCTGACAATGTGGATTTAATCCTGGGACCCACACAATGCAGGGAAAAACCAGCTTCCACATGCTGTCTTCTGCCCTCCACAAGTACACACATACAGAGAAAGAGGGAGAGAGGGGGAAGAGAAAGAGAGACAGAGAGAGACAGAGACAGAGACAGAGACAGAGAGAAACAGAAAATGGCCACACCTTAAGACTGGTGACTGTGTTATGTTACTTCAAAGTGTCTGATAAGTGTCTGATTAATGAACATTAGTTCTAAACAATGAATATTTTTTGTGGGAAGACACACACTTCAAAAACTTTCTATGTATGCATCTCAGAAAAATGTGTTCATCAGTTTTTTGCTTATCATTTCCAAAATTCACCCTTCCTGGTGGCTCTGTGGAAAGGAATTCAGGCTTTAAATATTTTTCCTTTTGTCAATTTCTTTGGTCTTTTATCAGTTGTAGCTTATTCTTTCTTTTTAATTTCATCACATGAGTTATATTGCCCTTTAAATCATGGTAGTGGTACCAGGAATAAAAAATTAAGGAATTTCTAACTTAAAAAAAAAAATAAGAGAACACTGGAATCAATGCAGGAAATTTTGCTTCCTGAAAGTTTCTGATGTGTCCATCAGATAGTCTATGCCTGAAACTGATGAAGTGCTCTCTCCAGTTCCCCTCATCTCTCTAAGATAGATCTCACTGTCTCTCAGGGCAGCTTGGAATTAGCAATGTATCCAAGTGTAGTTTTGAACTAAAGCTCCTTTTGCCTCAGCCAATTTAGTGTTGGGATTATAGGTCTATCTGTCTACACAAGGTTAATCTGTATTGTTTTTACTCCTAATCTCTTATCACTTCAAATTCCTGTTAACTTAGTTATTTTACCTTAAGGCCAGGTGACCTTCTCTCCTCATATACACAATAAATAAGTAAAAATTGAAAAACAATTTTATACAAAGTAATTTCTTACCTTAAGCTTCTGTAACTGTATGGGGTTTTCTCTCTTAATTGCATCCAAATGTATACTTTAGTGATCACTGGGATAATGATGTCACATACCTTTTGAAATAGAACACAATTATATTCTCACATGACTTCTACAAAACTTTCTTAGTAACCATGGCAAATATTATTTATTCTTATACTTTACACAAAAGAAGTATAATTAATGCACTCTAGGTGCTTTAAAGCACTTGGTATGATGAAGGAAAAAATAGCCTATCTCCCATGTTATTGTAAGGATTAAGTGAGCTACAGTAGGTAAAAATGTGGTAATGGCTTTGGTAAAAGTTAATTGTTAATTATATTGTATTGAACTGTAAAAATTACTATTTCAGGTGGACAGTGGTGGTGCACGCCTTTAATCCCAGCACTTGGGAGGCAGAGGCGGATAGCTGTGAATTCAAGGCCAGCCTGGTCTACAAAGTGAGTCCAGGACAGCCAAGGCTACAGATAGAGAAACTCTGTCTCAAAAAATCAAAAATAAATAAAAACAAATAAATAAAAATTAATATTTCAGAAAATACCTTCCAATGATTTTCTAAAGTTTTACATTTCTTCTATTTTTTCAAATTCTGATCATACCAAAGATAAGCATTTCATTTTGCAATTATCTGTGTTATTACTTTCTGAATAAAAGAAATGAACAAAAAGAGTTACTGAGGCTATACTAACTTTATATTAACTTAATTGAATTCTAGGCCTTCTGTGATAATGGCTGAGTTCCCTGAATCAGAAAACCAAACTCCCACTATAGCCATAAATTTAGAAGATGAACCTTCAAATAATGTATACAATTCAAATAGTAATTGTTTTCCAATCGTGTTTAGCTTCGACAAATTCTGATTTCAAAGTATAGAGAACAGCTGTTAAAAGAAACTGGGGGAGTCAAGTGAATCAGTTTACTCAAACCCTGTCAAGTATTATATACTTTCATGCCTGAAGATTTACCTACTAACAGGAAAGCCAGGGTTGTGCTAAGAGCTGAGGTTATATGTTAAAACAATTGTTGTCTCAAACCTGTAGGAAAGGACTTTGTAAACTGGAGTGGTGACTCTTGCCTGCCATGTGAGCACCAGGGAAGCCAAGGAAAAGAATTGCCACTGAATTCCAGGTAAGTCTTGGATATATATACTGAAAGCATGTCAGAAAATATCACTTAAAAGACAAAACAAACTATCATTTCTATCCAAATTTCAATGAATAGTTAAGAACTTTAAAATGTTTTGGCAGTATTTCAAAACAGTTCAAACTTATCCTACAGGAGCGGGGAAGATACAGTCTGTTGACCATTTCAGAAGGGGGAACCGGCTTCGCGGTTAAAGTGTAAATTTCTCAGGCAATATCTACCAGAATCAAGGGGAGTTTTCTATAAGAATATGATTTCAGTGCTCTGGGTCATCAGGTAAATACAGCATTTTCATTTGGTACACTGTTCCTCCTTTGGAAACAAAACCTTTCAGTGGCTAGCGACTTTTTCTTGCGGTAGGGAAAGAAAAAACAAACCAAACCCTTTTGGCGACGTAAGGTAAGCTAAGTTAAGTCAGTCCCTCGCAAGTTTCTCGTGATCATGCCAGGAGAAAGGATCCCTCGTGCCGGAAAGAGTCCGAACGCCCTTACAGGAAGGGTTAGCAACTCTGGAGCTCCTGGTCACCAACTCCACCACAGAGTTTTACAAAGGTTGCCAGAGCGTCTGCCAGCATTTAGCACCTCTTCCTTCTTGCCAGGGCAGTAGCTAGGCAACCTCCGTCCGGCTTAGGCGGCTGAAGCTAGGCTGCCTTCTTAGTGCCTCTGGCGGCGAGCCTGGAGCTCTGCAAGCAGCTCCCTCCCCTTTCCCCCCTTCCATGGCTCCACCCCCTTTCCCCCGCCCACCCCTCCGCGACTTCGGCTCCTCCCTCTCCTTCTCTTGCTCTCTCCTTCCTCCTCCGCCTCCCGGGCTCTTGGGCTAGAATATCTATGGGTCGAAACGTGATGCGATGAATCCGAGAGAGACCGAAACTGGGACGAGGAGTGCGGCGGAAGCGGCGGGACTCCCAAGCATGGGGGCTTCACCACAATAGAGGCAGCGCCCCCACCCGCCCCCGCCAGCGCTCCCGAGCGAAGCCCCCAAACCCCCTTGGGAAAAGGATGGCGGCGGCACCTACCCAGATTGAAGCCGGTGGGTAGCTGAGCCGGGGGCTAGAGGGATGGGGGCTTTGCGCGACTGCTGTCAGAATTTTTTTTTAAAAGCTTGTATCTCTCTTCCTTGCCTCTTTTTCTACGTCTCCCCCCACCCCCACCCCTTCTTTAGAGCTGTATTACCTGATCGCTAGGTTCTTGCAGTCCGGACCCTGTAACAAATCCGCTCAGGTGAGAGGGAAAACGATATCTGGGAGTGTTGGGGAATGGTCCCAATGGGGAAATTGAGGCACCGGGTGAGCAGTGCAGTGGAAGGTGAGGGAAAGGCCGGCCTCGGTTAGTCCTACAGTCAGTGGCTGTGTTGGAAGTGGGGAGGGAGGAACGGGTTGGCGCCCCAGTCTGCTCCTCACATCCGTGTTTCCCTCTTCCTCAGGTGCTAGTGCAAGAGCTCGAGGAGCATCAGGTATGGACCCCCTCTGGGAAGCGGTGGGGAGGGCTGAGGAGACACTAGAGAAAGGGTAAGGTAGGGCAGGGGCCGAGGGCAGGGGCCCGGAGGGAGCCTTCAAGCTGGACACTCCAGGCTGTTGTCACTTGGGGTGAGCAGGGTTCTTTCCTAAGAAGGGGCGGACAACGCAGGGGTCTTAACTCGTTGCCTTTTATTTCTGCGGGAGGTGTTGTTTCAGGATTTCCTTCCCTTTGGCCTGCCCCCCACCCCCAACCCCCGGCAAGGTGGCTATAGCTGTTGGGACTGGAGAAATGAAAACGCTAAAGGGTCTAGGACTGAGCTCCAGGCTGGGTGCTACTGATGGGGAGCAGAGGCTTTTCCTTCACCCCCCTTTTCTTTTCCTCCGGCCCCCAGCTGATTCCGCGCCGCTTAGACTGGGAGGGGAAAGAACACCGAAGAAGCTTCGAGGATCTGGTTAGTAAACTTTTCATTTAAACTTAGCCCAACTCTTTCTCCACTCCCTCCCCACCTTGTGCCCCCAACCCGCCCCTGACCCTTCAGCCCTCCCGTCTCCCGGAGCCTGCTGTTTGGTGTTCGAACGACTGCCCCTTCCCCCTCCCAGCGTGTGGGAAAGGGTACCTTGCCCTCTTCCAGCCTTGCTTATTTTCACCCCAAAACTTTGAAGAATGTGAGTTGGTTATCAGAGGTGCTGTGTTGTGGATTATGACTGTGTTACAAACATCGGAGAAGGCCCATTGTAGGGGGAGAAGGGACAGAAACCAGGGGGTTATCTTGGGGCACGTACCAAGGACTGACGCTGGCCAATGACAGCGTTGGTAACAGCCCAGAGTTCCGGATTAGTGGAAGAAAACTGGTTTCTGGTTGGTCCTGGCTTGAAATACGGGAACTGAGGCCAGGCTTGGGTGGTTTTTTTTTTCTTTCTCTCTCTCTCCTCTCGCTTCTCTCCCCGCTCTCTCTCTCCTCTCTCTCTCCTCTCTCCTCCTCCACCCTCACTCTCACTCTCCCTCTCTCTCTCTCCTCTCTCTCCTCCTCTCCTCTGCTCCTCTCTCTCGCTCTCTCTCTCTCTCTCTCTCTCCTCCTCGCTCTCTCTCTCTCTCCCTCTCTCTCTCTCCTCCTCACTTCCTCCTCTCCTCTCTCTCCCCCTCTCCCCCTTTTTCTTTCTTTCTTTTTTTCTTTTTAAAGGGGAGAGGAGAAAGAACTCAGAAGGGAAGCTGACTTGTAACTGAGGAAAATGATACAAATAAAAATACTAAGGACTACTGAGTGAATTCCAAGATTTGCTGTCTTTAGATAATCGACTACTTAATAAAAATATTGTTGTATATTATTTACAATCTTAGAAAATAGCACATTAATTCATCAGCAAAGTGCATTTTTACAAATACATTTTTACTAAATAAAAACTATGGAGTATGACCTTTTAGGAATAGGTGAACAGGATTTCAGGATTAGAAGACAACAAAGGGCATTTAATAAAGAATATACTTTAGTTAAGGACCAAAGGTCTTGGATTGACTGTCTTTTCTCCTGCAAATATAATTCCTAATGTAAGTGCACCTCCTGTTCTACACTGAGACAAAAAGGTTATCCATTATAGTTTTAAAAGGATTCTTCTGCTAGTCACAGATATAGAATTGTATCATAATAAAAGGAGTGATAATAAAATTAAATTCAGCTATCTTTCTTCCAAATAAGATCCAAATGAGGAAAGTCCCATAAAGTGGAGAAAAAAAGTTAAGGGTAGTAAAATAAACAAAAAGAAAATTATTTAAAAATTACTTGAAAGAAAACATTTAAATGTTGTGGTATTCATTTTGATAATTATATTACAAGAATAGAGACATGTTAATTATTAAAGAAACTATGACTTTTTCCCTAATGTTTTGCAGATCCAAAAATAGTATAATTGTAATAGGGGTGAATGCTACCACTAGTACTGTTAATGGTTATAATTACAAATTATTTTTGAATACCTGTTACTATTAATTTTCAGTCAGAATTTTTTGTTGTTGTTGTTGTTAGATATAAGTTCTACTTGTACTTCAGAAGACAAAAACCAAAGTATTAATATATGTTTTAGTACGTAAGTACTGATACATGTTGGAAAAAAGTTTTACTTCTGTGTATATGAGCAATTTTTTAAACCATTTCCAGTTTATGTATGTGTGAGTGCACGTAGATCATATTTGAGGAAATAGCAAAAGGAAACTTAAAAGGAAAGCTCTATTTTTAAAACTAACTTGATATCTCACCACACAATTTAAAAGCCAGTTTACTAGTCCTTTTCATAATCTGTAAAGGCAGCTTTTTATATAATTATAATCAGTGTCCATTTTCTGCTTTATAGTTTTCTGACAGTACATTTGCGTGCCTTGTGTTATTTGAATGGGCATATTGTAATGGCAAGAAAAACACTTAGTTGTATTTTAGATACTATGAATTGCCTTTAATTCTTCCCCCTTTTTGCTAATGTTTTTGCATAATTAGATGGTCTTTTGGTATTGCCTTCTTCAAGAGTCCCCTGGACTTTTTTCTCTAGAGTGGATTTATGAATAAGGTCAAAGTGGCTCAGTTTTGTAGCTTTGTCATATACTGAAGGTCACTCTCTAGAAGCCTGTACTTCTATATATAATGCTAACAACATCTAGTGACAGTGTGAACTTTTATAGTTTTAAAATCATTTAAAATGGTTTTAATATATAATAATAGTCTTGAGTTGATTTAAATAGACTTTTTTATTAGTAGTAAGGCTTACTTAACCCTTAATAGTTACTTTTAAAATCATTGTTAATATTCTTATCTACTTATATGGACTTGATTTTATTCTTTCATATATTTGTTTTGTTAGCATGTTTGAGACAGGGCTACATACTATTGGGTAGGCTAACCTGGAGCTAATTATGTAGTCCAGGCTTGCTTCAAGTTCAAAGCAACCTCGTGCTTCAACCTTAGAAATGCTGGCTGGGGTTATAGGTTTGATCCATCTCAATGACACTTATTTATTTATTGGGTTGGTATTGTTATACAAAGTTTTATAATTTAGCTAGGGCTGGCATTGAATTTGTGATTTTCTGTGTAGAACTTGTGATACTCTGGTAGATTCAAACTCACATTACTTCTTCCCCAGGTTTCCAGGCAGGCATGTGCCAGTCTACATTTTCTTATACACACACACGCGCGCACACACACACACACACACACACACACACACACGCACCCACACACGCATGGGGATGGGGGAGTGGGAGAGGGAAAGGGAAGAACTGAGTAGTTTATTCATAAATTACATTCCAAGGCCTTTTATATGTAGGACATTTTTTATTGCTTGAATATATATTGATGTACCCTTGCTTTTTCACATTACGTTTTTATATTATGTCCTTTTCTTATTCTTTTTCTGTGTTCTTTGTTGGTATTTTTAATCCATGGTATTGAATGTACTAATTGGAATAGTATAGGTTATATTACCCTTTTTTAATATACAAAATATACTAGGCAATATTAAAGTAAATTTGTCAAAGTTAATATGATCACAAGAGATTATATGATCATTATTGTCTTTAAAAAGAATACATACACTTATGAAGAGAATTGTTATCATTCCAAGAGTTTTCATCTTTGTACAATATATTCAGACTTCTAAAACTTCTTTAGGCAGGTGGCCGCAGTGGCACACACCTGTAATCCGAGGCCTAGTCTACAGCCAAGGCTACCCAGAGAAACCCTGTCTTTAAAAACTGAAAAAGAAAAAAAAAAAAAAGAAAGAAAGAAAAAACCTTTTTTGGAAGTATTGAGGATTGAACCATGCACATCATGCATAGAAAGCAAGCACTATGACTGAGCCACAGCCTAGCCCTATTAAGAGTGTTTTCATGTTGTCATTTGATTCATAACAACTGCTTTAAAACTATATATTAGCATTCCACACATACCTATATTCTTTTTTTTTTACCTTGCCCAGCTTTTGCCTAATTGCTAACAATAGCTTAAATGGGCTACTGACATAGCAGACTAATTTTTTGAGTCCTGGTAGCATAGTTGTTGACTGTATAAATATGGAAGTAATTTAAACACTTGTGATTTAAAAACTGCTCTGTGACACACAGTCATAGTTAGGAAGAATAGAATGAAGCATGTGAAACCCAAACCATGTGCCTCAAAGGCAATGCGGTGCACTGTTGTAACATTAACTGATACTAAGGCAGAGCAGACAGTCTCTGGAAGCTATGGTTGCCATTGCTGACTTACTAGAGTAACTTATCCATTGTTGCTTACTGAAGCAAAGTTTAACATTTACCTAAGTTTGGCTGTAGGCAACACGCATTCAGTGATTAAAATTTTTCTGGAGAAGCGTGTGACTGTGCATGTGAGTATATGAATTAGGTGTGTTTTTTGTGCATGTGGAGGCCAGAGGTTGACAGGGGTTATCTTCCACAGTTGCTTTGTACTTAAAATAAGCCTTTTAATAAGCACTAGAGTAATTAAAAAAATTTAATTAATAATATAACTACATCATTCCCTCTTCCCTTTTTTCCCTCTGAACCCTACCATATGCTCATTCTTGTTCTTCTTTCAAATTCGTGATGTCATTTTTCATTAATTGTTGTTACATGAATATATGTATCCGGATATACATATATCCTTAAATATAACATGCTCAGTCTGTATGTTAATTGTATGTATAATTTCAGGACTGACCATTTGTTTTTGGATAATCAGTTGGTGTGCTCTTCCCTGGGAAAGACTATTTCTCCCACTCTTAGCATTCCTTATTATTTTTAATAGAATCTTTTATTTCTTTTGATCATTTCATGCATGTAAGCAAAATAGATTGCTAATATCCACTGCATACCCCTTATTTTTGGAGACAATATCTCTCACTGAATCTACTGTTTTAATTCAGCAACACTAGCTGGTCAGCAAAGCCCAGTATCCTCCTGTGTCTATCTCCTCAAGGCTAGGATTACAAGTCTATGTTGCCTTGCACAGGTATTTACATGGGTGTTGATGACCCCAGCTGAGGTCCTCATGATTGTGTTGCAAGCACATTACCCTCTGAGCCATCTTCCCAACCTGGGTCAAATCCTCTTTGTCATGTGTTTCCTATGACCAGTATAATTTGTGTGCTTCTGTTTTACAATTGTTTGCTGATTGCTTAGGAATCCTTTTGGTAACAAATAGCAATTAAAAGTGTCATGTACATTTGTACACACACACACACACACACACACAGAGAGAGAGAGAGAGAGAGAGAGAGAGAGAGAGAGAGAGAGAGAGAGAGAGAGAGTTTATTTAATCTGTTAGCTAATGCTTAGTTTACTCCCTTCATTGTCCTATTGTCCTTCTCCACTGAGCAGCTTCTAGTATCCTCTACTTTCTAGACATTTATGTAGGCCTTTAAGCTGTCTTCCTTGCCCTCCCCCTCCTTTTTCTTTGTTGTTTTTAGGCAGTGTTTCATTGTTGCCCTGACTGTGCTGGAACTGGCTCTGGAGACCACACTGGCCTGGAAATCACCAGGATCTGCCTGCCTCTGCTTCCAGCTGGAATTACAGATGGCTCCACCACACCCAGCCACCTTCATTAGCACTTCTTGAAGTGGTGTAAACTGTGAGATTCTTGAACCTAAGAGGATCTGTTTCCTGAGGCAATCTTTAAACCAGCAGAAAAAGAAAGAAAGGCTACTAATCACAAAGGAGAGTTTTAGGGAGTCTGTACTCCTAGTTGACCACCCTGCTGAAGACTGCTGAGTCTCCAGACATGGTGGCGCACCTTTAATCCCAGCACCAAGGAGGCCAGCAGATCTAATCTAAGAAGCAGGCTCCAGGACAGCCAGGGCTGTTAAACAGAAACCCTGTCTGGAAAAAAAAAAATGAAGATAAAAGGAAAAGAAAGAAAAAAGTGTTCTGACTAGAGAAAGACCTACTACTCTTCCTGTTTCTGCACAACTGCCCCCCCCCTTTGTATCCACTCACAGTTTTTGAATAATTATCTGAACATCATTTTTGTTTTTACAAAGTTGCCAAAACATTTACGATTTGACTTTATGATTTAATCTTGGCTTTTAAGTAAATCTAAAAGGTTACAGAATACTTTTTCATTAGCCATAGCTCTTTACTCTGGGGGAAAATAGATAACTTTATTTTTGCTTCTTTTTGATTGTTTTTTAAGACAGGATTTCTCTGTGTAGCCTTGACTGTCCTGGAATTTGGTGGCTTCAAACTCAGAGATCCACCTGCCTCTTCCTCCCAAGTATTGGGATTAAAGTTATGAGCCGCCACCCAGCTAGTTTTGCTTCTTGTCATGTAACCCCTGACACTTGGAGTTTTGATTTATTTCTATTTACTAGTTTGTTGTCTCCACGGCGACTGCCATTGGCAGTGGAATCTTTTTGAGGGGGGTGGGTTGGGGAAGGAGATTGTGTGATATAGGGTATATTGCACCTCTAGGGTAGTTATTTGAGGTTTTATTGCAAGTACAAAAACTGTTGAGTTGGTCAAGGGCCAAAAAATATTTGCCAAGACAGACATCAACTAACTACTCTGTGCAGATTCTCCCATATAACATTTACTTTCTATAAGGAGCTCAGTTTGTTGTTGGGAGCGCGGAATCGCGTAGTTTGTATGTATGTAAATAGACAGTGCCATGAGCTTTTTTCCTTTTGATACTGTATATATTTGCATGATGCATACTTATTAAATGAGTGGATTGAATGGTAAATATTATGCACTAGAACTTTAGGATATCAGTTCTTATAGGTAAAAATATTTTTTAGATTGAATCACCTAACATTGCTTGCATATTTTAATGAACTATAGCTCTTTATATTATATTTGCTCTTTAAAAAACTGAAGATATGAATAAAAATACAAAGTATTTCCTTGACCTTTCACCCAATCTTAAAGCTAAACTTTCTAAATACAAACCTGAAACATGATTACTGTTATTTCTGAGCAAGTGACCATTGCCTCGACTCTACCTAGAGTACAATGAATTTTGACAATAGCTTACAAAAACAATTGGCCGGAAATACTGGGTGTGATAGTATATACCTGTTGTCTCAGCATTCTGGAGGCTGAGGCAAGGGCATTGCCATGAAGTTTGAAGGCAATCTGAACAAATAAGGAAACAATTAATTGGCAAACAAAAACTTCTAAATATTAATATATTTGCTTATCTTCCTAGAATTTTAAAAAGATATATTTTAATTCTTTAATTTTGGTATACTAATAAAACAAAAATCACTGTGAGAATATGAAGTCTTCTAGGAGTACTTATAATATTGATTTTCATTAAACTTTACAAATATCCTTGCCCATTTATTCATTGGCTGATTTATTCAGTATTTATCTCGCCATAATTCATGCTGGGCACTTTTTCTAAGTGGTAGGAATAGGGCAAGAAACAAACCATACCTCTATCCTCTCATAATGAATATTAAGCATGATTTACAAAAATATCCCTTTGTATTATATTGCTAGTCTTGACTTCTGTTGTTGTATTGAGACAGGGTCTGGCTGTACATGTAGCCCAAGATGGCCTTGAATTTATGGTAACCCTAATGCTTCTGGTTCCTGTGTGCTGGGACTACACATATAAGCTACCATGCATGCTTGTTCTTTTTGAGTTTTTTATTTTATGTGTATGTGTGTTTTCTCTGCATACTTGTCAGTACAGCACATGGTACATGAGAAGGCCAGAAGAGGGTGTTGAGTCCTTTGGAACTGGAGTTACAGATGATTGTGAGCTGCCGGGTGGGTGTGGGGAATTGAACCCAGGTCCTCTGGCAATACTTTGAACTGCTGAGCATCTCTCCAACATAGCCATTTCTCCAGCCCCTGGCTTGTTCTGGAATATTGATGTGTGCCCTTTATGAGGGTATATAATATCTAGTTTATCTACGTACCTACTGATATATACTTTGTTGTAGCACATAGAGAAATTGGTATTTAGGCCACCATTGGATTTTAGGACCTTTGTCAAGATGAGAACATGGATACTCTTTAGCCAAGGAATTTAATACACCGGCTTCCTCTTTTCACTGTTTTAATAATTAGGAATTTATTAAATACATCAAGGATTTGAGCATTAGCTCAGTTTAATAAGCAGGACACAGTTTCAGTTTTTATTAGCTGATTCTTCTCTCTGTTTCCTTGTATGTAGAAATTAAATTTTTATCGGGGCTGTAGTGGTGCCCACCTTTAATCCCACCATACAGGAAGCAGAGAAGACAGATCTCTGAGTTCCAGGACAGCCTGGTTGACATAGTGATTTCCCGAATGGCCAAGGCTCCACAGAGAACCCCTGTGTTGAAAAACCAAAACAGAAAAAAAAAAAAAAAAGAAAAGAAGAAAAGAGAAAGAAATAACATTAAAAAAACAAAAAAACAGACTTATTTACGAGAAAGTGGGACTTCAGGACTTGGTTATCCATTGTATGGTTTGTATAAGGACATGGGTGGGATTATCCTTTTCCAAGAAACTGACTTTGTATGGGGAAAACAATTCTGCTTTAGTGTAAACACGTGTACTATTGGTACTAAGGGAACGTGCTGAGTAGCTAGTTGGTATAGAATCTAGATCTTGAGAAAACGTCTTGCTGTGTAGTTCAGGCTGGCCTGTAGCTCAGGCTAGCCTGCAACTCAGTGTAGTGTGCTTTTGCTGGTTTTAAACTTCTGGTAATTCACTTGCTTCAGCCTCCCAAGTCCTGAGATTTTAGGCATGTGCTACCTGCCTGAGCTCTAGTGCTTCAGATTCTTCTCTTTTCTTTGAGACAGGATCTCACTATGTCTCCTTAGCTGTCCTGGACTCAAACAGAGATCTGTGTGGTTCTGTTTCACTCTTTCCCAACCCCTTAATAGTCAGGGCTGAATAAATGGAGCCAGAGAGCTTACTTATCACTTAGTTTTTTTCTTTTTTTTTTTAAGCGTGATCATGTTTTCTGTTTTATACCACATCTCATATAAAATTAAATTATAATGATTTAATAAAGTCCTGTAGAATAGAGGCTTGTGAATACAATGACGGCATTTAAATATGCCATGTTTGTGTCTGCTTCTTTTTTTGAGACGTATTATTTTTAGCTCTTGTTCTCTCTCTCTCTCTCTCTCTCTCTCTCTCTCTCTGTGTGTGTGTGTGTGTGTGTGTGTGTGTGTCTGTCTGTCTGTCTGTCTGTCTGTCTATGTACATGCCTGAAGGACAGAGGTATTAGGTTTTCTGGTTTTACAGGCCTTTGTAAGCTACCTGATGTGAGACGTAAACTTGGGCCATCTAAATGTATAGTATGTGCTGAGCATCTTTTCAGCCCTGTTGTGTCTGTTTCTGAAAATTAGTATTAATTAAATATGTAAATTTTAATTCCCCAATCCCCATTTTTTGATTTTTAAAGACAGGGTCTCTCTGTGTAGCCCTGTCTGTCATAGAACTCGTTTTGTAGTCCAGACTGGCCTTGAACTCACAGAGATCCATCTGCCTCTGCCTCTCTAGTGCTAAGATTAAAGGCATGTACCACCGTCACCTGGCAATTTTAATTTTCTTGATTTCACATTTTAAAACACATTGCTCTTTGATGGAATAAGTCAGTACCTTTAAACTTAAGTCTATTTTTCACTGTGCTCTATTTATGCCTTTTAGGTGGCAGCCAATGCACACATTCCTCCAGACTACCTCCTTAAAATCTGTGAGAGGATTGGTCCTTTATTAGACAAGGAGATCCCTCAGAGCGTTCCTGGGGTACAGACATTACTAGGTGTTGGTCGGCAGTCTCTGTTACGAGATGCCAAAGGTAAGATTTTTCAGATATTTAATCATTTTACAGAGGAAGACTCAGAGAGCACTGTAGTTTCCAATGAATATTTATATACTTTCAAAAATACTAATTTCTTTTTTCTTTTTTTTTTTTTTTTTTTTGGTTTTTTCGAGACAGGGTTTCTCTGTGTAGCCTTGGCCATCCTGGACTTACTTTGTAGACCAGGTTGGCCTCGAACTCACAGCGATCCGCCTGCCTCTGCCTCCTGAGTGCTGGGATTAAAGGCTTCTTTTGTTTTTTTAACTTGCTGATTTTAAGTTTTCTATGAGTACAAGTGAATTTTTTTCTTCTTTTCTTCTTCTTCTTCTTCTTCTTTTTTTTTTTTTTTTTTTTTTTGGTTTTTCAAGAAAGGGTTTCTCTGAGTGTCCTAGACTCATTTTGTAGACCACACTGGCTTCAAACGCACAGATCATCTTGCCTCTGCCTCCCTGAGTGCTGGGACTAAAGGTGTGTGCCTGATTTACAAGTAAATTTTTCTTTCTTTCTTTTTTTTTTTTTTTTTTTTTGGGTGGGGGGCAGGGTTTCTTTGTGTAGCCTTGACAGTCCTGGACTTTATAGACCAGGCTAGCCTCGAACTCACAAAGATCCACCTGCCTCTGCCTTGTGAGTGCTGGGATTAAAGGTAGGCATCACCACTACCAGGCTACAGGTGAATTTCTAAAGATGTAAAATCAGGTCCTTTTGTGTCAAGTACTTGAAAACTGTTGTTTTTTTCTTTGACTAACCTTTGGTCTTTTTATACAGACTGTAAGAGTACACTATGGAATGGGTCTGCTTTTGCAGCTCTACACAGAGGCAGACCTCCAGAACTACCTGTAAATTATGTGAAACCTCCAAATGTGGGTAAGTAATACCATGCAAGTTATAAGCATATTCTTTATTCATTCTTGGACTTGTTTGATGGCCAAATGTAGGCACTGTGATTGAATTTGAAATATAAACTCGCTGTTTACATTCTTAGAATTAATTTTGTGAAGATTGATTTTTATGTATGTGTGTCTGCGTCTGCGTCTGCACGTGTGTGTGCGCGTGCGTGCGTGCGCGCGCTCACTCGCGGTGTGTGTGCATATGTGTATACTGTATGCCTGCAGGGGCCTTAGCAGGCCCTAAGAGAGTGTTGGATCCTGCTCAGGAGGAGCTACAAGCAGTTGGGAGCCACCCACTGTAGGTGCTGGGGAAATGAACTTGGGTCCTCCAGAAAAGCAAGCACCCCTAACCACTGAGTTATTTCTTTAGCCTCACAAACTTTCTTAATGGGACCATATATTTTTAAAATTACATTTTATTTATTTAGTCTGTGGGGAGAGGGCGCGCGCGCTCATGCACTTGCAACCGTGTGTGTGTGTGTGTGTGTGTGTGTGTGTACATGCAACTGCTCAAGTGTGGAGGTCAGAATACAACTTGCAGACTTTGGATTTTCTTCTACCGTCTGTTTATCAGTGATCAAACTCAGGTCAGCAGGTATTTGCATACCAAGCCACCTCATGGGCCTCGGGGCTGTATTTTTAAAGTCATTTTGTACTTAAAGCAAATTTAATCCTCATGACCTATTTTGCCTACTTCATTTCTTTTTTAGCAGAAAGTTTACAGGATCTCATAGAGTTTAGGCTGGCCTCCAATTCACTGTAGCAGAGGGTGATCTTGAACTGATCACTTCTGTTTTCCCTTCACAAATGCTGCCTCAGAACATTTTTGAGCATATAGCACAAGGAGTTGAAGCCATATGGTTTTCTATTTCCATGTCTCTGCATTGCATTTCCACAAAATTTTACAGGGAACTGTTTAAAGACAGCTTTCAGAAGGAAACAAATGGATGTTCTGTTTATATTTCTTTGCCAAGTTTATAATGATGTTATGTATTTTATATCAGTCATCTTTCTATTTATTTTTTTTTTTTTTTTTGTGACACTGCCTTGCTGTTTCCTGTAGTTTATTGGAAGTCACTGTGTACCCAGGCAGTCCCCTCACTTGTCTCTTGAGCCTGGTACTACAGCCATGAACCACTATACCTGAATCTATTTTTTAATACAAAATGTCACGATACCTAGATCTTGGCTAAAAAAGCCAACAAGCTATTCTTGGAACATTTCTGGCCCAACCATTTTTGCAGAATTACTAGTTACCAATAGCTACCAAGCTGGTAAATCTAAGTGTGAAACCATTTTGATTAGGTCTAGCTTTTACAAAGTACTTATAACACCAGAGTTCTAGAATGTCATTCTGCTTTCTGTCGTTCCTAGTGCCCTAAAATTGGAACTTTGAATCAGAAGATAAGAACACTTTTTCATGATGGCTTTTTAAAAATAAATAGTTTGAGGTGAAGTCTCTTTGTGTATCTCTGGCTGGCCTCCTAGAGATCTGCCTGCCTCTTCCTTCCAAGTGCTGGAATAAAGGCATGCACTACCTTGCCCAGGTTGTTGGCTTGTTGGCTTTTTTAGCTAAGGTCTTTTTTAAAAATTTAATTTAGTTTTATTAATTTATTCATATTACATCTCAATGGTTATCCCATCCCTTGTATCCTCCCATTCCTCCCTCTCTCCATTTTCCCCTTACTCCCCTCCCCTATGACATAAACCAAGGTCTTATGTCCAGGATGACTTCATGATAATCATTTGTTTCTACCTCCCAAATACTGGAATTACAGACATATGCTACTATGCCTGGTTGATGAATACTTTTTCAAAAAGGAATAATAGAACTTACTAACCCCCAGAGGTTAAACAAATTGAGGGTAGAGATTATTTTAAAAGATAATTAGATGGACCAGGCAGGGTGGCTCACGCCTTTAATCCCAGCACTCAGGGAAGCAGAGGCAAGGTGATTCACTCTGAATTCTAGGCCAGCTTCATCTACAAAGTGAGTCCAGGCCAGCCAAGGTTACACAGAGAAACCCTGTTTAGAAAAATCAAAAAATAAAAATAAGATAGTTAGACAGTATCATTGATTAAACATAGATGAATTGGATACTTAGGAGTGCATTGCTAATAGAACATTTTCATCGCCTAGATGTTGCTTGGTAAGGTCTTATTGGATTTGTGTTGCTAATGCTATAGTTTCCAGTTTGTCAGAGATATTTCATATGTACCAGAATTTTTTATTCATAATTTATTGAATCAAATTGAGGAAAGTTTTTTTCCTCATGAATTTATTTACATTCAAAGGTATATATGTAGCACACAGAGATCTGCCTGCCTCTACCTTCAGAGTGCTAGGATCAAAGGTGTGTGACACCATGCAAGGCTTTGACTTTTTAAGTTAGAAGTTTAGCCAGTGGTGGCAGCACACACCTTTAATCCCAGCACTCAGGAGGCAGAGGCAGACGAAGCTCTGTGAGTTTGAGGCCAGCCTGGTCTACAGAACATTTTCCAAGACATCCAGGGCTACATAGAGTTCTGTCTTGAAGATCCAAAAAGAAGTTTAGCCACGTAATGAGTTAAATTTTGTCATTTTCATATGTGCATGGTATTATTATACTTTCAAATTCTTTCTCCTCCTCTACTGTTCTAGCTCCATTTGCCCTCCCTTATTCTTGCTGGTATCCTCTTGTTAAGAAGCCTTTTTATTTTATAACAGATTCTTACTATATAGCTTTGATAGGTGTTCTGAAACTCTCTATGTAGACCTGATTGGTTTCAACTCACAAAATCCACCTGCCTCTGCTTCTCAGGTGATGGATTATCATCAGGCACCACCAAGTCTAGGTTTGTATTTCCTTTTTTTTTTTTTTTTGAGACAAGATCTTACTGTCTAGCCCAGGCCAGCCTTCAGTTTACCATCTTCTTTCTTTAGCTTTCCTAGTGCTGGAATTACTGGCATGTATCATAATAGGCTCACATTTTTTCCTTCTTTTTGTGATATTGATGGATTGTAGTGCTTCATATACAGTAGGCAAGGGTTTTCCCTCCAAGCCACAGACCCGACACTGATTTTGCTTTGCTATGTTGCTTCAATTTTTGAGAAATAATCCCCCTTTGTGGCCCAGGTTATCCTTAAACTCACTGTGGTCCTTCCCCAGCTTGAATGTTGAGATTATAAATGTGGTACACCATGCTATGCATCTCCTGTTATTCCTGAGTATAGTCCCATGAACTTCTGCTAGGTACTTTGCTGTTTTTTAAAATGTGAAGATCTGCCCTGTGTTTGGGGAGGAGCTTAGACACAATTCAGTCATTTTTTCACATAGAACATACTAGTCAAGGTTAAGAGAATTAAATTTAAGAGATTTAGCTATGTGAGCTAAGATTAAGAGACTTAGAAGTCAGAGCACAATAAAAAGTCAGATTCGACTAAGGAAGCAAAGATGACTGTCAGATCTTTTAAATTTGTGATTGCAAAAACAGGTGTGATAATTCATCCCTCTAATCCAAGCATCTGCAATCCCCCCCCCCCCATTCAGAAAGTTCCAGGAGGAGGAGGAGGAACAGGAGCTCTAGGTCATCTTTGGTTTCTTAGCAAGTGTGAGGCCTGCCTAGGCCCTTTGAGAAAATGAAATAACACAAAGATTTTCAGCTCTCAGGAGGCAGAGACAGGAGGATCTCCTGGAGTTCAAGGCCACCCTGGTTTGTATATCAAGTTCCAAGTCTACAGAGACAGATCCTATCTCAAAACATTTTTAAATTCAGAAAATTTTCTCATTGTGCAGAAGATTGCTCTGTAGCTCCTTCATTAATTCAGTTCAATTTTTGGTTTCTTTTCTTTTTTCCTTTGGTTTTTCGAGACAGGGGTTTCTCTATGTTATTTTGCCTGTCCTGGACTTGCTGTGTAGACCAGGCTGGCCTTGAACTCAAAGCAACCCACTTGCCTCTGCCTCTCGAGTGCTGGGATTGAAGGCGTATGCCACCATGCCTGGCTAATTTTTGGTTTCTTGGGATAGGCTGTTCTCAAATTGGCTGTGTAACCAAGGCTGGCCTTGAGATCACTATGTCCCTTCCATCTTTCTCCCTTTACTTCTGAAGTGTTGAGATTCCAGGCTTGTCTCACCACACCCATCTCAGCATAGTTTGAAATTAGTGTTTTACAGATAACCATTCTTACACAAAACCCAATCTGAGAACCAGAGAAAAACGTGACCATTAATCTAGTGACTATGGGACGCAGTTTTGTCTAAACAACACAAGAAAAAATTGAAAACTGTAAATCTAGTCAGTATATGTAACGTATATTTTGCTTTACCTAATGGTGGTTATTTATTTTGTAATTAGACCTTGGAGGATAGATTAAAGAAAGGAAACAGGCCGGGTGGTGTGGTAGTGCTAGCTTAGTGCTCCCAGGGCAGAGTCAAGGCCAGTGTCTTAAAGTCAAGGCCAGAAGGATCTCCTGAGTTCCAGATTAGCCAGGGCTATATAGTGAGACTGACTCAAAGAGAAAGAAGGAAGGAAGGAAGGAAGGAAGGAAGGAAGGAAGGAAGGAAGAAAAGATTCTAAACCTTGCTAAGGAACAATCTGGGAAGGTAGGTTATAATTCCCCTGTGTGCAGCATAGAAACCCTAACAAAATCCAGAGAAGTTAAATAATTGTCCAAAGATAGTTTGGTTTTCTTCCTGTCTTGTTTCTATAACTGTATCATATTCATGGTCAGATATGATCATACTTCAAATACACTTTCTGAGCTGAAAAAGATAATTAGTGGTATTGCTTCCCATCCCCCACCCCCGGCAGCATTTGTCTAACAGCCCTGGCTGGCCTGGACTCACTTTATAGACCAGGCTGGCCTAGAACTCAAGAGACCTGTTTGCCTCTGCCTCCCAAGTGCCAAGATTAAAGGTGTGTGTCAGTACCCTACCTAGCCCTGACTGTAGTGGAACTGTCTGTACACCTAGCTGACCTTGGATTCACAGAGATCTGCCTGCCTTCTGCATCCCTAGTGCTGTGATTAAGGTGTAGCTATAGTAAGATTCAGCATCTGTTTATCTATCAATAAATCATCTATCTTCTATTTATTTTCTGATATGAGGATGGAGATAGGGCCTCCTATGTGTTAGGTTAGCTCTCTATCAATGACTATGTCTGAAGCTATCTTTTTAATATTTTGATTTTGAGACAGTGTTTGGCTCCAAGCTTGGCTGGGCTTTAGTTTGCTGTTTCTTCCTGCCTCAGCTTCCTACGTAGCTGGGATCAGAGGACTTTGGTACAAGGCCTAGCTATTTTTAAAGTACAGCATACTAAGCCATAGTGATGCAGAATAAAATTCTCCCTTTTAAACTGTCCAGTATACTGAGTTTTAACTAATGTGTACATTAGTGTAACTTCTAGGATAATGAAGGCTACACTATTTCTAGCACTTTGTCAATACTTGTCTCACAACCCCAGAAAATGACTAATCCTTTCTTCTGTGATTATATCTTTGCTTTATTTAGAATGCTGTTTGAATTGAAGCACACAGAATTTACCTTTTTCTGTGGATCGGTCCCCCCTCCAAAGTCTCACAGTGTAGATCTGGCTGGCCTAGTCATTATATAGGCTGGGTGGTCATTATCTAGACCAAGTTTGTCTTGTCTTTATTACCCTGTCATATTCTTGACCTTGAACTAAACAAAAATCAATCTGGCTTTTTGAAAAAGTATCTTTTTATTTGCCTATTTCAATTGTTGTCTTGGAGGATTACTGTCTCTGTTTGGTATCCTAGCC
Source organism: Acomys russatus (assembly GCF_903995435.1). Classification (NCBI taxonomy): domain Eukaryota; kingdom Metazoa; phylum Chordata; class Mammalia; order Rodentia; family Muridae; genus Acomys; species Acomys russatus. The sequence continues at coordinate 58,709,022 of NC_067169.1, read as the reverse complement.
CTAATCCTGGAAGCTTCTAGTAGCCTCCATACAATCTAACCTAGGCTTAAACGTTTTCAACCTCTGAGACTTACTGCTTAATAAGCTCACCCTACTTGTTCTTTTTGAGCTCTGTGCTGGCTGGTTCAACTCAGCTGTTATGGCTCAAACTCTTCCTCCCAGCTGACTTATTTTATCTGGCTTCTCTCTTGGCCTGGAATTGCTCTGCTTGGCTTTAAAATAACTCAGCAGTCTACTTTAATCTTCTGGTTTCTTCTCATTTTCTGGCTCGTTCCATCTTTGCCTGAGTTCTCTCTCTCTCTGCAACCCATCTCTCTATCACTGTCCTGGCCAAAAAAAAAAAAAAAAAAAAAAATGTCTCCTCTTAAGTTTGTCAAATCTTCTCTGATTCTTTACCTTTTCTGCCACTCAATTAGGCACCACTTTTAAACATGGGTGCTTCCTTCTACACACTGATTTTACCTTCGTTTGGAATTAAAGGCATGTACCACCATTCCTGGACCTAAGCCTTTTTTCTTACCTGATATTTGCTTTATACCAGGCTAGCCTAGAACTCGGATCTGTTTGCCTCTGTCTCCTGGATTCAAGAAGTGTTTGTATTTCTGCTGGATCACACAGACTTACATATTTGGATGTGATCTCTTGCCAGAACAAGAGTTCTTAATTAACATTCCTGTACACCTTTGTTTTTCAAGTGTTGGAACTAAAGTGTGTAGCACCACACTGAGCCTATAGATATTTTTTTCAGGCAGGGTCTTGCTATGTACTTCAGTTGCACCTAGAAATTTCTATTGGGACCAGGCTGGCCTTCAATTGCAGTGATCCCCCTGTCTAGCTCCCAATTACTGGGGTTCATCAGGTTTCTTTTAAATGACTTCTATTCCCTTTCATAAGTGTTTTTATTTAATTAATTTGAAGATGTTACCTTCTCTTCCTACTTTAAAGAGATTTTTAAAAGCTCATAAATGGATATGTCCCAATTTTAATTATGTTTGGAATTTTATCAGTAATTTATGTGCACGTATTTTATCATTGGACTATAGCCCCAACCATTAGCGTGTACTTTTGGATGCAGGGTCTCATGTAATCTAGAGTAGGCATGTCCTCACCATGTACCAGATGATGACTTCTGTTCCTGATGGGATGATTCTTCTCATTCTATCCTATGAGCTGGGATTACATCTATATTCCACTATTACTTGCTTTATGTGATGCTGCAGATTTTAAAGGCATGCGCCACCACACCCGGCTCCATATTCTTTTTTTTTTTTTAAAATGAAAGTTTTACAGCAGTGTTTTTGCCAAATGCAGTACAGTTCAGACCATTGAGACATCTCTCTGCCCTCAAGGCCAGAATTGCATTGATTTGCCAAAACAATGCTGTAAAGCTTTATTTTCAAAAAAGAATATGATAAAAGTATACTCCAAGAGATTCTAAGAATAAAACAAAGAATTGGTATATGATCTTTAGAGATCAAACTATGAACTGTTTTCTGCACACAAAAATAAAGAACTTAGAAATGTGCTGAGAAACCTTGAATCCTTGATCCTCTTATTTCCATCTCCTAAGTGCTGAGATTGTAGGTATACCAGGCTGCTGGAGGACTGGTGGTTAAAGGTACTTGTTCTTTTAAAACGACCCGGCTTCAATTCATAGTACCACACGACAGCTTCAGTTCCAGAGGATCTGACAACATCTTCAGGCTTGTGTAGACACCAGGCCATAATATCATGCACAGCAGAACAAATGCCCATACACATAAGTACATTTAAAAAAATAAAAATTCTAATCTCGCCTGTACTCTAAAGCATGCCACACTGTTTATTCTAATGCAGTTAATGAGTAACGAAGCTTAGTAATTCAATGAAATAGGAAGTGAGGGAGCATGTTGAAGGAATTTGAGAGTTAATGCCAAGATAACATTCTTCATACTATTATAACACTGTGTGTGTGTGTGTGTGTGTGTGTGTGTGTGTGTGTGTTTACATTAATCAAGTGTGCATTTCTAAATTTCTCTAGTGAAAGAGCAAAATATGACTATAGGGGCTGGAGAAATGGCTCAGTGTTTAAGAGTACTTGGTGCTCTTGCAGAAGATCTGGATTTGGTTCCCTGCACCCACATGACAGTTCACCGCCATTATAACTCCAGTTGCAAGGGATGCAACACCCTTCTCTGGCCTTCATAGGTACCAGGCATACTTATGTAGCACAAACATACATATAGAAAAACATCCATGAAAATAAAAAGAAATCTTAAAAAAGAGATGGCAATAAGGTTTACATTTTTTTTTTACACTCCAGTTGTGCTATTTCATTAGCTGGATACTTGTGTAATCCAACTGGGTTTTCATTGTGACAGGGTTAAATCAGGAAGAAATTTAAAAGAACCCCCAATACAGGGGCATATGGAATATTTGTGGTGTTGCTTGGATTCTTAACCTATTACCACTAAATGTTGTTAATTCTTCATCCTTTTAAAGATTAATGTTTGTTATGGAAACTGATAGTTAAGACTTAACTAAAGTTTCATGCAAACAGAGATCTGGTGGACTAGTTTGTATTTAGAGAAATAATATTAAAAGTTCAACGTGACTGGGGCTGGAGAGATGGCTCAGAGGTTAAGAGCGCCACCTGTTCTTCCAGAGGTCCTGAGTTCAATTCCCAGCAACCACATGGTGGCTCATAACCATCTATACTGTAATCTGATACCCTCTTCTGCAGATAAAGCACTCATATGCAATAAATAAAATAAATTTTAAAAAAGTTCAATGTGACTTACAAGTGCTAGTAATTATTATCCATCATGGCAAAAAGTTTAGAAATTCTCCCATTTTCATATCAAAACAATTGTCATACAGTTCTCCTTAGTAGGGCAAGAGTGTGACTTAACTCATTTAGTTACATACTGACACTGTTCTAAAAGAAGAAATATGCATGCTTTTGTATTTCTAGGCTGAGTCAAAGGCATGATGCATTAAGATTCTATTTTTAAATGTTTTTCACTTTTATCTCCAGTCTTATTAACTTATAGCTAGATGCTGTAATTTACAAAGCATGCCTTTAATTTACATTGTGTACACCTTAGGAGGCTTGCATTAATTCTAAAATCAAATTATTATTTACAGGTTGACGCAGGCTTCCATTTAGCATTGATTGTTTCTTGACTTACTGGCCATTGCATGTGTCATAGTTAATGACAACTCACTTGGAGGTGGGAAATCTGCTTCTTTTTAGTATATAAATATAGATTTGAAGAAAGTACTTTCAACTAGACTGTTTCTATCTTGAGTTGATGACTAAGTTTCTGTCAGAAATAAAATATTTATCCTTCTTCCCTAATTTTCTATAGTTCCTATCTCTTGTCTTTGGAACAGTTTTTGCCAGACTTTGTTTTTGTTGGGTGCTCCCTCCATTTACGTGTCCTCCTATTTGTACTTAGACAGTTGTGCATATAGCCAGTTGCTTTTATGTATCTGGAGAAGAGGAAGAGATATTTGTCACACCTGCAAGTAATTACAACTGAAGTATACCCTCAGTCTTTTTTATGTGCTACATTGAGTGCTTACTAAATATTGCATGGATGGAAGTACTATAATTACTGCCATGTGGAAACTGAAACACCCATTTTAAATTCATTGTTTCTACAGCTGAGATTCTAGCCCTTTACATACATTTTGGAATCAGTATTACAGTCATATTAAGATTAGTAATTTTAGTACCTTTTTTAACTTATATTTTTTGAGATTATATTATTACACCATTTCCCCCTTTCCTCCCTCAACCCTCCCATATACCTCCTTCCCCTCTTTCAAACTCATGGCCTATTTTTCCATTAATTGTTGTGACATGTATATATACATCCCTAAAGACAACATACAAATTTTAGTGTCTTTGAAAAAATAGTTTTTTATGCTCATTTTCATCACATAAAATAGTTTTTGTTTAATTCTATTTTGAACATTTTTTTCTTATACACATGTACAAAATATTTTAGTCCATTTATTTTTGTACTACACATTTAAGTAAGTGCCTTACAGAAATAGAACTTTAGAGTTTAACAAAGGAAGCTGTAAAACAAGTGTCACATTTGCTAAATTGGATAAAAGTATTCTAAAACTTCTGGGTTTAATAACAAAATCAGGTTGAAAGGTTTAGAGGAGGATTAAGAGGATAAGAAGGAAAATGCAAATGCATGCTGGTTGTGCTGGGATAGGTCTTCAATGAGGAGGCATAGATAGGAGGAGCTCTGAGTTCAGGACCTGCTTGGCCTATTTAGAGCAGTGGTTCTCAACTTTCCTAATGCTGCAACCCGTCAATGTAGTTCTGCATGTTTTGGTGACCCTCAAACATACAATTATTTTCTTTGCTACTGTTATGAATCATAGTGTAAATATCAGATATGCAGGTTATTTGCTATGCAACCTCCAAAGGGATCACGACCCAAAGGTTGGGAAACACTGATTTAGAGGTTCCCAAGACAGACAGACAGTAGTGGTGTTTGCCTTAATCCCAGTACTGAAGAGGCAGAGAGGCAGGTGGATCTCTGAGTTTGAGGCCAGCCTGGTCTACAGAGTGAGGACACCTAGGTCTGTTACACAGAGAAACCCTGTCATGGAAAACCGAAATGAAACACACAGACACACACACACACACACACACACACACACACACACACACACACACACACACAAAGACAATGAAGTTCTAAAGCACAAAAAAAACGGAAAACAATGAAGTTCTAAGACGGTCAGGCCTACATAGAGACCCTGTCTTAAAAAACGGAAACAAAACAATCTGAGATATTTATAGTCCCAGTTAAAGTACATTAAAGAAATTGCAGAGAGTCTGACTAAAAGGCTGAGGAAAAGTGGAAATGATGGTTAGTTTATTTATTTATTGCAGTAACTTGGCAGTATCTAAGCAATAATAGAATCTATGGCCATTAACTAGTAAGCCTATTATACTAACTAGTATTATCTAATTTCTGCTACAGATGAGAACTGTGGGATGGAATTGGCATCTGCTTTGAAAACTATAAACTTTTAGGACGACTGATTAAGATTTTACAGACATAATTTGATCCATCGTAACATTAAATTCATGAAAGAAATTATTCTGTAGTTTTATATATTTACTATACTTTCCAGATTTCATTCCAATTTATTTTTATTCCTTTTCCTTGTACCTTTCATATTGAATGGATTTTAGTTTGTCGTGTTAAAGCTTTTCTCAGAAACATTTATTCAAGCTTCATACTTTTTGCCACGTAGAGCTGATGCTGAATCTTTTGTGTTTTCTTTGTTCTTGTTGTTTTTTTTTTTTAATTTGTTTTTTTCCCAACACTCTAAATGAGACTTGGGGCCTTATGCATGTTACACACTTGCTCTGTCACTGAACTACAGCAGCAGCTTATCGTTTCTAGGGTTTTTTGTGTGTGTGTTTTGTTTGGCTTTTAACCTTTTGAGAGAGAGACACACTTTGTAGCCTAGGGTAGGTTGGAGATTGTGATGATTCCTGTGTATGTGTGTGTGTGTGTGTGTGTGTGTGTGCGCGCCCACCCATACCCCAGCTTTTCCAGGGGGTTTGATAGGGCAGTTTCTTAGTCTATTACTGTTCTTTGTATTAATAGAAACTGTTGTGTTTAACAGTTAAAAGGATGCAAATATGTTCTCTTTTCTGATTAAAGTAAAAATAAAATGAACACTAGCCACTTCGTACTCTTCTGTTTTATGTGATTTTGGTGCTAATTTGATAATAAACTCTCTCCCAGCAGATGCAAACTTTTCCTAAAAGAATAAGTACCAGGATTCAGTGAGGTGTCCTTCTTTCTTAGAGGTTTGTTTTGGGGAGGAGCTTTGTCATTCAAAACTGCTGACTCTATAGGGTAACTCATGTTCAGTTTCCTATTTAAAGGGTACTAAGTAAAGAGCACCAAGTGTTAGATCAGATAGATGGCTTGCTTCAGAGAGGGAAGGGAATAAGCTCCTAGAACCATAGAAGGTCTTTAAGTGATGGGGCAGGTCTATAATATTTGGGTTACATTAAAGAATTTTCAGGAGCATGTAAAGGAAGCCAGATCAGTTCCAGATTGGTGTCTGTTTCTGAGGTAAACTAGGAAATAGGAGAATTATCAAGGGATTGGGTGTTATTATTAAGCAAAAGCAGTTTAGGAGTTGGATATTTCTCTCTTGGAGTAAATGAAAATAGCAACTAGGTCTGGGCCCACCACTGGTAAGGACAGTAATAGTCAAGGAGTGGGGAGTTCATTATTGATATTTTACAAATGTTGTATAGCCTTGGGTAAAGCTATGTTTTCTTTAAACCTTGCAGCTGGCTTTATCTGTGCCTGTCCTCCCAAGTCTGATTAATTTTAGGGATTTTGTTTAACTTTTCAGTTCTGACTGTTTGACTCTTTCAGTCCTGAATAACTTTTTGAGCATTCTTTTTTTCTCTTTTTTGTAAAATCACCATTGGTGAGTTCCCTAAGTTCTTTCCTTTTTAAAATTTATTTTTTATTTCACATGCATTGGTGTTTTATCGGTACTTATGTTTGTGTGAGGGTGTCAGACTTCCTGGAGCTGCAGCTGCACAGAGTTGTGAGCTGCCATGTGGGTGCTGGGAATTGAACCCCTATCCTCTGGAAAACCAGGCAGTGCTCTTAACTGCTGAGCCAACTCTCCAGCCCAGCTTTTGACTATTTTAAAATGGAGTCTTATAAATCTTTTTAAAAGATCTGTAAGATTTTTATTACTGTTACTTTGTTACTTTGAGGACATTTTTGGGTGTTTTTAATCTGTTGAGTTGAAAATCTTTTGGGAGGTGAGCTAGAAACATTTTGTAATTGACAACTCAATGTCTCATACCTGTGGGAAAAATTTTAATATAAACTACTTTTACTATAATAAAAAATGAATATACTAGTTAGTGGTCTAGCAGCTCTGCTGTGGTCTTTGTGGAATAATAGTCTTAGGTACTCTTTGGGTCTTAGTGCGCTTCCCAGTAGAAGTCAATTTAGCAGAAGCCAGGGTCTCTGCTAATTGTGTTAATTTTCTGACAGATGGAGGTAAGATTGAGATATGTAATATAGTCTTTTTATTGTTAAAATTATGGCAAATTAGGCTCCCAGCACTTGTATATTCTGTAATGTTATCAAATAGGCAGCTTTTAAAAAGTGGAAAGTAAAATCAGGAAACCTTTCTTTCATGTTTGTTTGAGTCAGGATTTTTCTGTATAGCCCTGGCTGTCCTGGAACTAGTTCTGTAGACCAGGCTGGCCTCAAGTCAGCTCTACCTGCCAAGTGCTGGCATTAAAGGTGAGCACTGCCACTGCCAGTTCCTCTCCTTCTTGTGTATCGCCTTTATCTCTTTGAAAATATACTTTCTGAAAAGGGAAGTTATTTTAGACTGCCTTCAGTGTTAAGTAGGATATTGATGAGTTGAAATTGCAGAAGCTGAAGGAGTAGCCAGAGGGAAAGGAAATCAGTATAGTAAACTGAGAGTTTAGTGGAAAACTAAAGAGATTGCCTGTGATAATGTCAAATGGCTTCCTTTGTACTTGTACATGTTTATGTATATGTGTAAGCAAATTAAATTTCTGTACAGTTTATCACTTATATATCTACCTCTACTGTTGTTGAAGAATTTTCATCTCCACAAGGGATCTTTGTTTTCTTATTTTCTTTGTGCAGCCCTGGCTTTGTTGACCAGGCTGGCCGAGAACTCACTGAGATCCCCCTCCTTCTGTTTCCCAACTGCTGGGATTAAAGGCCTGCACCACCACACTGGGCATAGGCCCACTTCTTCTGCCTAACCCTAACTCTAAGCCTTGTCAATGATTAATCTTCTACAGCAGTTGGTCACTTAGGATCACAGAGCATTGGTTTTGGGACTCTTCTCCAGTGATACGTAAACTAATGGATGCTCAAAGTCCTTGTATGACATAGAGGTATTATGGTTATAAATTAGTGATAGAGATTTTTACTAGTGTGTGAAAGGCCCTGGATTTAATCACCAGAATTATAGAAACTAAAGTAAAATAAACAAATAATATTTGAATATAGCTTACGTACCTTGTTTCATATACTTAAAATTGCCTTTATATTACTAATAATTCTTACAATTAAATGATATATAGTTATTTTAACTGGTTAGGGAATAATGACAGGAAAACCATCTATGTATATTGATACAGATACAGTTTTATTTTTATTGCTGTTATTAAACTCGGAGTCTCTCACATGCTAGATAAGTACACTCCCACCTCATTTTTTTACATCTGTTTAGTGTGTGTGAGTATTCAGATGCTATGATGTACACGGGGAGCTCTTTCTACTATAGATTAAAGTTGTTATGGAAGAGTCTCTTAGGCTAGCTGGCCCGCTTGCTTTCCTGGATTCTTCTCTTTGTACCTTCTGTCTTGCCATAAGAGTGCTGGGATTATAGCTGTGGTCAATTCATTGTGTATCATCTTTCTTGGGTTCTGAGGACTCACTGAATTAATGGTGGGATTACAGATATGTACCACCACATCACATCTGGCTTTTTAAAAATATGGGTTTGGGCGTTGAACTCAGGTCATTAGGATTGCGCAGTAAGCACCATACCTGCTGAGTCATCTCCTAGACTCAATAATAGCCATTCTAACTGGGCTAAGGTGATTACTTGGTTTGCACTTCAGTCATAATTTGTGATATTGTCAGTTTTGTTATATATCTATTTTAACCATGTGTTTGTAATCTTTTCAGAAAGGTCTGTTTAGTTCTGTTGTTTTTTTCATTGTGTTTATTTGTTTTCTGTTGAGTTTTTAGATGTTCGTGTAGGCTGTCTATATCAATCCTGTGTCATATGAATAGCTTTTAAATATTTTCTCCCAAGCTGTAGGTTGTTTTTGTCAGTTAGTTTTTTGTTGTGCAGAAACTTAAGTTTAATATAATAATTTGTCTTACTGTTACTTTTATTTACTATGGTTTTTGGGTTAAAAAATTTGTTCATTGCAATTCTGTTGTATTCTGTGTGCCTTTATTTATGACAATGCTATGTTTTGATTATTGTAGCTTTGGAATATATTTTGAAATCATACTTTGTCCTTTTGTTGATGATGTGTTTGATTATTTGGAGTTTGTGGATTCATACAATTTTGCCAATTTCTTCTAGTCCTATGAAGATTATTATTATGTTATTAGGAATTTTATTTAAGCAGATTGTTTTGTGCGTTATGGACATTTAACAATATGCTTAAGGCATATTTACATTTTAAAATCTCTTTCAATTTCCTGAGTGTTTTTGTAATCTTTTTCTTTATAATGACAGAAGTTCTCTGTAGCCCTGGCTGTCCTGGAACTTGCTCTGGAGACCAGGAGGGCCTCTAACTCAATACAGGTTGGCTTGCCTCTGCATCTCGAGTACTGGGATTAAAGGCATGCACCACTGCACCTAGGGGCAGATACTGTTTGTGAAGGCAAATTAGACAAGATTAGAAATGAGTCAGTGGGCAAGTGAGCAAAAGGGAGGGAAAAGTTTTAGAAACTATAAAGTGGCAAATTTAACTGTTACTCTAGACAATGTTTTAGACAGGTCTCTGCAACAAATGATTGGTTTGTATTCTTAGAAACAAAAAAGGGAATCATTAGAAACTTTCATATACTTACTAAGAAAGAACCAAAACTAGTTTTATTTCCTTTTTTTGTTACTAGGTTCTATAGTATTATTTACTCTTATTTATATTGGTATCTATTCATTGCATATAGTTCAGGGAGTCATAAAAACATTTCCATATACGTGTATAATATACTTAAATATTTCCCATGTCCCACCCCCAAATCTCTATTATATCTAATTCTTTAGATTTTACACATGAATGTGATCATACTTTATCTTTTTTGTGTGTGCATCTTACCTCATTTACCACACTGTCCTTCAGTTCCACCCATATACGGTATTTCATTGTATATATGTACACTTTTTGTCTATTCATCTGTTGATGCCTAGGCATCTTCCATAATGTCCATATATTTTTTTCATCATGACTATCATTTCTTTCAAATGAATTTCTAGAGGTAAGATGGTTGGATTATATGGAACTTTTTTTTTTTTATTTTTTTTGGTTTTTCGAGACAGGGTTTCTCTGTGTAGCCTTGGCCATCCTGGACTCACTTTGTAGACCAGGCTGGCCTCGAACTCACAGCGATCCGCCTGCCTCTGCCTCCCGAGTGCTGGGATTAAAGGCGTGCGCCACCACGCCCGGCTGGAACTTTTTTTTTAAAGGCACCTCTATACTATTTGGGAAAGTGATAATATAATTTACATTTTTACTCTTAACATGTATTCTTAACACTTTGTGTGTGTGTGTGTGTGTGTGTGTTCATTATGTATATCAGTCAGAGGACAATTTTCAGGCATCAGTGCTTTATTTTTAGTGTGTAAATTCTGGGGATTGAACTCAGCTCCTTAAACTTGGCAGCAAGCACTTTTATCCTACAGCCCAGAACATTTTTTCTTGTTGCTATTTTTTATGTCTTCATTTGAGAGATGTCTTTTCAGGTTCATTACCAGAGTTCTGTTGTTGAGTTCTTTGAATTCCTTATAATCCTTATGTAATTTGGATACTAGCCTCATCAGATATGTGATTTGCACATACTTTCTCTTAATCTGTGGATTCATTCTATTGCTGCCCATGCTTTAGAGTTTTTTAGTTTCATAAAATCTCATTTGTTCTTAATTTTTTTGTTGAATGTGTGTTTTAAGTACTATACAAAATAGTTTTAGTAGCTTTAGAGTTTTGGGGCTTATATATAACTCTTTTACCCATGTTAAGTTGATGTTTGTATTTGGTATGTCTCATGCCAATTTTTTTTGCATGTGGGTATCCTCTTTTCTCAATGGCATTTAGTGATATATTTATCCTTTCCCTGTTGTGTGTTCTTTAAACATTTATTGAGTATCGATTTATTTTAAATCCTTATTATTGGACTGCCTATTCTTTTTGTTGATTGTTGTATTGTTTCTATGGTAGAACCATACTGTTCTGTTTACAGTAGCTTTATTGTGTATTTTGCAGTCAGGGAATATGATGCTTTATGCTTTGTTCTTTCTGCTCTAAAATCCTTTGAATATTTGGAAATTTTATATTTCCATTTGGATTTAGGATTATTTTGACTTCTATGGAAAAAATGTCATTGAAATTTTCACAGTGATTGATTGGATTCTATGAATTATTTTGAATTTTATGATAATTTTTGTTATCAAGTAAGTGACCATATAAAAAGATTAACTATATACTGTTTTCAGATCATTCACAATACCTTCAATGACATATAGTATCATAAAATTGATTCCATGCAAATAAAAACTGAAACAGAATAGGGGTAACCATGTTAGACAAAATAGACTTTAAATTAAAAATTCTTGGAAGAGAAAAATTGCATCCACATTAAAATATTGTATATAATATTAAGTATATATGTGTTGGATGTATTCAAAACAAATTAATTTTTTATTAGACTTGAGTTTCATCCCCAGGATATCTTATAATTTATATACAAATGATCCAAAATTACCCCCAATCTGAAATTGTAAACATTTACTACTCTAAGCAGTTTTCTGTAAGAAATATTCTATTTGTAAGTGGAGAAATCATATCAAACGTAAGTACTGCAAATGTCATCTGGAAAGAAGATTATAGCAATATGTTCTATCCAAAACACAGCCTGATACACCTCAGGCAACTGAAAGAACATAAGAATAAAGAGGAGAGGAAATAATAAAGAACAGAAATAAAGAAAAAGTGATTACAAAAACAGTATAAAAGATCAAGTTAATAGTGGTGATCTGTGCCTGTAAGGTTTCTATTTGATGATATCATCCATGTATATTGTATGAAGTAATGTATGTTTGGCTGTTTTCACTTCCCAACAACTCCCTTTCATATTTTCATGTTTTGTGCAGTGTTTGTACTTTTGTTTTGTTTGTGACATGCTGAAGTATTTATTTATTTATTTATTTATTTATTTTATTTGTGTGTGTGTATGAGAGAGAGAGAGAGAGAGAGAGAGAGAGAGAGAGAGAGAGAGAGAGAGAGAGAGAGAGAGAGAGAGTGTGTGTGTGTGCTGGGAGAGGGGGAACCACCAGGGTCTAAAATGATTTCATAGGATGTAAAGCCTCAAAAGTTCAATGATAAAGACCTAGTTGAAGAAACTCTATAGTTAGAATCCAAAAGATGAGAACTGATAGACAAATCTCAAAGGGTTTTTTTTTCTCCTTAACACCTATGTAGCATCATAGAAAGGGAAGAAGAGAATGTGCTTGAGAAACTGAAGGGAGCCAAAGAGTATCAGACCCCTGAGACCTAAGAGAACAGAATTGTTAGTACTCTTGAATTTACAAAATATGGAAATGCATAAGGGAATTTAGACCTCTCATTGTGTAGGATTAGTATGTCAGGTATAGCCTATTTTGACTTATTTTAATAGTCATAATTGCATAAAGTAAATTTCACTTTTCGATTTTAAGATGCATTTTCTTATTTCATTTTATTTGCAGTGAATATCACCTCAGCCAGGCAATTAACCGGATGTAGTCGCTTCAGCCATGTTTTCCCCTCATCTGCTTACCAGCACATTAAGATGCATAAGAGAATTCTGGGGCACTTATCTTCTGTCTACTGTGTAGCATTTGATCGAAGCGGGAGGCGAATTTTTACAGTGAGTTAAAAATTAATGATATGTAACATTATACATTTACAACTAAAGCAAGACTCCATGCCAGCCATTGTATTATGTTTTATAAGTAACTTACTCTATTTGGACTTACTAATGTATGAAAGGTTTTTTGAAATTGAAAATAATTTCTCATTTTATATAAATGAAGGGTGAGCTATGATAGCCACTATCTTTTGGGAAATTTAATTCAGTAGCCTATCTCAACTCAAGATGTTTAGTGTGTGTGAAACAAATATACTCAGTTTTATTCTATTCCACATGCCTTTCTTAAAAGACATTTTCCCTGTATATTGCTTCAGGTTTGGTTTTAGTAATTACACCACCTTCAGGATTGAATAGTTGAAGAATACATGAATGAAGATTACACGTACATTAATTATATAATAAATATATCTTTGGTTTTAATGCTGGTTATTTTCTTAATTTCCTAATTTTAAGTTTTACTAAGTCATTATTTGCTTTTGAGCAAATCTACAGCATACTAATATGTCTAGAAAATACTGATGTGATTGTTTCATTCCTGTTAACATAGAGGTGAGAGAAGTAGCATTTCAATGTTCTATTTATATCGTACAATAAAGAAAGTGCCTTATATCTTCAGAAGTGATACCTCCTTGGATTGTACAAGCTCTTCCACTGATGACTTATATCACACTAACTTTGATGACATAACAATGCTGTATGTCATCATTTAATAAATAGGTAATTATTTTACCATATTAGAATAGAATTCATTTTAGTATATTTAAAGCTCATTTGGAATTCTTAAAGGGAAGTGCAGCATAAGGATTTTCACTAGGGATTGTTAATGGCCTAGTTTCCAGAGAAATCAATGTAGAGTATAGACTAAATTTTGAAATATTTGTAGGAAGACTATTTAGACAATTAAGCCAAGGCTGCTAGGAATATAGAAAGAAGCAATGGCAGAAATACTTAATGGCTAATCACTTAAGTATAAGCATAAAACATTTAAAATGTTTTTAGGATCATTAGTTTTGAAAACTTTGCCACAAATGTCATTGTTAGTTTGGATAATTCTCAGTTCTGTCATTGAAGCAATGCTTATATTTTCTAATGAGTCCACATTATATTTTTCCTTAATAAAATCTTTCCTTTGTAATGTTTTTCCCCCGTCTGGATTTAAATTGCGAATTTCTGTTTCATTATAAATCTTCTGTCTTTTTTTGTCCCTGTAGGGTTCAGATGACTGTTTGGTGAAAATCTGGGCTACAGATGATGGACGCCTCCTTGCTACACTGCGAGGGCACTCCGCTGAAATTTCCGACATGGCTGTTAACTATGAAAATACTCTCATTGCTGCAGGCAGCTGTGATAAAGTTGTGAGAGTATGGTGTCTTCGAACTTGTGCACCAGTTGCTGTCCTTCAGGGACATTCAGCTTCTATTACTTCCATACAGGTGAGAACAATGATAAGATCTCTGATGTACTAGTAAAGCTGAGAATTTTCTCATTTGTATTATGGATATATTATATTTTAAATGAATATTTAGTATATGGGTAATAGCACAATGAATGGCAACAGAAGAATGCACTTAGAGAGCTTTGCTTCTATTCTGCAGACAAATATTTTTAATTTTTTCTTTTTTAAAAAATATATTTTATTAATTTATTCATATTACATCTAAAATTTTCTTCTTTTTATATGAACATGTGCTGTTAGAAATATATAACAAACATGATAAAGGAAGTTCTTCAAATCCAGCATGAAACACCATATTTATCTTATGTGTATTTCTGAAGAAGTAATTAAAATTGTAAATGCCTGTTTGTATACTAGTTAATGCCTGTTAATCATGATATAAATAGGTTCTAACATGAATGGTGTCATACTCTGTTATTATTTAATTCAAGATATATACCAGATTTTGGATATGTGTGTGTGCATGGAGTTTTAATATAAGGAAGAAGATTTTATATTTTTAGTTTCAGTGGTTTTTGTTTGTTTGTTTCAATTTGGTATAAAATATGTTGTCAATATAAAGGTGAAAGTCCTTTATTGTAAAAGCCTTTGCACTTAACCAAACTAAGCTGGTTTTATTTTTACCATTCTGTTTTTTTTTTTTTTCAGGAAAAAACCAAAAATTATTATTACACATTTACATGTAGATAAAAGAGAATACTTTTGAAAAAAGTCCTTACTTACATTTATTATGTTCTATTTTAATACCTATCATCTATTTATAAGGATCTAGCAGACAGTGTGCTGATTCTGTATTGAATGAAATTTTAATAAAAAATTTGATTAGTTGACATTATTATGTGGATTGTTTTGAGGCATGATATACTATATAGCCTTGGATTTTGAAAAATCTTGCTCTTGTCCTTAAAGATATATTTTGATCTTGTGTGTTTGAATTTCATCTGTAGGCTGATTAATCTGATAACTCAAACATCCTCATCTTGGGCCCGTCTTATAGCTATATATTTGCTTATTCAACTATGTACATAGCATCATCACATGAATATCTACTAGGTATCTCAAACTCAACATGCTCCAATTAGATTTCGACTTTCTACATCAAATTTAGTCCTACCAAACTTTTCCCCATATTTTTAAGTCAATTTTTTTTGTCACAAATAAAATGTCTGAATATTTATTCCTTAAGAAGTATTATAAGTATTATGATATTACTTATGACGTAAAAGGGGTTAATTTAGCTCACAGTGTCAGAGGTAAAGTTGGAATGACATAATGCAAGCTCTACAACTCCTTGTCTATATGACTTCATGCTGTAAATAATAAAGGCAGAAGTATGCTGGAATAAAAAACATGAATCATGGCTGAGACATGTGCATAACAGCCTTTAAAGCACTTCACAGGAAGTCACATAAGAACACTGGAGGAAGGTAGAATCTCTTGAAGGCATACCCTCAGGAATCCCTAGACTTCCCCTGGTGTCCCTCCTCAGAAAGATTCCATCATCTTTTATCTTGTAGACCAAACCTTTAATATGTGGACCTTTATATAGGCACACAGCATCCCAACTATAGTGTCATCTAAACCTCTGATGGTTTCATGATTGTAATTAATGTTTATCTTTTTCTTACTCCATTTATCTTATCTGTCAGCCAATCATATTATTTGTTCTACTCTAAAAAATATATTCAGAATATACTCTGGAACATTTTCATGAATTACATCTACACTATGCTGTTTAAACCACTAACATCTGTGGCTACATTATTGAAACAGACTTCTCATTTATCTTCCTGCTCTTAGCTCTCCTTTGTCCTAGTCTATGTTCTACAATATAACCAGATGATTGTGAACTGGAAGTGAAGCCATGTCACTAGCACTCAGAACTCTCATGAGCTTCCATTCTACAGTTTATTCTCCAAGCCTTCACAGTGATCCACAAGACTCTATACATTCTCAGCCTCTGGGCTTTCCTTGACCTCATATACTATTATTTACTTTTCATTTTCACTCTTAGCTGCTAACAAATTCCTGTCTTTCTTTTTATTCTTATCCTTCTTTCATTCCTTCTCCCATTTTTCCTCTTCTTCCTTTCTTAGCTCCCCCTTCCCCATATATACTATACTGGGCTGAAATTTCTGATTTTTTTTCCTCCTACTATTTTCTTTTTCTGGAGTATTGTCAAGATTTTCACATGAATTTCCCCTTTGCTTTGTAAGTACTCTTTGCAAATCTAATCTCTCAAGAAGACCACCTCTCATACTTTACCGTTTTATTCAGCCTACTAACAGTCTGTATCTTCTTACTATATTTATATGTGTGTGTGTGTGTGTGTACTGTATTTGCAAGAAAAACCTGCTGAGTACACTTAGTGTTGTTCATATATGTATATAGTTAGGGCTGACCACTTAGGATTGAATAACCTAACATGATGTTTTTCCCTAGAGGCAATTGATTTCCTCCTTCTCAATAGACATTGATTGCAGGTAGCTCTTCTTCTAGGGGTAGCTGAGTTTTGTGAGATGTTACCTAACCATATTGGTGTGTCAATTATCCTCAGTAATAATTACCCATTGGCAGTCTATATTATTTATTATAACTTACTGTCTTTCATTCACAGTATATCATCTTTTTAATTTATTTTCTTTCTTTTATATATAGAATTGAGGTAAAATGATTAATAGTGATTGCCACTAAATAATATAATTTAAGGTTCTGTTTATGCTGTTTAGTTTTCATCAATTTTCTATGTATATCAGTTTCTCTGTTAGAAATATATGTCCCTTTTTTCTTGCCTTTAATCCTAAGAGGGAGAGGCAAGAGTATCTCTGAGTTTGAGGCCAGCCTTGTCCACATAGCAAATTCTAGAACAGCCAGGACTAAATAGAGAAACCAGGAAAATAAATTATATGCATTGTTTCAACAATCTAGAACATTGCTTATCATATTAAATAATGTAATTAATATATATAACAACATGCCAATATGTGATTGTGAAAACAATTTAAATATAATAGGCATGATAAACGTTTTAGAATTTCTTGAGACAATAAAAATCTTCTTTTCTCTATGATTCTTTCCTAAGGAGATATAAAATACCAAGAGTCAAAATCTGAGAAGTATACTAATATAAAAACTGTGGTCCCTTTAGGATAGCTGTAATTCTTTCAATTGACAACTTAAGTGTATTTTTTCTTAACCTGTTCATACTAATAATACTAATAAAGATTTAGTATATTTAACTTAATTCAAAAAACAATAGAAAATGGTTTAACTTTTTAAAAGGCAAAATTGACTAGGTATGGTGACATAAACCTTTAATTCCAGCATTCTGGAGACAGAGGTAGGCTTGGGACAAGTGCAGGGCCAGCCTGTCCACATAGGGAATCATAAACCAGCTAGGGTTAGATAGCAAAACTTTATCTAAAGAAATCCACAATTCTTTCTTATGAATATATGTTTTCTACATTTGTTGTGATTTAACTTGGTAATACATTTGTGAATTCATCCTCCATTAAAATATTCCCAAGTGTTAAATTATTTAGAATAGTAGTTAGTACTGAAATTTTTTATTTAGCTTCGGTTATTTTCATTTCTAAGATTTTATGTTTGGTTTTATTATGTATATATATGTGTGGGGGCGGGATGCTGTGTGCTGTGTATGTACGCGTAGCAGTGCCTTTTGGAGGCCAAATAAAATAAAATAAAAAAAAAGACATTGGATCCCTTGGAGCTGGAGTATCAAGAGGTTTTGAACTGCCCAATGTTGGAGGGAGTAGAGGGAGGCAAAACTAGGTCTTCTGGAAGAACAGCAGGCATTCTTAACTGCTAAGCTATCATCTCTCCAGCCTCTTGGTTACTATATTCTGTAGGGTTTGGTATTTACATATTTTTGTTAATTATTCACTTATCTATGGAATTTAAGGAATAAAACTCTTGACACTGAAATTCTTTGTGTGTGTATGTGTGTGTGTGTTTATTTGTGTGTGCATATGGGCTACAGGCATGCATGTGCTACATACAGCACATGTGTGAGGGTCAGGCTAACTTAGTTGGTTCTCTCCATCTACTGTCTAGATTCTGTGAATTAAACTTCGGACCTCAAACATTTTTGGTAAACACGTTACACTTTCATCCATCTCACTGGACTGATACTGAAATTCTTTGTTTTGTTTTTGTTTTGTTTTGTTTTGTTTTTGTTTTTTTGAGACAGAGTTTCTCTGTGTAGCTTTGGCTGTCCTGGACTCACTTTGTAGACCAGGCTGGCCTCAAACTCACAGGGATCTGCCTGCCTCTGCCTCCCGAGTGCTGGGATTAAAGGCGTGCGCCACCAATGCCCAGCTAATACTGAAATTCTTAAATGATTTATGTGCTGTATTTGTACATAAAATAATTTGAATGGGAAAACTTGATATTTTATTTGAATTCTTCTTTTTAAGTTTTGTCCATCAACTAAAGGCACAACTAGATACCTCACTTCTACTGGTGCTGATGGAACAATTTGTTTCTGGCAATGGCATGTAAAAACAATGAAGTTTAGGTAAGTTTAAGTAAATTTTAGGAATTTTGTGAAAACTCGAGCTTGTATATCTTCATTATCTTGGTATATGTGTTCAAGTATATGTATAAATATTCCATCTGTATATATATTTACATACATAGCTGTTTTGGTATTTATAGAATTTAGAGTAAATATTTTTATAGAAGCAGTGTTGATATTATGAAATTCATATAGATAAGTGCAATAAGATAGTATTTGAACATTTTATAATAATATGCCAATAAATTTGTGAAACTTGTCAAATTATATTTATAAGGTTTAAAATCTTTTACTGAAAATAAATAATAATAGCCTTTATTGGCCTCTGTTATTTAACTTTTTAGAAATAATATTGCTTCTAAGTATATCAATTTCATCAGTGTGCTAAGATTTTTGCCCATTAGATGACCCTGATAAAATTAAAAAGCATTTACTTTATTCTTTAGAGATCGCCCAGTAAAATTTACAGAGAGATCCAGACCTGGAGTTCAAATATCTTGTTCATCTTTCAGTTCTGGTATGTATTAAAATTGAATGCTTTTGGTATTCAAAATTATCCATGTATAAAAGACTGATTTAAATTTTTTATGAAGAAAAAGTCTATGTGCTTGAAGTTAAGCCTACCAAGAATGTAAACCATGTGTTATGCTACAGGAACCTGTTTGACTAATTAGCACCTAGTAATGTTTTTTCTTAATTTAATGTAATAAATTTTTATATAATGCTTCTTTTATTTGGCAAAGAATAAACAGTCCCTAACCTAAAAACTTATTAACCAAAATATATAGTACCCACCCTCCCCCATTTAATATAAAATTTCTAGCTTAACTTTATAGAAAATATACATAGTTGTGTTTTTATATATAAAATGTTGTAAAATGACTAAGTATAAATAATCTTAGTGTTTTTGACATAGTGATTTTATATAAAATATAGTCAATTCTTAAAAGCTTTAACATGTATAGTTTTTTATCAATAACCCAATGCTTAATGTATAGTTGATACATTTTGTTAGGTAAAGGATATGTTTGTCTTAAGTACTTCTCCCTGCCTCTTATAGCACTTGAGAATTGGACGTAGTGCCTTGCACATGCTACGCAAACAGTCAGCCACTGAGAACTATATCCACAATCTTCTTTTTAACTTTTTACTTAATTATAATTTTTACCTCTTAAAATGGTATATCTTTAATTTTTGACATTATTTATTTGTTGTATATGTGCTTATGTATATGCTATGGCACATTTGGGTGAGTCAAAGTATAATGTTCGGGAGTCAGTTTTCTCCCTCCATCATGTGAGTTTTGAGGATGGAACTCAGATCATAGGGCTTGCTAGCAAGCACCTTTATGTACTGAGCTGTCTCGTTGGTCCTTATTTTCTTATTTTGATGCAAGATCTCACAAAATTGTACAGGCTGTCCTTGAAGTCACTCTGAAGCCCTGGTCAGCTTTAAATTTATGATCTTTCTGCCTTAGACTCCCCAGTAGCTAGTATTATAGTTGTATTAATTGGCAAAATTCTCTTGAATTTCTTGAATTTTATTTCTTTTTCCTTAAAGTATTATTATGACATTAGTATTTATAAGACAACATTGTGTTTCTTGAAGGCCTGTTACTAATACAAAGTAAAGGATTAAATACATCTAAAAGGGTGCCTTGGTACTATGTGTTTTGTTTTGTTTTACTCTTCCAGGTGGTATGTTCATTACAACAGGTAGCACTGACCATGTTATTAGAATATACTATTTGGGTTCTGAAGTCCCAGAGAAAATTGCTGAATTAGAATCACATACGGTAAGAACAAAAGAAGGCACTGGTATTTATTGTCTTATTACTTTAATCTCCTTCTCTTGTCCTTTCTGGTCTTTACCATTCTTTAATATAGATTATATTAAAACCTTTAAGTCAAGATATCTCTTTAGTAACAAAAGTAAATGAAATACTGGAATTACTAAAGCTTTAGTACATAAGGCAAGCCTTATTTGACTATACATAAGTGGCTTTGTGTACTTATAAGACATTTGAAGTGTAGTCATAAGAAAATGCTTTTATGAATTGAGCTTTTGACCTTTGTATATTTTTCACAGTATCATCAAAGGTTCAATAGAATCTAATCTTCCTTGGCAATAGCAAACTTCATTTATTTTTATTAATGTTTTATTGTACTAAGTAATCAGACTCAATATTGTCATTTTCATACATAGATTTTATACTTTGTTCTTATTGAAAACCTGTCCCTCTACCTCTTTTCCTTCTTTTGCCTTATCTCCTCTTTTGATTTCATTTTACATAGATTCCGTTACCCGCTCTTATTCCTCTTATAGTCTTAAATCTCTTTCTCCTCTCTCATAGGCTTCTTTTTACTTTCATATCATACAAATACACGTGCATAAATATATGTATATGTACACAAGCATAAATATATGAAAATCTAGATTTCATATATGAGAAAAAATATATTTGACATTCTATGCCTGGCTTACTTAGCTAAAGACAGTGATCTCCATTATATCCAATTTCCTGCAAATATCATGATTTCGTTTTGTTTTAAGCATAGACAAGATCCTATTATATGTACGTACCACATTTTTTTTTTAGTCATCCATCTGTTTTGGACATGTAGGATAGTTGCACTTACTAGTTATTGTGAGTAATGCAACAATAAGCACAAATGTGCAAGTTATCTCTATGGTAGGTTGATTTAGAGTCATTTGTGTGAATAATGCAACAGAGTCATATCCATGGGTCATGTGGTAATACTACTTTTAAAAAAAGATTTATTTATTATATATACAGTATGCATCAGATCACATTATAGATGGTTGTGAGCCACCATGTGGTTTCTGGGAATTGAACTCATGACCTCTGGAAGAGTAGTCAGTGCTCTTAACCGCTGAGCCATCTCTCCAGCCCGGTAATACTGCTTTTGAATTTTCAAGAAACCTCTATACTAGTTTTCATAGTGCCTCTAACACTTTACATTCTGTCAGCAGTGTAGGGCTTGCTCTTTCTTTATATTCTGGCCACCAATTTTTGTTTGTTTTCTCTGTCATAGCCATTCTGACTATTATGAGGTGAGATAGAATCTTAATGTAATTGTAATTTGCATTTCCCTGGTGGCTCAGAATGTTGAGTACCTTTTCAAATATTTATTAACCATTTGCATTTCTTCCTTTGAGAACTGTCTGCTTTTAGACATAACCAAATCTAGCTTGCTCTCACCTTGCTGCTTCATATTCTAGATACTAAATATTGGAAGTTTATTTAATTTGTGCAAGAGAAAAAGTGAGAAACATTCAAAGATCTCATTCTGAGAGCACTAAATGTAAGAAATCCATTTGATCTCAGCATGCCAAGGAAACCCCTCTATACTGTGTATACAAACATAGTTTAGTTCCCAGAGCACTGAGAGAAGAGAAAGCACATAAGTAGGAAAGAATTAGGGGGAAAATGGTGAAGAAAATTATATTTGCAGGGTCCCAGGTAAGCAGAAAAGTAGCATCAAGTAAAAATCCCCTGTTGGAACGAGTGGTCTACCACTTATGTTAATTGTTAAAGTTGTATTTCCTCATGCAACTGTCAATGGTATAAAAAGCATGGAACATACTGAATGTTATGAATCCATTATAACATTTAAAAGAACATATGGATGACAGAAGGAAATAAGTAGTTTCCTGAAGTTGTACAAATAAAACAATTGGGAAATTTCACTCAACTCCATTGTTTTAAGATGGCTTCTTCTGTTTGTTGTCTTAGGAAGGATGTAATTTAGTAGTACCTATTCAGAAGTCTTCATCACTTGATATGATTTATAAGCAGATTTGCTTCTGTCTAGTTTGTTTCACAATGTTGCAGACTTATTTTGTATGTTGTTTGAGCCTTCAGTGATTTATCTTTTTAAGCAAAATGAGTTTTTAAAATGAGAATCATTAAAATAGAATCTATTCTGTAAAGCTTTGCATGTCAATTTAGGGAAAGGACACTTTATTTTTAACATAAATTCTTTTAATCAAAAGTCTGTTGTTTTATGTTTTAGGACAAAGTTGTTGCTGTTCAGTTCTGTAACAATGGAGACAGGTAATTATGGACTAAAATACTTGTATAAAGAAATATTTGACTTTTTTTTTAGTATTCCTTTAAAAGCAATCCAGTTGATATCCAGATATTGACATCTCAAGAAACCCACTTAGAAATCTTTTTCTAGGATAAGCATCTGTTTTCACATTACCTTCCTCAAAGTTAAACTCCTTAAGCTCAATTTACAGTCACTGGAGTCAGATCTGCAAATTTGTTTGTACCTTGACCCACCTCCTATAGTTCTGGATATTCCTCATTGTGCCCTAATTTCACTAACTGCCAAAGGTTTTTGATTTTAAAGATTATCTTGGTTCCTTGCATTGTTTGGCTAGTTTCAAAGACAAAGCCTAAAAGATACATTTGTGGAGAGGGAGATTGTTTTGTATAGTCTTTGGCAGCAGGAGGTTATACCGATGCTGTTTGCTCTCACTGGGAGAAAACTTGAGACTAAGTAGCTCAGAGTTCTTTTACCTTAAAGTCACATGCATGAGGCGGGAAAGAGCTATTTTGTTCAGACACTTAGGTCCAAAGTCTGTGTGTATCTTCCTTGATATCTTTATCTCTCTTTGAAAATTTTAACTCAGGAGTGACCATAGTCTATCTCCTCTGTCTTCCTGAGTTCTTTGTTGTTTACTTTGCCTTTTCCATTATTTTTTACCACCAAACTTAATTGGCAATTGTATTGCTTGATTAGTATTTCTCTGACAAGTAAGCATTTGTTCTATTAAGAATTTTTTTGAGCATTTCTCTTCTATTACTTTGGAATAACTTTTAAATGTCAACCTGGCATTTCTAAACTCTGTACAACCTGACTTAGACAGCTATATTCTTTTCCTATATGAATCTGTACGTTTTCCCCTAGTTGCTTTATGCATTGTTCCTATTTCATATTGTCTCATTCAGGACTTTGCTTATAGTTTCCCTCTTGTTATTCCCACTGAACATCATCATTCCCTGCCTTCTACTCCTTCTCTCTTCCTTCCTGCATGTCCTATCTCCCTCTCCTCTCCTTTCTTTTCCTTCTCTGTCTTTATGCCTCCCTTTCCCTGCCTCCTGATTCTGTCTTACCTATGTCTCCTGCGGCTTTTAAGGTTCATGCCCTACCTGAAGCTTTTCCTGAGGGCTCCAGATTTCACGTTTATTTTGACATCCTCTGAACATTTGTGTCACTGGTCTCTAGTACCCATAAGATGCGTTCCTTATCTATTTAAAGTTAGACATTATATACAGATAGCTGTGAGCCCTCTAAAATATCTGACCCCAAAATGTAATGGCCTATGCTAGTCTAAAATTGACAAAAAATAGATCAAGTTAGTATACCTTTGTATCTATATGCCCATATGACAACTCTGTGGGTGACCGTTTTATTTCTAAGTACTTTTGAACAATGAGCAATGAACTTTGAACATCTTTGTGAGGTATAAAAGCAAATATTGGTGATCCATAGTTTATTTCTCTTAGGAATGATAAAAACCTTAAAATTTAAGAATAACTTAATCATATTACCATTCTTAAAGGACTGTTAAATTTTTCTCTCTCTGTGCGTGTATGTGTGTGTGTGTGTGTATGTGTATTTTAGCCACATGAATGTAGATGCCTGCATAAACAGGAACAGGGACTTGGAGTCCCCCAGAGCTGGACTTATAAGCATATGTAGGCCACCTGACATGGGTGCTGAGAGCCAGTCCCAGGTCCTCTGGAAAAGCAGCAAGTACTCTTTACTGCTGATCCACCTCTACAAGTTATTTATATTTTAAGCTTTATTTTTAATTGTGTACATTTAAATGTGTATGCACATAGATATGTGTCAACAGAAGTGTGGATTCCTATGGATGCTGCCCAGAAAGGTCCAACTCTCTGGAACTGGAGTTAACAGGAGGTTGTCAGTCTCCTGCTGTCGGTGCTGGGAATTAAACTTGGGTACATCTGTAAGAGCAGTACATTCTCTTAATTTAACCATGGAGCCATCTCTCTAGCACTTATTTTTACTTTAAATTATATGTCTCTCTCTCTTCTCTGCCTTTGTCTCTCTGTCTCTATTTCTCTTTCTGTCATTGTCCCCTGTTTCCCCCACCCCCCTCTCTCTCTCTCTCGTGTGTGTGTGTGTGTGTGTGTGTGTGTGTGTGTGTGTTATAGGACTTTATGGACTTCCTGACATGAGTGCTGGGAGATGAACTCCAGTATTCTGTAAGAGTAACATGTATTCTTTACCACTAAGCCAGCACCCATATTACCATCCCTTCCTACTGAAAGAACCTGAAATCTTAATTTCTTGTCTATTTGTAAATGTCTATTTAAAAAACATTGTTAGTAAGTTTTCAAAAATACAGTCACTATATAAAGTCTTGTATGAATCTAAAATGTAAAAGTCATGTAAAATATGAATGGATACATATATGTGAAAAATCAAAATACTGACAATTTGCTACTCTAAGGAAGGCTCAAACTTTGTTTATTATTGAAATTCTTTGCAGTTATTTCTTTTATTAGTGTAAAAATAAACCATTCCTAATCAAACATCCAATTTTACTAATAAGATAATATAAATTAAAATATCTGTAACAAGCTATTCTTTTAAAAACTTAAGATAATTAAAAATTATAACACTCAGCACATTGATTATTAGATATAAGTGGACCCTTTCTTACAGCTTTTTCTATAGTTCTATTTGTTTCAAAATATAGGCAATTTGGTAATATATATATAAAGCTATTAAAATATATCTAATCTTACTCAGTACAATATATAAGATTGTACAAAGACAGATAGAGGTGCTCCTCATAGCATTATATTTAAATCTAATTGGTAAAAACAATGTAATGATTGATCATTATGAGCTTCATTACGTAAATTTTGCTGTATCCATATAGTTGAATACTTGTTGAAATAGATATATTTTTATACTTATAAATATAGATGTAGATCTACAAAATACAGTTATGAACAACATTGTATATGATAGAATTCTGTTTCCTAAGGAGAAAATTAGTCATTATATATGTTTTAATAGGTTTTGATTTTTTTATACTGTCTCTTAGTATATAGCTTATGCTGGGTTTGAGCCTGTGATCCTTCTGCCTCATCTTGGTTGCTAGAATCATAAGCTTGCAAACATACCTGGTTTAAATACATATCTGAGAGATTAGAAAAAAATACAGTATCAAACTTAGGAGTGAACAAATGTTTTATAAAGGTAGCTCATAATAAAAATTTCAGTATATTTATAGGGTTGTACAAACATCACCATAGTTATTCTTAGAACAAACATGTCCTTTAACCTTATAGAATACTCATTCCCTTTAGTTATGAATCTTCAAATGTATCAGCACTCTTATTCCAGCCAGAGTGGTTTCTAAACTTAGTATACTAGCTTACATATCCCAGTAGTGCATGAAGGTATTCATTTTATAATCAAGAAAATGTGATGAATTCTGGAAAAAAGTAACAAGGCTATTTTAACTTTTTTTCCAGCTTAAGATTTGTTAGTGGAAGTAGAGATGGAACAGCAAGAATATGGCAATATCAACAACAAGAATGGAAGAATATAGTGCTGGATATGGCTACTAAAATGAGTGGGTAAGGATGGATAGTAAATATTTCAGGGGATCTCCCATGCCATATCATCCTTTGCATTGAACTATATTTACTAGTGAATATAATTTTTATGTTGGTAAATAGTTTGAAATTAATTACTAGATATGAAATTTGCGCCTTTATCCAGTCACTTAGCAACTGTTCCTTTGTTGTTGATTATAGAACATTGCTGATTTCTATGATATTGTGATCTATCATGATGCTGTTATGTGTGTGTTTTGTTGACTCCCATGGAGTTATTGTCTGGCTTAGTTTTCATAGGTCATTTTTTTACATCTATCTATACTTGTATTTTAAGAGTTATTCTTATTAAATACTATACTACATTTACTTTTTACTCTAATTCCTAAGGGCTTCCTTATATTTCATAACGTTGGCATTTGTACTCAGCATTTTACATGCATTTAATCAGTATCTGCTTTTAGCAGCTTAATATTGATGAGACGATATATCAGTCTCTTTGAGATAATTCAGTTTTTTTATGTTTGACCTTTAAATTGACTATCTTATTAAACTAAACTGACTTTATAGTCATAGACAGATATTGTTAATGTCATAGTCATTTAAATCAATACATTTCCTGATAATTATTTACACAGTCTATTAGATTTTTAAAAGTAATACTTAAGAGGATAACATGACCACTATATTTTTTTGTATTGTTGGGCAGCCAACATAATCATCCTGTAAATTTTATTTTCTAAGATAGTTATTTCTAATCTCACTTTTTCATGTGCTTCCAAGTAACTATTGAATTAGCTTGGTTCCTATTGCTGTGTTTAACCTTAATAGCCAAAAGCAAATTGGAGAGGAAAGGGCTTATTGTATCTTACAACTCCCAGGTCATACTCCAACACTAAAAAACTCAAGGCAAGAACCTGGAGGCAGGAACTTAAGCAGAAGCCATGGAGTACACTCCTCTTTTAGGCTTGCTCCTCATAGCTTGCTCAGCCTACTTTCTTATCTAGGACCACTGCCCAGAAATGGGCTGAACCCTCCCACATCAATGGTTAGACCAAGAAAAAAATGTGCTACAGTCTTATCTAAAGAGTAATCGAATGAAGGAATTTTTCCAATTGAGGTTCCCTCTTTCCTCATGACTCTAGCTTGTACCTGTCCAATTGGCAAAAGCTGACCAACACAACTCTTTGTTTTCTATAGGTTTTAGCCTTCATTGGCATCAATTTACAATGGGTAGTATTCTATGATAGATGGGTAGTATTCTACGATAGGGTAGAGTTTTTTAATGAATACTTAGATTTCTTTATCTGATCATTTTCATTTTCCTAGAAAATTTGGTCATATTTGCTGTTTTGTGTTTACCTTTGTTAAACAAATACAAGATATTAATATTTAAAATTATTACTTCAGGAATAATTTGACATCTGCAGAAGACAAAGTCACTAAACTGAAGGTGACTATGGTGGCTTGGGATCGTTACGACACCACTGTTATTACTGCAGTGAACAATTTCCTTCTGAAGGTTTGGAATTCTGTCACAGGGCAGCTTCTTCACACTTTATCTGTAAGTATTATACTCTTTATTAGGAAAAGAAACTATTTAAGCCTAGAACAGCTGTGTGCTGTAGGTCCAACACTTATGAGGCTGAGGTATGAAGATTCTTTGAACCTAGGAGTTTGAGAGCAGTCTAGGCAATATAGGAAGACCTTGTCTCAAAAAAGAATGGAAAGATCAAAGTACCTTATTCTAGGAGAAAGACATGGAAGTTTTGTTTTTTTTCTATGACTTATTAGACTTACATTTTCTATCTTCAGTGATCAGTTTGTGTAAGAAATAGAGGAAACAGGAAGAAGTAGGTAAAAAGATAGTTATCTTTCTAGTATATTTCTCATGGTCAAGGCTGCTACATCTGTAGGATCAATAGAATTCACGTGGGCAGGGTTGTTTGTCAGTTCATCACGTTATAGGCTGAACCTCTGTTTCCTTTCTTGATTTTAGTAATCAATTCATAAGCAAATCCAAGTGAATGTCACATAGTTTTAGTGTAGTATTAAGTGGCATGGATCAGACTAAAAAAGCAGCTCACTTTCTTTCTACTTTACCTTGCTTTCATCCCTATCCAACTAATTGTGGTAATTGACCTCTGTCTGTAATCACAGCATGTAGGATGCTGAGGTGGAGGAGTGCCACAGGTTGGAGTCTAGCTGGAGCTACATCTTGAATAAATACAAGGCTAACCTGGACTACATATGAAAATCATGTCTCAAAACCAGTCAACTAGTCAATAAAAAGAAACCAAAAATAATTTGAATTCTTTCTTTGACTCTTTAATTGTAAGTTTTGGTTTGGATCAATACTCCAAACAACAAATATAAGTCATATACATAATCTAATGCCAATTTTTCTAGTAGCCAATATTAAAAAGAAACTAATTTTACACTTAATATATCCAAAATAGTATGATTTCAACTTGGAACTAATACAGGATTTACTAATGAAACATTTTATATTCATTTTTCTTTTTTTTTTTTTAACATTTTTACATTCATTTTTCATGAAGACTCTTCATACAAAACATCTCAATTTGTACTACTCATATTTCAAATGCTTAATAGCCACAGATGGCTAGTATCTACTCCATTAGACATGGCACATCCATATCTACATTTATAGCTTTAAGAGTTGTAGCTGTTAATTTAATAGCTCTATTTCAAATTTCATCTTCATAATTACTTTAAAGTCTTGTTTAGTGGCACTTCATGGACTGATGCAGGTCATCTGTTTTCACTGAATTTCACTGACAAAATTAGCCTTTGTAGCAGTCAACTTTATTTCATTCATTAATTCATTAATTCATTCATTTTTTAAGTTGAGATGAAGCCAGGCTGTGGTGTCATATACCTTTAATCCCAGTACTTAGGAGGCAGAGGCAGGTGCATCTCTGTTTGAGGCCAGCCTGGTCTACAGAGAGAGTTCCAGGACAGCTAGGGATACATAGAGAAACTATATTTCAAAAAAACCAAAAGAAGAAGAAGGAGGAGGAGGAGGAACGAAAAAGAGGAAGAAGAAGAAAAGGAAGAAATTAAGAAAGAAAAAATTGAGATGAGTTTCATGTAGCCCAGGCTAGCCTTATATATTCTAGTTAGCCAATGATGGCCTTGAATTTCCTATTCTCCCTGGCTCCATCTCCCAAGCACTGGATTATAAACATGTGCCATCACATGGTTCTTGGCAGAGCATGTGTTGCTAGGCAAGCACTTTACCAGTTGTTTAAATCCCAAACCCTCATTTCATATAGTACTCTTACATTTCATTTCCATTGTAACTGTTTATGTTAGGGTCTTAATGGGGCATAATGCTCTTCTGTTCACACAATGTCTCCTAAGCATCTACTGTGTAAAAGATTCTGTATTAGGTATTATAAATCAATGAAAATTCAGCAGTATTTTCTCCTTGAAGCATATTAAAAGAAAACCCTTTAATCAAATAAGGGCCAGTAATGAAAAGTCCAAGATGAACCAGTAAATCCTTCTAACAGTGATCAGATCTGATGTGGGATAGACTTCTTCCTAATGAACTCTGAAATAGATATGCCAGTACCACTTGAATTCCGCTTTATTGCATATTCTTTTAAGACATTGACAAATAGTGACTTTTAAGATGGTTCTTGACCAAAGGTCTTAGTTACAGAGTAGAAAGAACACTTTTAGGTAGCCACAAGGAAGAATTTGGTTGTCTTCAAGTTATTGATGGTACTTTCTGCAATGGAACTTCACCTCTTCATCTTAGCATTGGATAGTTTGGGCCAATCTGCATTTGTTTTTTTTTTTTGTTGTTGTTGTTGTTGTTGTTTTGTTTTGTTTGTTTGTTTTGAGGTAACATTTTACTATGTAGTTTGGACCAGTCATATTCCTGTTTCAACTTCTTGATAGAGAATGATGCACAGAAACCAATCAAGCTCTTTCCAAGAGTGGATGTTAGGGAAAGATTCTGTTGAATTTTCTTATTTCCTTTCTCTGTCCCCCAGCTTCTAGTCTACTTTGAGACCCTATCTTGTGTATTCCCCACTGGCTTCAAACTCACTGTATAGTGAAGGGTGGCCTTTGAGTGTCCAAATCCATGTCTTGACTGCCAGAAGTACATATGCCATCACACCCTGCTTGTTGTATTTTCTGTGCCTTTTAGAATCAGTGAAGTCTTAGATCTCTAAATTACATTTCAGTGTTTACTGAGCACTAATCATCTTTCTGTATCTTTTATCTGTGACATCAGGTTTATAAAATCAGCAGTTGTGCATGTAGGGACCTCTCAGTAGAATAATTTTTAATGAAGTTACCGTGAGTGAATTCTATTCAGTCGGTATGCATTAATTCATCTCAACCAGACTTCTAGTGCTCAAGATCTTTTGAACAAATAAACCAGACATCTGGTGCTGCTTTTTCATTTCTAATATTGGTTTTCATCACAGGGCCATGATGATGAAGTATTTGTTCTAGAAGCACATCCATTTGATCAAAGGATCATACTTTCAGCAGGTCATGATGGGAATATTTTTATTTGGGACCTTGACCGAGGGACCAAAATTCGAAATTACTTTAATATGGTAAGAATACTGTGTATATAAAGTTCATATTAAATCTTACTCTGCTTTTTGGATAATCCAGTAGCCTAGGACAAAGAAACAGCTTGTCATCTTATGTTTAAATCAGTGAAATAATTCAGAGAATGGCTCAAGGCTTAGAGTTAGACCTTTCAGCATGGCTATTCAGCATGGCTATTCAACATGGTGTTAGTATTTTTCAAATTCTGAAATCTACACCGAAACTTGTTCAAATTCCTTATAATTGCATCAAAAATGTAAGCTGAAATACCAAAAGATCAATGTTCTAACTATTACTAATTAACTATAATTGAAGTTCTATTTTCTTTGTGTGTGTGTGTGTGGTAGAAAAATATTTTATTTATTTATTTTTATTATTAATTTATTCATATTACATCTCAGTTGTTAGCCCATCCCTTGTATCCTCCCATTCCTCCCTCCCTCTCGCTTCCCCCCCTATTCCCCTCCCCTATCTCTGTGACTGAGGGGGACCTCCTCCCCCTGTTTATGCTTATAGGGTATCGAGTCTCTTCTTGGTGACCTATTTATTATCCTTCCTCTGAGTGCCACCAGGCATCCCCATCCAAGGGACATGGTCAAATATGGGGCACCAGAGTTTGTGTGAAAGTCAGATCTCCTTCTCCACTTAATGGTGGAGAATGTCCTGTCCATCGGCTAGTCTGGGTAGGGGTCCGAAGTTTACTGCCTATATTTTCCTTGGCTGGTGCCATAGTTTGAGGAGGACCCCAGGACCCAGACCCGCCTGTAGTTTTCCAGGACCCTCTGGATCCTTCTATTTCCTCATTCTCCCAGGCTTCTCACACCTAAAGTCTCAATAGGATGTCCTCCCCTCTGACCCACCTGGTGCTTTCTCAGAAAAATGGGAATAGGGCTTCCTCAAGACCCAGCTATTCCACTCCTTGGAATATACCCAGAAGATGCTCCAGCACATTAACAAGAAAATTTGCTCAACCATGTTCATAGCTGCCTTATTTATAATAGCCAGAGCATGGAAACAGCCTACGTGTCCCTCAGTAGAAGAATGGATAAAGAAACTGTGGTACATTTACACTATGGAATACTACTCAGCTATTAAAAACAAGGAATTCCCGAAATTTGTGGACAAATGGATTGAACTAGAAATGATCGTAATGAGTGAGTTAACCTAGAAGCAAAAAGAGTTAAATGGTATATACTCACTTATATCGAGACACTAGTCCAAGGGGTACATCCCTATGAAAAACTTTACCTCCCTGAAGTTATATTTTCAGTTTACAATTACAAAAATGACTGTAATACAAATATCTGTGTCTGGTATACCCTTCAACTATATGAGTTTCATAGTCAAACTTATTGGAAAGTATAGGTTAGTGTGTGTATATATATATATATTCTCTTGTTGTTGTTGTTGTTGTTGTTGTTGTTGTTGGAGGAGGAGGAGACAGTGTCTCATATAGCCCAAGTGTGCCTCAAACTCTCAGTGTTGCCAATGATGACTTTAACTCCTGATCCTTCTGCATTGCCTCCTGAGTGCTTGGATTACACATGTGCACTGCCATACCTGGCTGTGGTTTATTTGTTTTTCAGGCAGGATCTTGTGTGTTGATATAGCTGCTCATGATCTAAATCTAATACAAATCAGGAGATTTGTAAAACATTAGTATATATACATGTTCTTTTGTTGTTGTTGGAGGAGGAGATGTGTTTTATATAGCCCAAGTGTTCCTCAAACTCTCAGTGTTTGAGAGTGGCTTAAACAGAATGGTTGTCATTTCTGTCAGTAAAACACCATTTGTTCATAATGAACATACTCTTATCCTGTCGATTTAGGGTCTTTTCCTTGAGAATTGTTCTGACTAAACAATGCTAAACTGTGGATGGGCCTTTGAGCTCATTTCTACAGACTTTATATAGATCCAGATCATTAAAAATACTATGTCCTTTGTTAGTTGAATATTTATATTGTTTAATTTTAAGATAGTCATTTAAAGGCTTAATTATTTTATAGCTTAAGATTTAAAACTAACATCTTTGCTGAATAGCATGTTTGTCAATTTGTTTGCATATGATCCTTTTAACTCTAATTCATCCATTTATTATTTCATGAGTTTTTATGTTAGGAGCAATTGTTCATTGCATCCACCACAATTTTATTCTCCTTAATTACATTTCAAAGATTTACTGTTTACTCTAGGGCTCTGGCTATAAGAGCCAGAGAGTACATTGAAATGTTGATTCATTACAGAATCCAAGGGACTAGGCAGGAGATATTAACATAGACAGATAGCATTGCTTAATATTTGAGAAGAACTCATATAATGACTTAAAAGTCTCCTCTGAATTTCAGATTGAAGGCCAAGGTCATGGGGCAGTGTTTGATTGTAAATTTTCACCAGATGGAAACCATTTTGCCTGTACAGATTCTCATGGGCATTTGTTGCTATTTGGTTTTGGATGCAGTAAATACTATGAAAAGGTTAGTATATATAATTTTTGTTCCAGATAATGATTTGTGATTGTGCCATTCAGAATTAATTTTTTATTGTATATATTCATGAAACATGGTATTATATTATCTAAGGAGATTTTCATACAAATATATATTGTATATTGAATATATATCTTCCCTTGTTTCTCCACCAATTAGTCCTCCAGTTAATTTCACTTCTTCATTCATTATATATATATATATGTGTGTATATATATATATATATATAACCTTTGTATGAGTTTTATATGAATATATGTGCATTATATATATATACCTGATATATGGATATATATTACATTTTGTGTGTATATATATGTGTGTGTATATATATATATATATCATACATGAGAGATAAAATATTTTCCTTTTCCTTCATTGCTTTAAAGTTTCCAGTACACAAACTTTTCACTTACTTAGATTTATGAAAAGGTATTTTAGTTATTTTCTGAGGCTGTTATAAGTGGGGATGTTTTCTTGATTTCCTCTTCAGTTTGTTGGTCATTGGTATAAAAAAAGGATGATTGCTTTACATTAATCTTATATCCTTCCACTTTGCTTAAAATATTTATCAGTCTAGAGTTTTTCTACAGAAATATTTTTAATTAGATTTATTTATTTTATGGGTATGGATGTTTTCTGTACATGTATGTATGTGTACCATATGCATGTCTGATGCCCTTGGAAGTCGAAAGAGAGTCCTTTGGAACTTGAGTTACAAATGGTTGTGAGCCAATTTGCAGGAGCTGGGAATTGAACCCAATCTTCAAGAGCAACAGGTCCTCTTAACTGCTGAGCCATCTCTGTCAACCCGATGTGGTGAAGTCTTTGAGTCTCTTATGTATATAGCCCTAGTATCTGAAAATAAAAGTGCTCCAATTTCTTCATTTCCTCTTTGTATCACTTTTATATCTGTCTCAGAAAATAAGCCTGCTTGTTCTGGGTCTTAGTGACAGTACTTGGAGACCTATCTGGTTTGGTGCTGGCTGTAGATTCTTTTTTTATTTATCCTTTACTATGTTGAAATATGATATGCTTTTTGGATTTTTAAAATATATTTTATATGTATGAGTATTTTGTCTGCATGTATGTCTGTATGTCACACACATGTCTAGTGCCAATGGAGAGCAGAAAAAAGTGTCAGATTCCTTGAAACTGGAGATACAAATGGTTATAAGGCAGCATGTGGGTTCTAGGAATTGAACCCAAGTCCTCTGGAAGAGCAATCAGGGCTCTTAAACTGCTGAACCATCTCTCTACCCCATATTTCTTTTTTAAAAAGATTTTATTTTTATGTGTATATTTTGTATGTGGTGGGAGGAGGTGTATGTTCACATGAATGTAGTGCCTATTGGGTAGAAGAGGGTTCTGGGTCTCGAGACCCTGGAGCTGAACTTATCTTTCAACTGTCTGTTCTGTGTTCTGGGAAAGGGACTTGGTCCTCTGGAATAGCACTGTGCACTCTTTAACTGCTGTGCCATTTTTCTAGCTCCCATCATATGTTTCTGTTTTTAGTTTTTCACTGCTTTTATCATGCTGAGACTTGTCAAAAGCCTTTCTGAATGAGATGACCGTATAATATTCTCTCCCTCTCTCTCTCTCTCTCTCTCTCTCTCTCTCTCTCTCTCTCTCTCTCTCTCTCTCTCTCCCTCCCTCTCTCTCTCTCTCTCACACACACACACACCAAAAACTAAAAGTCCATAGCTGAACAGATCATATGGTCTTTGCCCTTGAGTCTGTCTGTGTGTGTATGTATGTATGTATGTATTATGTTATGACATGTCTTCTGATTTGAAGACAATTTGATATTGTTGAGTGATGTTTTGGATGTGTTCTTGAATTTGGTTTCCAAATAACTTATTTTGCCTCTATATTTATTGGATATATTAGCGTATAGTTTTATTTTTGTTTTGTCTTTATCCATTTGTTGTTGTTGTTGTTGTTGTTGTTGTGTTGGTACCAGGGTAAAAATGGCTTTGTACGTAGACTTTGGTAGTATTCTCTCATTTTTCTGTTTTATGTAAATTGTCTGAGAGAAGCATTGCTGTTAATCCTTTAATGATCTAATAGAATTCAGAAAGTTTCCTTTTTTAAGTTGGGAGTGCTTTTTTTTTCTGATTGTTTCAGTCTTGTTGCTTGTTATAAATCTGCTTACAATGGTTATCTTTTTGGTGTAATTTTGTTAGGTTGTGTTTGTAGGCCTCCATCCACATTTTTTAGTTTTATGCTAAATAGCTGGGGCATCAAAGTTATTGTAACCCTCTATCTGTCTCCCAAGTGCTAGGATTATAGGCATGCCTTACGGCACCCAACTGGTTCTTTGCATTTTATTAGCTATAAGTCTGATTGTAAGATCTTACAGTGGGAACAGACCTCATCATCACTGAGGTCAGCTCAATACTTGTAGTAGTTTTTAATATTGTTGATTTTGTTGATATTTATATCTCTCATGATATGTATTATGCTTCACTTAATAAAAATAAGAACTCATTATATAGGTTTGTATATTTGTTGTAACTCAAACCAAAATGCGCAACTTCTGATAGATTGCTGCCTTATTTATCCTAATTAGGAAAATACAATATGAAATCTCCAAAATAATGCAAATCATTGGATTTTATAGAAAAGAAAACTACTAGCTAGGCCATTTATTTCTGCCTAGAGGGAACATATAGCAACACAAAACTGTGAGAGAATATAAAAATTGTCTGATTCAAAGTATATATGTCCTATAAAATGAAAATAAGGGGCCAGGCTAGACGTTTTTTGGTATATTAAACACTAACAAAAGATCTGTCACAAAGATTCCAGATCAGATGTTCTTCCACACTGATTATCGACCACTTATCAGAGATGCCAATAACTATGTATTGGATGAGCAAACTCAACAAGCTCCTCACCTCATGCCTCCCCCATTCTTGGTGGATGTCGATGGAAATCCTCATCCTACAAAATTTCAACGGCTGGTACCAGGACGGGAAAACTGTAAAGATGAGCAGCTTATTCCACAGCTAGGATATGTGGCTAATGGTATGCAATCTCCTAAAGCAAACTGACAACATTACAGATGTGTACTCCTCACTGAACCCTGGGATAGGTCATACCATGCATTATATTCTAGATCTAATAATTTTTACTTGCGTATTTCAGCTTATAGTTTTTCATTGCTTAGGTCTGCTGTGCACAAGTAAGAGATGTAGAACAAATAGTAACACACCCAAAAGACAATTTGTTGATCTACCACATTGGGAAACCATTACCTTATGTATGACCTTTTTCTGCATGATGACTTCTGGTAATGATTAAACTTACTAACTTTGTTATAGTAAGCTTTTTATAATTAGTTAAATTATATTGATAGTTCATTTTAAAAGTCCCTAGTCAATAAGCCCAAGAAAAGGAAACTGGTCTCTTTAGATAGATGTCTGAGCTGTGTATACTGTCTTTTCTACTTCCTCTTCCATAGAATATCTTTCTATCCATTTGGTACTTAACAATTTTGATTTAATTATAGAGGAGTAAGTTACAGATTTGCAAATAGAATTTCCTTTCCTCCTTTAAAATTCTTTTTGAGACAGGATCTCACTATGTACCCTGGGGTAGCTGGGAATTCACATTTCCCTGTCTCACTTAGACTTCTTACTGTTGAGATTACAGGCATGTGCCATCACACCTGGCTTCTGAATTTTCTCTCTTTGCTAGAAAATTAAGGCTTGAACTGACCTTTATAGAATAAATTGAAGTAAAAATTTGTAGTGAAATGAAGTAGCACTAGTTTCTCTGATGATTTAATATTTTTTAACCAAAGAGAAAAATGTGACTAATAAATAGAATATCAAACTGAAACTATATAAATAAAAATTTGACTTAGCATACTTAGTTTCTTAAATGAGCTAGTTACTTCATTACTTTACCAAATAGTGTTTGATCTAACTACAAAACAAGATGAAAAACACGACATGATATATTTAAGAAAGATAAAAGTTAAAGTTTTCAGTCAGAAGTAAGCATTGAATTTGAGTTTATCACAAAAATAATTTTCTTATTAAAACACTGGTATTATAAATAAAGGAAAAAATAGACCATACTTTTAACTTCTTTCAGAATGAAATTTTCATGAAAGAAAGATAAGAAACATTTTAGGTAACTGCGACTAAGCTTGTTTATACAGTACTCAAGCCAGGCATGGTGGCTTCCACCCGTAATTTCAGTACTCAGAAGGCTGGGGCAGGAATGCTGTGTACTCAAGGCCATGCAGGACTTTATAATGAGCCAAGCTCAGTTACAATATAAGCCCCAATGCTCAAATCTCTACTGAGCTTGGCATTAGAATATTAACACCTAGAAATTTGTTTTAAAATGGGTTATTTCACTTTTACATTATAGCTATTCTTTAAAATGCGTTGATAATAGTGTCTATTTTAGGAGTATTGGTTAAATCAAATACAAATGCTGAATCATTAAATATATTCTCATAAAATGTTGTTTCATTTATACTTTATTTTCATGTTAAATTATTTCTAATTACTTCTCATAATTTATAAGTTAACTTTTAAATATCTTATAAATTTAAGATTAAGCTTACTTAAAAGATTAGGCTTATTTTTTACCATATTAAAGTATATTAAAAAGTAATCTACTTATCTGACTATATCTTTGGTCTCATTAAGGTGATGGTGAGGTGGTAGAACAGGTAATTGGACAACAAACCAATGACCAAGAAGAAAGCATTCTTGATGGGATAATCAGGGAGTTACAGAGAGAACAAGATCTCAGACTAATTAATGAAGGAGATGCTCCACATTTTCCAATTAATAGATCATATTCTGTTAATGGTGGTAAGTATTTGTACATTTGTGCAAAGTGTAAAAACATACTTTGCTTATTTTACTCATACCAAATTAATATATGCAAAATTATTTCATATTTATAAATGTAAACATTTTTATTAATTTATACTTACAGTATCATCTATTCCAAAGTAGCATGACCTCATTGTTATTATTTATGGTTTAAAAATATAGGTAGTGTCTTTAAATATAATATTCCTCCTGACTCAGTTTATTTGAAATCTTTACTATTAGTTCTAGAAATGAAGCCTTGGAATAAGTCTTTCCCTTTTGTTGGGGGGCCCAGTCTATGAAGCTTTTAAACTTAAGCCATCTTAGCTTTAGAAAAGCCCATTCCAATAATGGGCTCTTCTTTGTTGAAAGGAAAGCAGCAGATCATCCATTTTTCTTGAATGAATGAAAGTAGACAAAAGCCTGGAGTCCTTAGGGAATATAGATACAACTCCTGAATGGACTTACAGAATAGTTTGATCTTAGTACAGTAGAAGTTACTATATAATCAAGTACTTTATTTGATAATAATTATTCTTAAAAAATGAATTCCCATTTGACTTTGCGCGCAAGTGTGTGTATGTGTGTGTCCATGGGATAGAACTCAGGTCACCAGGCTTGAGAACAAGCACCTTTACCTGCTTAGCCACCTTGCTGCCCACAAAAACAAATGGTATTATTTATTCATTGTACATCTTTCTTAACTTACCGTGAAATGTGCCTATGCACTGTACCTGAGGAAAAAAAAATATATATATATATGTATATATATATATATAAAATTGTGTATGTATGTATATGTGCGTATATATATATAAACACAGATACACATACATTGAATTTTGTTAATTCTAATTTGTCAAGAAATATGAGTTTTTAACTTTGAAAAGCAAACATGAGAATTTTTTTCCACAGTGCTTGGGTTTGAATTCGGTGTCTCCACAACTAAGCCCATTATTTTTATTTGTGATCAAGCCTTGCCCATGATGCCCTTGAAGTTGCAGTCATCATGCCTTCTCCCCCTACCACACCCCCTGCCAAGGACCTGCAGTTATAGGCCCATACCACTGTGCCTGGTTGTTTCTTTTTATATTTACATAATTAATATAAAATTTTGGTAAAATCACCTGTAGGGTTACACAGAAGCGAATTTATTATTTAAATTTGAGGCAACACACAAAATATTTTACTTATTTCTTGAGTATTTCACAGAATTATAATAAAACAGTTCTTGATTTGGGTCCCTTGGAACACCCCACTCACTTAAGTTTTGCTGAGTGGCACTCTTGTGAGGCAGAGTTTCTTAGATCCCTAATTTAGAGCTTCATTAGTGAAATAAATATAGAGTTCTCCCTCTAACACTTAAGTTGCTGTACATTGGAAATGCCATTAGCCAATGGAACCCCACTGAATTCTGTTTGCAATGCTCATCTATTTGGATTATTTTTGTAGCTGAAGATTGCAGTTTCTATTTGTGTTTTATTTGCAAACATGAAAAAAATTAACAGGAAGCTTACTATAGGAATAAAACAAAGTTCTATCACTGCATTTTTATATTGCTTACTAATCTTGAACGTTAAATGTGATATTAAAAATGTTTTGTTAGCTGGATGTGGTGACTCATGGTTTAAATTCTATCCTGGGGGTAGCTAGTGCCTAAGGATCACAGTAGGTTCAAGGTCAGCCTGAGATGCATAGTAAATTTCTAAACAGCCTGGGTTACACAGTGAGACCTGATTTGTTTGTTTTGGTGTGTTTGTTTTCTGTGTGTGTGTGTGTGTGTGTGTGTGTGTGTGTGTGCGTGCGTGCGTGCGTGCGTGCGTGCGTGCGCGCGCGCACACGCGCACGTGCATGGATGAGGAAGACACACTTATCAATGGTGAGTGTCTTCAGTTGCTCTCCTTATTTTTTGTGACTGTCTCTCACTGAACCTATTACCCACCAATTTATCTAAACTGCTAGCAGCCATCTCCATGGTCTCTCTTGGCTGCTGGGATTATAGGCACATGACACCAGAACTGGGTGCTAGGGACCCAAACTCAGGTCTTCATGCCTACATGGCAGGCCCTTTTCTGACCAAGCCATCTCCCCAACCCCCACTTGCACTTTACTTTTTTTTTTTGCAAGTTTTGTAAATTGTACTCTC
Organism: Acomys russatus; assembly: GCF_903995435.1. Taxonomy (NCBI): domain Eukaryota; kingdom Metazoa; phylum Chordata; class Mammalia; order Rodentia; family Muridae; genus Acomys; species Acomys russatus. The sequence continues at coordinate 58,668,619 of NC_067169.1, read as the reverse complement.
AAACATTATTTCTAGGAAGTATCTTGCTCCATAGCCCCCACTAGCCTATAACTCACAATCTCCCTCAGCCTCCCAAGAGTTACAATTACAGGTGTGCATCTCCGTACCTAGTTTACTCAGAAACATCCTAACAAAGTAAGCAAAAATAGAATTTAGGTTTTAAAAAGATGCATGTTGAACTATTATTAATACATATGTGTGAATCTTTCAGATCATATTTGGACATGGTTTTGTATTGTGTATTTATCAGATGCCTGCTGAGCAGTGTGCTTTGAAAAGATTAAAAGAATTATATAAGATTTTGCATTTCTTGAGAATTTGTTTTATTTGTAACAGTATGAAAACATGAAGATGACACAGAAAAATGTAGAACAGGGGTAACAGTTTTATATTGTCAGCAGTCCTCTTTTTCCTACCTCTCCTCTCTTATTTCTGGGGTAGGGATCAAATCTGTGGCCTTGTGCTTCCTAGACCAGCAAGTAGTCTAACACTGTGTTACACATCAGCCCCCAAACATCATGTATTGGAAACTTTTCTTTTATTTAGAGCTGTAATCTACAATACTGGTATCTCTGCTTAAAACCTGTATTTTTCCTTGCTTTTGCTTCAGCTCTAAGTAGTCCAAACATGGACATACCTTCTTCCCCAAATATTAGCCTTCGGCGTAGTGGTCAGATTGAAGGTGTTCGACAAATGCACACCAATGCTCCTAGGAGCCAGATGGCCACTGAAAGAGATCTTATGGCCTGGAGCAGAAGAGTGGTGGTAAATGAACTCAGCAGTGGGGTTAGTAGGTGAGTTGATGTGGTAACCTTCATAAGAACATCCAAAGCTGTATATTTACAGATGAACTATTTTAAATTAGCCTAGCAACTGAGATATTCTAATCAAGTTGCATCACATATTAATTAGCTTTTCCATATTAGCTAATTCTAATTACTTCATCATTGAAAATGTGCTCACCTTTACGATCAATGCTCTGGAGAATACTGAGAATGTGATGCATTATTGGAAGTATATGGGGTTATAGGATAAGAATACAAATATTAAGAAAGAACTCATGTGAATACTAGTAGTTATAGACTCTGTATTCAACAGTGACTCTAAGTATAAGGTCACCAGCTAATTAAGTATTGGAGCAGTATGGGTATGCAATGTAGAAGTGCTTAAAATGTCATTTAAATAGTCCTCATTGGTGAAAGGACTTCATTGGGATAATTTCAAATCTAGAATCACTATTTCTACTTGTAGAACTACCTTTTATTATAACAATTATATAATTAACTGTAAATGGAAAATATGTATATATAAATCTGTTAGAGAAGACATGTAAATTCATTTTAACCATACTCCTTACCAACTATTTTTAACAGATAACCAAAAGTAACAAAATATATTTAGTTTCCATTTTTCCCTTCTGCTTTCTGTTGTGAGTAGGAATCAAGAAAAAAGCCACCTAATTTTTTTTTTTTTGAATGGCAACTGCTGGAATATAGAAAATTCAAAGAATTCCTAAAAGTAGACTAGAAATCAGGGTCTAAGATATTAAAACACTTCATTGCAAAGTTACTCTATTTGAGCAAATAGTAGAAACAAATCAAATATCAATCAGTAAACAAATAGATACATGAATAGGGTCTAATCATACAATGGTATTTATTAGGCCATAACACAGCCATTCTGGAAAGTGCTGTAACATGAATAAAATTTGAAACTATCATGCCTGGTGAAATAAGATATGTAAAAGGACAAAAGTTTATAATGCCAAAAAATGTTTATAATGCCACTTAACATAAAATATTTAGAGCAGATGAATTCATAGACATAACAGAGATTAGAGGTTTTCAGAGCCTAGAGGAATGGTAAAATGAGAAGGAAGTGCTTAATAGTTGTAGAATTTATCTTGGGAGTGATGAAAATCTAATAAGAATGGGTGATAGTAGTAGTGATTACAAAAATATTGCCACTGAAGCATGATAAATTTTATATTCTGAAAGTGTTTAGTTTTGAGGTTTGATGTTTAAACTATTGGATTGTTTTTATTATTTTGACCTGCAATATTTTATTAGGGTACAAGAAGAATGTCGAAATGCAAAAGGTGACCTAGAAATTAGTCTTTATACAGTTGAAAAGAAGAAAAAGCCATCTTATCCTATCCAAAGAGTAAGTTGGAATCTAATGTTTGCAAATACAAGTTATTTGAAAGGCAGCCATTATGCATCAATAGGATATTTAAGTTGGTGTCTACTATTGGAACTTAATCATGTGGTTACTAATAAAAATAAAATAAATAAAAGATATGAAAGATCATCTTTTATAGAATGTATATTAGAATATCATTTCATACAGTTAAATATAACTAATGTTTTATTGATCATTAATCACAGTGTAAAACATACTAGACATTAGACAAAAGATTTGATAAACTCATAGATGACATCCTGTTTATTTCAATTAAGTTTTATTGAAGCACATAGCTTGCCATTAGCTGTCTTTATTTATTTATTTATTTATTTATTTATCTATCTATTTATTTATTTATTTATTTTTATAAAAGACAGAATTGAGTGGTTAGGATAGAAATTATCCGACCTAGAAAGCCAGACATGGTTACATTCTGACCCTCTGTAGATAAAGTTTGTTGATCTCTACTGCAGACCAATTTCTAACCTCCTTAATCATGTCAGCAAAATCTAATCTATACAGTGGGCAGTACTAGATTCATTTCCCTGTAGACCCTGCTAAGCAATGGGTAGGGTGCCTGTGCTGCATTCAGCCTAATAAGCTTATTAGTACTTCTCACTCACCAGTTAAAAGACATTAGAATGTAAGCCTTTTCTTCCCAAGTGACAACACCTATAGATGGTGGTTAATTGGAAAATTTACAAGCATTTGCACAGTTTAAAGAGAAGCTAAGCAATGTACCCTGAATTTTAACTATTTTTCAATATCAATGACCAAGTTTAGGATTAATTGTCATAAACATCTCAATATTTATACATGATTTGAGTACCTACTTTGAATTTTTATGTTGTGGTTTTGTTAGCTTATTTACTCTCTAATGTGAATCTAAATCCCTGCTTTCTTTTTGTTTTACTGATTTGCCAATCTTCAGAGTTATCTAGGAATGCTAGGTATCTGGTTAAATTTATCTGGTGTAGGCTAGCTATATAAACATTTAGGTACTTAGGGTTAGGATTTAGACATCATTGTATATTTTGAAGGTGAAAGAAGCCAGACATAGTGGTGCATATCTGTAATCCCAAAATTTTGGGGCCTGAGGTAAGAAGATAATGAGAGTTTGAAGCCTGAGAAAAAAGAAACTGGCCCTTCAAGACTAGTTTATAAGACTTTTAAATTTACTCGTTCCTAATGATATATTAAGGCTTTAGCTTTGCTGCATGGTATTATGAACAAAAATGTTTTCAACATATTGATATTAGATAATATAGACAGGTAGATATTACATTAAATTTTATTAGCTAAAACTGGATGTCTTTTATTAATGGTTTCATGATGTAACCCTGGATAGCCTGGATCTTGCTACATAGTCTGGGCTGGCCTTGAACTCACATAGATTCAACTGTCTTTGTTTCTGCCTTCTCAGTGCTGGGATCAAAGGCATGTGCCAGCAAGCTAGGGCCTAAATAAGTATCTTTTATACATGTATATAGAATTGGTATTCTGCCAACTCTAGTAACAATATCAGCTGAATTGCCTGTTACTACCTAAATATAATATAATATAGTAATAATATAATATAATATAAATGTATTAGTTTGAAGTTTGACTTTTGAGACAGGGTCTTTCTATATAACCCCAGCTGCCCTAGCACTTACTACGTAGACCAGGCTAATCTTGACCTTATTTTCCTCCTGCCCCTTGCCTCTTGAATAATGGAAATACAGACATGTGCTAGCAGAGACCTAATGCTTTATCAGACTGGGGTTTATTCTCAGCGTTAAAGATGGTAGCATATTATGCAGGGATCTGCAAACTGGCTGGAATATTACTTTTTGGTGCTGTTACTGTTTTTGAGACCATGATTCATGGCCCAGGCTTGTCTTTAACACAGTTTTGTAGATGACGATGACCTTGGACTACTGAACTCCACATCTTCCTTCTACCTCCTACCTCCATTCACAAGTTCTAGGATTATAAGTATGGGCCACAACACCTGGTTTGATTATTGGTTTTTATATGTGGATTACTCTGAGTCCTTCCCTTTCTGTTTTTAGAGGTAATCTAAAGTTTAGTTTATGTCTATCAATTGATTCTCTCCCGCCATGTTTCTGCAAGGAAGATGTGTTAAATTGTTCTTTCTGGGGCTGGAGAGATGGCTCAGTAGTTAATAGCACTGACTGCTTTTACTGAGTACCCAGGTTTGATTCCCTGTACTCACGCCACATGGCTCATAATGATATGAAACTCCAATTCTAGAGAGATCAATGAGCTCTTCTGGTCTCCATGGACACCAGACATGCATGTGATGTATAGACATGCACCGAGGCAAAATAAAAAGTAAACCAATACACAGTTTTTCTTTTTCTTTTTTTTTTCTCTTTCTTTCTTTCTTTTCTTTTTTCTTTCTTTCTTTTTTCTTCTTTCTTTTTTTTTTTTTCTTTTCTTTTTTTTCTTTTTTTCTTTCTTTTTTTTTTTTTTTTTTTCTTTTTTCTTTTCTTTTTTTTTTTTTTTTTTTTTTTTTTTGGCCAGGCTCTCACTCTGTACCTCAGGTTGGCCTTGAATTTATTGTAGTCCTCTTGCTTAATTTTTCCAAGTGCTGGTATTAGAACTGTGAAGAACCATGTAAAGCTGTGCTAAATTGATTCTAAAGATCTTTTATAAACCTTAGGAATCTTAAGAATGCTAATCTGGCATGAAAGAAGTATAAATGGTCAATCTAATTAGGCATGTTAGTAGTTTAACAGAGATTCTTATGTTTCTTTTAAAGAAATAATGTGTTTTTAAGAATTAAATATAATACAGAGATTTATTCCTCATATGATAATTGTGAATAATGTGCCATATTATATAAATGAATATATAATGTTCTCTACATAGGCAAATGCTTGCAGCCTAGGTTTCATGAAAATCTTATATTTGATCAGAAAATTTTCAAAACACGAAAATAATCAGTATTAGTAAAAAGTGAATTATATAGTTATAATTATATATTGCTTTACTTTTAGTAATTTATCTTTATCCTTTACTCTGCCCACTGCCTAATAGATTTGTTTTTATATATGTTCAGTGTTGTACTATTTCTTCTTTTTAAATATTGTTCCTCTCTCTGTGGCAGAATGATTTTCAGCCCAGCTGTGGGCGGTC